>NC_138077.1:28287381-28887381 GCF_964212035.1 Myotis nattereri | reverse complement strand
ACAGTCCAACCAACAAAATATGCTGTATGACTCTCCTCCTTATTAAGAACAAAGAAATTGTTCTGTATTTTATTTTGAGTCATACACCCTAGCGACAGTCCAATGAAAGCTGTAGACTGTTTCTGAGTAAAACGAACTTTACACACATTATTCATTATTCTCCGGCATAGCTTATTAGGGATTTCAAATATCCCCCACCAGCCTGCTTCCTCACCTGATATTCCATCATTTATCCTGTCACCTGTACCCTGGTTGCGTGACATTTCCATTTTTTTTGTCATGCTTAGAATATTCTCCAAGTTCTGTCTTCTATGCATGCTCTTAGCTATCTGGAATGCAATGCTGGACTAGAGGAAGGCCTTGTGATGTGTCTGCCATGGGCAGCCTTCAAACGTCATTCTATAAGCTTGAGACTAGTATCTAGCTACTTAGAATCTCAATTTTATCACTGGTAAATGAGGGTGGTAACGATATTTATTTTTTTGGGTTTTTATAAAGCTGAAATGAGATAGTGAATGTAAAGCACTTGGCACTCAATAAATACCTATCTTTAATCCAGATTGATCATCCTCACCTTTTATGCCCTACCTCCCACCCCAGTGAGTGGATTTTGGGTTCCTTTCTGTGGCCCACAGCACCCAGGATGATACCTCTGAACATGTAACAGTACTTGACATTTTCTGTTTCTTGTCTGTTTCTCCATCTAGACAAGTTGTTCTTAATCCAGATTGCACACTTAAGTAATGTGGGAAGCTCTATAAAAAATGCCCCTCCTTGCCCTAGGCCAGTGTTGGTGAACTTTTTGAGCTCGGCGTGCCAGCATTTTGAAAAACCCTAACTTAACTCTGGTGCCGTGTCACATATAGAAATTTTTTGATATTTGCAACCATAGTGAAACAAAGACTTATATTTTTGATATTTATTTTATATATTTAAATGCCATTTAACAAAGAAAAATGAACCATAAAAATGAGTGTCATTGGTTCGCCATCACTGCCCTAGGCGGTTTGGCTCAGTGGATAGAGCGTTGGCCTGTGGACTGAAGGGTCCCAGGTTTGATTCCGGTGGATGTGTCTCTCTCACATTGATGTTTCTCTCTCTGTGTCTCTCCCTCTCCTTATCACTCTCTAAAAATCAATGGAGAAATACAGAAAGTAAATAAATAAATAAATAAATAAATAAATAATGCCCCTCCTTGGTCCAATTAAATCAGAGTCTGTGGCATGGTATGCAGTCATGGCTTATAAAGTTCTGCAGGGGATTTTCATGGTCAACCTTAGACTACAGACTCCTTGAGGGCAGGGATTCACCAGTGAACCCACTTCTGTCATGGAGCTGCACACTGAACGCCCACTCAGTGCATGCCCTAGAATGAGTGAATGCATGTGTGCATCATGGCCAGCTGCTATCCAGGCCTTATACAGTCAGAAAACTTTAGCCCATTTAATTATGAAAATGTAACACTCAAATTTAACATATTTTTAATAAATTTACATTTATACAATGGTAGGCAATACTTAAGCAGATAAGGGCATGCTTTAAGTTTTCTCAGAGTAGATGTTGCTTCAGGCAACTTTTTATCTATACATTTGTATGGTTAGTGATTCTTTTTTTTTTTTTTTTTCATTCTTTGGGACCTGAAGTCCTGTTGGTGGGAAGGTTTTATAAATCTCTTAAACTAAAGGGTGCTTAAATGCTTAGAGCTGAAATTAGTGGTCTGCCTGCCACTATAAGATTTCACACTGTTGGGTTACTATATATAATTCTATCCTGACTAGCATTTATTTTGTTGCGTTTCTCTTGGGAGTGTAGATGCAGATTTATATTTAACCTTCCTGTGTTCTTTCTTTTTAGTGACCTATCAATAATAGTGTTTGGCTGTAAAAATATGCACACTACCTTGCGAAAGGAAGAAGAAAGGGACTAATCGCATTAAAAGCAATAGCTCTAGCAATTTGTTGAAATTAACTTTTCCCCATAATGGCAGTAGTGCTTTCTTTTCTGAATGCCAAGTGGAAACTGATCTACAATAAAATGTGTCTTTTCATATAGTGAATAGTGTCAGATCACCATGACTACTAAAATCAACTGTCTCATCTAAATGCAAAAGATTTGTAAGTTTATTTTCAGGAGGATTTGATTTCAGAATGGCCTCTAGACACTAAGCTGAATGGTGGGTAAGGGAAGTAGATTCCTATCTTTTCTCATAAAGAGAATCATGACCTTATTACCTCAGTTCTGGCCTAGAAATTAAAATGTTATCAGCTCAACAAAAAGAAAGAAAATACATTACAAAAATGTCTCTAACTGTTAAGGGATCCCAGTGCAGAAAATGCACAGGTTCGATAGTTTTATTGGAATAATAATGATAGATTCTGGGACTATATTTAATTCCGTTACAATGTTATTTTCTCTTAGGTAATCAGCTCTGATGTGGGGTCAACAGTTTGCTTCTGGATGATAGACACTGGGCAGAAAATCAAACAATTTACTGGTTGTCATGGAAATGCAGAAATCAGCACTATGGCCCTGGATGCAAATGAGACACGGCTTCTGACTGGCAGCACAGACGGAACTGTTAAGGTAGGGACAGTTCTCACCAGACAAGAGGGGGCCAGAATACCGTGAGAGGAAACACAGTTTTGACTATATGTATTTGTGCTTTTTTTGGCCTGGCAAGAAAAGAGATGAGACAAGGTAAGAAGAGCTAAAGAACCCAAGCCCTCTAATAACAAAGCTGTTAGGAAAATAAAATTCTGTGGAAAAGTGAATAAATGGTTTTTCTGAATAAATTATTTAGAATGAAAGCACAACTTGGCTTTCTTATTTCAGAAGCTTTTTGCAGTGCTCTGGATAGAGGACTACTTTGGGGAATAAGAGGCCTGAATAATTTCCATGTGCTTCAGCTAATGTCTCTAGTTTCCTTTTCCTCAATTTATAAAAGGAGAAATCAGGGCAAGTACGTAAACTTTTCAACATGGCATAGATGCAACGTTTCCAGAAAATTAATATGTTAGAATCACCCCATTTTGTAATTTTTATTTTTATGTGAAGGTGAGGTGGTGAAGAAAGGGGGAAGAACAATCATAATCTTATTTATTATTTACCTTACACTCACACGATATTCTGCTTTGGGGCTTTTCTTTATCTTGCAACCATTATTAATTGCTTCTGGGAGAAAGATGATACTATTTTACTTTGCAGAAAATGATCAAATTTTTATGCCAAGTTAGATACAATCTGAAATCATGTCCATCAGTGAATCTTCCCTGCTTCCCCGGGCTCTGAGGGTAATGACAGTGTTTGATTGGAGATGACGTGTGCCACTCCGAGGCCACAGAGGGTACTTTTCTGAATAAGCTTTAAGTGGCTTGCAAACTTTCATATCTGGAGTCATGAGAGTGTTAATTAGATGTACCTTCCATGATAGGATGTCTGATACATTCAGAGTAAGGGACGCTATCTGGATATGTAGGTGTCATATAATGGAAGGTGGAGGCAAGTTTGAAGGAGGATTGCAGGCTGCTAATGGCCAGTGGGAAGGAGGTGCTATGGCATGTTACAGTGAACATCTCTGGGAATCAGCAGAATTTGATTAACCTCTAGTAAGGTTAATGGATGACCTATAGACTGAGAGATTGAGTTTAAGCAAAATAGACTCATTCATGGAAGGACTGACTGGTAAAAGGTGTGAGGGTAATGGAGTAATGCCAATCCTAATAGTCAAGGTGGAATAAAAAAAGAATAACTGAAAGTGGAGTATTAGGCAGAGGCTTATCAAAAGGAACAAGCAAGTGTCCCCACTACTAGTTGTGGGGAATGAGGCAGAACTGAAAAACAAGGGAAGTGGATTAGGTTCCCTCTACTCCTGTCATGGGAAGTAACCATCCAGAGTAGGGCAGACTTATTAATGGTTGCTAAAATGGTCCCAGCTAAGGGATGAGGTAGATTCTGGGGGCATCACATCCTTACAATACCTATGTGTGCTATTATTTCAGGTGGGCTTGTTTAGGAGCCATGGGTAGAAGAAAACAGAGTGACATGGGTGAGAAGATGTCACTGGCTCAGCTCAAGCTTTGACATCTTAGAAGCTAATGTGAATTTACTAGTATAATCTCAGCTTTTGAAGGTACATTTATCTTTATCACAATAGCACAACAGAATTCTGAAATTTGGTAACCTCTACATAGGACACATAAATCAGGGTTGAGCTACAGTGGCTGTATTTATGAAGAAACAAGAATGAATGACATTTTCCAATCTCATTTATCATTCGGCATCTAAAACCAATACCTCTGTAATCAAAGATTTAAAAGTATTGCCCTGTTTCTCAGGGTTTTGAAGTGTCTGTTTTTTAATTAATTAATGTTTTGAATAAATTAATCATGCATATAATACAATTTAAAATATAATATAGATATAAAGTCAAAAAAAATCTTTCACCCTTGTTTCCAGCTCCATACTGTGCCTGCTACTGTTTCCAGTTTCTTAGGCATGCTTCTATCTAGACTCTGAGCACCACTTCTTTCTTAACGGCAGCTCACTGTCCATGCTGTTCTGTATTTTGTGTTTTCCTGCTTGGACATTGATTCATATGAATACCAACAATAGTCATAATGTTAGCTAACATTTATTTCATGCTTACTATGAACCAGAAATTTTCCTAGCACTTCACACACACACACACACACACACACACAGTATGGTTGTTGCTTTTATTATCTCAGTTTTACAGCTGAGAAAACTGAAGCCCAAGAGATAAAGCGACTTGCTTAAGATTCCACAGCTGGTTTAGTTTTGGCTGAGCTTGGACACATGGAGGTGACTCATTCTTCTTAATGGCTCCATTATATATCACTGTATAGATATTCCATATTCTGATGCTCAGTCTCTTATTAGCTAACCAGTAAATGGATTCAAATCTTTAGTTTTTATAAACAATGTTTCAAGAATATTCTCCAGATTAAGCCATCTCACACATTTGAGTGTCTCTGTGTAATGTCTTTCTAAAAGTTGAATTTTTGAGTCAAAGTTTATATGCATTTTAAGTTTGACAGAAGGCCAGCTTGCCCTTTGTGCATGATGTACCAACAATGTCTCATAGCAAGGCATAGTTTTAACTGCTGGGGACCTAATGTCATTCTCTCTTAAAGCACACCTATTGGGTCTCGGTCCTCAGCAATGCCCGAGTGGGGTAATCTAGAATTGCCTGTGACTCCATAGGACTTAGTTCTAGCACCCGCTATCAAAAAGATGTTTTGTGGGCAGATGATGGAAAACTTGGTACAATGATCACTGAGTTTCAGGCTCTGTATTAGATGTTTAAAATTCCAAACACCCCTGAGGAGTAATGTTCCTGTGTCATAAATTAGGAATTTTAGGGAGACATACTAGTACTTAGAGTGAGAAACAGGATTTCAACAAACTCCAAAATGGGGCTCTTCATGATTTTAACTTGCCACCCCCTTAAAAATACCCACTAATTTGTTAGCCTTTGAATCAAACATGTATAGACTAAACTGGCAGTATTACTCATAGAGTTATACATATAATGGCTAAATTTCAATAGTGAGGGGATTTTCTTGAATTATTACATATTCTGAGTGAATCAACCCTAGTCCAGAATGGAAACACAAACATTTAGAATAATCTTATTACACTGTGCTGTTTCACTCATTGAAGAAGACATTTTCTTGTCTCAAAGGTGATTTTAATTTTTCTCTTAAAGGTGTGGGATTTCAATGGATATTGTCACCATACACTAAATGTTGGAAAAGAGGGAGTTGTGGATATTTCACAGATCCTGGTTCTTAAGAAGACAATACTGGTTACAGGCTGGGACAGGTATGATATACCTCACATAAAACTATAGGAAGAATGTTCTTATTGGAATCAAAATATAAAAGAAAAAAGAACATAGAAATCTTGACTGAATCTAAATCATTGACTTTCTGGTAACCTAGGTGAGTGAAATTGTTTGGAATTGACTGAATGCTTAGTGACAATACTATTATAAGATCATGTAGCTTGAGCAAGTTTAAGAATTGGTATAGGGCTTTCTACTGGCTTTGGGAACCTTCCTCTTCCTTTAACCATTGCAGGTAGGGACATAATACCACTTCCTGAGTATTAACTCCAAAAGTTTCCCAAATGTTATAGGCAATAAATTCTTAATGTGTAAATTACATTCTCTCAACTGTAAAAGGAGCTCATTCCTTCTTCTCGTGTTGCTTATTTTAAATTGCAGCACAAGAGGGAAATAGCCCACTGAATTCTGTGTTAGTACCTCCTTCATCTTAGTGCAGAGAGGCCCTTTCACAGCCCACTTACTGTTCTCAAGGAGCTATTCTTCCATTTCATTACAAGGGAAATTACTTTTCTTTCCTTTTTTTTTCCTGAGAGAACTAAGGGATCATGAACAGAGTCTTTTCTATGGCATTGTATAAGCACTAGGAAAAATTAAAGTGCTATGTTTTGAAAATATATTGTCCATAAATTCAACATTTCACAAAATATTGCTCTAATAGGTAATTTTCCCAGCATTATTCACTATAGAATTATGATCTGAAGGGTTTGAAGCTAGGATTAAACAGATTTCATACCTAGAAAGCTAGCAGTATATACCTGGGGATTTTTATCAATCACATGAAAGGCTTTTCTTCTAATGCAAATGTGCGTATGCAGACAAGCAGAGTGCCACACACAGCTCAGTTTCAGGGGAAGTTTGATTATAAGGAAGGAAATATAGACCGGATTATTCTACTTGATATTAAGAACTAATTCAATCATCCTCAACTTTGAAAGACAAGGCTTCTTCACATCCCTGGGAGCAATCATGAGCCATTAACAGCTCATAACGGTTCCAATAGACTATGGCCTAATGGTCTCTATAATTAGGTTGTGGCAGTGAATAACATTTAATTCTCTAATATCATGGCAGGGTAGATGTGTAGGATACAGCTGACCCAATTTAAATTTGGGACAGAACAAAAAGAATTTTAAAAATTAATCAGTGCAATTTACAACTGTAGAGATACCATTTTATTAATTATATTTTTAAGATCTCCATAGTTAGAAATTAGCATCACATGTAAGTGTTTTTTTTTATTGCTTACAGGGAAAATTTTTAAAAGATGAGGTGCGTAGAGTCATCTGAAAATGATTTAAAGGAGCATCCAATTTTCTGGTCTATCTTTGTGGGTGATCATGTCCTATAATCTTGGGGAGGAAGCTTGGGGAAGCCTGAAATGGGAGGAGGAAACGTTATCACTCTTCCCATCTTTCTCCACTTATTCCATCTTCCACAAGGTGGTCAAGACTTGGATCCCTTAGTTGGAATTGAAAGCTAAAAAAATGTATTTCCAATGACTTCATGTCACTTTATATTGTTGGATTTAAAAAATATATTTTCTAAGTCAGAGGACTTATATTAGAGTGGTTGCTGGAGGATCTTTGCAGGGATCTTTTTGCCAGGATGCATTTGACAAAAGAAGCAAAAGTATTAGTCAACTATTTGGTAATAGCTTGGGAAGGACGGTCCATTATGCCAATTCCTTAATAATTTAGGGATTAGAGAAGAAATAACTAGAAGACTGACAGTCAGCTCATCAAGCTTTCTTTAAAGCCCAGAGGAAACTGTTAAGCTGAAGCTTTAACTTCAGGCTCTATTGAAAAGAGCCGTGTTTGCTAATTTTGCCCAGGATGGAATCAGAATTCCACTTAGTTAGGGAGATAAAACTCATTTATTTTATCCATAGAGCTTTGTAGCACTCAGCACTTAACACACATTATCTAATTTAAACCTTGGCTTCACCTTGGAAGGTATGCGATATTTTATAGCTATCTCAAATCTCTGTCTTTAGCTCTTATCTCTCTAAACTCACTTTGCTGGGTATGTATGACTGCAATCCAAAAATCAACATATTCTAAACTGCATGCATTATTTATTCCCCTCTCCAAAACCTGTTAATAGCCAGAGACCTTGGTTTTCCCTTCTCACTCAACTTCACCACCAAGTAGTCACTAAGCCTTATCCATTTTATATTCTAAATATTTCTCAAACCTGTTCTCCTCACTACTACAACTGTGTAATTCAGAGCGTCATTCCCACATATACGAATGTCACAGCCTTCCCATTTGTCCTTTCCTCTAGTAATGCCCCTCTTTTACCTCTTAAATAAATACTGAACATTTTAGCTACAATGATTTCTTTCTACACTGCATTCTGTCAATGTCACTTCCCTGTTTGACACCTTTCAGAGTGTCTACATAATTAATTGAAGTTCCCACCAGCTTGGACCTATTCTTAGTTTCATTCTCACTCATTCTCCTGTACATTCCAAACTCAAGGAGCAACCTACTGTCAGGATGTTCCCATACACATTCACTGTTTCACACCCCCTTGTCGTTATGCTCTCCCTTTCCCAGCATTTTTCATGTGGCTAATGTGCATTCTTAATTGTAGTCTTGTTCACATATCCTCCCCACCAGGGTATCTCTTTACTCCCAGGATGGAAATATGCCTCCTTTTTGTCTTTGTGCTCTCTAGCTTCCTGCACTTTATCTAACATAGGAATAGAATACATATCATTGAGCAACTAATAGATAGATAGATAGATAGATAGATAGATAGATAGATACATACATACATACATAGATAGATAGATACATAGATAGATAGATAGATGATAGATGATAGATAGGTAGATGATAGACAGATAGATGATAGAGAGATAGAGAGAGATGATAGATAGATATAGTATGTATATTTATATAATGTCTGGTGCTTAATAGATGGTCAATGATATTAGTTATATAACAATTAATGTTTATTGACTAGATAAGGAATCTGATGATTAGCTAGATTAATTTATTATTAGTCACATTCTGAATAAAAGGCATGCAGGGTAGATATTAAAATCTATTCTCTCTTCACAATAAATCAGAAAGTTAAGTGTTACCAACTCTCTTCTATAAGAAAGGAAACGAAGCTTGAAGAAGTTGGGCAGCCTGGCCAAGCTTACAGGCAGCTAAGTTAGAATTTGACACCAAAGTCCATACTCTTCACATTAGTTCTGAGTTACAGATGAAGTTGTTAAATCATGGGAAAGCAACTATATTCTTTTAAACAAGTAATTTGATTAAGTAGGTTGGTCATATCAATCAAAGGTAATGAATCATTTCTGTGCATTTGAAGAAGTACATAAAAATGTATTATTAACAGCACCTTAAAGTTCTAGAGTACCATTATTTCCCCCCTTTCTTTCCCTCAATTATTTTTAAATTGCACCTAAATTAAAAGCATTGAGTTAGGAACTATGATGGACTGAATATGAAGAAGTGTGATTCGTGCTCTCAGTGATATCACATCCTAATTGGGGAGTCAACATATACAAGGCAAGATATGGTAAATGCCACTGTAAAATTATCCCAAGAAAAACCTGAATTAGAGAGCCCATGTTAACTACTTAGAAATACTATAATTCTTATATAGAAAATATCTCTGTCAGAAAAAGGAAGCCCAAATTTAGAACTTCTAGAAATATGTTTCTTATCATTTTACGCAAAATAGACATAGGGTCAATTATATACCTGGCCATATTTATTTTGATAAGATTAAGTGAATGAATGATCAATTATCTTTGCATTTATTTAAAGTAGACATGTAATGTGTATATTATGGTAAAATAAAATAAATATCATAACAGTTTAGTATTTTATTTTGCCTTAAAATTCTGATTCTATACTTGTCAACTCTCTATAAAAATAGACTCAGACTCTTAGTTTTTTCCACTTTATTTCTCTTTCTGTTAAAGATGAGATCACTGTTTATGAAAATTTTTACCCCTTTTAAATACTTATTCCTATACAAACACTGAAAAAAAGAGAGAGAATCTGTTATATAACTTTAAATAATTCTGAAAGTATTATTTAAAAAAAATATTTTTTTATTGATTTCAGAGAGGAAGGGAGAGGAAGAGAGAGATAGAAACATCAATGATGAGAGAGAATCATTGATTGGCTACTTTCTGTGCGCCACACACACACACACACACACACACACACACACACCCGCCACCCCACTAGGGATCAATCTCAACCAAGCAACCCACCAGGAATTGAATTGTTGACCTCTTGGTTCCTGGGTCAATGCTCAACAGCTGAGCCACACCCAGCTTGGCTAAAAATATTCTTGATAGCAGCATTTTTCACAGTTTTGTAAAAAACTAGGTGCTCAAAAATAGCTGTTGATGTAATTTGATTTCTAAATGTATTTTTAAATGAAATGAGATTAGGGATTTGAAGTTCCTCAACAATAAAACTTACCTATCATGTGATATTAAATACTTAATGATTGCCTTAGTAAGAAACTATAATTCCATATGATTCAACTGGTTTATATTATTAGGCTAAGAATCAGAATGAAAACTTCCAAAGTTGTGAGTTATTCTGAACAACCCTGCAAGAGGTCAGGAGGAGGCAGGAATTCACAAATGACCCTCAAACCTAATTTTGAGATGGTTTTAGTGTTTACAATTTGACTTCACAAATTTTAGGGAAATAGATAAAAATGACCTGACATATAGTAAACTAGTTCTCTGCCTTTGAGATATCTCTTTTTAACCTAAAAGTCAGTACATAGGTTCTTATAATTGGACTAACAACACATGAACAAGTAACCTCAAAGGGAACATGTAGTTGATTGTGTTCTTTTGTTCTTTCCAAGAATTTTTACATGATAAGTTTTAGTAAAAGCTATTTTCCTAACTCATTCATCCTAAAAGGTTGTTTCTTAAAACATTTTTTTAAAGTATTTTTCTGCACTTGAAAGGAAAAACTAATTTTTTCTCACAGAATTGGTCATTGTATTTAAATTCTGAGTTAGAGTTATGGTCATCTTCACAAGATGACACAATGATTCAGTAGCAGTGCTCTCAGGATTTCAGATATGAGTTGTGAAATGGAGCTAGTCAAATCCTTCAATGTCAGAAAGAACAATCTCAGACTCTGAAAATGGCCTTAAAATTGGCTCATTATGTACTTTAATTTTACTCTTGGCAAAAGTATGAACTTAAAAAAGTTATATTTGAAATGGACAAAGTAAGAACTACAGTGTGGATTCTGAAGGTATTTTAAGGATAACTGTCATTTCAGGTTGAGATTTTAAGGGAAAGGTGGCAGCTAATTAGTTTCTTGAGATTTTGACACACAAGGTCAAATATCAGAAGTGCTTCTTTTTGCACCATCTTATGAAAAAGGATTTTGTGCCTTTGGGTGGTACTCCCTAACCACATCTAGTTAATATGGGTATCTTGGGGAAAAGATATTTGACATTGAATGTTAGCTGAGAGATAATAGAAGAGCTAGAAGATTAACCTCTTCCCTGTCACTCCCACCTCACATTCTCCATTCTCACTCCCACCCCACATTCTCCATTCCCTGTCACTCCTATCTCACACTCTCCATTGAAGGTTAATCTCTTCAATCAAATCAACAGTTAAAGAGAGCATTAAAAGTATATACATATAGAGCTATAATGATATTAACTATAATTTCAGAACTGAAAATTACCTTATTTATATTATCACTAGTGTCCGGTGCACAGATTCATGCACATTGAAAGGAAATTAATTAGAAGAAATATCTTAATATCGCTATTCGCCCTTTCTCTATAATAGAAGTGTCAACCAAATTCACGATTGACGATGACAGGTCAAAACACATGTGTGCAATTGGTGCCAGCGAGAGCTTGATATGTATCACACATGCCCAAGTTAACTTAGCCTTTTATATATATATAAAATAAACTTGCTTAATTGGACCTGCTTTCTGATTTAGCTAAACTTTTTTCAACCCAGTGAAGCACCCCAACTTCTCTTTCAGGTAATTGTCAGCAGCACAGCAGTAAATATCAACACGAGGCAGATAATTATTGTGGATCACACAGGGAGAACAAAGGGTAAAATACTTAACTGCAGCAGTGTTTGACTATATTCTGCACCATGAGAAAACCTGAAGTCATTTTCAAGGTCCATTATTTCTTACTTCTTTTCAGTCGGGTCAAGTTTCTAAACTTTCTAAATCTTCATTTTCTGGCTAATGAAAAGAAAATAGTATTCTACCAAGTCTCCTATCTACCTACTCCAGGACTTCTGTGAGGATTAAATGAGATGAAGCATGGGAAAATGCTTCACAGACATTTAAAGTATAAATTGTTTGCACCTGGCTACAAAGCAGGTCAGGTTCCTGGGCTGAAGAAACTCCAAGGAAGCTAGTTGCTAGGGAGAGGAAGCTGGGTGTTGCTGCATGATGTCATTACCAGGCACCCACAGCAACCATTTCCAGGTTGGGCTGGGCTGTGGGCTGCATTTTGCTCCATGGGGTCTTGGCAGCATTGGCTGCCAAGATTTGGTGGGGTGTTGCTCCAGGGTGGTGGTGGGGACTGTGTCCCACTTTGGGGAAGCTGAGTGTTGGTTTGTTGGTTTGTCTACACCAGGTCCATAGTGCCATTTATTTGTAAATGGCCAGTGTGTGTAATGGCAACTCCTGTGTTGAGTGTCTGCCTCCTGGTGGTTTATATATATCTTGATAAACCTCATATTAAAATAGCATCAATATTAAATTATTAAAAAATAGAATTATTCATCCACTGATTCAGCAAATAAGTGCCCATTATGTTCTAGGTACTGTTCTAGGAACTGCTGATGAAGAAAGGAACAAGGTCTCTGCTCCCCTAGGGCTTATGTATGGCAGAATAAATGGGAAGAAACAGACAAATAAACATAGACCACAATATCATATACAGATAATGTAATAAAGAAAAATTATGTAGGTGAGGATGAGATACTCAAGGAGTCTTTAGGATCACCAGAGAAGATTTACTTGAGGAGGCAATAATTGAGCAGAAATTTTTCATTCAGTCACGTGACAAATATTTATTGAACACTCAGAATACGTAGGTCACTATGCTTGCTACTGTGGGGTTGCAGAATAAGACAAGCTCTCTGGCTTCTGAGAGCTTACAAACCAGCAGAGAAGTGAAAACTACATAATATTTATTAAAGTGAAACGTGAACAATGTAAGAGGTCAGAAGAGGAAGCTATTTCTTTCAACTCTAGTAATTAAGGAAGCCTACCAGAACAAGATAGGCCTTAGACAATGGGTGCATGGATAGTAGATATGGGTCTGTGTGTGAAAGGAAATCCATATAGGGATGGAAGAACACATCATGAGTGACACAGAGCAGTTAGAAGCATAAAGGGTGCCTAGAAAACAAGAAAGGTGCTTAGAGGAGAGCAATAAGAATATTGCTTGGATTGACCAAGGAGACGTAGCCCCTGAATACTCCTAACAGTTCAAAACAGCTCCTGCAAGCAAGAACTTTATTTGAAACCTTATATTTTGTCTTTAAAATCCAGGGGAAACTTGCATTCTATTATATCAATTCACCTATCCTTATTTTGATGTCAAAATTATTTTCTCCAAAACTCTTTGAGTAAAATGAACACGTAGGAAGGAATTCTGTATGTACCCTGTGGCTTCCAGTAGCCCTGTCAAATATTTGGTTGGACATCCGAATTTTATTTTAAAAAGCAAGGATAGTAGAATAGAGAGAAATTATTCTTAAAAATTGTATTGGACCCAAATATTATTGGGTTTTTAATAACAGGCCCACACACTTGAATTTCTTTTCATGTAGGAAACTGAAAACTAGTAAATGTTTTTCAACAGAGCATGAGCTTTAACTTTGCTCATGCTGTCTCCCCACTCTGCGTAGACTGCCTTCCTCTTTCAAATCCTACCCATCTATTACGGTTCAGCTTCAATATGACCCCTCCACTCAGCCTTCTGCGATTTCTATACTTGGAATTCCATGGCAGTTTGACCAGTAATTTCTTGGCATTTACCACATTTCATTGCATTTTAGTCGTTTATGTTCATGGCTCTATTTCCTGCAGAATAGAGACTTCTACAGAGGAAATAAGAAATGCTTATAGTATAAATGCATTTTAAGAGCTCCCTGAAATGGAATCAGTCATCTAGTAGCAAGATGAAGAGTGTACCAGAGATGGGTAGACAAGAGGCAGTGAAAGTGATGAAGAGACTGTTACAATTGTTCAACCATGAGTGAGCACTGAACTAGGAAGTTGTCACTGGCTATTACAAGTAAAAAGGAAGAGTAAATATATAACATCTCACAAAGGTAGAATCTGAGTATTTAACCTGACTGAAAAAGAGAAAGACATGCAGGAGGCTGAAATTATGGTCATAATAGGGAATTTAAGGAGGGCTGATGTGGAGGGTAGATGAAAATTTTGGATTTTTGATATGTTGCTAATGTGAGCATTATATGCAACTGTCAACTGGCAAGGGAGAACTATTCAACACTGGAAAAAGTTATAAATGAAGGGAGTTTTAAGAACCATTTATAAGTGAGATATGGGCTCATGGTGGTCTACAAAATTCCTGAACAAGCTCTTTTGAGTAGAGAGATGGATTGGAAGAATGACAATAAGGAATGTCCATATTAAAAGAGGAGAGAGAAAAGGAAGGGAAAATAGAGAATAGGGAGTGAAAGTCAGGGAGGCAAGAAGAGACGCAGGACATACTAGAAACAAAAGACTTTCTAGGAGGAGAAAGCCACATCCATCAGAGAATGAGGAGTTACAATGATAGGACAATTGGGAGACCTTCATAGCTGTAGGAATAGAAGGAAGATCTCTGGGAGATGAAGAGAATGAGAGTGAAGTCATCAAGCCTGTGGTTACAGACGCTCATTGAGCTGTGTGTGGCTTTAGAAGGAGGAAGAGGCTTAGCATAGGCCGGTAGCCAGAGTCCAAATCAAGTGGGAACTGGGTAGTATTAATACCCTCACAATTTAGTTTTTCTGCTCCTCACTTCCCCATCAAGCACCAGGCATTTCATTCTCTGCCCATCCTAGCCTGTCCTCAAATTCACTGTCAGGACCCCAAGATACTGACCTTCTTTAAATGATTATTTCTGTTCAAAACGTATCTGTCCTGTGTACCATTCCTTTGGAGTGGCATTTTCCAAGTGTGTTCCCCAATTGGTAGTGCTTCATGACACTGTATGTGAAAGGACTCTGTGGTCAAGTAAGTCTGGGAAATGCCTCAGGGTATGTTAACAAGTCCTGGATGCTCTGATGAAAAGAAATCTTGTCAGTTTTGTTCAAACTACCAAATATTATGTGTTCACAGGATCATCCCCTTTTTCATTGTCACAGTCACAAAACTCTTAGTGGCTCCATACAGGGAAACTTTGCAGTAGGGTTCTGGTGATGAATAATTAATCTGATAAGTGCATACATGTTTGATATTAGTGATTGTGAAAGGATAATTAACCTTTTAATACTAAGTATTTATAATTTACCAGAGAATTTAATGAGAGTACCCAAGAGAAAATTTAATGTGGGAAGTTCAGTATCATGGATGTCATGTGGGGATTAAATTTTGGTTAGTGTAGTATTTTAGACCTCTCAAGTCACACTGCCCACGTTGACAATGGCTACTCAATATCTCTATTATTTTCAGATCCCCAGCTAAGTTGTATATCCTTTTTACTAGGGCTCTAACCGTGTTTCGACC
This sequence comes from Myotis nattereri, assembly GCF_964212035.1. Classification (NCBI taxonomy): domain Eukaryota; kingdom Metazoa; phylum Chordata; class Mammalia; order Chiroptera; family Vespertilionidae; genus Myotis; species Myotis nattereri. The sequence goes on along the minus strand of NC_138077.1, from coordinate 28,871,775 downwards.
TCAGAACTTCAATCAATTTTCCATCCACCCGGAGGAATGGGAAGGAGGAATACAGCACCGGGATGATATCATTTGTGCTGCCTTCTTACCTCCACAAACGCTTGCTACAGGTTAATTAAACCTTCACTTGACAACCAATGGTGAAAGTTTGGTTTCTTTTATCTCACTCACTTAAAAAAAAAATAAAATAAAAACTTTTCCCAACTGCAAAGTGAATAGATTTTTTTCATTTAAAGCTACTCTTGGTCCTTATTTCTAGGGCACCTGAGCCTGGCTACCTGGCTTTAGTCAGCCGTGGGCAAACTACGGCCTGCGGGCCGGATCCAGCCCATTTGAAATGAATAAAACTAAAAAAAAAAAAGACCATACCCTTTTATGTAATGATGTTTACTTTGAATTTATATTAGTTCACACAAACACTCCATCCATGCTTTTGTTCCGGCCCTCCGGTCCAGTTTAAGAACCCATTGTGGACCTCGAGTCAAAAAGTTTGCCCACCCCTGCTTTAGATCCTTTTTCACCACTTGCAACTCACGGTACTGGGGAAGTTATTTAAATCAGTTTCCTCTGTGCCACAGGGCTAACAATAGTGTATCCGCATCTTATTTTAGAGTGAAGATTGAATAAGATAATCTGTGTAAGGGCATACCTCAGTGTTCGGCAAACAGTAAGCTCATCAGCAAATGTTAGCTTTTAAAAAAATTTAAAAAATTGATTTCAGAGAGGAAGGAAGAGGGAGAGAAGAGAGATAAAAACATCAATGATGAGAGAGAATCATTGATTGGCTGCCTCCCAGTCACCCCCTACTGGGGATTGAGCCTGCAACCTGGGCATGTGCCCTGACCAGGAATTGAACTGTGACCTCCTGGTTCATAGGTTGATGCTCAACCACTGAGCCACACCAGCTGGACATAAATGGGAGCTTTTATTTTTATTGTCCTTTTTCCAGGAGCAGCATTAGGGCTCTTGGATACAAATCACACTTCTGTGGCACTCAGATGTTTTATAATGGGAATGTATTAACCCTTTGGCACAATGCAGTCAAAGTGATATTGGTTAAAGACTGGCCTCATAAAATGTTGACAAATTTAAGTTCTTAAAAGGATCCATGGACAGACTTTGATGTGACATATTAAGGAGAAACAGTCATTGTTATATCATTTCTGGCCAAAGAAAACAATTTATAAAGGCAGATCGCACCATGAAATTAACAAGTCCATATTTTGACAGCCTACTCTTTTTTTCTTTTTTTAGAATCAAAAAATGTCATCAATTAAGAGGAATGAAAGTTTACAGGAAAACAGCCAGGATAGCTATGAAGTGTTGCAATATGAAGTTTACTGCTCTATCTGCACTTAAAGTTGCAGTGTTTTTTAGGACTTTCCTGATTACCTTCCAGCACAGCCAACACTGCTATTCAATTTGCTTTATAGCTGCTGGAAGTCCACCCCCGCAGGGAGTAGCTCATACTGCAGGATAATGGCAACAATCTGTAAGGCTGTAGAGCTGTTATTCTGAAGTGTCATAAAATACCACTGTAATTGGTGAATAGATGATGTCTTCATTCATTCTCATCCCATCAGTCCTATGTGCAAATGTTTGTTTAAGCCCTTTGAAAGTAGGACATTTCAAAAGCACAGGAGAAGATAGGTGCTCTGATGGACAGCTAATCTATGGAGATATATCATCGATGGTCAATTTATGAGTTGCACAGGGGCTCTCTCCAAGACAGGACAGGACTTAGTATGTATTACTCTCTTCTCTCTCCAAATCCCAAGAAAGGCACCATATGTACACCCCACTCAAACTCAGCCTTTCCCCTCTGCTCTTTACTGGATATTGACACTCTGCTCAGTAGGGAGTTGTCCTCATTAAGCTGCTGAGAACAGAGACTTGGTCAGACTTAGCCTCATTCATTGGGTTTTTCTATGTTCTCTGCGATGAGCAGTAAGAAAAGACTTTCTGTAGGAAAAACTTTAGGATTGGAGAAAGTAATATGCAACAAATAATATAGGAGGGAGGGAATGAAAAGAAGACACACACATCAAAAAGGAGATATGGGAAACAAACCTAGAGAAACTTGATTTGGCTGCCCTCACTTCTTAAAAAAAAGTATGATAATTATTAACACTTTTTGGTACTTATAATATGCTAGGCACTATTCTAGGTACTTCTCATTTTGCACATCAACCCTAAGAAATACAATTTTAACCCAATTTTTTAGATGAGGAAATTGTGGCATCATCTAATTAAATAACTCGCCCAAGATTACACAGCTAGTAGGTGGCAGAACGACGACTCAAACTCAAGGTGTTTAATTGCAAAGCCCTTATTCTATCAAATAAAAAGATAGAGTAATTTTTATCATACGTAATGCATACATATGTTTTAAAGATTGTTAAGTTCCAAGTTTTAATAAAAATACTAATTGTATTATTCACTCGTCTCCAAAAATATATAGAGTACCTACTATGTGACAGATTCCATGTAAGGTCTTATACTAATGACTTCTTCTCATTGCTCTTGCTCATATTCCTCTAACTTTCTGCCAATGTATGTTCTCCATGCTGGCTCATATAGGGAGTTATGATGGAGAAATTGTTCTGTGGAACAGCAGCACAGGAAATGCTCACTATGTCCTTCATCCCGATTACCAGAGGCTGCTACAATCAAAATCAGGTGAGTGCAAGTTTGAAACTAAAATAATGTGGCTGAGTCAGGCCACAGCAGGCCTGGTTGTTTATATATGTACTGTTGCAGCTTGCTCCTAAATTATAGATGATTGGCTATAAGCGCAGGGGATTAGTGATATTGTTGTCTTGTCAAAGTGACTTTAAAAAATTCTTGAGATTTACTTGGCTTAGCAAATTCTCCCTGGCATGACATTTTTTTCTCCATATACTATATCAGTGCTTCTGAATTACTGACAGCAGGGAGCAGACTCTCATTTCTATCTAGTTTAGTTGTTGCCAATAAACTTCACCAAATTGCCTTTGAGTGAACCTTGGGTACCCCTTGGTAAGAAAATGGGAACTCATGTGCACTTGATTGGCTGTTCAGGCTCAGTCTAGGGCTTGTATTAAATATTATGCCACCTGGAAATCTTAAATTATTTCTTGTTTTAGAAACTTGTGGGAGCGTTAGATGGGAGTATATTGTATTTTATGGGAATTTAGCAGAGCACATGAATATTTTATACTTGAGCAAAATGTCCTGACAATTGCCTTTCACATTTTATTTTAGTTTTGTTAGATACTAAAGATTTTTCCTTAGACTAATTTATTTGAGTAATGAATATGTAATTTCTCATGGCCCAGCATGGTTCTCTTGTCTCAATTGGATAAACTCACAAAGGCTGAATTGGACCGTAGGAAAAGACTGATCATTAGATATAGTTTTTTTGTTTGTTTGTTTTTGTGTGTGAAAAGTTGAGGGACTGATTTGATCAGAGTAAAGGAACATAGTTAAGAGATTTAGGACTGACTAGCCTGCAGGCCCCAAATTCTGACCTGCTTTATGTACAAGGAGCTAAGTATTAGGGCTCATCTGAACCCTCCATGGAGAGGATGGAATTCTGCCTCTTCCTCTATATTGGCCTTCAGGGGAGAACCATCTTGGTCTCATGGCAAACCTAACTGTGGCTACAATTAAAGCATAGAGGTAGAAAATAAAGGAAAGCAGATAGCATCAAGTTTCTAAAAGCCACAAGAGGCATTGCTATAGATTTCTTGCCTTAAAAATTTGAAGATACTTCTGTATAGATTTTTCATAACTGTGTGCAGACTATTCATACATCCTAAGATGAATATCCCTAGTTTTTATTAGTGTAGATTGGAGATAGTGTCATGAAATAATCAAAATCCCATTAGGAATGTCCTTTCCAAAGTAACTCACTAATAAATAATATTGCTAAAATGATTGTTTAAATATATTTAAATAGTTATTATGTCTCATCTTTATTAAATTATTTGCAAGGTTAATATTCATGATTAATAAGCTGCAAATGCTATGATAATAGAATCACATTTGTCTTGAATATATCAAGATCTCTAAGATGTGACTATAAAATGAAGTACTTATGAATTCATATCAAGGAAAAACTCTGTAAGTGTGTATGGAATATGCAAACAAAAAGGCAATCAAACAGTCCTTCAAGTTGGGGTTCAGAAAGTGAATAGCAGAAGGCTGATGGATATTGAGTGGAAACCTATTCTGAGACTTGATGGGGTCATCTGAGCCTGTGATGAAGTGGGCCTCTTGTTCATAAGCATTTGTTTGAAAAGCAGATGTTTCTGTTCATTAAGACACCTGGCTTTGTCTCTATCACACATATAGAGCCTCAAAAGCTCCTCAGTGCTGCGAGGAGCTGCTCCAGCTGCCCCACAGCAGAGCCGGCTACCCTGGGAGCCAGCTCCTATGAGGCTGGCACCGAGTGTGATAACGCTGTGATGAGACTTTGCTTCCTTGAAGCAAGAAAAAACATTGCAGCGACAGGTAAACTGTATACTTATATTTTGACTGCAGAGTGCTTTGATATATTGTAAAATGTTGGCAAAGGGTGCAATAAAGAGAATTCAATATAATTGTATCTAAGCATTGTAGAGTTCGACTGTGTCTAGCTAACAGTCAGTACTGGATCATGGGAGGCCTTGACCGCGAATGAAGTTAGGGTTCAGGAGGATGGGTCCAAGAATAGGAACTAGACTAGACACCATCAGCAATATATACACTATTGCATACACCAGAATCAGAGTGAGAAAAACTCAGGCAAGCTACTTACTACGGGCAACAATCAGAATTGGTGTTCCAGCCATGACATAAAGAGGTTTGGTAGGGCAGAGAGCACAGTAAGAAATATGCAATATCAGATAACATACCATAGCATTGTACACTTGACACCTATACAATCTTACTAACCAATGCCAGTCCTATAAATTTAATTTCAAAAAATTAAAAAGAAGAAAAATGCTCCAAATATGTGAGGTGAGCTTAGGTCTACATGCAGCAGAACGTGGGACAGCACTGGCACCTGGTTCAGATGGGCTGGGGGCAAATAGTGAGAAACTTGGAGATTGGAGGCAATAGCAAAATTTAAAATAACTGCCTACTTTTTGTCTTAATAATTGGGACAGGAACTTACACTTTGGGTATCTTTACCAGCTGTGCATCAGGTCCTGGTTAGAGCTTCTGCTGAGAGGCATGCCAACACTGGTGCTGCCACATGATTTACTGTAGTTATTTAATAGAATACAGATGAAATATACATTTTCTTAATTTCTCCTCCATGTTCAATGGCTATGTTATCTTAGTGCTAATTCAGCCCATGTTTACCCAAAATAAAAATCTTTTGAGAATAATACATATTTTTTACTTTTTCTCTAAAATTGGCCTAGAACTAACCTTTCATCTTCCATTTGTATATGCTTTGTAGAAGCACTTTATCTAAATTATTCTTCTGTGGCAAAGTTTCTATTATTATTTGATAAATCTGTAGATGACTTTCAATTTGCTTCACCAATGTACTGCCGATTAACAATCATATCTGCTTAAAGTAGAAATAATAGCATGTAGCTGCTATATATATATATATATATATATATATATATATATTAACATATATATATGTTAAAAGTGCTTTTTCTTAACATTAGGAATCTAGACATATATGTGTTATATGTTTAAAACAACATATCTGAACCATGCTTTCTTTTTTTAAAAAATATATATATATATATTTCAGAGAGGAAGGGAGAGTGAGAAATACAAACATCCATGATGAGAGAATCATCCATTGGCTGCCTCCTTTACGCCCCACACTGGGCCCACAATCAAACCCTGACCAGGAATCAAACCATGACCTCTGGTTCATAGGTCAACTCTCAACCACTGAGCCACATTGCCTGGACTGCACTATGCTTTCTCTATTCATTTTTTCATATTCAATTTATAAGTAGAAAATCTGCGTGATTTTCATATAAAATTTTTCAACATTAAAATTGACAGTTATAATCCCATAAAGCTTTAGAAGCACTGTGGAATATTTAGAGTAGATTTTGAAACATATTCTAAAACTTTCTATTTTCTGGAACTCACTTATACTCACAATATGAACTATTATCCTGAAATTGCTCTCCAGACTAATTCTTCTTAATGTTATCAGTGTTCCTAAATTGTTTCCACTGAAGCAGCTACATGCTATTATTTCTACTTTAAGCAGATATGATTGTTAATCGGCAGTACATTGGTGAAGCAAATTGAAAGTCATCTACAGATTTATCAAATAATAATAGAAACTTTGCCACAGAAGAATAATTTAGATAAAGTGCTTCTACAAAGCATATACAAATGGAAGATGAAAGGTTAGTTCTAGGCCTATGAACCAAAAAAGTGTCTCATAAGAGTGTACAATAAATTCTTGATTAAAAATGTAAAAATAAGCTCATAAGTAGTATTCTAAGCATGCTACTATACAGAGAAATCAATGATCATGCTGCTATTGCTAAATATATGCAGCCAGATCTCTGTATAAGGAGCTTTACTTCTTTGGTATTTGTGTCCAATACGTTATTATGAAAGTTGGGTTTTATGTAATCATATTATCATCAAGTTGCAATTAATGTCTTATAAGTTTATTTGAAGGAATAAATTAATTCTGTCTAAATTTTAAAAACCCCAATAATATCAAAATAATGAATGAAGGAAAGGAAACTAAATTTAATGGAGCATCTTATATATCTTATTTCATTTAATATTCAACATAACCCAGTGAGGTTATCATAGGGTTATCTCAATTTTATATTTGAGAGAATTAAAGTGCTGGGAATTGATCTCAGGGCTACCCACCTCTACAACATGCCATGCTTTCACAGGGCAAGCCACTGAAGTTGTTTCTGTAATCATTGTCACTGCTTCCTAACTAGGTGATTCTTTTCTGTCAGGAGGTGCTAACTTGGTGTCATGTGGAGGATCTGGGTATGTCAGACTCTGGGATACATTTAAGAAACAACTTCTGGCTGAATTTTTGGCTCATAGTGGAGTTGGATCTATTATTATGGCTACTGATAAACTGAATCGATACCTCGCCACAGGAGATCTTGATGGATGTTTGAAAATATGGAATATAGAGGTGATTTGAAAACAGTCTACATCCACTTTATTATTTTTGACTGCTTTTTGTTGCAGATAACTATGAATCCAGTCTTGTCTGTTTCCTAGATAAAAGAAGAACTATTCATTCTGAGTATTTCACTTATTTTTACAGCAATTATTTTTAATTTTAAAAACTTTTTTTAAATAGCCACTGACAATCAATATTATATTAGTTTTAGATGTATAGCATAGTGGTTAGACTATTTATATAACTTACAAGGTGATCCCCCTGACAGTCTGAGTATTTTAAAGGAAACATTTACATGCATTGAGCAGAGACTTCTCTTAAATAATTTATAGAGAAAACCAGACTTTCCTTAGTATTAAAAATCTTCTCTTAAAATACACTCAAGTCAATCAACCAATTTAGAAAAGCAATATTGTCAGTAAGATACTGCAACATCATTTGAGCATAGATAATTTGGATATACCTTCTTTTAAGCAAGACTTTAAACATAATTTAAATGGAGTACTGGTCCTTCTCCTAACATTATTGTCATCCTGAATTAATGTGGGATTTTTGTGTCACCGATTACCTCCTCAATTTTCTAATAATATTATAAAGTTATATGATATGTGAGTACCTATATGTGATGAAGTTCCCCTGTATCAAATAACTGACTTTTCATCGTTTTCTTTTCATCTTCCCGCTCCCCATCCTTCCTTTCTTTCAATTTTTCAAGTTAGTTAGATCAGGTAGAAACCTTTTTTTGAGTGTTAGTGTCATTTTTCTAACCTCTGTTATCATGAACTATTCTTTTGCATTTGGATCACAGATTATTGTTCCCAAATGGACCTACTTTTCACTCCTGTATCAGACTTTTTAAAAAAGTATTATGTCACTGTGATAATTTCACATTTGGACTCTTTAGAATTCTGGCATTTCTTTTCATTCAGGAGTACTGCCTCCATTCTAGTAAGAGCAGAATCACACAGGGCCCAACTCTGATAAGGTCGTTCCAACCTCATGAAGACCAGATACGTTCCTTAGAGATGTGCGCGCCGGGTGGCAGTTCGCTGATTATCTCCTGCTCCGCAGACTGCAGCGTTTGTGTTACTGATGTCTGCGGCGCACCTGTCTACATCTTCGGTCAGGTAGAAATATTGCTTGTTTATTATTCTAGTATTTACTTGACATTTAGTATGAACTTGGGCTGATTTCCATTTGAATCTCATCAGCTGTTGATGTTCATTAGTCATGAAAGAACTGACTTCCATTCTGGAGCTGTAGCTCTAGGCATCTCTCGTCCTGTTTACCATTAACCATGGCAGTTCCATCAAGTGGAGGACACCAGAGACAGGGAAAGATGCTCTGTGCAGCTAAACGTATTCCAGGGTTTTTGAGAAAAAAAAATTCTCCTCTAAAATAAGCGGATTCTTTCCATTTCAAAATTGAGTAAAATACAATATGGAGAATATTAGCATGTAATATGAAACAGATGACTCTGACTGTCAAGAAACAATCAAGGTAATAATCAAATAGAACATTTTAGAAAAAACAAACCTTGCTCTTCATCATCTGGTTTACTCTTGTGAAAATAATAATAGCTAACATTTGTTGAGTTTTTCCTGTATTCCTGGGACACTGTTCTAGGTCTCTATATGAATAATCTAATGTAATCTTCACAATTGCCCAGCCATTATGGAAGAACTTTCATTAGTACTATTTTATAGGTGAGAAAACAAAGGTACAGAGCTCACAGAAGAGAATAAATAGTAGAGTTTTGCTTTTAACTCAAGCTGGCTTCTATAAGAGTTCATGCTTTTAACCCTGTGCTCCCATGAAAGCAAGCTCTCCTGTGTAGAGGGGAAAATACCAAAGTAGGGGAATGGATGAAAGGAACTATTCATCTTCTCACCTTTCAGTTCTTTATTCTGTTTGTTTTTATGGCACCTCTGCTCCTGTTCCTTTTGCGCTCTGGGGAACAAAGTCTTGGTTTGATCTGTTTCAACTAGGACTATTCGAACGTGGTGGTGTGAGGTTACAGAGATACTTTCATTTCTGTCTGGCTGGTTGGCCTGGTTCCATGCGGCCACCTCAGGTGCCATTCTCATGCCGTGAGAGTACAAAGCAGTTCTCTTTGTGTTGGAAGACAAAGTCTGTTGTTGCTCTATGCGTGAAGTCAGCTTGATGATGTCAACCTGTGTGGAAAGAATTCTGTACAACCTTTCAGGGCGTGAAGGGTGAGGGTAAGTCAGAAATTAATCTGGGGAGGTGGACCCACGGTTGGCCAGGTACCCCGGGCGTCTCAGTGTAACGCTCCAGAGTTGCACCGTCTCTCCCGCTCTGCAAATGAGGCAGGTGCTGGACTTTCTCAGGGAGAACAGCATCTGAGTGGGAATCAAACGAGTGTCGTAGGTGTGTAGTGAGTGAGACAGGGTGGGGCGCGCTGGCATTCTGAACACACATGATGTGGAAAGCTGTTTTGGGCAGTTGAGAAGTTAATGCAATGCCAACATTGCTGTACGGACAGGCCACATAGGTTCACATGAGATGAGGTGCGGTTAGAATGACAGGTAATCAAAGCATCATCAAGCAGGTGACATCTGGAATATAGGTCTCCCAGATGGGGTTGAAGCAAGAATAAGACTGTTCTATGTGTGGGTGCCGTAAACTGTGCCCACCAAACAAAGTCTGTACCTAAATTTTATTTTAGAAGTATGTGCTAGTAAACTGTTCATTTTTTATGCCTTGATATTTTTCCTTAGTTGTTTTGTAAAGTCTTTTGTATTTTGAAGGACATCAGCCCCCAAAACCCTGCATGAAAATTGTGTTTTGTTGTTTTCCTGCTGTTGAAGACAGAAAAAGAGTCGGTGTAGTTTTATAAAGTCAAGTCTGGCAAAGCAGGGACAGCTGTGTTTTCTAGTCCCTTCTGCTTGAGCTGTTAAAGATGTTGTTAAGATCTTTTAAAAAAATCAAACTGTCTTGAATAAGGGTGTTGGTAGTCCCTAATGCAGGAAAAGGGGAAGGAAGGGAGGGAGGATGGAAACAGAAAAATAGCAGATATTGGAGAATAGTAACAGTGAATGTCCTTCAAGTGTGTAAAAAAGAGACACCCTTTTAAGTAAGATAGGGGAGTTAGACCAAAACATGTAGATAAGGAGAGCCATTTAGTAAATATAACTAGGATCAGAACAATTTTTACTGAACAAACTTGATTTGGAAAGCATAATGCCTTTTTGCCCTACATTTGAATGACACATTTGTCTTTTAGTTGAATCAATTCTGGGTTAGCAGTTATAAAACAGGAGGAAAGCATTAATATCTTTTAATTTCCCATGTTAAAACTTAATTTTCAAATCACATGCAGTCTGATTAAAGTGTTTAAAATTTAATGCAATGTGATTCTACATATTTCATGAAAGAAGTGTTTTTAATCACTGTGAATCACTTTTACAACATAGTTATTGATTGGAGATTGCTTTTCAAGTTAGATTTGTAAAAGTAAGTGGTTTTGTATGTCTATTTATAGAGCTGGAGAAATGGGAGTGGAGATGATTTAACCATAGAGATACATTTATCCCAGGAAACTGTCAGGTGATTGTGGTATAAAAAGAAATTAGACACTGTGTGCAGTCCTTCAGTGCCTTTCCTTTAGCACTCACCACAGTTGGATTGGGTAGCATTATTTTATTGGCACTTCTCCTCCTCATCTGGGGGCCAGTGACTTTGTTCCTCTTCACCCAGTGTTTAAAATTTGATTTAGTTGCCCTCATTTAAAAATAAAAAGATTTCATATAAGATCCAGATTTCTTGCTTCTCTTGAAAAAGAACATGTCATTTCCTGAGAGAAACTGTAAAATGGATTCTCTCTAATCCAGTAAGGCCAAATCTCATTTGCCGCTGATCATCTTAGATGAGCCTCGGTTCATTCATTGTCATTATCCTCCTGGCCTTTGTCAGCATTTCACTTTGCATGCCCTTTTGACAAGGTTATCAGTTTGCAGGTCACTCAGACATCCTAGGGATGCCTGATGTCACTTTTCTATCACTCTGGCTATGTTCTCTGATGCATTCCTGTGTATACAATGTGAACTGATAGAAGACAAGGAAACGGATTCTATATTTAAAATATAAAATAAGTTGTCATTGGTATTGTCATTTGGGTATATGGATACATATTGAGAATTATAGTCAAGATCTGTGAAAACTATTATATAATATAATAGAGGCCCAATGCACAAAATTTGTGCAAGAGTAGGCCTTCCTTCCCCTGGCTGCTGGCACTGGCTTCCCTCTGGCACCCGGACCCAGGCTTCCCTCACAGAGGAAAGCTTGCCTCGGCCCTTGCAGCCCCAGCTTCATCTGGAAGGTCTTTGGAAGGGCGTCTGGTCTAATTAGCATATTACACTTTTTTTTATTATAGACTAGAGGCCCAGTGCACAAAAATTTGTACACTTGGGGGTGGGGGGCCCTCAGCCTGGCCTGTGCCCTCCCACAGTCTGGGACCCCTCGGGGGATGACCGTCTGCTGGTTGAGGCCTGCTCCCCAGGGGATTGGGCCTAAGCTGGCATTCAGACATCCCTCTGGCGGCCCAGCAGCCCTCAGGGGATGTCCATTTGCCAGCGGGGAGCAGACCTAAGCTGCAGTAGGACATCCTTAGTGCTGCTGAGGAGGCAGGAGAGGCTCCCACCACCACCGTTGTACTGGCAGCCATCAGCCTGGCTTGTGGCTGAGCAGAGCTCCTCCCATGTGAGAGCACCCTGACCACCAGAGGGCAGCTCCTGCATTGAGCGTCTGCCCCCTGGTGGTCAGAGTGTGTCATAGTGACCAGTCATTCTCAGTCTTTCTGCTGTTAGGGTCAGTTTGCATATTGCCCTTTTACTATATAGGATAGAAGCCTGGTGAACAGGTGGGGGTCGGCTGGTTTGCCCTGAAGGGTGTCCCAGATCATGGTGAGGGTCCCCACTGGGGTGCCTGGCCAGCCTGGATGAGGGGCTGAGGGCTGTTTTCAGGCTGGCCACACCCTCTTTAGGGTGGTTGTCCCCACAGGGGTGCCTGGCCAGTCTGGATGAGGGGCTGAGGGCTGTTTTCAGGCAGGCCAAGCCTTCAACTGAAGCTCCCAGTCTCTCCTTCTTTTCTTTTCTTTTTTTTATTCTGGGATTTATTTACCTTCTGTAATTGAAACTTTGTTGCGGCTCCAGCTCTGAGGCCGGCTGGCTGAAAGCAGGTTTCTGTGGTCTGTTTAGCTTCTATAATTGAAACATAGTTGCATTTTGGAGCGGTTACTTTCAGGCTCAGAGCCGGGCCGCGACAGGCGGGGAACCTTGGCTTCCTCCATTGTCAGGGCAACCAAGCCTCATGTTCACTTCAGCTGCGTGGCTGCCGGTCACCATCTTGGTTGGCAGTTAATTTGTATATCACCCTGATTAGCCAATGGGAAGTGTGTCGGAGGTATGGTTAATTACCATGTTTGTCTATTATTAGATAGGATATTTTGGGATGAGGGATCCTCATATTTTAAGAAATAAGATGAAAAGAAAGTAGCTGTATCAAAAATTAACTCTGACAATTATTCAACAAAAACTTTCTTTGTTTTTCTTTTTAGTAAATATTCATCTTACTATTCAGGATTTTAAAGAAAAAGTGTCAATTTTTTGTACTTCATTATTATCTTTTCAGGGAATTTCTGTTTCTATGACTCACTTTCTACCTTTATTAAAGTTACATGTATGTGTCTTACCCTCCCGTATAAGACTATAAGTTTCTGGAGAACAGAAACCATGTCTTATTCTTTTAATTTTTTTATTTTATTTTTTTTATGCTTCTTAACCTTTCATTGGGTTTTCATTTCTTTTTTTTTCCCCACTGTTGTCTTATTCTTTTATTATGTGTGTCCCCAACTTTAATTCATAGTGTAGCATATGAATGTTCAAGGAAAAAATCATAAAAAAATAAACCTCTTTGTTTTTATAGGCAAAGCATTGGCAAATTGAAAGCTGTTTTTCTTCCCCTAAGAAGGATAATAATTTAATGGAAAGTGAGATTCAAGAAGAAAGTATAAGGGAAACTGCTTCACTTTCTAATGAGGAATCATGCTTAGACCCAGCAGAACATTCTCTACTTGATAAAAAAGACAAAGATGAGCCAACATGCAAGTAAGTAATTTTAAGTGTTACCAAGATGTCAACTGGCGTCTAGATAAGACATAGGTAAGGTTGGCCCAAACTCCTCCTGTACTCTGTGCAATGTCCAATGATGACCTTGAGATTTTTCTAAAATTGGGGGGATTGATAAGTTTGTATGTGGCACGGGGAGAATGTATGTCCTCAGGGTTATATGTGGTTCTGATTTCTTGCCTCCATTGAATTCTTGATTTCTATTCAGTGTCTTCTAGTCCTTTGCTTCTGCTCTATCAACAGTCTCAATGTGGATACTTGCCTCTTTCCTAAAAAACAATGTGTGTGTGTATGCATGTATGCATCTGTCTCAGAATGTATGTCAGATTTTACTCCTGGTTTTGGTAACTTTCACAGAAGCTTATATGACAGAACTTGTAAGAGATCAACTTTGATTATTAGACATGACTCTCCTTTGAATGCTTTTGGCCTTTCCTTCATGCTGTTCAGCCTTTTCTTCTCTTTGCACCACTCTGCTAGATCCCATTATCACATTCCTCTTTCTCCCTCATGCCAGGCAGCTTCAGTTATTTCTTTTGTTTCCTATAGTCTTGCTAACCCATGCTCTTTTAATTTTATTGTTCACACCAAACAACTATTATTTTTTGAAAGGATGCTTTTATTCATTGTATTTTCTTTAATATAATTTTTTTTTTTTACCATACACATATAGGATTGTAGAACAATTGCACACAAAGTACAGAATTTCTACATACCCCACCTTACCCCACCCAGTGTCTTGCATTAATGTGGTCCATTTGTTAGAACTGATGAATCAATATTGAGACTTTATTATTAATTTAAGTCCATAATTAAGGGGGTACCCTTGTGGGTTCTTTGAGGACCCCACTCAGAGACCTCAGCATTGCACATTTACAAATCAGTGCATCTTTGGCCAGTCTCCTGTGGCTCTACACCTCCCTGCCCCCAGTTGGGGTTACCTTGAGAAATACACATCACAGTGTTTTCCTGTTGCAGTATACCTGCTTTGTCAGGCCTTCCCTCTCGCACAACTCCTTTAGGGTTAACTTCTGCTTGGCCAATAGAAAGCTCACTCATCCTTGCCACACCAACTGCTCCTTGGTTGTCTCCTCTAACCTTACTCACCTGGGTAGCTCCAGCCATAGCTTTTTGCCTGTAGACTTTTGCAGGCATTAATGAGCCTGTGTCCCTCTCGTGATTTCTGCAGACAGCACACATTAAACTCTTTGATCTGTGTGAATGCAGGCTAGAAGTGAAGGGGAAGCTTCCCTCCACTCTCTCTGTGGAGTGGGCCTCAGTGAACACCAACGCCTCCTCTCCTCTCTTAGGCATTGCATATTGGGTCTGTTTATAGCCTAGGAATGTGGTTGGCCTGGATTTCACCAGGTTGGTTTTGGAGCTACTTCAGGAATATGGGCACAGGTTTTACTTCTTAATTAATAATTTTGCTTTCAGACCTTTTGGACCTCTGCTGAGAAATAGAAGGGGAGAAAAAGTCCCTTTAAAAGTTTCTGTTGCACTAAATTACATTTTGGTATTTGTTCTTCTATTTCCTTGAATTATAGCGTGCTGAAATGTCAAGTGGCATTTTACTTTCAAGCAGAATGATCTTTTCAATTGAGAAATATAGCTTGACCAATCCTGTACACTAATAGAATTCTGGGAATGGAAAGACTTTCAATATGACAAAATGTCCCCACCCAGCTATTCAACGCAATGTTATAGATCAGGAAATAAAGTTACCCAGGATCACACAGACAGATCATTGTTTCTCTTCCTGTCACACCCCTAAAAGAATAAAGGCAATTGTTATAGATTCCTGTTTAAGAGTATTTCAGCCAATAGATTAATTTTCCCTTTCTTGTGACAGACTATTATTATTATTTTTTAAATAAGCCTTTCCCTAGAATTAAAAGATAGCAACTTGAACTACTTACTTCTTTCTTGACTTCTATCTCAACTTGTTACATTTACTATTGTTGCATGACACTTTGTGTTATGAAAATTAGTGCTGATACATAGGTTTCTAAATTCACAGATTTGTCTTAAACCTAGAGCTTTGTATTCTGCCAGATTAGATAGGTGTACAGCAGAGTGATATTTCTCATCTTGGATGTAAGTTTCTGTAGGCCTTGGGAGAAATTTCCAGCAGCAAGAAGCAAAGTTATCTCTATTGTACTATATCTTGTCAAATGACAATGCACCGAAAAATACCTGTGATCTTTGAAATGTATGCCTTTATCTAAGTTAGAAGACGGGATTGAAATGATTTTAAGACTTTGCAGTCATGAAATAGTATAGGATAATGTCATTTAAGAATTATTGCCGAAACCGGTTTGGCTCAGCGGATGGAGCGTCGGCCTGCGGACTGAAAGGTCCCAGGTTCGATTCCGGTCAAGGGCATGTGCCTGGGTTGCGGGCACATCCCCAGTAGGAGATGTGCAGGAGGCAGCTGATCGATGTTTCCCTCTCATCGATGTTTCTGACTCTCTGTCTCTCTCCCTTCCTCTCTGTAAAAAATCAATAAAATATATTAAAAAAAAAAGAATTATTAAACAGATTGAGAGAAAAAGGTAGAAAAATGTATCCTCAGAAGTGACTATCAGGTCACTTCTTACCTCTCCAGGAGGTTTGTGTGGAAAACATACAGGTGCAATGTCATGGTCAGCTGTAAAATGTTTTTCATGGCCTCTGTCCAATATTGAAGAGATTACAGATTATTTTCTCCCTAAGAAAAGATTATTCTGAAGAATGTGCTGTTTTCCTAATCAGATTAAATCCAAGGAGAGAATCTTACCAGTTCTTGTCCATATGCAAAAATATGAAAAAAAAAAAATATGTAAAGGAATTTAAAGAGCTGAAAGGGGGAACGCACTTTCTGTATATGTGTATGCAGGCAGGGGTATGCTTAACGGAGGAGTTAAACAGCAAGAAAGATGGAGAAGCAAAAAGAAAAAGCCAATAAAAAATGGGAGGAGCAGGCAAAATGAAGAAAACAATTTAAAAATTTAAAACTGTGTTCTCATTTTAACACCTAAGATTTTTCCCCCAGGATAAAAACCTTGGCATAGGTTTTCTTCTGGTTTATACATGCATACCAGTTTCCCAAAGTGCTGAAGGTATTTTATAATATTATGTCTGAGAAGTAGGTAGGTGTTTAAATGTCATTTTTCATTTAAACCCTGGGGAAATGAAGATGAATATAGAATTTCAGAGAATAAGGAAGTCCTAATGCTAAGTTAACAATTGATACAGAGAAATAGATTTTGCCCTCTCTTAGGTTCTACAAAAATTACCATTAGAAAATGAAAAAAAAAAAGAGGAAGAGATAAATTAAAGTATAAAATAGGCAGCAAAAACTACAGTGGACATGCATTTTTCTTAGTTTATGGCAATATTTGGTTTCTGAACTCACACAAAATTAATCTAGAAAATACACACAAAATAATTTAGAAAATATAACCGTAGGATATTTTTAATATAAAAATAATACATGTTCATTAGGGAAAATTTGCAAGTACAAATAAGCAAGGAGAAGAAGATAAAGAGAAATCACCTATAGCAAGCCATTGCTAAGACTTAGGAATTTTCACTCTCCTGGCTTGTTCTGGGCATACTTATGCTAATAAATAAATGTGCAGTGTATAAAAATGATGATTTAGTATACATAATTTATAACCTGTGTTACCACTCAAAAATATACAGCAAGTTTATTCCTGTATTTTTAATATGAGTGTCCACAGGCACCAATATTCATTAATGACTCCCTAGAAATGTGTCATGTGGCTTTTTAATCATTCTCTTCTTTTCAAACATGTAGACTGTTTACACATTTTAACTGGGAAAACATTTCTTTAAATACCTTCATTTGCAATTGTGAGAGCAATGAGCTGAATTCAACATTAGAATAAATTCTTTGAGGTGGAGCTGCTGAGTGAAAAGTGTTAGAGGCCCTTGGGTCATCTTACTAAAATGCTGCCCCTCCACATGGGCTCTCTCTCCAGCGTATATGAGAATGGCTGCCTTCTGAAGCAACACTGACTGTTTTCATTGTCTTAAAACTGTTGCCATGATCTTTCATTATTGTTTTAAATTGCATATTTTAATTGTTTGTAGAAGTGAACATTTTTTTCACATGCGTATTAACCTTCAATAATTCAATAGCAAAGTTGAGATAGTAGAAGTCTATGAAGCTAACTCCTGTGACAGCCTTAAGAAAAGCATATCCCCAGCCTCCTCTTGAATAATTGCTATGGGATGTGCTCACCATCTCACAGTCGCCATCTCTGTTATTGAATCACTCTTTATTATAGAACTAGAGGCCTGATGCATGAAATTCATGCAAGGGGCTCAGCCCTCACAGCCGCGGTGGGTTGCCTCGACCCTCACAGCCAGGGCTTCATCCGGAAGGTCGTCTGGAAGGACATCTGGAAGGATGTCTGGTCTAATGAGCATATTATGTTTTTATTATTACAGAATGGCTCTGATGCGAAAGTCAAATATGTCCATTTGTAAGGTCTCTTTCATTGATCTTCATTCTTATATTAGAACAATGAAGAGCGAGTCTTTTCTGCCTGCTTTTATCTATCAATTTTCCTTTGGCTATCATTAAAAAGTTACTTATGGGTATGGGGTTAATTATAAGAAGCCAGGATTTAAAAACCAGATAGAAATGAAACAGAAATTTCCATTTATTTCTCAGTAAGTTTATATAGGCAGAAGGCATAATTAAAATTAATGGTTTTTAGACATGTGAAATAATTATGATGTTCTAAATTCTATAGTACAGTGATGAGGGAACTGATATTTAATATTCTTTATATGCTATTGATTACTTAATTATTCTGCCAGTAAATCTTATGTGAGAAATTAAATTGGAAAATTTATGGCCAACTATAAGGGAAAAAATACACAAAGCAATAAAATCTAATTTTAAATCAGGTCTTATGTGACATAAAACACTGGGAGGACTGACAGTCTCCTTTCACCAACAATCTGTGGCAAGAACTATCATACATACATGCATGACAAATGAAAGCAAATGAAAGTCTACTCAATTTTTGAAATTTGTCTTAAAAATACTTGTACAGCAAATTATTATCTCTGTAAATGCTGTATGTCCTTATTTTTTGTCTCATCATTCTGCTGGTTCCTAGGAGTCTTAGAACTGGCTGTAGGGAGTATTTGAATTCTCTGCTTTGAGTAGAAAGAACTGTCTTTTTTTACTTAATGTGATAGTAGCCAATACTTATTAACCTCTTAGAATAATCCAGGCACTGTTCTAGGTCTTTATGTGTTTAGCTCATTTAATTGTCACTGTAATCCTTAGAGATAGCTACAGTTATGACCCCTGTTTCACGACTAGGGAAGCAAGTACACGGAGGTTAAATGATTCACCCACTGTCAATCAGCCAGCAAGAGGTGAACCAGGGATCCTACAAAAGGCATTCTGGCTCCAGAGTCAGTACTCTATGCCACCACTCCATACTGTCTGTCCAAAAAGCATCATGTTGAAAAGTTATTGGTTTCTTAGTCAAGTGATCAAATATTTCGCCAAGTACCTGCTATGTATAAGGCACTACTCTAGACATAATATGGCAGGGGGGGATTTGCCACACATCATTCTTCCCTTTACATCCAAGACCGAGGGATGGCTGATCATTTAGAGCCTTTCCTTCTCATAAAATTGATGGCAAGACTACCAGAGCCCGTAGTAGGCCCACTTTCTTGCACCACCACGTAAGACATGTTTGCAAAAGTTTTGAACTCAAAACTCTTTATTGCATTTTTCTGCTTTTTTGTCTTCATCCATTAGGAATATTGGACTTTTAGGAATATTCACCTCTTTCTAGTTTCCTGCACATTTTCACAGTAACCATTCTCTCAAATATCAGATGTCTTTGGAAAAGAAGCACTAGGCTGGCCTCTGAATATGAAGTTAAATCTATGGTCTGGTTGTTCACAGAACTGCTCTTCGCTTAGGAGCATTGTCAATACAGCTCCATTTCCTAGGCTGTCATCTAAGTAGTGAAATCTGTTGCAGTTTCCAGGAGATTCGCTCGTACCCTCTGCCCACTTCTCTCCCTCTGTGGCTTAAACTCTTTAGTAGAGATAGTCAAAGTCTTTTGTTTTATACAAAAGATGTTTGATTTGAATACCACTGGGTGAGAAAGCGAGTGGTCTAAAAGCAGGAAACAGTTCAGGATGTTTGGGGGGAAATCAAGGCCTGGTATTAACTAGTCCAAAGATAAACCCCCACTACTTCTAAGCTTGCCTCAATCTTTTATACCTCAATTTATTTCAACAATACTTTTCTGGAAAAAAAATTCTCAACTTAATAACTATAAGGCCTAACAGCACCATACTCTGTCCTTCTTGTATCTGACACCAACTTCTCACTGTTACAGATTCTCCTACCATCTTCAAATGACTCTAATGTACCGTTGTCCATGTCTTCAAAGCCCAGATAGTGGTTAAACGATATGTCCCTCTTCATAGGAGATCCATGTTGTGAGGGAAGCCATTCCAGTGTGATCTGGGGAAAAACTGCCACCTGACCTCCATCTTTTGGAAGGCAAAGATTTCCTAAAGAAAAGGAAAATCTATAATTCCAAAAAGTTCATGTAGATACTACCCCAATCAAGGGAGTAGAGTTCCCCTCCTCATCCCCCTTTACATGTGGGCTGTACTTAGAAATTTGCTTCCAGAGAGAAGTGTATAGAAAGGAAGGGAAAATATAACTTTTAAAAGAAAGTGCAGAAACTTGGCCAACACAACCTTGGCCAGGTGAGGAGATTAACATCCAAAGCAGTGAGTCAGGTTGACAGCGTGTCCCCTTGATAAGATGTGGTGAGAAAATGGATTCATCTCTGTTGACTTCCTCCCAACAACCCATAATTCCCATCTAACCATAAGAAAAACGTCAGGCAAATCCAAATTAAGGGACATTCTACAAAAGTCTGACAAGTATTCATCGAAACTTCCAAAGACATGAAAAACAAGGAAAGTCTGATAAACTGCCATAGTCCAGAATAAGCTAAGGAGTCAGACTTTTGGCAATGAAATGTGTAGTCATTAAGGCTGAGGTCTATGACAGTGAGTGTGAAATGTTTGAGATCATTTCTCATTTTCTGACTGGAATTATACACAACTATATAATGATTTCACTCTATGTTTTATTGATAAAACTATTTTTATTGGATTCAAGCTAACCTAAAATTGTCTTATAGATTCATATGCGAATCCTCAAAAATGCTGAATTTTTCTGAATTTTGTACATCATAAGTGAAGATACAGCCTGACATCAGATAAAAGAGTTTTTGACACATCTCACTGATTACCCCGCATAATTGGTACATTGTGTGTGTTTCTGTAAAATTTTCTTCTGCAGAGCTTTTTCTCTGACCTACCACTTGTTATGAGTACAGGAGCTTTTCTTTAGCCTCTCAGCCTCTCTAGCTCTTACCATTTTATATTATCACATGGCCAGCAGGCATTTTATTCAAAGATTTGGCTTGTTTGGTATAAACAAATGTCACTATTTCGGTCCACAGGATAGAGGGGTTTTTTGTTTGTTTGTTTGTTTTCTTTTAGTCAAAGTAACAGATATACAGTATTTATAGCCAGAGAGTGTCTGTTCATCCTTTGTGGTTAATTTTATTTCACCATGAATTATTCTCTCCCAGTGTCGGATCATCAGAAGTTATAAATTTAGCTACAAAATATAAGGAAAGAAATATATATAAGAAAAAAACACATAACCTTTACAGCAGTGAAGTTCTACAAAAATCATCCAGTAAGTAATTACCACTGATATATATTTACAGTGTTATTGTTTTACTGATTGCTATGAATAACAAATAGCTACTGTGTGTGCCAGGAGTATTGGTGTTCCTTAATAAACTTGAAAGGAAGGTCCTGAGACCCCCACTTAATGAAGGAGAAAGTGAGGCTCAGAGACATTAAGTGACTTGTCCAAGGCTGCACAATGTACAAGCGACGGACATGTAAGGTCTAAGCCCGAAGGCACATGTAACCTGCCCACTATAGTTCCCCAAATAGCATTGGCACAGAATGTTAATTCTTTCCCCAAAGTGTTTAGAGATGAAAATGAATAAAAACAAATTTTGCTCTTAGGAAGCCCATAGCCACCCAGAATGATGCATTCATTTAGTTATTGGCTGACTAGAAACATAATTATAAAAAAGTAATTGAAACAACGGAATCATTATTATAATCAAGTGTATTATTTAACTGTGTGGTGACTGCCAGAGGGAAAGGGGTTGGGGGATGTGGAAGAAGGTAAATGGGGAATAAATGGTGGTGGAAGGAGACTTGACTTGGAGTGATAAACACACAATACAGTTCAGATGACGCATTGTAGAATTGTATATAGCTGAAGCCTGTACAGTTTTATTAACCATTCTTATCCCAATAAATTCAATTTTTAAAAAAGCATAGGGAGAATCAGTCCTGAGGTTCCATCATATGATGAGACTATTTCACATACTATGAATCTTTTTTCAACTATGTCCATGGGAAAGCTGAACTTTCAGAGAACAGATATTTTAATTTTAGAATTTGAGTTGAAATTTTGCTGTCAAAAGGTACATCCTTATTTGTTAATATTCAATGCACATTTATAAACTGATCTACTCCATAGGATTTTTGTCAGGATTACAAGAGATATTACATGTAAAGCACTTAGAATAGTGCCTGACATATTATAGAAACTCAATGCAATTTTATTAGCAACTAGAGGCCCAATGCATGAAATTCATGCATGGAGGATGGGAGGAGTGTCCCTCAGCCTGGCCTGCACCCTCTCCAATCTGGGACCCTTTGGGGGATGTCCGACTGCTAGTTTAAATAGGCAGTCGAATGTCCCTCTCACAACCCGGGAACGCTGGCTCCTAACCGCTTGCCTGCTTGCCTGCCTGATTGCTCCCAACTGCCCTCCTCTGCTGACCTGATCACCCCCAACTGCCCTCCCCTGCTGGCCTGATCACCCCCAACTGCCCTCCCTTGCCAGCCTGATTGCCCCCTAACCCCTTGCTCCCCACCACCTGTCTGATCTCACCCCTAACTGCTTGCTCCCCCACTGGCCTGATCGCCCCTAACTACTTGCTCCCCTGTTGGCCTGATCACCCCTAACTGCCTCTGCCTCAGCCCCTGCCACCATGTCTTTGTCGGGAAGGAAGTCGGACATCCCGAATATGTCCAGTCGACCCGGTCTAATTAGCATATTACCCTTTTATTAGTATAGATGTTATTATTGTTATTATTATACCTTGGAGCACAACCTTTGGAGTGACCTTTGAAGTGAAAGATACTTGAACTTAAGCCCCAGGTCTATGTTTACCAGCTATGTAAATTCAGGCAAGTTATTAAAACATTTTGAGCCCCACCTCTATGTCCTTATCTGTCAGCAGGGCATAATGGCATTTTACAGGTTATGGAGATTTCTCCTTTGGTTTGACATAACACACTGCTTCTCAAACGTTGTTCTCTAGCCTAATGGCATCAACACCACCTGGAACTTAGAAATGTAAGTTCCCACCCTACCCTGCTAAATAAGAAACAAAGTGGTGTGTAGTCGTTAGCTCATGCTTTAACAATTCCTCCAAGTGAGTCTGAAGCCTGGCAAAGTTTGAGAACCACTGACAGCACAGGACCTGTCCCATAGCAGGTGCTGAGTCTGTATCAGTTTACTTTTCCTAGATCCTGAGCCATCACAATGACCAAAGAGAAGTTCCCATCTTTGCAGAGTTAACTATCAAACATCAAATCACATCCTGAATTAAGGTTTGAAGGCTCCCAATCTATTGTCCATTTATCCTATGAAGCAAAGAGAAAATGTTCTCATCGTCCAAGACTATGCTTTTATGGGTGTGTGATCAAAAGAGGTTTCCTTTCCATCATCTCAATGTATGCATGATATATACAACAACGCAGCTCTGGTTTACATGTTAGGAAAATGAGAAAGTACCTGCAAATTCAAACATTTAGAGATGTTGTTAAACTAAATGCTTAAAAAACAGATTTCCTGTCACAAAGACTACAATTTTCTTATAGATAAAAGGGAAACTGAAGCTTTTCTAAAACTTCAGAATACTAATTTCCAAGGGAAAATAGCAAAAGAGTAGAAAATAAAAAATAAATGAATGGGGAGCTTTGGGTTGCTTTTGATTCCTTTGCATGAAAGGACGATGGATTTATTGTAAACAGCTGTGCTTATAGGGTTTGCTGATGACTGCAGCTGAACCAGCTGAGTAACAGGAAGGTTAAATTTAAAAAAAATTAACTTGGAAATATGCTGGCTCCTTCTGAGGAATTAAATATTGGACTTTTATTTCTATCTTCCCCCCAACACCTGCTGTTGTGAAGGCGTATTTAGGTCATTAAGCATCGGAGTCCTGAAAGAGCTACCAGAAGTGAATAAACCTGCTTTTCTTCAGGACCCTGAAAAATACTTTAGGGAAGAGCCAGAGGAGGCGTGTCCCCAAACTCCAGAGCCCCCATCGCTCTCTGAGAGTAAGTCCACAGCCATTGTCCACTTCCGCATCCCTCCCTCTGAAACTCAATCGATTAGAAAAGTAAAGTAGAAATGAAAGCCTCACGTGTTTGCCTTCTGGGTTGCAGTGAAATGAGGTGTGGTTTGACTGGTAAGATTTATAGCTCAGCTGCTGATCAGTGCTCTCGGAAGGGACAGCCAACACGCTGGGATACATTAAAAGAATATTTTTATTTTGTCACTTTTCACAAGTCAGAATGCCATGAAGATGTATTATGAATTGCTATGGATGGGAAGTCTTCCCGCCACATAATCTTAATTTTCAAACATACCCGAGAAAGAGACAATCATATGGCTGCCTTAGAGCAGAGTCTCTGCCCCTCTGGTTTTCTTCCTTTCATGTAAAACACTACAAATAAAAGACTATTAAATTTTTAAATTTATCTTTAATGTTGAAAGTATTACAGATGTCCCCTTTTTTCCCATTGACCCCTTCTAGCCCGCCCCTACCCCCCACCCCAGGTCTTCCCCTCACTATTGTCTGTGCCCATCGGTTATGCATATATGCATATAAATTCTTTGGTTAATCTCTTCCCACCCATCTTCCCTCTGAGATTCTGTAGTCTTGTCCCATGTTTCTATGCCTCTGGATCTATTTTGTTATCATCAATTTATTTTGTTCTTCAGATTCCACATATAATCGAGACGTAGAGGGTATAATGCTAAGTGAAATAAGCCAGTCAGAGAAAGACAAGTATCACGTGATCTCACTCATATGTCGAATCCAAAGAACAAATAGAGGCTACTGAAAAATGTATTGTCTTAGAGACTTCTAGCTGCAGTGTTAGGCTAAACTGATGAGTAGACAAGAAAGCTGAACTTAGGAAATATAAGCGAATGCTCACTCAGATTTGGAAACAAGATGTGTAAAAGAATGCTCTGTTTTTCAGACTGTTATAGCCTTCTAAGACTTTGAAGAATAATATCTGTGCAAAAATGTTCCCCGTAAGGAGAGGCCCTGCGGGAGCGCAGACAGCAGAACCTGATTCTCAGTGAGGCAGTCAGAAAGCATATGGACACCACAGGGAACTCATTTAAAATAATTAATGAAAAGTGCAAGTTTCAGCTCGTAACAATCAAAAGATCAGAACTACACTCCAACCATCCTGAGATCTGTGGTTTCTAAACTTTTCCAATTCTCGGAGATAGAGTTCTGGCATCCTCCTTGAGAAATAATAACCCTGTAGGAGGGAGGCATTTCTTCATGTCCGCGCTTGAGGAAGTTCAGGCCTCTTGTCTTTGCTTGGTTCCCTATGGAAAGGGACAACAGCTAGTCGACATTTTTTTTAAATTTTTTTTTTATTGTCTAAAGTTTTACATATGTCTCCTTTTTTCACCAATTGACCCCTGATACCCAGCCATTCCCAGCCCAGGCAAGTCCCCACTGCCCCAGTGTCTGTGTCCATTGGTTATACTAATATGCATTCATACAAGTCCTTTGGTTTTTCTCTAACCCCCCCGCCCCAGCACCACCATTTGTCTCTAGATCGATCTATTCTTGTTTATCAGGTTATGTTGATCATTATATCCCACATATGAGTGAGATCATGTTATATTTATCTTTTTCTGACTGGCTTATTTCGCTTAGCATAATGTTCTCCAGTTCTATCCATGTTGTTGCAAATGTTAAATGTTCCTTCTTTTTTATAGCAGCGTAGTATTCCATTGTGTAGATGTACCACAGTTTTCTAATCCACTCATCTGCTGATGGGCACTTAGGTTGTTTCCAAATCTTAGCTATTGTAAATTGTGCTGCTGTGAACATAGGGGTGCATATATCCTTTCAGATTGGTGTTTCTGGTTTCTTGGGATATAGTCCTAGGAGTGGGATTACTGGGTCAAATGGGAGTTCCATTTTTAGTTTTTTTAGGAAACTCCATACTGTCTTCCACAGTGGCTGCACCAGTCTGAACTCCCACCAGCAGTGCAGGAGGGTTCCTTTTTCTCCACATCCTCACCAGCACTTGTTGTTTGTTGATTTGTTGATGATAGTCATTTTGACAGGTGTGAGATGTATCTCATTGTTTTGATTTGCATCTCTCAGATCATTAGTGACTTTGAGCATGTTTTCATATGTGACATTTATTTTTAATATTTTTTTTATTTCAGAGAGGAAGGGAGAGGGAGAGAGAGATAGAAATGTCAATGATGAAAATCATTGATAGGCTGCTTCCTACAAGTCCCACCCTGGGGGTGGAGCCCACAACCTGGGCATGTGCCTGACTGGGAATTGAACCTTGACCTCCTGTTTCATAGGTCAAAACTCAACCACTGAGCCAAGCCAGCTGGGCCTTTTTTTTTTTTCTTTTTTTTATTTTATTTCACTTGTAAGCAAGGTGCAGTTGTCATTCCTCATTGCCAGAGTTTCCAGTCTAATTATTATCACTTCCTATGCCTTTTCTCAGAGTTTCTCTTTCCTAAATTAACAATTATTTGTTTGCTCTCATGAGGATCATCCATGGCTTCTGCTCGTTTCTTTTAAAAACATGAATCCATAAGCATTAGGGATCGAAATAACCTTTAGTGCAACTGACAGGGCTTTCAAGGTATCATCTCATTTTTCTTCCGCAGGGTGATTCATCTTTAAGAATAAATATGGGGGGTAATTATCTCGTCCTCCTGAGTCACAGACAGAAGAGTATGGGGAACAGACAGTTAGAAAAGCTCCAGAGAGCCTAGACAAAGTGTACAACAGTTGAGACATAGAACACGCCCATGGGAGGAAACCAGGATGAAACTGAGGCAAGAGAAATGGGTGACACAGCATTCAGAAGCTGGAAAGCAGGAACTGAGAGAGCTGGATGGTCAGTGCAGCAACACCTCTCCTCAGCCCTGGGAAAGCCTGTTTATGTGAGGAGCCTTGTGTATTCTCCTTCATACACAGATGAAGTCTCCTAATGGGCAGGGAGAATGTGGAGAGGTGGGGTGGATGGCTGGATATAAATAACTACAGTACCTAAAAGACACTAATACATTTTCAAAGAGATTTATTTTTTCTGAATTTGTCCATTTAAAAATTTCTTGTGATTTTTTTTTTGAAAAATAATCTGCCTTTTATTTGTTCCGTGTTAAACTTACAGTGAGGTTCCTGGTAGTTCTCAATTAGAAATAAATTATTTAGAGATTAGATTAGCAATGTCTTCTGTGTTTCAGGAGTGGCAGCTTAAGAATTAAAACAGAAATAGACATCATCTAGGTAACATTAGGGGGAATTTTCTTTTTAAACTTTTATTATTGGATGTATTACATATGTCTCCTTTTTTCCTCCATTGAACCCTTCTAGCACACCCCTGCCCCAGACCTTCATCACACTCTTGTCTGTGTCCATGGGTTATGCGTATGTGCATACAAGTCCTTTAGTTAAAAAATTTCTTTTTTTAAATTTTTTTTTAATTAAATCTTTATTGTTCAGATTATTACATTTGTTCCTCTTTTTTCCCCCCATAACTCCCCTCCTCCCAGTTCCCGCCCCACCCTCCGCCCTCACTCCCCACCCACTGTCCTCATCCATAGCCTTTGCACGATTTTTGTCCAGTCTCTTCCCGCATCTCCCACATTCCTTTCCCCCCCAAGAATAGTCAGTCCATTCCCTTTCTATGTCCCTGATTCTATTATAATCACCAGTTCATTCTGTTCATCAGATTATTTATTCACTTGATTCTTAGATTCACTTGTTGATAGATGCATATTTGTTGTTCATAATTTGTATCTTTACCTTTTTCTTCCTCTTCCTCCTCTTAAAGGATACCTTTCAGCATTTCATATAATCCTGGTTTGGTGGTGATGAACTCCTTTAGCTTTTCCTTATCTGTGAAGCTCTTTATCTGACCTTCAATTCTGAATGATAGCTTTGCTGGATAAAGTAATCTTGGTTGTAGGTTCTTGGTATTCATCACTTTGAATATTTCTTGCCACTCCCTTCTGGCCTGCAAAGTTTCTGTTGAGAAATCAGCCGACAGTCGTATGGGTATTCCCTTGTAGGTAACTGAGTTTCTTTCTCTTGCTGCTTTTAAGATTCTCTCTTTGTCTTTTGCTCTTGGCATTTTAATTATGATGTGTCTTGGTGTGGTCCTCTTTGGATTCCTTTTGTTTGGGTTCTCCATGCTTCTTGGACCTGTAAGTCCATTTCTTTCACCAGGTGGGGGAAGTTTTCTGTCATTATTTCTTCAAATAGGTTTTCAATATCTTGCTCTCTCTCATCTTCTGGCACCCCTATAATTCTGATGTTGGTATGCTTGAAGCTGTCCCAGAGGCTCCTTACACTATCCTTGCATTTTTGGATTCTTTTTTCATTCCGCCCCTCCGGTTGGGTGTTTTTTGCTTCCTCGCATTTCAAATCATTGACTTGATTCTTGTGCTCCTCTGGTCTGCTGTTGGGAGTCTGTATAATATTCATTATTTCAGTCCGTGTATGCTTAATTTCTAGTTGGTTCCCCATCATAACATCGAGGGTCTCATTAGTTTTCTTGTAGATCTCATTAAGTTTATCGGCGGCTTCTAAACAGTTCTTGAGAGACCTTAAAAGTGTGGTTCTGAACTCTATATCTTCCATTGACAATTTTTTCCTGTTTGTTTGTCTCCGCATTTTGTTATGCTTTCTTGGTGCACCCCCTAGTGGTCTTTGTGCGCAGTCTTGTAGTTAAGCCTTGATTGTTGTAGCTAATACAAGGGAGGGTTTGACCTCCAGGCCAAGTGGCTGTGAGAATCAGCTGTGTCTGCAGTGAGAGAACTTCTGTCCTCTAGGGAGGTGCTAATCTAGCCTTTGCCTGAGGCTATCCGGCAAATGCCTCTGTGCAGGGCGTGGGCGGGGCGGGTCACACAGGATCAACAGGGTGGGCCGGAGAGAGCAGTTATGGCAGCTCTCAGTCCTGTCCCCAGGGGCTCTGCCTCTCTGAGTCCCAGCAACTGCTGCAAACCTCGGAGAGAAAGCTGCACTCACTCTGACCAAAGCCAGACAGTCCCGCTTCTCCCGTTTGAGTCTGGGTCCCTAAAGACTCGCCCGTATCTGGAGCTCAGAGTCTGCAACTCCCTCCCGATTGAAAACGCCAACCGCGCCCTCCGCCGCCAGCCCGCTCCGTGCACTCCGCACCTCAGAATTTGATTCAGCACTGCGCCTTTTCTGAGTGTTCGTATGCGTTTCTCTTTCCTCCTAGTTGTAGGACTTCCACTCAGCCAGCATTCCTGTGGTTCTGGGTGATGTCCATTCTGTCTTTTAGTTTCACTTTTGAAGTAGTTGTTCAAGGCAGCAAACTCCGGCTTTAACCTATGCCGCCATCTTGGTTCTCCTCCAAAAAATTTCTTGTACTTTCCACACAGTTTTGAAAAGGTGTGTTTTTTTTTCTTTTGCTTGTTAAATTTTCTTCAGCTTTTCTTTCTTTGCCTTTTCTGCAAGTGAAAATAGTTCATATTTTTAAATCTAACATTTCATTTCACACACTTGAGGAGGGACAGAATGCATGATATGTGACACCACAGATGAAGTTCTAAGTACCATGAAAGAAGCCAGATTAACTGGCTGGGGCATAGGAATGAATTCAGAATGGAGGTAACATCTGAGCTGGGACTTAGAAAGAGTAGAAGTTCAAAGGAGGGGAGGGGAAGAAATAAAGACAATATCAAGAAAATAATGTAAGTAGGGCAGAAGTCCAAATGACTGCAACTTGACTGCAATGGCTGACTTCTGATGGTGACACATTCACTGAATTTGACACCCAACAGCACAGTTGAGTCTGGAATGTGTTGAGTTTGAGGTGCTGGTGTGTGATTTATCAATAAAGGTCTAGAGCAGTGGTTCTCAACCTTCCTAATGCCGCAACCCTTCCCTTTAATACAGTTCCTCCTATTGTGGTGACCCCCAATTTCATTGTTACAAATTGAACATAATTAAACCATAGTGATTAATCACAAAAACAATATGTAATTATATATGTGCTTTCCGATGGTCTTAGGCAACTCCTGTGAAAGGGTCATTCGACCCCCAAAGGGATCGCGACCCACAGGTTGAGAACTGCTGGTCTAGAGGATGGAAGAAAATTATAACATGCTGTGTGTAATCCTATATATTAAAAGCCTAGGTGGTGTCACATGATGTTGTCACAAGGTGGCTGCCACAAGATGGCCACCCTCATGTTGTCACAACATGGCCACCACAAGATGGCTGGCAGGGGAGGGCAGTTGTGGGCGATCAGGCCAGCAGGGGAGGGAAGTTGGGGGCGAGCAGGCCACCAGGGGAGGTCAGTTGGGAGCCATCAGGCTGGAAGGGGAGGGCAGTTGGGGGAGATCAGGCCAGCAGGGGAGGGCAGTTGGGGGTGATCAGGCTGGCAGGCAGAAGTGATTAGGGGAAATCAGGCAAGCAGTCAGGCGAGCGTTTAGGAGCCAGTGGTCCTAAACGATTGGGCCTAAACCAGCAGTCAGACATCTTCCAAGATGTCCCAGATTAGAGAGGGTGCAGGCTAGGTTTATGGACACCCTGCCCCATGCATGCATTTCATGCACCGGGCCTCTAGTCTGAGTGGCCAGATTATTATGACCACCTGATGTTTGTAGGCAAATTAGCTATAATTTTGTGATGAAGTTGCTAGAGGGCCAGACCATTATAAATAGGGAAGCAGGTTGTTTACCATGACAGTTACCCAAGCACAGGAACACAAGGATTGGACAGTCGAGCACTAGAAAAGAGTCATGTGGTCCGATGAATCACATTTCCAGTTGCATCATGCAGATGACAGAGAATTTGGCAGAAACAGCATGAAAGCATGTACCCCACATGCATGAGTACAACCCTTCAAGCTGGTTGCAGTGTTATGGTTTGGGGCATGTTTTTCTGGCATGATTTGGGCCCTTTAGTTCATGTGGAACAACGTCTGAATAGCACAACATACCTAAGTATCGTTGCGATCAAGTTCATCCTATCATGTTGATGGCATATCCCAATCGAGATGGCTTCTCGCAACAAGACAGTGCGCCGTGCCACGGTGCTCGTATTGTGCAGGAGTGGTTTCAAGAACATGAGG
Source organism: Myotis nattereri (assembly GCF_964212035.1). NCBI lineage: Eukaryota > Metazoa > Chordata > Mammalia > Chiroptera > Vespertilionidae > Myotis > Myotis nattereri. Next base: position 28,840,938 of record NC_138077.1, on the reverse strand, counting down.
GAGACTTTACCTTACTTAGGTGACCCCCACAATCACCAGATCTCAATCCAATTGAGCATTCTTGGGACAAAGTTAAAAGAGCCATCAGGCAGCTAGTTCCACAACCATCAAATCTCACAGAACTAGACAGTGCTAGTCATCAGGCATGGTGTCAGATTCCTCGCATCACTTTTCAACATCTTGTGGAGTCAATGCCAAGAAGAATCGCTGCAGTATTGAAGGCAAAAGGTGGCCCAACGAAGTACTGATGGGGTGGTCATAATAATCTGGCCACTCAATGTATATAAAAGTCTAAGTGTCCATCTGTCCGACCAGTAGCTATGATGCGCACTGACCACTAGGGGGCAGACGCTCAACACAGGAGCTGCCATGAGGCGCACTGGCCATTTACAAATAAATGTCATCATGGACCTGGCACCAACAAAGTAAAACTTGGCTTCCCCCAAGTGGGACAAGGCCCCGCTACCATACTGGAGCAACACCCCACCAAATTGCAGCCAACACTATCAAGACCCCATGGCTCAAAATGCGACCCACATCCGAGCGCAACCCAGACACAGTCCCTGTGGGCGCCAGGTAATGATGTCACATAGCAACGCCCAGCCTCCTCTTCCTAGTGACTAGCCTCCTTGCAGTTTCTTCAGCCCAGGAACACAACTTGCTTCATAGCCAGGTGCAAACATTTCACAGTTTAACCAAAGGTTTGTGAAGTGTTTTCACATGCCTCATCTCATTTGATCCTCACAAAAGTTTTGGAGTAGGTAGATAGGAGACTTGGTAAAATCCTATTTTCTTTTCATTAGCCAGAAAACAGAGATTTAGATGTTTAGAAACTTGAGCCAACTGAAAAGAAGTAAGAAATGGTGGACCTTGAAAATGACTTCGTTTTCTCACTGTGCAGAATATAGTCAAACACTGCTATAGTTAAATATTTTACCCTTTATTCTTCCTGTGTGATCTGTAATAATAATCTGCTTCATGTCGATATTTACCGCTGTGTTGCTGACAATTACCTGATAGAGAAGTTCGGGTGCTACACTGAGCTGGAAAAAGTTTAGCTAAATCAGAAATCAGGTCTAATTAAGCAAGTTTATTCCTTATATATAAAAGGCTAATATGACTCATGCTTTTGCGATACATATAAAGCTCTTGCTGGTGCCAACAGCATATGTGTGTTTCAATCTGTCATTGTCAATTGCAAATTTGGTTGACACTTCTATTATAGAGAAAGGGCAAATAGCAATATTAAAATATTTCTTCTAATTAATTTCCTTTCAATGTGCACGAATCTGTGCACGGGGAAACTAGTCATATTATTAAGTTTTCAACTAGCTGATAGTGAAATAACATTTGCTTACATATTTATTTAACCTTTCCGAAGGTAGATATTGAATGACTTCTCTGTACTAGTCCCTGTGCTGGATGTGGGAGACAGAGAGCTAACATGTAGAGGCCCAGCCTTCAAAAACCTTGAAGACTATTCTGAGAAATAGACAGATAAAAACAAATAATTATGTTTTGCAACAAGTGCTATGACAGAGATAAGCACCACATGGTAGAGCTAGAAATCAAATTGAGATTCATAGATGGTTTTTCCAAGAAACCAGATTATACCTGAGTTGGATATTAAATGTTAAGTTGGTATTACTCAGGTAAGAAAAAAAAGGGGGGGGGGTGCCATTTCTAGCAAAGGAGTAGCATATGCAGGTGTAGGGTGGGATGAGTGACATGGTGTGCTAAGGGAGCTGGCTACACGTAGTTCCAAATAGCTGGGTTCTAAAAGTGGCATGATGAGAACTGAGGCAAGATAGGTAATTGGGGCCCAGATCAAGAGCACTTAGTTCACTGTTTGCTAAGGACCTTAACATTTATTTTACCAGAAATGAGGAATATATTAAAATGTTTACATCAAATATTCTGAATTATCCCATTTTATGACTTCTCTTAATTCTTCAGTTTTTATATCTCTTTATATTATTCCTTTAGTGATTACTCTAGAGCAGTGGTTCTCAACCTGTGGGTCGCGACCCCTTTGGGGGTCAAATGACCCTTTCACAGGGGTCGCCTAAGACCATCCTGCATATCAGATATTTACATTATGATTCATAACAGTAGCAACATTTCAGTTATGAAGTAGCAACGAAAATAATTTTATGGTTGGGTCACAACATGAGGAACTGTATTTGAAGGGCCAGAAGGTTGAGAACCACTGCTCTAGAGGTTACAATACTTTTTCTTGTGTTCTTTATTTCTTCTTGTGTACTAGGTTTCCATCTGAGATTTTTCTTTAAGTCTGAAGAATTTTCTGTAATTTTTCTTATAAAGTGGACCTGCTGATGAGTAATTTCCCCAGCTCTTTATGTGTCTTAAATGTGCATTTATTTTATTTTGACTTTGGAGTGTCCAGATTATTATGGGTTTTAAATTATTATGACCACATGCCGTGTCCAGATTATTATGACCACATGCCGTTTGTAAGCAAATTAGCTATAATTTTGCGCTGAGTTGCTAGAGGGCCAGACCATTATAAATAGGGAAGCAGGTTGTTTACCATGACAGTAGAAGTGATTTTTTTCTGATGATATGGGTAAACAAGGCAATTTAACAGCCTTTGAATATTATTATGAGTGGCCAGATTATTATGACCACCCCATCAGTACTTCGTTGGGCCACCTTTTGCCTTCAATACTGCAGCGATTCTTCTTGGCATTGACTCCACGAGATGTTGAAAGGTGATGTGAGGAATCTGACACCATGCCTGATGAATAGCACTGTCCAGTTCTGTGAGATTTGATGGTTGTGGAACCAGCTGCCTGATGGCTCTTTTAACTTCATCCCACAAATGCTCCATTGGATTGAGATCTGGTGATTGTGGGGGTCACCTAAGCAAGGTAAAGTCTCCCTCATGTTCTTGAAACCACTCCTGCACAATATGAGCACCATGGCATGGCGCATTGTCTTGTTGCGAGAAGCCATCTCGATTGGGATATGCCATCAACATGATAGGATGAACTTGATCACAACGATACTTAGGTATGTTGTGCTATTCAGACCTTGTTCCACACAAATTAAAGGGCCCAAATCATGCCAGGAAAACATGCCCCAAAGGATAACACTGCCTCCACCAGCTTGAGGTGGAGGTTGTACTCATGCATGTGGGGTGCATGCTTCCATGCTGTTTCTGCCAAATTCTCACTCTGCCATCTGCATGATGCACCTGGAAATGTGATTCATCGGACCACATGACTTTTTTCCAATGCTCGACTGTCCAATCCTTGTGTTTATGTGCGAATAGGAGACCTTTTATCTTGGTAACTGCAGACAGCAATGGTGTTCGGAATAGGCCTTCAGCTTCCATATCCCGTAGGATGCAACGTATGGCTAATTTGCCTATAAACGTCAGGTGGTCATAATAATCTGACTCCTCATCATAATAAAGAGTGTCCCAAAATTTACACAAGAAGTAATTTTGATAGAAAACACAGGCTTATAATAAAAAATTGTAGATATCTATTGATTCATAAAGTATATTGTATAGGGTTATGTATGGAATAGCATATCGGGTAAATGGCTTCCATGGCTTTGCTGGCACATATGCACTCTTTTGTTATTGACTGAGCAGCCGCATTTTCAAAGGATGGTCTGATGATGCCTCCAGCCCAAAATCCGCACGAAACAGTGACATATTGTGGATGCATTTATTTCTCAACAATCACTCGTGGATTGTCTGAATCCCAAATGCAACAATTTTGTCGATTAACCAAGCCATCAAGATGAAAATGAGCCTCATCAAAATTCAGCCACATTTATGCAAAAAGGTCATGGAAAATTTCAACAAAAGAGTGCGTATGTGTCAGCACAGTTGTGCTATTCCATACATGACCCTATACTATATACTTTATGAATCAATAAAAAATTCACAATTTTTAATTATAAACCTGTGTTTTCTATCAAAATTACTTCTTGCGTGAATTTTGGGATACCCTTTATATATTCCACGTTCAAAGTCTGTTAAATTGCATTGTTTATCCATATCTTCAGAAAAAAATCACTTCTGCTGTCGTGGTAAACAACCTGCTTCCCTATTTATAATGGTCTGGCCCTCTAGCCACTTCAGCGCGAAATTATAGCTAATTTGCCTACAAACGTCAGGTGGTCATAATAATCTGGCCACTCAGTGTATATATTCAGTTTTATAAAGGTATTTGAATCTGCATATAGATTTTAATTCTCACTTGAAATTACTCATGTTTTCATCCAATTTGTCTAAAATTTCTCTGTTTTTTTTTTAAAACATATTTATAGGAGTAATTTTGAAGTCCCGGCCTGCTAACATCAATATCTACATGATCCTGTGTCTGCTTCTAATGTCTATTTTTCCCTCTTAGGTATTAGTCACACTTTCCTTCCTTTTTATAAGCCCTGTAATTTTTATACAATTTTTATTATATAACATAAAGTATGTGTAAAAGATCTATAGATACTGGAATTAATGTTATTTTCTCCCAGAGATAGTTTACCTTTTCTTCCTTTCAACAGAGAGCATGAGGAGCCAAACACATTAATCTAATTAGAGATTGAGTTTGGCCAATGCTGGGTTGCTACTTTAGTTATTATACTTGGTTTATTTCTGATGTCAAATCTCTTTTGTTCTAGGCCTCTCTCTTTAGTGGCCTATTTTCTCCCAAGCAGTCCAAAACTGCAAGAAACTTCGCTCTGCCTCTCTAGTCTAATCCGCCACCTCCCACACCGCCCCAGCTCTCAGAATGCATCCTGTGGGGAACACTGGCCACAGCTATGACATTTCTCTAGATTCCAATGCATCACACCAACCCACACAGTCATCAAAAGCTTTTCTAATTTTACTTTCCCTTAGAATAATCTCTCCTATTTCTCAGAAATGCCCAGACATGATACGTCCCCAGGGAGAAGAAAACACTTGGCAATCTCAGCTCATCTAAGAAGGGTTCTACCATCTCTAGAATTTTAATTTGGTAATCGTTGCTTCCATGGCCCTCTGATAGCTTTAAAATTTTATTTCTGTAATTTACCATGGGTTTTTGTTGTTGTTTGCCGATCTGTTACAATGAAAAGAATGGCCTGCCTGTACCTATTAAATCCTATCCAGAAATAAAATTCCTGATGAAATGTTTAAAACAGGACAGTGTCATGACCGGATTTGTATTTTAGAAAGTTTTTAGGAAACTGTGTAGTGGCTGCAGTGTAATGAGGCTAGACTGAAGGCAGCATGTTGCAGTCGCGGGAACTTGTTGTTCCCAACCAGCTACCTGCTTTTGGATGCTCCTTTTGTGTTCTCCTAGTTGTTTACATCTAGATAAATTACATAAGCTATTAAGTCCTAATTTTCTCATCTGTTACATGGGGCTACTGACACTTGCTTCTTGGAGTTGTGTGGGTTAATTTTAGCACGATGACCCGCATTTACAGAGCATTCATTAAATAGTACCTGCTATTAATTTGAAGATAAGGAGGCCCAAGAAAGGAAGTATCTAAGTTGAGAAATCTTAAGGAATAAGAATTGAAAGGATTTTGTGCCCTGATGAGATGTGAAGACATGTATCAGATTTCTATCTTGGATAATTATGCCCCAAAAGAAAGTCTTATTGAGAGAGAAAATGCAGGAGAAGAAGGTGGTTTAGAGTTAATTTGGAGAATATGTTGAGATGGAGGGACCTATGGGACATCTTCCAAGAAAAAACTAACACTTTTCTAAGAAACTGACAAAAAGAAGAAAGGAAAGACAAAGATTGGCAACTGAAGAGCAACTACAGTCAAGACAGGTTTGTTTCAGAATTAATTTTATTTTGAAGTTCATTTTATTTCTGATTTTAGATATAATATATGGGCATTGTAGAAAATTGGCTAGTAAGAAGCAAAGAGAACTTTAAAGAATAAAGGAATAGCAGATGTAAAGATCTGAGACAGAGAGACCATGGAAGATGCCCACCCAGCAGGTGGAACTTGCTGGAAGTTGGCTTTCAGGGGAGCCAAGGAGGCCATGCACAGGGAAGTGCTGTATCTCAGAACTCACTGCAAAGACATTCTGGGGGTACAGGGGAGGCTGAGCTCAGGGAGGAGCCATGCTGGAGGTCCTCTGCTTGGCCCTTGGGTGTTCTAGAAAGTCATTCACTGGGTGGTGCCAGACAGGTGGCACTCTGCTGCAGAGCCACCTGAGAGGTTGTTAATGGAAGCAGGTGGCTCTGGGCTCTGGAGGTGCCATGTCAGCATTGCAGGAGTCTGGAGCTGGAGGAGCTTGGTCCTGGGAAAGTCATGCTGAGGGGCCTAGTGCTGGAAAAACCACTGCAGGGGTCTAGTGACAGGAGCAACCACTTAGAAGAGAAATCCATTTTTCCTTCAGTGTTTCTCCAGTGCCCTCTAGTGACAGAGCTCAACATCAGACTCGCAGACAAAGCAAAAATACTTATAGGGCTCCAGGCCATTTTCCCAGAGCAAGTAGTGAAGAGGGACTTTGGAGTTTAGGGCCAATACATTGTTTTCATCATCTTAACTAGTTCTTCATGCTCCCCCACTCTGGGTTCTTTACACTATTTTGTAACCTTTGAAATCACAGTCATTATTCCTACTAAGTTATAAAACGTTAATAGTTACAGTTGTCTTTTGGGAGAAATTCCATTTATAGAGGGAATAAAACTTGGAACACTCAAAGCAATAAAGGCATAAAAACAGCATTTGAAGCACAAGCCTGGCTTCAAATCCAGATGTTACCACTTGCTAGCTATATGACCTTGAACAGGTCAATCAAACTCGCTGTGCCTTAGTTTCTTCAACTAAAAATGGGCACCATATTAGTTACCATTCTCATAATGTTCCTATGAAATTACCCATGTGACAGTCTTGTTACAGGGCCCAACACCTAATAAGAGTTTGATGCATTTGCTTTATTGATAATATTTTTTTTATTATTTCCTTAAACAGCTCTATAACATTGGGATTTTTAATGTCCCTAGTGTTCTATACAAAGAGTCTGTGGCACTCTGTGACATAGATATGTGGACTGTTTGGCACAGGTCTAGAGAGTTTAAATAACTTACCTCGTTTCACAGAGCTAGTGACAGGTGGGTCCTAATAGAGAAGGGCCCATGCTATTAATATTTCTAAGTGCAGCTTTCCTTGTGCAAATAATGTCCAAATGATATTCCTGAGGAAGCCTACTCTTGGGCTGATTTCTAAAACCAGCCTTTACTATGGTATTATCTCTTTTTCTCACTTTTATTTAAAATTCTTCCTCTCATTTTCAACAGGATACTGCTGAATTTAAAAACTGTTACTACAAAAGAGAACTTTAAAAAAAAAATCTCAATTATCAATATACCCCCCTCCACTCTGTCATTACAGAGTGTCCCTTATGTCTTTGCAGTGCATTTTTGCACGCATTCCCGCCAGCTCCATAATTATAGTGTGCAGAGTTATTTGGCAATTGTATGATGAGAGGCTCTTTGCCAGACCTACTTTCAATGTTCTAAGCTATCACTTTGGAACTAGGGACAGTTTTCAAACACTTCATAATCCCCAGGTGACTTTTTACTTTTACCTACTGGGTCTTTAATGTCCTTTTGTATTCTCTTCCCTTCCCTTTCAAGTTGAAACATCTTTCAGACTCTCTCTTTAGCTTCCAAGTTGTTCCCCGCAGACTCTCAAACAGCTTGAAACCCCTCTTTGATATGCCTGATTCAAAAACCTCCTTAGAAGTGTCTCTGGGTCAGACTTGGCCAATAAATTCACCTCCTTTCAGTGCATCTTTAAAACTTCCAGTGCAGAGAAAATGCTGCATTCCTGGTACCTCAGGTGAACTGTTTTGGTGTTGTTCTGTCAAAGACAAGATGAATGGGGCAATTAACACAGGTGATTTCAATTAGGCTATTGCAATGGAGAGAATATTCAGTAAAGAGGAGCATCTCAAAGGGAGGGCAATGCTATAGAGGCAGGTCAGTGACTCCAGGAGGAGTCTTATTCCACTTGTTAGGAAGGGTAGAGAGGGTCTTATCTCAGCACGGGAGAGAGCAGAATGGTTTTTCGCTGTTATCTGTTTCCCCAAAAAAGATGGTAGAAGGCCTTAGCCTAGCCGGTTTGGCTCAGTGGATAGAGCGTCAGCCTGTGGACTCAAGGGTCCCAGGTTCGATTCCAGTCAAGGGCATGTACCTTGGTTGTGGGCACATCCCCAGTGGGGAGTGTGCAGGAGGCAGCTGATCGATGTTTCTCTCTCATCGATGTTTCTAACTCTCTATCCCTCTCCCTTCCTCTCTGTAAAAAATCAATTAAAAAAAAAAAAGATGGTAGGAGGGTTTAACTATCTCTGCTTTCCAGGAGCACAGGGATCAGGTCATGCTTGACCTTGGTTCCCCCCACTTTGGTTCCCGATGAAGGAATATTACTCATAACTGAACAACTCAGAGGTGATCATAAACCTGGGTGGGGCAAAGAAGGATCTAGGAAGTCATCTCTCAGGGATTCTTGTTGGTGTCACTTCTGCAAAACCAAGGTGGTGGCAGCGGTCAGTTGTCTTGGAGTCCTGGAGATCCTGAGAGGAAGGACAGCTGCAAGACAACAGAGTCTGGATAGGGATGTGGGCCATCAGGTTTTATTTTATTTTTTATTTATTTATTTTTAATTTTCTTTTATTGATTTAAGTATGACAAATAGTAGTACATATGTCTCCTTTTTTCCCCATTGACCTTTCCCCGACCTCCCCTACCCCCATCCCCCCCTCCCCCGCCCCCCCCCCCCCCCCCCCCCGCACATGCCCTCACCCGCCCCTCAGTGCATTGCATCCATTGGTTATATGCATGCAGACAAGTTCTTCGGTTGATCTCTTACCACCCCCCGGCGCCCCCCGCAAACTTCCCCAGCCTTCCCACTGTAGTCTGACAGTCTGTTCAATGCTTCTCTGCCTCTGTATCTATTTTTGTTCATCAGTTTATAGTGTTGTTTATTGGGCCGCCAGGTTTTAGATCTTAGTTTTAGTCAGATGTGAGACCTGGAAAGGTTAGTTTAGAGGATCGCAGTCAGATATTGAAGGAAAGTGGAAGAACTGAAAATGTAGGAAGGGCTGACAACTGGTGCAATGTAAGCTCCAATCCAATTTGCAGGTATTTCTAAGAAGGGGAGGAAGTCCATTGAAACTCTCCCAGATGAGACAGTTGAGACTCTACCACATGTTCACTGGTAACCTGCACTTTACAAAGAGGTGGCAAGACAGTTCAAAAAAATGGTGAACTCAGAATCAGACCACCTGACCATACATGGTTTTCCATTGAAACACAAAAGTTCTCTCTATAGTTCTTAAACTACAGGTGAAAAATGTACATACAGGTCTGTTGTGAAATCTAGTATAATATATCTTTGCTTTAGAATAAAATCTTAAATCTAATACTAGTAAAGGCGAAGGAATCATTGATATTATAAAAACCTTCCTTGAACAAATGGTTAAAACACAAGAAGAAAACATTTATAAACTTATTCATTTTAAGTAAGAAATGATATATTGCTGTACATGATTTGCACCAACAAATTTTAAACAACTAGACAGCCAGAATGAGTACAAAAATCAGAGACATTTTGAAAGTAAAAATTCTTCTTACACTTTTATATGTGTGTTTACAGGATGGCATGAAATCATCTTGAAAATCACATACACCCACCAAACTTTGGGTTGTACAAAACAGAAGTCACTAATATATGAAAAATGTCTTTTGAAAGGTTCAACAGATGGACCACATCATATTTCATCAGGGAAATTCAAAATAAAATACCAATGAATTATTGCTACACACCTGTTAGACCAGCCCAAGTCCTGAACTTCCTCAATACCAAATGCTGATGAGGATGTGGAGTGACAGGGACTCTCAGACCTTGCTGGTAGGAAATTATACAGGAAGTCAGTCTGTGGTTTCTTACAAACTAAACATACCCTTATCAGACAATCAGCAGTCATGCTCCTTCATATTTACCCAAAGGTGTCAAAAATCCCTGCATATTGATGTTCATAGCAGCTTTATTCACAATTACCAAAAGCAACCAAGATGTCCTTCAGTAGGTAATGGAAAAATAAACTCTGGTCCATCCAGAAAATGGAATATTATTCAGCATTAAAAGAAGAGCTTCTAAGCTATGAAAAAACATGGAGGAATCTTAACTGACCATTACTAAGTGAAAAAGAAAAGTAATCTAAAAATGAACATTAAGTATTATTTCAACTATCTGACATTTTGAAACTATAGTGACAATAAAACTATCAGTGGTTGCCCTAGCTGATTTGGCTCAGTGGATAAAGCATCATTGGCCCAGGAATTGAAGGGTACCCATTCAATTCCAGTCAAGAGCCATATGAGAGGTAACCAATCGATGTGTCTCTCTTACATAGACCTTTTTTCTCTCTCTCTTTCCCCTCCCTTCCACTCTCCAAAAACCAATGGAAGAATACTCTCAAGTGAGGATTAACAAAACAACAACAACAAAAGCAGTCAGTGGTTGCTAGGGGTTGAGAGAGAAGAGATGAGTAGGAGGTACACAGAAAACTGTTTGGAACATTGAAAGTACTCTGTGTAATAATGAGGAATGTAAAGCATTATCCTTATGTCCAAACCCCCCAAATATATGCAATTCTCAGGTAAACTAAGCACTTGGGATGATTATGATGTGTCAATATAAATAGATCCATCCTTGGTAAAAAAAAATAAATAAACAAAAAACATTCTGGTGAGTGATGTTGATAATGGGGGAGACTATTCATGTGTGGGAGCAGGAGATTTATAAGAAATCTATGTACCTGCATTTCAATTTTGTTGTCAACCTAAAATAGCTGTTAAAAAATGTTGTTTTAGAAAAAGAAAAAAAAGTCTCTACAGGTCCCAAATAACAATAATTTGAGAGTCATGTGGAGACTATTACAGCATTATGATGAATCCTTGCCACTCTGTTGCTTTGTTACCCAACTGTTACTGGATGATGGCCGAAGTTGAATGACAGCTTGGCAATACTGATCTAGAGTCTAGATTTAGGAATGAGACCCTTGACATCAAAATGTGGGCAGTGGCTAATAGCACAGGCATCACCTGGAAACATAGTAGACATGCAGCAGATCTTTTGAATCACAACCTACATTTTAACAAGATTCCTGGGTGATTTTTAATGCACATTAAAGTTTGAGAAGCACTTATTTGGAGGACTTAGAAGAGAATGGAGCATGTAAATTAGAAGGGAGGTTTTCAGAATAGTGTGCACCCATAGACTAACAACAGCTGGCCATTGCAATGCAATTTTTACATAGTCACCCAGTCCCTTCTTTTGGCAAGGTGCCACCATTGTTCATCTGATTAGTGGCCAATCAGGGGACAAGGGAAGAATCAGATGACAAAAGTTTAACTTTGATGCTTTAAAATCACTGAATTATTTCATTTTAGTGGAAATCTTTTAGTAACTTCATGACCACCACATCTTTTATTTTCATTACTTTAAAAGCACCTTTTTGTTATCGTTATAACAAATCTTGTCAGGCAGTCAACCAACAGATGAAGTGGTGAATGTATAACTATCAGACTTTCCCAGGTAGGAAATAGTGAATACAAATGTTACCATTAGCACTAGGTTGAAGAGCAGGGGTTGTGGCAAGTGGATGGATATATAGATGTAGGACACAAGAACCACCCCTCTGTCACCATTAGCGAGCCGAGCCCTACAGTCTCTGGAATGCAAGAATTCCAAAGTGTGAGGACTGAGTCCACCTCTTTGCATGCCTGGAAGTATCTTCATTCATTTCTTCAACAAATATGTTTGTTGAACACCTTCCATGTACCAGACACAATGCTGGGGGTAAGGGTATATGAGGCATAAAGGCACAGCAAGTCTTTGAAATCATTGAATTTATCACCTGGAGAATAGAGGTAGATGATGAATAAGTAACTTTAAGGAGAAGATAAGTTTGGATAGTGATACTAATACTTGTGGTTTCTAAACTAGCAACCATGGGGGAATGTAAGGATGCTTTAGGATAAGTTGCATATTTAAATATTTCTTTACAAGGAGTATCCAACAGCCTCCAGTCAAAACCACAGGAAACTTGGCCAACCAGTTTGTCTCATTAAGAACAGTTTACCCTTTGCAGTTGTTCTGTTGCAAACAGTGTGTTTTATGGCAGGCACATCAGTCAGGATCCAGGAAGCAGAATCAGAGGACTACATATTGAAATTTATGACGTGGAATTGGCTTACGGGATTGTGCGGGCAGCTGACGAAGTTCAAAAGTAAGGGAAGATCATGGGCAAGCAGGGCACAGGCAGAAACTGTTGTCCAGTGGTGGATTTTTTTTCCTCTCCTAGGGAAGCCTGCTTTGAGGCATTCCAACTGATTAAGTCTAGCTCACCAGGTTATCCAAGAGAATCTTTCCCCCGTCTCCCCCCTATTAAAGGAGAAAGTTTATTTAGAAAGTCACAGAAGTAGAAAAAAGTGAGCCAGGTGGTCTGCGTGGGCTCAGGAAACAAGTTTCAGAGTCAATAGAAGGGACCTTGGAGTCTTGGAGAGAGAAAGGCAAAGGTAATGTGCCTGGGGAAAGAAGGAGGAAAGGTGCCTGGCATGCTCTAGAAAGAGTGTGTACTGGGTTCAGGATAATCTTTCTTATTTAAAGTACATTAATTAGCCCTAACCGGTTTGGCTCAATGGATAGAACATCGGCCTGCAGACTGAAAGGTTCCAGGTTCGATTCTGGTCAGGGGCATGTACCTTGGTTGCGGGGCACATCCCCAGTAGGAGGTGTGCAGGAGGCAGCTGATCTATGTTTCTCTGTCATCGATGTTTCTAACTCTCTATCTCTCTCCCTTCCTCTCTGTAAAAAATCAATAAAAATATAAAAAAATAAAGTACATTAATTAGGAACTTTTATTACATCACCAATATCCTTTCAGAGCAATATCTAGACAAATATTTAACTGTACAGAGGAGGACTTTAGCCTTGCCAAGTTAATACGTCAAGAAAACAAGTCATCAGGGCAAGGCTAAAGACATCCTTTTATAATCTTAAGTTCAATAAGTGGTTAATGGATTCTTCCACATATCATCATATCATAATACATGGCAGACTCACTCACATCATTATATAAAGGCATTTTGCCATTAACCTAGCAGATGTTGCTCTTCTGAATAGTGAGAGGAAATGATTATCATTATCCATTTAAAAGGTGTTAGGTTAATTTCTACACTGCTTTTGCCATGTAAGGGAGGTTGCCGATGACACCGATGAAGGTTATGTTGTTTTATGGGCCTCAAATACAAAGATTCTTGTAAGTGTTTGAGAAGTTGCTGGGAGTTTTAGAGTGTTCTGGGTGAAGAGCATAAGCCAGGATGCAAGCAGGAATCATTTCTAGGTGAGTATTTCAGATACCTTTTGTAAAAGAGATCTCAGAAGAAAAGAACCCAAGCTCCAGTAATTCATGGAGATATTTTTCTCATTCTAAATAAATAGCCACTTTTATGAATAATTTTATATTTATAATTTTATATTCCTTTTCTTAAAGAAAGATCACAAAATTGTTAGCTTCAGACTCTGAAAACAGGGATCCACTCCTGCATATACATTTCTTAATCTGTCTTTTAGCTCAAAAAAAAAGAAAGGAAGAAAGAAAGAAAGGAAGAAAGAAAGAAAGAAAGAAAGAAAGAAAGAAAGAAAGAAAGAAAGAAAGAAAGAAAGAAAGGAAGAAAGAAAGGGAAAGAAAAAGAAAGAAAGAAAAGAATTATACCAGCAGGATAGTCTCTCTCAAGATCTTACAAGGGCTAATCAGTTAGTTATTGGTTTAATTGTCCTGAAAACTGATTAGTTACACTGAAAATGTTTCATCTAGTTTAGAGACAAACCTCAGTAGGACAGAGTTTATTTCAAAAACATTTTGGTTCCCATAGTGAATTTCAGCAGAGCTCTATGGCATTCAGAATACCTTATGATTCTGAGTTGCTAACCTGCAGTCAGATGGGACAGGATCAACTGCTAATGTACAGAAATCTACATTATCTCCTACTGTGGTATTAGACAAATGAAAAGTGTTTTCATTTGTAGTTTTGCTTATGAGGTAGTTCCAGATTTATTCATTTTGTTTAAAAGACACACACACACACACACACACACACACACAATCATTCACTTCAAACACTAGAACATTTAAAAAATTATTCAGTGAAAAGTCTCCCTCCCTTCCACAATGCTGATCTGTCCAGTTCCCATTATCATCTATTTCTGGCAACCAGGATTATGACTTTCTGTTTCCTTGGAGGGTTTCATATATATATCTTTATCGTTGAAATATTACATAGATCCTCCTTTCCCCCCCATTAATCTCTTCCTGCACCTCTTCCCTTCTCCCTCCCCGCCCCCTCACCACGCCATTGTCTGTGTCCTTAAGCGTATATACATACAAGTTCATTGATTGATATCTTCCCACCCACCCTCCCCTGCCTTCCCCTTGGGAGGTTTCTGTATGCACTTATGATTCTGGATTTTGAGCCTTGCTTTCTTTTGATTCACCTAGATATTTTCTCAACCCCTTTATTTAAACATTTCTGAATCACTTTATTTTAAATATTTTGGTTTTTGCTTTTGATCCAACTAAAGATTTTTTTTTAAATCATGAAATTGATATGTTAGATATTTTGGTTTTTATTTTTCACACTAGAGGCCTGGTGCACAAAAATTTGGGGGGGGAAGGGAGAATCCCTCAGCCCGGCCTGTGCCCTCTCCCAGTCTGGGACCCCTCGGGAGATAATGACCTGCTGGTTTAGGCCTGCTTCCGGGTGGCAGAGGGCAGGCCCAATCCCTAGGTGCAGCCCCTGGTCGGGCTCAGAGCAGGGCCGATTGGGGAGTTGGGGCACCGACCCCTGTCACACTCAAGGCAGGGTCGATGGGGAGGTTGCGGCACCACCCCCTGTCACGCACAGAGCAGGGCCCATCAGAGGGGTTGGGGCTCCGTACCCTGTCATGCACAGAGCAGGGCCAATCAGGGGATTGGGGTGCTGCCCCTTGTCACACTCAGGGCAGGGCAGATCAGGGGGTTGGGGCACCGCCCTCTTTCACCCACAGAGCAGGGCCGATCAGGGGGTTGGGGCACTGCCACTGTCACACTCAGGGCAGGGCCGATGGGGAGGTTATGGCTCTACCCCATCACACACAGAGCAGGGCCCGTGGGGGGGGGGGGGGGGGCGGAATTGGGGCGTCGCCCCTCTATCACCCTCAGAGCAGGGCTGATCAGGTGGTTGGGGTGCCGCCACTCTCACACTCAGGGCAGGGCCGATGGGGAGGTTATGGCTCTACCCTGTCACACAGAGAGCAGGGCCCGTGGGGGGTGGGGGGTGGTTGGGGCGCTGCACCCTGTCACACACAGAGCAGGGCTGATCAGGGTGTTGAGGCTCTACACCCTGTCACACAGAGCTGCAGGGCGATCAGGGGGTTGGGGAGCTCCCCCCTATCAGGCACAGAGCAGGGCCGATCAGGGGGTTGGGGCGCCTTCCCCTGTCACAAACAGAGCAGGGCAGATAGAGAGGTTGTGGCCCCGCCCCCTGTCACACACAGAGCCACAGGGCGATTAGGGGGTTTGGGCGCTGCCCCCTTTCATGCTGATCCTGGTGCTGGGAGGCATATTACCCTTTTACTATATACGATAGAGGCCTGGTGCATGGGTGGGGTTGGCTGGTTTGCCCTGAAGGGTGTCCTGGATCAGGGTGGGTGTCCCCACTGGGGTGCCTGGACAGCCTGGGTGAGGGGATGATGGCTGTTTGCAGCTGGTCACACACCCTTCAGGGTGGGGTTCCCCACTGGGGTGCCTGGCCAGTCTGGGTGAGGGGCTGAGGGCTGTTTTCAGGCTGACTGAAGCTCCCAACTGCTCCTTTTTTTCTTTTTTCATTCTGGGCCAGCTTTAGCTCTGGCTCCAGCTCTGAGGCCTCTGCTGCTGAAAGAAGGTATCTGGTTGGTTTGGGTTCTTATAATCGAAACACTGTTTCAACTCCAGCTCTGAGATCCCGGCTGGCTGAAAGCAGGTTTCTGGGGTTTTGTTTTGCTTCTATATTTGTTATAATGTTTCTTAAACTGCAAGCTCAGAGGCTGGCAAGGCAGGCGGGGAACGTTGGAGTCCTCCGTCACTGAAGCAAGCAAGCCTCATGTTAGTTTCAAGCTGCCTGGCTGCCGGCCGCCATCTTGGCTGGCAGTTAATTTGCATATCTCGCTGATTAGCCAATGGGAAGGGTAGCGGTCATATGCCAATTACCATGTTTCTCTTTTATTAGATAGGATTCTTTTATGCTATTTTCTAGAGGCCCAGTGCACAAAATTTGTGCACAGGTGGGGGGGGGGGGGAGGGTCTCTTAGCCTGGCCTGCATCCTCTCACAATCGGGGACCCCTGGGGGGATGTCAGGCCTAAACCAACAGTTGGACATCCCTCTCACAATCTGTGATGCTGCATGCACCAATGACCATAATTCTCATACAGGTGAAAGGCATCTTGCTGTTGTATGGGCAGCTACATTTTTTCCCCCTGATTATAAAAAGTAGTACATAACATGATCCTTCTGAGGCAGTAGTACTATTTTCCCTATCTTATGGGTAGAAAAACTGAAGCAGAGAGAAGTTAAATAATTGGCTTTGTCACACAGTTATAAGTGTCAGAATTAGGGCTAACCACAAAATATGCAAACCAGAGTCCATGCATGTCATCTCTGCATCATCCTGTTTTTTCAGTGTTAGAGTAGCCTTGCCAGGTTTTACTTTTTAAATCTAAGAGACTCTTCCCAATATATAGGGTAGGGTCTCTAGGCCTGGCCAGCGATCAACGTCATCTTTGGGGCAACCAGTGGTTGGGACGATCGGGGGCCCCCCTGCTAGCACCTGCCTTGGCTGATGGCCTGGCACTGCCTGCTTGCCGGCCTTGCCCCCCTATCACCACTGCTGGTTGCCTCCCTCTAGGGGCAGGAGGGGCAGATGTTCAACGCAGGAGCTGCCCCAGGGGCAGATCCTGCGTTGAGCATCTGCCCCCTGGTGGTCAGTGCACGTTATAGCAACCAGTCGTTCCTCTGGTAATTCCACTGTTAGGTCGATTTGCATATTATGGTTTTATTATATAGGATTGTTTATATATACTTTAAGGTTTTCATTGAATCTGTAATTTATTTCTTTGTTTTTATTTGGAGGGTTGTTATATATTTCTTCTAGTGGTACCTTTATAATCATAGGCTCATATAATTCTTCTAGCTCTTTATTTTTCTAAGACAGTAACAATTAGATCCATGCTTAGTGACAATAAAATGAATGTTTCTCCATTACCCAATCCCTCTTCCTTTACACAGTTTATTCAAGAACATTATCTTTCTTTGTGCTGACTTTTATTTTAAATTTGCTTATGTTGTTATTTTGTTTATCATGAATAGAGCTTCTCCCTTACCCTACCAGTTTTTGTTAATTAAACAAAACGTGGCATATACTTTCTATTTTGTCATCTTAAACCCCACATTATTTGAGTCTCACTTCTACATTTAAATATATTCTGTGCTCAGCACCAAATCTCCTTCCAAATTTTTCTCAGTCATTTCTCAGTTTGTTTTGCTGTAATTTCCTATAAAATACTCTTAGGAGCAATAGTCTCTGAATTCTCTGCATGTTGAAACTATTTGTCATTTTCAGATTTAAAGCACTGCTTGGATGCATGTTTATAATATCCATACCTCACATATTCTTTCCTTGATTTTTTTGTTGGTATTGCTCTACTATCTTCTGGTATTGATCATTGCCATGAAGATATCTAATGCAATATAAATTTCTCTCCTTTTAAGTGACTTGATCATTTTGTCTGGCTGCCAAATGATTTTGTCTTTATCTTTAAAGTCTAATAACTTTAGTAGGCTATGCCTTGGTTTTGACTAATCAGAGTCTGTTTTTCCTAGTACACAGTACAGTCAGCCCTTTGTATCGGTGGCTTTTGCATCTGCAGATTCAACCAACTACATATTGAAAATAATA
Organism: Myotis nattereri; assembly: GCF_964212035.1. NCBI lineage: Eukaryota > Metazoa > Chordata > Mammalia > Chiroptera > Vespertilionidae > Myotis > Myotis nattereri. Next base: position 28,822,913 of record NC_138077.1, on the reverse strand, counting down.
GAAAAAGAAGCTTGTTGCCAACATGTACTATGCACTATGTAGTCAGGCCTATGCTGCTTGACTCTATATTGAACATGAGCAGACTTTTTTCCTTGTCATCATTCCCTGAACAATTTAGCATATCAACTAGTTGTATAGCATTTCATTGTAGTGGTATTATAAGCAATCTAGAGGTGATTTAAGTGCACAGGAGGATGTATGTAGGTTATGTGCAAATACAATGCCATTTTACATAAAGGACTTGAGCACGGCTCCTGGATCCAGTCTCCGATGAGTAAAAGGATGTATGTCCCTTCTATGTACATAAAGTAGATGCTTATATGAGGAAAGTCTTATTACATGATAACTTTAAATATTTGTTCAGCTTTGGTTTTCTTTCTTAAGGAGTCACCCGACTTATGTGTTTGTTGGATCTATGTTTTTCAATATCTGCCATTTTCTTCTCTAATTTGTTCTCTTCAATTTTCATCTTGTATTTGTTTTTCTCATTTGTATATTTCACGTTCCCCACTATGCCTATTCTCACTTATGCCATTTTTTCCCTATATTTTCTTGAGTCCTGACAGCTCACATTTCACCACTTCCTGTTGAATCTTTGTTTCTTTCATTTCTGCTCAGTGATCTTCCTTTATAGAAGCAAGTGCTTTTTCATGCTTTAAAATTTAACTTGTGACATCTGCTCAGTAACAATATTTATCTATCCAGTGTATCAGTCCATGTATTTGATGAACTTTGCTGCTCTTTCCAAATGTTTGGTTTTTAATTTTGCTTATAATACCTTTGTGTCCATGGTATGCTGATTATTTTTTTTTTTCATTTTCTCTTTTAATGAATTAGCTTAATGAGTTGGCTTTTCTTAAACTTGAAATTTGTAGGGGTCCCTGAGTGATACGTGCTTGTGATCTGTGATTAGTGTGGCCTTCAGGTCTTACAACCCACAGGGGCAGACTGTTTTTAGCAAAAATGACTCATAGGTGTGATTCTTATGTGTGAGCCATTTTTTTGCTAAAAGCAGTCTGCTTTTGTATCCAGCCTTATTCACCTCTGTGCACATCTCAGCGGTTCTCAACCTGTGGGTTGCGACCCCTGAAAATACATCCTGCATATCAGATATTTACATTACGATTCATAACAGTAGCAAAATCACAGTTATGAAGTAGCAACGAAAATAATTTTATGGTTGGGGGTCACCACAACATGAGGGACTGTATTAAAGGGTCGCAGCATTAGGAAGGTTGAGAACCATACTATAAATGAAAAATAAAGCATTTGTACTGCAGGGTAAGCCCCTCACCTTTACTACGTTTTTGCTAGTACTTTCTGAGATGCTAATGTACTTACATGCTCCATTCTCATCACTCTTATCGTGTCTAACACTGCCCAATCTAGTATCTGGCTGCCCTTCTTCATATTGTGTACGCTGCAGGTTACATCTATCTTTGGGTTTTGCAGAATGTGGAATTTATTTGCAGAGTTATTTTCCCTCATTTTCCTGGTTGTTCTTGCATAATATTAAAGAGAAAAGGGGGGAAATGTATTGAATTACATTGTTATGTTTGTATAGGAAGTACTGAGTTTTGGTCTTTTTTCAATTTAGATACATAAAAATGCTGCTATACTGTGAAGTTGCTCAGTGTTTACATAGTTTCGTTCAAATTCCTTGGCTTGGTATTTAAAGTATTCCTCAGTCTAGCTCCAGCCTCATTCTACTTTCATTTCCTTCATATTCTTTATGCTTTTGCTAAATTGTATTGAATTATTTAGAGTTACCTGAATAGTCGTTCTTGTTTCTCCATACTTTGATTCAATGTGTTCCCTCCAGTTGACATTTCCTTTCCACCTTGGTAACCCTTCCTCATCTCCATGGTTCTTATTATCACTTAATATCCTATCTGGACTTCAAGTTCCCCTGAATTAGCATCTAATTCTTAAAGCTTTGCCTCTGGTTTCTGCATATTTTTATAATCTCTTTATATGCGTAACCACACTTTCCATAGCTTGGATCCTCTTAGAATTGTCTTCTACTGTATACGTTAATTTGGTTATTTGAGTACTGTTCCTACTTTCTACCAGTTGGAAGAAAACCTATGGCTTAGTTATGTTTGTGCCCCATTTACGCCTGAGCACAGAACATTGTGCATAATATACATTCAATAAACATTTGCTGAAATGATAAAGCTAAGAAAAGGCCAAAATTAGTTTTTTGAATGCATGGCACAATTTCCTCTTACTTCTCGCTGATGTACTATATTACCACTCATGGGGATAATTTGGCTTTTTTTTTTTTTCTGAAGCCACAGAAAAAAAGCATCTTATAAGAATATGATTGCAGATGTACTTGTTTAGTCATCCAGGCAGTCAAACTGTGTTTTGATTATTTTAATTGTTTTATTTTAATACAGAATAATTTGTCCCTGGCTTTTTATGAGTCCTTGATAGCTGTTAAGTATATTAAAAAAACAAAAATGGAGAACTATCTTCTGTAATCTTCTACTGTTAGATGGTGGATCTCTATCATGATATAAATATATTATAACCAATTCTGTTAAAATTTATCTTTTAAATTAAAAAAGGAATAGCAGAAGCTTAACAGAAAATTTCCCCATAAAACTCTAGGCTTTAGAAACATACAACTTTTTAAGTAAAGTGAAACTTGAATATTTACTCCCCACTATTTCATTTAATTGGGCTCCTTTTCAAATATAATTTACATGTCATTTCTTCACCACTTTTTTAGCTTTGAAAGCTGTATTTGTTGAGAAAAACCTGTTTCCCAAAGACTTTCTGGATCGTGAAAGAAGAGCCAAGCAATTATGTCAAGAAACAAGTAGTGAAGTGAATATAAAAAGAAATAAGAAGCAATTATAACTGAAAGAAAAATAAATATTTCATTGACACATGAAATATGTGTATGAAATGCAGAAAATAAATTTTAAAAATGCCATCTTTTTTGCTTTATATTTCAACTTCAGAAAGTTTTGTTTTCAGACAATATTCTTACCCACTACTTTTGACTTTCTCTCTATTTCCAATAAAACAAAGATTGGACTCAGAGGGGATGGTATCAATTGGTATTACCTATTCTCAAGTGTTTTTATATAAAAAATGTACAATTTCAGAACAAAGCATTCTGACCTTTGGTTGCTTCTATAGACAAATGCTTTGGTCATTTTTCTTTTCGAAAGCCTCATTCAAATTAAACATGAAAAATATTGACACAGTGAATAGCTATAAACTTAACTAAGAAAACTATGCCTGCTTATTTATACTTTCTAGTTTTGTGTGTGAGTTTTTTAAATGATACTGATAATGAAATAAGACCTTGCCAGTAGCAGCTGTTCTATTAATTATTATTGATTTATATTCACTCTTATATGAAGTTATTGAGAAATTATTGCATAAGTTCTACTTCTACTCTAAAAGTGAGTAGCATAGTACAGACAAAGTGGTATAGCCTCAAGAAAAGAAGGGTTCTGAGGTTATATAAAGAACTCACTCTGTATGGAAGGTCAAGTAGACAATATTTGGTTCTGAAACACAATGCCTTACCTTTTTGATCTATTTTTCTTTATAAATAGCATCTTCCATCAAGAAAACAATATTCTTTTTTTTTTAATCCTTACCTAAGGATATGTTTCTATTGATTTCAGAGAGAAAGGGAAAGGGAGAGAGAGAGAGAGAGAGAGAGAGAGAGAGACATCAGTGTGAGAGAGAAACATTTATTGGTTGCCTCCTTTATGTACCCCGACCCAGTAAATGCCCTGACCAGGAGTGGAACCCATGACCCTTCAGTGCCATGGGACAATGCTTCTACCAACTGAACCACATGGCCAGGGCAGGCAACCGATATTCTTATGCTGCTTTATTTATTCTGTCCTGTAAGAATAATTAATAAATTCTTTCACACAACATTACTATATATTTGTATTTTAAAGTGTCTTTCCAAAATATTTGAATTTTAAGAAGACTTTTGCAATAACACACAAAAATAAAGGAAATAACTAACAACATGTAGGGGCCTACTCTGTCCAGTAACTGCAAAAATTTATTGTGTTTAAACCCCACAATAATTATATGAAATATATCTATTTTAACATTAATATCTGAGAGTCGTATTCATTAAAAGAGTGCCCAATTATTGATGGTGAGTTGGGATTGGAGTCCAAATCCGTTTTACTCTAGAGACCATGGTTTTTGACCTTCACCATTCTGTTTACTCACCTCTCATTACAATAAAGTCATGAAATTAACTCTAACAGAATTTCCAGCATCAGTGGAGCAAGTTTTAATTTGGTGGAGAGGATGGCAGAGGAAAGGTTTTTAGAAGACAGTTGTCTATTCCATCTATAATTAATTGCATCCTGAGTCAGGCATTGTGACTTTTGTGTAAGTTGCTTTCCTTCTCATTAAGCAACAGTCACATATAAGGAAAATATAGGAGCATAATACATGTGAAAGAATTGTGATGAATGCCTTCAGAGTGCTTAAGGCCATAGAAAGCATATTAAGAGGACCAAGAATTGGGGGGGTCTAGTTTAAGAAAGAGTATTCATGGGAGATACAAGCTATCCTCAAAGATTTCAAAGCTGTAGTGCACAGAAGAAGTAGAACTAATGAGCATAATTCTAAGAAGGCAGATTCTAGAATTGCTTCCTAATACCTGTTAAAACCTGAAAAATTTTCTCATTCTCTTCCCATTGACACTTCCCATCTTGGTGCAGAGTAGCTGGCAGCAGGCACACTGTATGGCTGTAAAAGGAAGGAGAAGCTTAGAGAAGATCCACCGGATAATATGCTTACTGGAGCCAAGAGTGTGGAAGGGGTCAAAGGGAGGGGGAGGATGAAGGGTGTGAGGGCAGAGGGGGTGAATGGAGGAGATGACCAGCATGGTTGGAAGAGTAATTACATTGAGCAAATGAGAACTGAATAAATAAATGAATAAAATTAGTAAATATATTGAGGATAATGAGTGCTAGATATCACACTGTTGTAGAAAGTAATTGCAAAACGTGAAAGGAGGAAAACTAGAAAGAACTCTGAGATTTTGAATCGGGATTAGAGGTTTCAGATATCAGTGTGAATTCATGATTTTAGACAGATAGATAAACAATAAAATGGAATATTTAGGAGTGATAGAAAGTTATGTTTGTAGCTTGCTCTCAAATGGTTAAAAATATAAATTATAATGTGTATATGTATATATTTATACACATACACTCAACACACCGTATATATGTATCCACATACAAACATATTATAAAGATAGGTGGGTGGGTAGATAAAAATTAGTTATATAGATAGAGTACACATGTGGTGAATTGTCAACTGGGGAAACTGAGAGAGAAGCGTGGGAGATAGTAGTTCTTTGTATTATATCAGCACTTTCCTGTTAACTTAAAAGTATTTCAATGTAAATTATTTTTTGAAAATGAAAATGCTGCCTTGGGGCAGAGGATTCTTTGAGATGTTCAGAAAGAGGCTGAATAACACACACAGGCATATTGCAGAGAATTCTTCCACTGGTTGGGAGATTTGATCAGACAATTCATCATTTCAAACTTTGAGCATATGATTTATGAGTCATATATTGCTGACAATATAGTGGAGTGAAGATTGAGCCACATTTCCAGAAATTTAAAGGAATATTGAGATGTTAAGGACATGTAATACGGGTACCAAATAGTTTGCAAAGACTCATTTCCCCTTCCATCCATCCATCCATCCATCCATCCATCCATCCATCCATCCATCCAATTATTGAAGGCATATGCAAGGGACTGTTTTAGATGCCAGGTATACACAAATAAATAGAACCATCTTCTCCTGCCATCATCTTTCTGAAGTGAAAGCACATAAAATGTCATGGTCTATTAAACAATGGTTGAATGAGCCCCTTAGTTTTTCTAGAATAATTTAGAAATTATTTTACTAGACATATTTTACTTTCTCTACCCCTAGAGAATACTTTGTTTGAAGTTATTAGTCTGAAATTGTGTGGTTGATATAGATAGATCTCTCTATAGCCGATTGCATGTGCAAAGCACCAAGCTGTGTGTATCTCTAAACCTCAATTTGGTGCTTTTTGTATGAAAAGAATGAAGAGGAGCTGTCTCACAAGTATATTTAATGAGAAAAGAGTTTTGAAAAGTATGAAAGTATCTTTTAATGTTACTGTTTCTAATACTTAAAAACAAAACATACACAAAAAGAAAAAGCAACGACAACATTTAATTATGTCTTACTCTTTTACAACTTACAGCATCTAGCTATGTTAAGCTGGTATCAGGGTCTCACTTATCAAATGTTAAAAGAACTGAAGACTTTATATGCTATTTCTGAAATTAACATTTAGGTTTAATTATTTAAGACTCATTTTTCTACAGTGAAAAGAACTCGTCACATTAAAATAGGATGTGCCAACCCTGGCTCGGGTTGCTCAATTGGTGGAGCATCCTCCTGTGCATTGAAGGGCTGCAGGCTAGATTCTCTGTCGGGCGCAGGATTCCCTAATCAGGACACATACGGTGGGGAGGCAACCTTTCAATGTTTCTCTCTCTCTCTCTCTCTCTCTCTCTCTCTCTCTCTCTCTCTCTCTTTGCCTTCCTCTTTCTAAAATCAATAAAAAGAGTCCCATACTTTTCAGTAGGCTATTTTGTTTGTTATATAAAGATTTACACTAAATATAATTTAACCTGTTATCTTTTCAGAACATTTTCCTCTTATCACACAAAATATACATAGAGTGAACTGGCAGAGGGAAAAAATACCTGAAATTAATCAATGAAAAAAATAACTTTTAAGTCCTTTATTTATTAATCAAAACACTTGATTGTGTGTTTTTTTAAAGTTTGGAATTAAATACATGTTTACTTAAAAAAAACTACAAAATGCTACTAAATGCTAATTAGAAGGATAATGAGATTGAACCTGTAACCCCTTCCTACTATTTTTCCCCCAATGCTCTAGGTGCAAAATTGAGTTACAGAAGAAACAGATTTATAAAAATATTTAAAGGTTTGCAGTAATATTTTAAGGACAACTGTGGTATCTTTATTGTCTTATTAAAAAAAGCTTAAACCAGGGAGGAGAAATTCATGGCTGCTGCTTTTTACTCCCTATAAGAAAGGAAAATGGACAGTCTGCTTGAACTGCTCTAACATAAGGTCCTTACAGAACAACTTCATTAAATGATCTTACTAAGACTGAGTGTCTGTCTCTGTCATTGGAAGGAAAAATAATGGCCTGTTCCTGGGCAAGTCACATTATGACCTGAACACTGTAGACACAATAATTTGGTAACCAAGTGTACTTGTGATGGATGTTTGCTGGTGCCACTGCACGGGTAGAAAAGCACTGATTGAATGATAGTCTTAGACATTCGGATTTATTATTTATGAATTGCAGAGTAGAACAGAAGAATGATTGTGTTCTTATGTTGCATAACTGTGATTTTGGAAAACAACCTCTAACAGTGTTATATTAAAAGCTGCAAATGAGCTTGCTTACATCAGAGTAAGTGATATTAGAGAGCAACCCAACATTTAGAAAACATTCTGAGATGCTTAGATGGGCAATTAAACATTTTAGTAAATTAAATACTATGACTGACATCGGTCATCAGGCTTCTCAAGCCTGATATTAAGCTATATCCCTAGGACACTGAAAGATGCTAATGGGATCCTTGAAAAAGCTTTTTTTACAAAAAATTCTTTAAAGGCATATACATTCATTTAACTTACTTTTCATAGCTTTATCAGAAGTAATATTACATTTAGTAATCAATAGTAAATATTTGTTTAATGGTAACTGAAACAAATTTTCCACTCCTCTTCTCAGAGGCCAGTTATTTAATATCTGATTGCCATTGACGTTATTGATTTGAACTAGAACAATGAGATCAAAACCTATACAATTACGCATCCACTTTTTATTAATGAACTGTTTGTAGAAAAAATCATGTAAAATGTTAAGAGCCAATACTGGTAAATATAACACCAATGTTAACTATCAAATTACTTACGTTTAATAGTAATATCTTGATGTAATTTGGTAAAGCTATAATCTTAAACTGGTCTTTTTGTTCAACATAAAGATTATATTTCTTTAATATCCAAATTTTTCCCTAAGGATTCAAATGGGCCTTCTATCCGTAGGAAATTCCTCTGTTGTATAATTTGATGAATTGTTGAGTGCTCTAAATGCAGCAGTAATTTGTCTCTCTGCATTCTGGACTTGATTCAGCTTTATTCTTTTTTGTCATAGGTATTTGGAAATATTTATGATAGAATACATTGGTATTCTGATGTAGGATTCCTATGAGAAGCAAAAAGAGCTAATTACTAGCAAATTTACAGGCACTGGCACATTCTTCCAAATTCTGCTTCTACTTATTATAAAAGACTTGAAATAATCATATAAACTTCATGATCTTTTAAAATTCTAGTATTGCTTTCTCTCTTAGTTCTTGCATATTTTATCATTGATCATTAACCTGATCATATCAGACCTTTCATTCAAATGTGGTGAACACCTGCTTTGGTTTTAGAGGAATTAATCTAGGAACATTCAAGATAAATAGAGTTGGCCTTGACCAGTCAGGCGTCCCATGTACTAGTGTTTCTCAGCAGACATAACATAACCGTCAACGATCAGAAGCAAATTTTGAGTAAGTACCTTAAAATTAAATAGCTCTTGAATGAAGTATATATGCAATAATATTAATTGTGAGTGTTTAATAAGGTAAGACTAGTATTTCAATTCACTTTAGTAGATATTATTTAAGTTTGTCAAGTTAACGCATTACTTTTATTCTCCTTAAAATATGTCACTATAAATTTGAATATTGCATTCTTATAGGACTATTCGTCAGTTTGTTTAGTTCGTTAGTACTTTGTGATTTCTAATGAGATATGATCCAAAAGCCACTGAGGTAAGTCAATTTTTAAAATCAGCATTTTGTGTGAGCTTATAATTTACTAAGTACCTAGAAATTTTCTATGAGAAATTGATGCTCAAAGAATGTATATTTTAGTTATTAAGATTATTAATAACAATGAAAGGATAACTTCCTGATTTAACTATAAAGGTAAAAATACATCCTTCATAATAGTGTTTATCATTCTAAAACAAATCAAGAACATAAAGATGTGCCTAATGGATTACCACTTGGTGACTTAAAAGTACTGATAACATTGTGACTACGTATCTACAAACTAATATTTTGGACAGAAATCTTCTGAGATAGTGAATATATTAGAAAATGATATGCAGAAATTTACTTTGTGTTAGCTTTTACTATTGTTCCACTACTACTAACAACCTTAGGTACCAATCTAATCCTTGATAAAGCATTTGCTTGATGGGATATATGTATGCATATTTTTAGTTTAACAAAACATTATTTTCTAACAATTCTTTGGATTGAACTTAGAGCTCCTTTTTCTTTGCAAATTCTATACCTAAGCATGTAAAATTTACCTATATAAATTAGAAAATAATTTGAAATATCTGGATAATGACTCTGCAGCTTAGTTTTGGAGAATATTTTACTATTGGTAATCTTTATATATAACAGTGATCTTAATGACTTTTAACTCACTTGTGGGTCATGGTGACCACCCTGATGGTCTATAAAACACTCTAGAAACATAGTTCTTCAATTATTTAAGTTTAACAACACAGTATTCCAAAGGCTTTTATCTTTACCCCCAATAAAAATTACTTCCTAGTAATCTATTCGACTAGGAATTATTACGGGCTACTCAAATATATTATTTGTAGGGAAAAAATAGTGTTAGTAAAATTTAAGAGACCTTCAGAGTCAGTTTGCCTCCAAGTCTCTGGCAAAATTGCAAGAACTCACTCAGCTCTAGATGTACTCAGGGTTGAATTTTCTGCAATTTTAGTGGAGAGCACTTTAATAAGGTGTCATTAGTGTTGTTGTGACCCGGTTATAGTTTTCAATTGCAGCTTTCTTACTTTGTTATTTGTCAAATTGTTCTTTGATTTTTTAAAAAATATTGCTCTCTTTTTCTATTGATGTACCATTTATATTTGGTGATAATTTTGTTTATAGTTTTCAGAGTTTTCTTTTCTCCCTTTGGAAAATTACATGTGGGTTTTGGGGTATTTTGCTCTACAAATTCCATAACTTTTACTGTTGTAAAAAGTTAGCCAAATTATTTAATTGATTTAGAATACATTAACTTTTTAATATTATAGGTCTAAAACCACATCGGAGTGTGTTCATTTTTTTATTCCATTTCTGTTTTTGATCTATAGAGTAGTCTGGACAGAAGGTTCCCTTGATGTCAGAGTTACAAGTATTCTATGTAAAACCATGGGAATATATAGAAAAAGTGTATCATATATCCATTTAAAAATAGTACTACTATATTGATACTGCCCCAGAATCATAATTCTTCTTTTGATTTTAAGAAACTGCTATATATGTTGAACTGGTTCTTAAAGGAATATTGAAAAATACCATTAACACATGGCCTATTCTTCTTAATAGATAATAGTAAAATGCTTTTGGGGTAATTTGTCCTAATAAGACAGAAAATTCTAATAGGTAGGAAGTTTCTTTGAGTGTGAGATGATAAACTCTGGTTACTTTGAAAGCTAATAAGTTTTGAATTAATGCACAGAGGTCAAAATGTTTAAGATCGTGTGGATTCTCCTATTGACTTTTTCTGGAAGTCAAGCCTCAAAACCCTTGGTTCAGAGAAATACTGAATTTGCAGTGGATCTTTATCAAGCTGTTTGTTCATCTCAAAAGGACAACATTGTATTTTCCCCACTTGGAACAACTTTGATTCTTGGAATGGTACAACTGGGAGCAAAAGGAAAAGCATACCAGCAGATAAGACAAACTTTAAAAGTTCAGGAAACCTCAACTGGTAAGATTCTTACATATGATTATTTGTACTAGATGAGATCTGGCCCAATTTATTTTTAAAATATTAGAGAGAAGTTCATGGTCATATAACTTTAACAAATAAAAAATGTTGCAAAAAGTACAAATTTATAATAAAATGGACAATTATAATGTAAACAATACCCATTCATTTATAATTGTTTCCTAATAAAAACATTACAAAAATAATTTATTAAGAAATTAATTCTATACAGATATAAAATTGTGAGTACTAGTATATCTGATTATTTTATTCTGCCCTATTTTAGATAGCTTTAATTAACTGAGAATAAATTTTGTGTATATGTGTGTTTGTGTATATGCATATATATACCCATACATGTATATCTATATATATAAAAGCCTAAGTGACCATTACGACCAGATGACCAAACGGTAGCTATGACATGCACTGACCACCAGGAGGCAGACACTCAATGCAGGAGCTGTACCCTGGTGGTCAGTGCGCTCCCACAGCCAACCTCCCACGGCCAGCCAACCTCCTGCAGCCGGCCAACCTCCTTCGGTCCCTCCCCCCAGCCAACCAGCCCCAATGGGCCCTGATTGGGACTGGGCAAGACATCTCTGGTCAGCCCTAATTGCCCCGATCACTGATTAGGCTGAGGAACCCTATCCGTGCACGAATTCATGCACTGGGCCTCTGGTGTACACATAAATACTCTTCCATTATCACTTACTATGTTGTGATCATTTTCTCATAGCATGTAACTGCTTCAGAATATAATTTTTTATTGTTGCCTTTTATTGCCTCTTAAAGACATATCATTACTTACTCAACCCTTCTTCATTAGGTTGTTTCCAATACTTCTCCTATAAAAATGCTTCAATGAGCATCCTCACCCAGAAATCTTTGTGTTTATCTCTATCTCATTAACTTTTTAAAATTAGTTTTCTAAGTAAAATTTAACCTTTGCACTTAAATGAGACCAAGAAAAAGCATTAATGTATATATTTTAAAAGTTTCTTTAGTTAATACTTTTTAAAGAAAAATTGGGAAAAACACACACACACACACACAAACACCTTTCAGAGGCCTTTGTACATGTGCGTGGTTGTTGTTTTGGAGTCTCCCAAAGGTTTATCTGCATTAGTGTACCTAACTTTTAGTGCTGGCACCCCATTTCCCTGGCTACCTTGTACTTTCAATTTCTGTAATAATTCTAATTTTAAACTTTAACATCTCTGTCAGATAATATGTCATGAACATTAGAGGAAACACCCAGGTCTTTGATTTGGGACTTTAATTCACCACAACTAATTTCAGTATATTGCCTTAGCACAGAGCAGTTCTATTGAGGAATTTGTTTTTCTTCTTTACAAGGTTTTATTTGCATCATTTTAAACAAAGGAAAAAAGAAGTTGGTGAGAGTCAAGTTAATTGCAAGAGTTTCCCTTTGTGAATAATGTAAAAGGAAGCCACTACGTTTCAGATTTAGTCTTGGCTGTCTATATTAATTTCAGCAAATCCCACTACACAGTCCCAGAAACATTTGAATCACATGATACTGCTTTGGAAGGTTAATAGAACATTTATGAAGATATGTAAAGTTAATTCCGTGAGGAATTAGTAAATTAGAGCCTCCAAAAATCTAAATTATTTTAAATGGGTTTAATCTTACAAACACAGATGTTCTAACAACTCAGGATTGTGAATGTGATAATAATTATAGTAATAATGATGGCACTGTCAAACACACATATATGTATATATATTAGCTGTCACTATTTTATATGCTTGATCTACATGGTCTCATTTAATTTTCACAATTATTTTGAGAGGTAGACATAACACTGATGGACACTAAGGCAAAGGAATGTTAAGTAACTTGCCCAGAACTAATTCTGGAAATGATTCAGGGAGGTTATAGATCATAAGAACAATAATAAAAATTCCTGTATTTTTTGGAAGAATATTGATGGACAATTAAGCATTAACATTTTAACACATATAATAAGATGTACCAAACTTGTTTTCGGTTATGCTTTGTTAAGGGAGAGAGGGGGCACTGATGGAAGAAAGCTGCAAAAAGAAAAGGAAGATCAGCCCCAAAGGGTAAAGGTTTGAAAAATAAAAAAGAGTAAAGAAAAAAGAGACAGAATTAAGGAGAAAGCAGTGAGAGTGCAAGAAGGTGGATAAAATGTTTTTGGGGGCCCTAGCCGGTTTGGCTCAGTGGATAGAGCGTCAGCCTGCGGACTGAAAGGTCCTGGGTTCGATTCCGGTCAAGGGCACATGCCTCAGTTGTGAGCTTAACACCCAGTAGGGGGCGTACAGTGATTCTCTCTCATCATTGATGTTTCTATCTCTCTTTCTCTCTCCCTTCGTCTCTGAAATCAATTATATATATAAAATGTCAATGGGGTCTGGAGAAAGAAGAACAAAATGGCACTAAAGACAGGGGAAGAGTGTGACGCGTAGGAAGGTAGTTCCTGGAACAGCCATATTGGAACCTGAGGCAGAAAGAAATATCACTAATAATGATCCTGTCTTTATTTACAGTTTTTATTATTTTGCTCATCATGAATTTATTTAAATCAATACTAATTTCTAAGCTATACATTACAATAAGGTATTATTTATCTTAATTATTGAGTTTGTTGGCATCTCCTTCAATTTTATTCTCAAGGAAAGTGTCTCATCCACTCATCTTAGCCCTGGCCCTGCCTTTCATTCCCAGTGATTATCAAAAGGTGCACTCTGTTGAATCAGTCTATAGTTCACTTTTTATGCTGCCATCTGTTTCACACGAACACCCACTTATTCTACAGACGGGCATCCACCCCCACGGGGGCTCTCAGTGTCCTCGGTTCTCCTTTCCCCCACGGCCAAGACATCTGCCCAGAATTTACCTTCCCCATTTTACTGAACCACTGATAATGCTGCAGTTTTCTCTGCCTGTAATAATTTTGCTTACTAATCAAAGACTAATATGAAGGTGCTTCTTTATTACAAGAACGTTATGGAACCAGACAGTAGGCATGAATTCCTGACTCAGCTCTGCAATCAAATGACCTTGGGACTTGGCACCTCTCAAGTTTCTATATCTCTCTGGAATTTAGATTCCTCCCTAGGAAAATAGGACTTTGGATGAGATGATTTACATGGCTCTTTTGGCTAAAATAATCTACAATCCCATAACCCTCTTTGTTTTCATCTTTGGATCTGTCACATTGCATTCACAATTGGCCTTTGGGCCCTTCATAGCAAGAGAAGTAAACATGTACTAAAGTTTAGAACATTTTCTGGAGGTCTGGTACAACCAAACTAAAAGTCATATTCACCCTATGGCTTGTAGGTTTTCTGTGGCTCTATTTTAGGAAATTAAACTTGTTTTCATAGCTTATTAGGAGCCATGAATATGTATTCTTTTTTGTCTATGCTGAAAGCGGTTATTAAACTGTAAATTAAGTCAAATTTGTACTGCAGATAACTTTATATTCTCCTCCAAACTTGTACTACTTTGTGACAGATTTTTATTGACTTCTGAGTCCAGTGATTTATCAAAGGGCAGCTGACTGTTTGTCACACAGTCTTGGACCTTAAGTACATGACATAAATCTAGTTGCTCTGACAAATGAGCTGGAAGTATTTTTTTCTTCCCTTCTCCTCTCCCCCGCCCCGCCCCCCCCCCCCCCCCCATTACTTTAAAGATGAAGAACAAGTTCCTGAAGACTGGTTTCAAATTTTGCCACTTTTCTTTTAGAGAAGCTCTCATGCCTTTACTCAGGAAGTCTTTTTTGTAGCCTCCTGGCTATTGAGACATTTTGCTTGGCTTCAAATAACAAGAAATGATCGCATTTGAAATCACTGCATAAGCAAGGAAAATAGATGAACTTTTTTCCCTTCTTTATGTAAGGAATTCCAGGGTTGTAGAGAATTACCCAAATTTTTCAGATGAAGTTTTCATATCTAAAATCTTTCATGTCTGTGTTCATAAATGGGGAATTATAGTTTGAAATGTAATGTAATATGCTTTCCAGAGCCCCCTGTGTGGTGGTGTAGGCTGTAGCTACACAAGAGAGGAGGAAAGAGAGGCAAGTAGGGACTGAAATGTAGCCTCCACTTGGCTGGACAAGATAAGAGGCCATGGGGTTATAGCCCCACAGGAAAGGCATCTGTTCCTATTCACACAAAGATGCCCTATGGGCTGATAAATTGTTTACATGCACACACACACACAAACATACACACAAACGTACACACACATGCCTATGTCCAGTAGACACTGAGAAGTTCCTCTCAGTAATAATTTTTAAATCTCTTTATTCAATGGGCATTCTTAAAAATGGTAAACTATCTATGTTGCTTCAATAGAAACGAATTATATATATCCAACTTTAACACTATGAAAGTGGTATTTTCAGTATTTAACTGAAAATATAACAGAGGCCCTGAATAAGCCTTTAGTTTGAAATACAGTTCCCAGACTACATGATGGAGTTTCAGGATGAAGGCAGAAGGGAATGAAAAATATTGGGGCCCTTTGGTAATGAATAGGAAGCCACTAAGCAAAAATCACAGAATACTCTCATAGGCACAAACACCTTCCTGACAACACTGTGGTCAGGATGATCCAACGATAAATAATAGGCCAGTGGCGAGTCTTAGCTGATTCTGATGGACTCATTTGGTTAGTAGTTATAGTTGGGATGGTTAAAGGTTTTTATTGTTCATGTAGAAAACCAAAGTATGCAGATTCATGAACCTGAAGAAATAGGCAATTCTGATCATTATGCAACTCTAGAGATAATTATATGGGTTGCCTAGTAAATTTCAAATCTTGGACAGGTACAGTTGTTCATAAGGGAGTAATTCTTAAGCTGAAATAAAAGTAACATTGAAGAGAATTCTAATCACTGTCATACCCCCCATCAGCACCTATTAGCATTTTCCTTTTATAAATATCACATATCATGCAAAAAATGAAGTTCTAAATATAAATTTCCAACAACTAAAAATAAGCTGAATTTGACTATAAAGGGTTTCCTTCAGACTATTTAAACGTGTATTCTTGTTTTACACAAATTTTAATTTTACACAGACATTATGTTTTTTTACTATTAAGAGCTGATTTCTCTAGGAAAGGCATATTCTAGGAGAGAAATGCTTAAAATATTTATACTAAATTAGAAAGGATTATTAGTTATACCTAAGGGTGCATAAAAGTAGTTATATGAATCAGATT
Organism: Myotis nattereri; assembly: GCF_964212035.1. NCBI lineage: Eukaryota > Metazoa > Chordata > Mammalia > Chiroptera > Vespertilionidae > Myotis > Myotis nattereri. The sequence continues at coordinate 28,806,791 of NC_138077.1, read as the reverse complement.
GCTTAGAAGCAAAGCTGAAAAGCTGTTGTTTTTATGTTTTCAATATGTCAGTATACATTGTAATTATTTTTTAGGAGAAGAATTTTCTGCACTGAAGTCATTTTTCTCTGCCATCTCAAAGAAAAAACAAGAATTTACATTTAATCTTGCCAATGCCCTCTACCTTCAAGAAGGATTCACTGTGAAAGAACAGTATCTCCATGGCAACGAGAAATTTTTTCAGAGTGCCATAAAACTAGTGGACTTTCAGAATGCAAAGGCTTGTGCAGAGACAATAAGTGCCTGGGTAGAAAGCAAAACAGATGGTAAAGTTTCCCATTTTCATAAAATCATTATTTGACATTGTATTCATGGGTTTTAATATCTTAAAGTAAACAAAGGTTGAATATTTTCCTACTAAACTAGCCCAGAGGGGTAAATCTCTTATTTCTCTTCCCTGCTATTCAAATTAATACTCAGTTGTAAAACCGAGAGAGAAATTGTGAGCTGCTTTGAAAAGTACACAGATACTTTTTTTTTTAAAAAAAGACACCTATTTGTGGAATTCTTTTTTTTTTTAATTTATTGCTTAAAGTATTACAAAGGGTATTACATATGTGTCCATTTTATCCCCCCGCCCTAGACAGTCCCCTAGCCTCCCCTATCCCCCAATGTCTTATGTCCACTGGTTATGCTTATTTGCATGCATACAAGTCCTTTACTTGATCTCTTACCCCCCTACCTCCTGCCCCCCAACCCTCCCCGGCCTTCCCGCTGCAGTTTGACAATCTGTTTGAGGCAGCTCTGCCTCTGTATCTATTATTGTTCAAAAGTTTATAATGGTCTCTATTATCCATGAATGAGTGAGATCATGTGGTATTTTTCCTTCATTGACTGGCTTATTTCACTTAGCATAATGCTCTCCAGTTCCATCCATGACGTTGCAAATGGTAAGAGTTCCTTCCTTTTTAGAGCAGCATAGTATTCCATCGTGTAGATGTACCACAGTTTTCTAATCCATTCATCTACTGATGGGCACTTAGGCTGTTTCCAGATCTTAGCTATGGTGAATTGTGCTGAATTCTTAATGGAATAATTTTAATCATAATTTTTGTTAAAATATAGGTTTTTAAAGTATGACAACAGGAATAATATCTTTGGCCCGATATTAGATCTGTCAATCCTAAATGCTTCCACCCCCACATATACTATAAATAACTAATACATCTTCATTGGATGTGTTAATGTTTAATAATAAATATTGGTAGTCCTATTATAAACATGGTAATCTTAATTTTAAATTAAACACAAATTTAAAAATTTAGCAAAATTTCCAAAGGGTCTACGACATGGCACAGTAGAAAGAACACAAGTTTAAAGTTATACATCTGAGTTCAAGTTTTAACAGGTTCTAAGCTATGTCTCATTTAAAATGAAGATGTTATTAAAATTTCAGGATTATTGTATGTGTAGTGACAAGCATACATCTGGCCCTCAATGTACAATAGTCTGTTTCTTTGCTTATTTATTCTGCTATAAAAGTTGTGATAGTGTAAGATGCTACTGCATTCTTTATGGGAAGCCTCATTTAGGGAACCATAAGTTGAAAACATGAGATGGGTGTGGTGCGCTGTGTCCACATCCCTAGGCAGCTCCGTGGCACCCAATCATGCTTTGGTCTCACAAGTTTAAAATATTCATTTCTGTTTTTTTGGACAGAAAATCATTCTGGCAGCTCCATACTTGTCTCTTCCAATAGTCAGTGACTGTAGCTGCAAGAGTAGAAGGTTGAGTGTACCATTAACTTAGTAATTCTGATTGACCTACTGGTGAATCTTGAAATAAACTTTGAAAATACCAGTAGCCATGCGGGAAGGGATGCTGAGTTTTTGTTCTTTCTGTCTGCAAAGCAAATTACAGAAATAATCTTTCTAAAGAGAATTCATTACTAGGTCAGTTCAAATTTGCCTAAGACGATCTGTATCTCATGTTTCCCAGTGAAATCCTGTTTTTAGCTATTTCTAAGTACAATATTTAATAGTGCTCCTCTTTATCTTCAAAATTGCTATGTTTAGGTAAGAAGCACCCTGTTCACAAGTGATCTGCAAAATAAATATTTGTTTTAATTTGATTAAAGCATTTTCACTAAGCTATTGCATATTTCTTCCTGCCTCTTCTTCCACTCCCTTTACAGGAAAAATTAAAGGCATGTTTTCAGGGGAGGAATTTGGCCCTCTGACTCGGCTTATCCTGGTGAACGCTATTTATTTCAAGGGGGATTGGAAACAAAAATTCAGAAAAGAGGGCACAGAGCTGATGAATTTCACTAAGAAAGATGGTGGAACAGTCAAAATTCCAATGATGAAGGCTCTTTTGAGAACAAAATATGGTAATATGGGGAATCACCCTCTAGCAGCTGTTCTCAACCTGTGGGTCGCGAACAATGAAAATACATCCTGCATATCAGATATTTACATTACGATTCATAACAGTAGCAAAATTATAGTTATGAAGTAGCAACGAAAATAATTTTATGGTTGGGAATCACCACAACATGAGGAACTGTATTAAAAGGTCGTGGCATTAAGAAGGTTGAGAACCACTGAAAGCATGGCTTTGGGAATTGCCAAGTATATTTCATATTTTATTTTCTCTATTGCAGGTTATTTTTCTGATTCCTCCATGAAGTACCAGGTTTTGGAATTACCTTATAAAGGTGATGAGTTCAGCTTAGTCATTATACTTCCTGCAGAAGAGGTGAACATAGAAGACATGGAAAAACAAATTACTGCCGATCTAATCTTGAAATGGTTTTCTGAGGTGCAAGAAGAGGAAGTGGAAATAAGCCTTCCTAGGTTGGTAATATTTTATTATTCTGGTTCTTATGTTTTCACTTATGGAGGAATTTGAATTCAGTCAGTCAGCTCAGCGATAATAAATGCTTGGAAAGACTAGACAGAAGTGAAAAGGAAGATGCAAGTGGAAGTATTACTCCATGTTATGGATACAAAGGTAGGTCTGCACATTGCCAGCATTGCTTTGTCATGAGGAGGACTGAGTTTAAGTGCCCCATTATTCTCTCAAAGGGATGAAGAAATGTAACTCTTCAAACTAGAATGCTAGGATTAAAAGAAATTATTATTCTTTTATTATACAAAGTTATTTTTTCTCATTTTTTCATGATTAGAATTTAAAATATTTATCTTCTATTATGTTTAAGAAAAATAAACACTTATGATACTATATAATTAAAAGACATGCTAAATCACCTTTGACAGACAATGCTCTAACAGTCATTGAGTTATACCCAGACTCCTAGGTCAGTTTTACATAGTCAGTACAAAATGGAAATTGCAAAGTCACGCTCAGTAAGCAACAATCCTATATAATAAAAGCATAGTATACAAACTGTTCCTTCGACCATCTGGGAGTTCAACCAGGGGGAAGGGCCAGCCGGGGGAAGGGAGAGAGTACCCAACTGGCAGCCAGCAGCTGCTAGGGACCCTTCCAGTGCATGAATTTTATGCACTGGGCCTCTAGTGTCTCAATATTATACTTCTAGCAGACAGGAGAGATTTCAGAGATAAGATGTGTCCAAATAAATTAATTTATACTCTTAATTTTTAAAGAAACAGACATCTAATAGACTATAACCTGTCCTTTTTTTCTAACTAGGGGCCCAGTGCACGAATTCGTGCACCTTGAAAGGAACTGTGGGCAGCGAGGCTGTGGTGGGCACAGGGGCAGATCTCGGCCCATCTCTTCTGTCCCCACCCGGCCCCTCTCACCAAAGCCCTGGGTCCCTTGTCTACTGGCAGTCCCGCTCCTGTCGACATTGCTTCTATGTGCTGATGGCGCCAGCACCCACTGATTGCACAGAGTGATTGGGGCTGGCGCCGTCAGCAGGTGCGAGCAGTGGCTGCTGCCCCAATCGCCCCTCAGGAGCATGGGGAGGTGGAGAGGCCCTCAGGGGCGATTGGGGCCAGCAGCCGCTGCTTGCACCTGCTGACAGTGCCAAGCATTCGGGGCTTGTACCGGGTGCCGGCAGCAGGTGTAAGTGTGGCTCTGGCACTGGCAGCAGATGCAAGCAGAGCCAGTGCCGGCAGCAGGTGTGAGTGCTGGGCAGGATGGCGCTGCACTGGAGCAAAGAATTTTCAGTAACCAGCAGAGGCCCCGATGACAGTGACCAGCACCCCACCTTGGTCTGGCGCCCCTGCTCACCTGCTCTACCATCCCACTGTGGCCAATGCCCACCATGTTCTGTGCTCTGCCGCCTGAAGCCGATCCTCGCCATGTTCCGCACGTGCCCCCTGGTGGTCAGTGCACTTCATAGCAACTGGTTGTTCGGTTATTCGGTTGTTCAGTTGTTCTGCATATTAGGGATATTTGCATATTAGGGAGATATATATATATATATATAATTTTTTTTTCTTCAAACTCATCAAGGTTTATGTGGTCTGTGTGCCCTTCTTCCTGCCACTTGGTCTCTTAAACCTCTTGGCTTTTCTCTTCTTTTCCACTTAATCAAGATCCACCTAGTTATTTCAACCATTCTCTCACCAACCATTTTTAGTGTTTTTGTCCTCAGGTCTTTATTGCTCTCAATTCTTTCCCCAACCAGTCTCAATCCTGAATCCACTAAAAAACCACTGCTGCTGCTCAGCTACTGATTTTGTTTAGCAAAACCCAGAAAGCAGTCACTTCTGGCCTCACCAAGGCTGGGACTTGGGACTCCACATTTATAAGACTTTTCTAACACCCACACCACATCAAAATTTTACCATTATTCTATCTACATGCACTACTTTATGTGATTTCTCTTACAAGAAACATATGTCTCAACTTCCTGTTTTTTAAAGAAAGCAGATCATCATACAAACTCACCACTCTACCCTTTACCTCAAAATGTGTCTGTCTTTGCTAATCATCTCTCCTTCTACCTTTTATAATGTCCTGGAGTAAGACATAGCCCATTTTCTCATCCTAACTCTGGGCTCTTGATTCAAATATTATTAACCATTCTGCTTTTCTTGAAAATATTTTTTTAACCTTTGTGGCACTATTCTATTTATTTTTCTCTCTCTGTAAAAGTTTCCTGCTCCCTATCTTCCCCCTTTTTCTTTCTGCTCTCAAAGAATGCTTATCTGAGTTTTATTTTCAATGTTTTTCTCTCTTTTTTATTTGTCCTTCATTATCATGTCTTTTAAATCTGAATTTCTCTCTCCGACCTCTGTTCTGATTCCCTACACAGGCTCAGTAAATACTTTTGAGTAGACTGACAATTTTATATTTTATTACTCAGTGCTGTGGTTCTTTTATATCTGAATGGATGCATTATGGTTTCAAACTAATGAAGATTTAGGTAAAACTGAAACAATTTAATCAGATATGTTTGCTTGAGCTCTTGTAACAAATTGCCACAAACAAGATGGCTTAAAACAACAGAAACTTATTCTCTCACAGTTCTGGAGATTAGAGGGCCAACATCGAGGTGTCTACTGGGCCATGCTCTCTCTGAAACTCTGCACAATCCTTCCTTGCTTCTCAGCTTCCGGTGGTGACTCATCATCTTTGCTGTTGTTCTGCTTATAGATGCCTGTCATCACGTGGTCATCCCTCTTCCTGTGGCATTCTCCTTTCTTATGAAGACTCCAGTCATAATAGACTAAGGGCCTGCTCTATTCCAGTCTGATATAAACTTAACTAATTGCATCTGCAATGGCCCTATTTCCAAATGAGGTCACATTATAAGGTGTCAGGGATTAGAGAGTCAACATATAAAGAGGGACACAGTTCAGCCCATAACACCAACTATAATAAATACTGATATTCTAAGTCAAAATAAAGCCTCTTTGGTAGCAAAATTTAGTAAATGCTAAAGAGAGAAAAGTTAATCTATATTTACTTGTATATAAATAATAGTAGGAAGGAGCATGTGAGTGACTAGTTACTGTTTAAGAAACACTTCTTTCCCTTTTTGATGTATACTAGTTAAGAATCAAGAGCAACAAGATATAGTCTAAAAAATACTAGGGTATTTTCTAGTGTTTATTATGAGTAACACACCAGATATCTAATTTTGGACATTATTCTGCAATTGGATAGCAGCTAAAATAATCATCTTTCTTTGTCTGAATATAATATGGGATCCTATAAACATTAATAGTCAAATTTCCTCAGGTTGAAGAGTCTAACATACATTTGAGTTATGTCAGATTCTTCTCTGTATGTGTTTTTATGATTATGTGTATGGGCAAAAGTGATCATTTAATACATGTATGTAAGGTAAATAAACAAGTAACTTTCATCTACATAGCAGTTTAACTTTGTAAAATATTTAGCATTTATATTTTAACTAGGGGCCCAGTGCATGAATTCGTGCACCTTGAAAGGAACTGTGGGCTGTGAGGCTGCAGTGGACACAGGGGTGGGTCTCGGCCCATCCTCTGCACCCCCACCTTGCCCCTCCTTCAACAGCCCCTGGTCCCCAGTCTGCTGGCAGCCCCGCTCCCACCACCACCACTGCTTCCACGCACTGACAGTGCTGGCTCTGCTTGCACCCACTGATGGCATGGAGCCATTGGGGCTGGCACCGTCAGCCAGTGCAAGCAGTGGCTGCTGCCCCGATCAATAGCTCCTCAGGAGTAGGGGGAGGTGGAGAAGCCCTCAGGGGCACTCGGGGCCTGCAGCCACCACTTGCACACATTGACAGCACTGACCAATCTGGACCGGAGCCAGGTGCCTTCAGCAGGTGCGAGCAGCAGCTCCAGTGCCAGCAGCTGGTGGGAATGGTGCCAGCACAGGCAGCAGGTATGAGTGCCAGGTGGGACCGCAGCACATGGGAGCAAAGAATTTTCAGTAACTACTAGAGGCTTGCCCAGATGATAGCGACCGGTGACCCGCCATGGTCTGGCGCCCCCGCTCACCTGCTCCACCATCCTGCCACTGCCAGTGCCTGCCATGTTCTGCACTCTGCCGCCTGCTGCCGATGCCCACCATGTTCCACAAGCGCCCCCCGGTAGTCAGCGCATGTCATAGCGACCGGTTGTTCAGTTGTTCAGTTTGGTTGTTCTGCTATTAGGTCTATTTGCATATTAGCCTTTTATTATATAGGATACTTAATGCTGTGGCTCTATATTCTGACTTGGTTATATCTTGTATTTCAGAGATAAACTTAGTCATTCAAAAAATAAATTGATTGACATTTGACTAAGTGTTAGGAGATGGGATAAGTTCCCATGCTTGTTGGCTCACAGCCTTATAGTCTTATTATTCTGCTACTTGTTAGAAAATTTGTCTCCTGTCCAGAAGCACAGATTAATTGGGACAGCACTCTAGACATGGAACTAGGACAGATGCCAAGATGTTGCCTATCCATAAGAAGATAGATGGAGTCATGAAGGATTTGCATGAGAAATTTACTAACAATATGCAGCAATGCACAGCAAATTCTAAAAGAAATGGTATAATCAATAAGCACCAGGAGGTTTATTAAAAAGGAGAGAGGAGAGGGGAGAAGAAGCACTAGAAACTGGAATTGTAAACAAAAGCTTCATGAAAGAGGAAGAACTTGAGCTGGGCTTTAGAAGAATCAAGATGGGTAAGCCCTGCATGTAATGGGGAGTTACTGAAAATTTCCAAGTAGGATAATGGAGTATTAAGGCAGTGTTTTAGAGGGATCGTTTTTGTTCATGCTGAATAGCTTGTCTGAACTCTTTCCCAACTCTCTACCACCCCTACCCCTACCTCTATTTTTCTGGATCACTACTATGTGTCCTTAAAACAAAGCTTGAGTTTTTGAAAGCTTTTTTGATCTCTTCATGCAAGATCCCACAGCATCTTCCTTTCTCCCTGGTGGGAAAAGTTCTCCCTGTTCCTTGTGTTTATTTCTGCATAGCAGTTATATTTGTTTGTCTTCCTCACTGGACTGTAAACTTCTTGAGGTCAGGAGCTATGAATAGTTTCTTTCTGTGACCCCAGCACAGAGCATACATTTCAAAAATAGTAGCTGTTCAATGAACGCATGTTGCTTTAATCTGAATAGTAGTTATGTTCAGGATATGGCAAAGAGGTAGAGACTGAAGCCCAAAAGATCAGTAAAAAAACCTATTGCAATGATTTGGGAACTGAGTAATGAATGTTAAAAGGGGGCAGCTTCACTGGGAATAGTAAGGAATTGGTGGAGAAGAAAGACACTGGAGTGTGTGACTAACTAGATATGGGTAAAATGTGTTGAGTTGAGTTGAGTTTCCAAGCTTGACTTACTAGGAAAATGAGAGGATTGTGACTTCTTGCTCTTTTGTAGCAGTCTTTAACTGGACAGCATGGACTTCTGGAGTGCACTGGGACTTTAGAGAGTCCTTAAGGACCTTGAAATTATTAGCAAGTATATGTATATACAGTTATGTATGTATTTCCTTGGGAGAATTTTCATAGTTGTCATTGAAATTTTGGCAGTCCAGTTATTTAAACTTGTTAAATACTATATATAGTTCTATTGAAAAGTATACTAATAACTAAACAATAGTAATACTATTTCTGAGAGGTATTTTTTAAAAAAATATTTACTGATGTGGCATCTCACAATATCTTTTCTTAACTTTTGAAACCAGTTTATGGAAAATAGAACATAATATTGAAGACCAAGAGTTTTGAAACCTTCTAACTATATAAATTTAATTACTTTACCTAATATTTTTTATTATTAAAAGGGATAATGATAATATATGCTTTTTAAGGTTGATGTTGTTAAGATTATCTATAATAATAAAAGCATAATATGCTAATTAGACTAGACAGCCAAACGACCTTCCAGATGAAGCCGGGGCTGCTAGGCATGTAATTCGTGCCAAGGCCCTTGCATGAATTACATGCCTTGAGCCTCTAGTATAAGATAATGTGTAAAAAAACGTTAGTACTCATTATTAACTCTTATTGTCTTTATTGTTATTCTCACTCAATTTTAACTTTTATAGAGCATCTATTGCAGTGTCAACACTGTTCAAAATGCTTCTCCTTTTACCATATCTCATTCATTCCCCACAATAAATTGGATAGAGATCTATTTTGATATTCAGGTTATAGATAAGGGACACCCCTTGCCTGTGGGTACATATCTAACAAATAGCAGAGCCAAAATTGCAAGAGTCAGAAAACAAGTGTAATGCGAGGCAGCCATGAGGGAGAGCACAGAACAGAGCAAATGATCACTGGTAGAATGAGCAACAAGATAAAAGATGTGGAGCAGCAGTGCAAGGAGACTTTTGAAAAGAGAGAATTCTTACCATAGGACATGAAGTATCATATTCTTGCTGAGCTAGAAATCAGTCCCAGGCGTGGCCAGCTGTGGATCTGTAAGATGGTGAATGTGAATTGTGTGTGGGTGAGATAAAGTGAACTCAGGGAAAATGAGGCTGGATATGAGAATAGAGATGTCATGACCAGCTGCAGTAGTGATTACAAAATGTTCATTTACTTTAATCTATTGGACATGGATACAAATTGGAGTCCCAAGCTTACATTAAACTTTGTCCAGATAAGTTTTATATGTAATGGAACGTATTTTCAATTCAACCCTGAGACTAATAGAGTTTTTCACACACACACATGTGCGCGCGCACACACACACACACATACACACACACGCACACACACACACACACATACCCTTCAAGGTAATTGATTCGAAAGGGACCAGAAACTACTATGTACTGACACAGTAGTCCAGGTTCACCATCGTCAAGGATTGTACTAAATTTTTATCCTTGGGTGCAGCTTTAAATTTTGGGTTGCTTGATTCTAAGACTGAACATTCCAAGGATGAATCAAGTCCACTATCTCAAAGCTGGGCTTCCAAATAATAAGGATAAGGATGGTAAAGGAGACCCAACCAAGGCTTTTTATCATTAAACAAGAGTTCTGGGTATAAAGCTTTGTATGAAAAGGAAAGCACAATACCAATCCACAGTAGGGCCTGTAGACAGGAGTGAATCCATCTCAAAACAGAAATTCTCACGTGTTTTTTTTCTCTTTTCTGCAGCTTTTACCTGGGTAAGACCCTTTTAAGCACAATGATTGCATTTGGCCGTCAATTTATGTCTTATAAGCAAACAGATATTGCTTATGTATGCTAAAACATTCATTTCATGATTATTTAGTTTTTTATTGTCTATCCAATCTTTTGCCATTCTTTTACTTTAGCTGTATTCTTCTGACAAGTTTAGAGGAAAATCAAGGAAAAGGGAAAATGAAACCACATGCACAGTTAACTACATATATACTAATATATATATATATATATATATATATATATTATGATTTTGAATTATATATATTTTTAGAAGGCAATGAGAGTTATGACATTAGCTTTGACTTGGAATGGACCTGAGTTTGAATCTTACCTCTGTCTCCTCTCCTGACCTTAAACCTGAAAATCAATCTTCTCAAACCTTCACTTTTTTATATGTTAATAGGAATAATAATGGGAATAATAATGCTAACTTCCTGGGGTTTATGTGAAGATTAAAAACTATAAACTATATTAATGGAAGTGCTACTTTACATATGGCTATTCATGTCTCTAATAATTATGGATAATTAGAAATTGGTTGTAGATTAAATGGTTAAGTGGGTTTCTATTGCTGTAGGTTTCATTGGACTATATTATGAGCAGGACTGTTACGTAAATGACTGTGGTGATAATTAGGCATTATTGGAACTTGTAATATGTCTTGCAGTACTAGTGTTTTTATAAAAAAAAAAAACACAGTCAATTTGTAGGTGGAACATTTATTCTCTGCCTTTTAGAAGCCCATACTCCATTCAGTTTAAAAATAGAGTGTGATAATGAAGCAAAGCAAAACAAACAAACCCTCAAAACCATTATCCTGCTTATTATCTTTCTTAGTTGAAAGTTCAGAGAAAGAAGCTGAAAACAGTTGGTATAAAAGAAGCTATTCTCATTATCAGTAGGTTTGAACGCGCCTGTTGTGCCCATTGCCAGTGAGCTATGGTTTGGTATGAGTTAACATCTTCCAAAAGTGCACAATATTTTACCAGAAATAATTTAGGTCTAGTACATTTCTGCCACAGCATATTCATTGTTTTGAAAATTTATAATTAGGAAGCTTGTTCGTTCAGTATTTGGCAATTAAAACAATGATCTAATTAGACTGACTGCTCAAGTTAATTTCTAGCCCCAGATGTGGCCTACCTGTTAGCTAAGCAAGAATCCTGTGCTTGAGCAGTTGTGTCTGTATCCAAACCTGAGAACACGGGCAAATGCTCATCAGGGCAGAACAATGCTCAGACAGAACAACATGGGCAGGAGTTGTCTGGGAATTTGGCTGATGTAGGAATATTTAAAGCTCCCTGTTTGAGGACTTCACACTTTTTTTTTTCATAAACAAATGTTCCAACCTGGTTTTCAAATGCAAATTGATGCTTTGAGCATCTATAATGTCAGTGAGTATTAGTTATTTATTATTATTATTATTATTATTATCATTATTATTATTAGTAGTAGTAGTAGTATTACTAGTGGCCCAGTGCACATACTCATGCACATCAAAAGGAAAATAATTAAAAGAAATATTTTAATATTTCTATCTGCCTTTACTCCCTCAGCGCCTGGGAGCTGGGCGGTGGCCCTGCTCTCAGCCACTGCTGCTGGTTGCCCTCTGCAGGATGATCTGGCCCCACGTGGCTCCCGCTTGCTCACGCCTTGGTCTGGCACCACCCACTCACCTGTTCTACCATCCTGCCATGGTCCCACTATCGTCGGGGCCCGTGGAGGCCAGCAGCGCCTCCACTGCCGCCTGCTGCCAGCACAGCATTGCCAATGCCCATCATGTTCTGTGCTTCCCCCTGGTGGTCAGTGCATGTCATAGCGAGCGGTCAAACTCCCAGTCTTTGGTTGAGGGGAAAATTTGCATACTAGGCTTTTATTATATAGGATTATTATTATTAAAATGCCAACGTGAGGTTCAGTGATTGCTGTTGACTTGGAATCATGTCTCTGTGCTTAAAAGAGTCTTTGAGATTCTCTGTGTCAGGTCCCTCTTTACATCAGCTTGGAGAGGTGAGCTGAATCTGGAGTCCTAACTTATGGCCCTGCTTTGGAAACGAGGCAGGAAAGTTAGAACAGGGAACAAAAGTCTCAAGCTCCAGCCGTCCCCTTCTCCACCTTATCTGGAACATCACAGACAGGACTTTCACAGACCACCTGTTTCCCTGCTTCCTTCTCCCCAATCTCCTCTCATTGGGAGGACCAAAAAGAAATTGCTGGAGAGGAGAGACAAGTGTGATTCCTGCTGGCAACCAGCTTCAGAAGCAGAGGACCACCTTGGCCCACGTTTAATAAAGACCTTCTGCCCAGACCCATTGGTGCTCTTCATTCTCCGAGGTCGCCCACCCTCACTTCTCGAGTGTGATCTGTCGCTTTAATAAACTTCCTGTGCCTTGCTGAATCTTTCTGTCATGCTGGTCAATTCCTTCTCATTCCCTGACAAGGACCTGAATGGGTTGAGCCTCTCTTGGCCTCCCAGGGTGCCGCCAGGAATCAGAAGTAGTGGGCATTTTTGTTTTTCTCCTATAATTTTTATCTTTCGTTTCATTTGGAAGATATTTTGTTCCTTTTCAATGTTTTACACCACTTACTGGGCCTATTGAAAAGATATTAGGTGAGTTCACAACAGAAGGAAGTCACCTCAATTATGACAATGGATGGGGAGGAGGAAAATAGGTGACGAAGGCCTTGCTGCACCTCAGTAGCCAGCAATTTCCTCCAAGGATTGTTGGCTCCTGTCCTCCTCTCATCACATCGTGGCCATCTGCCAGGAAGAGTCTTGGATGGTGTGAAAAACACCTGAGTGTAGATGGCTGCTGGAGGGGAACCTTCAAACTTGTAGGGGATGAGCCAAGCTATTGGAAACTTAAAATGCTCACCATGTTGAGTTGGGTAATTATTACTCAAAAAGTAGGGTGTTCTCTTCCTCCTTCCCACCAACCATTTATCTGGAAAACAAGTTATTAGTAACCCAGAATGGCTGAGTGGAGCAGGGGAAATATGGTGGAAATGTGAAGAAATGTAACTGGGGTAATGCAAACAGAAGATTTCACAATATAATTTCTTCTAAGTCAACCACTTTATAGATTAAAAAAAATGGAAGTAGCAAATGCAGACAGTGTTTCTTTCTTTCTTTTTTTAAACAGATTTAAAGTAGAACAAAAATTGGACTTCAAAGAAGCTTTGTATTCTTTGAACATAACAGAAATATTTAGTGGTGGCTGTGACCTTTCTGGAATAACAGGTAATACGATAAATAATTTGACAGCGTGTTAAATGTTTTCTTAGTAATCATGTTAACTGACTGCTTTTAAAAGGGAAAGAGCACCAGGTCCCAGGAAATAAACACACCCACGATGAGTAAATGCCATCATCGTGCTGAGCTGTCTGTAAACACTCTATTTTGCATTTAAGTACTTTTCCTTAATGAAAGCCAGAAAGCATGTTAGAATGTTAGATAAGCCTTCCAACCATGCTTGTAATGAAACTATGTAGGTAAAGTATTATACGGGCTTTTATTTCGGCCCTATTCGGATTTTCTTATTTGAACAATGGGAATTACAACTTTGAGTCTCTCATCTGAGCAGAGCTAATAAAACTCTTATAACCCAATTTGCAAATGTTAATTCGGTAATATCAGAGCCCATGAAACAGGCATCCACAACATGCTTGATGATGAACACAATCTAGAAATTGTAATGCTACAGCTTGTACATTTAGCTTGGGACTGACAACACAACTGGGGAGATGGAGTTCTTACGCTAACTTGCACCTGGGAAATTGTGCAGGGTTAAGATGTTCAAATTGCACAACAAAGCCCAAGATAGTCTTTTAATTTTTTTCATCCTAACAATACCCATTAGTTCAAACACACACACACACACACACACACACACACACACGATGAGGAGGACCAATTAGTCCCAAGTTACTTACCCTCTTTTAAATTTAGTCTTCTATTTTATAAAAAGGGGCCTGATAATAGAAGCCTATCTATCTGATGGGCTTTTGTATCATGGCATGGACATTTTGTGTATTCCTATATAAATCTGGGCTTTGAAGAAGTATTCATTAATTTATTTACTCATCAATTATGTGGGTAAATAAACAGAATGAGCTTTCCTGATGCAGGGGTTGGGTGGGGTACGCAGGCAACTTAGAAGTTCACTGTCACCTTCACACATGATTTAGCTACTTGTTCTCACACTGACAGAAAGATCTAACTTCTTTGACAATCTCCTCGGCATCAGAAATGAGACAGTCAACATTAAATACTGCAACAGGATGCCATCTGAGTGTGCCTTGGAACACAGCCGCCTCATCAGCCTGAAATAAAACAAGCCATTTCCCCAGCACCTCTTCTTCCTAAACTTTTTCTCGCCTTCGGAAGCTTACTCGCTGTCCCCCAGACATTTCAAACAGCTACTCACTCCTCAAATTCCCAGCAATTTGTGAATTCTACAAAATCTCTTTTTACTGGCAGATTTGGCAAGAAAATAACTCCAAAATGTTTCATAAAAGAATTTATGCAAGAGAACACCTCGAACAGAGAATAAATGCCCAACATTTTCAGCTCTTTCTCTCCTGAGTTACCTATTTGATTTGTTTTAACTATGTTGGTTCTGTCTTATGCCTGAAACAGACCAACCAGCGCCAAGGATGGCACTATTCCTGGTCATTAAGAAAAGAGTGGTTTCCATGCTATCCCTACCTTTCATTTGTGCAATAAGCACTCACGAAAGGCTACTGAGACCCAGCCCAGCACCAGTGCTATGGGATAGTTACACAAAAGAGGCACTACCCTGTGCTCATGGAGTTCACAAATTTTAGAGGAAATGTGTTCAGAGAGTTACTTTGGAAATTTTGAGATGAAGATTTGACTTCTAACTGTTATTTCCTTTTTATGTCATCTTTAGGAACATAGAAGTTACTCCATAAATGCTAAATAAAAAATACAAGTGGGACAAGTGGTACCGTAATATTTACTTGCACATCTTCTAGCAAAGAAGGTTTTTTATTTATTTTTTTATTTCATACAGACACGTGGAATTTTTATAGAAAACTAAGGGATAGTATTATTATGAAGATGTAGAAAACATTGAGTTTATGGAGTCCAGATTTCTTGTTCTGGCCTTTTACCTCTCAGGTCTTATTTGTTTCCCAAGACTGGGTCCTCTCTGTGGTAAGACAGAATACGCAAAACCAAGTTTCTGAGTCTAAGAGGCAGAGAGTCACTTGGTCTTGTGACATTGTGTAAACGGGTGAAATTCTCTACTCCTCCCACACCTACTTTTTTTTTTCTGTTACCCCCCTTTTTTAATTTTCTTTATTGATTAAGGTATTACATATGTGTCCTTAGCTCCCCCTTACTATCCCCCCTCATGCCCTCACCCCCCTGATGTCTGTGTCCATTGGTTCCAGTGGTTCTCAACCTTCTGGCCCTTTAAATACAGTTCCTCATGTTGTGACCCAACCATAAAATTATTTTCGTTGCTACTTCATAACTGTAATGTTGCTACTGTTATGAATCATAATGTAAATATCTGATATGCAGGATGGTCTTAGGCGACCCCTGTGAAAGGGTCGTTCGACCGCCAAAGGGGTCGCGACCCACAGGTTGAGAACCACTGGTAGGCTTATATGCCTGCATACAAGTCCTTTTGTTGATCTCTCCCCCTGACCCCCACCCTCCCCTACCTTCCCTCTGAGGTTTGACAGTCTGATTGATACTTCTCTGTCTCTGGATCTGTTTTTGTTCATCAGTTTGGGCTTTGTTCTTGGTATGGACCCCTAAGTCCTCTGCTCTGTATTCTCTTGTGACTCCTGTTGTATTCCAGGCAATCATGGAGGAAAAAGGTGCCTTTCCCCCGACCTTAAAGCGCATTCTCCTGCTTTTCAGTTAATCTACCCAATGAGGCGGATGCCCCCTTTCCTCCGTCTTTAGACAGGGTGAGGGAAGACTGCTATTAGGAAATGACATTTTAGCCGAAACTTGAATGACATGAGAGCTAATAGGGAAAGGTTTGGGAAGGAGTTGTAAGCAGAGGGAGAGCTAGGACTTTGTTCCTTCACTTTGTAGCTGGAGCTACCAAATAAGGACAGGAGTGTAGATAAGGATAAAAAGTAATCAGGGCCCAGATACAATCACCATAAGTGATTTGGAGTTTATTTTTAGTGAAATGTAAATGTCCCTTTGAGGACTTCTGTCTTGCCTGAGGCGATTTACTTTCCAGTAAGCTTGCAGAGCTCGTCCCCCTTTGCTAAGGTATCTCTTCATGAGCCCTTTCATATTTGGTGGTTTTGGTGGAGTCCACCTGCTTCACATCAGCTTTCTCTCTCAGGGACACCATGCTCCTTTCCTCCTTCCTTTTAAAGTTTCCAGGCCCATTTCCTCCTCTTGTCACCCTTGAATGTAGCTGTCTCTCTGCTGAAGGTTGTAGGAGCAGGGTGGCGGATGGCTTCTGAAACTCATGATTTCTCTTCCTCCTTCTCAAGGAGACCATCCTCACTGTGCCAGGGACACTTCACACACTTCCACAAAGAGAGAAGAGGGCCATCTCTCTCAGCTCGTATCCTCATCAGAACAAAACATTGTGTGACACCATCTGACACTGAAAAATCTGACAGGTTTTGAAGCATAGCTCTGAAGTGATATTATGACAGATTCCACAGAAGCGCTTTAGACTTTCATAGTCTCCCCGGTGTAAAAGAAAAGTAAATTTTGTTTTAAACTTAGATCAAAACTGATACAGAATTTAAAAGACAAGTGGCTTTGAGGTTGAAAACACAGGGTGGGATTAATTCGAATCTGTAAAGCTCCTTTCATCTTGTCTATAGACCATGCTGTCCATTCAATATTTCGCTTAATGGGATATCTGATTTGAGGAGTACACCCTTCTGTCTTTACCTTTTATATCTTGGCCACGCTTGGTCTCTCTGTATCTGTCTCTATACCATTTCTGCAAAAGCTAAACCTAAATCACCCTTTTCTCTAGCAAATTAATTAACTTGGAAGGAGTTTTCTTATTTCTTTTTTCTTTGTTCACTTGAAAATGTAATTAACCTGGAACCTAATAAGCAATGGCTCTGAATTTTAACACTTAAATATTCTTTCATTTTTCCCAACAGATTCATCTGAACTGTATGTTTCTCAAGTCGTGCAACAAGTTTTCTTGGAGATAAATGAAGATGGCAGTGAAGCTGCAGTATCTACCGGTAGGACAATGGGCTTCTCAACAAGCTGGGAGGAAAGATGGGGGGGGGGTGTCAATGAGCATTAGGGACTGGCATTTTTGCAGTACTTTGATCTCATTTTTCACTCCTGCTGTCTAGTACTCCATAGGACACAAAAAGAAATTGATTATATAAGGTGTTTATGCATCTCTGCCATAGCTTAATGAAAATGGAAGGGAAGAGATTTGATTGGGAGTTGAGGCCCATCTACTGATATGTGCTTATTTGCAAATTGGATTACCTGTCAATTAGCAGATAGGATATGCAGAGAAAATTTTAGGTTCAAATATAAAATCATTATTGTTCAGGAATGCTCATTCATATAATTGTATTAATTTTATTCTTCCATCCCACCAAGTTAGTCTTTTGTCACTGATTCTTGTCATTATCTCCATGCAGTGGTTCTTGAACTTAGTTGCACAATGGAATCACCTGGAAAGCTTTTAAAAATCCTGTGTCCAGTCCAAAATAATTGAATTTTTGTGTCTGGTGATAAGATCCAGGCTCCAGCATTTTCTTAAGTTTCCCCGATTGTTTCCAATGTGCTTCCAGGTTTGAGAACTAGTGTCTGCAGTGGCTGGCAGCCTATATTTGCT
This sequence comes from Myotis nattereri, assembly GCF_964212035.1. Classification (NCBI taxonomy): domain Eukaryota; kingdom Metazoa; phylum Chordata; class Mammalia; order Chiroptera; family Vespertilionidae; genus Myotis; species Myotis nattereri. The sequence goes on along the minus strand of NC_138077.1, from coordinate 28,788,917 downwards.
ACTGCAAGTGTAGTGCATAGACCAGCGGCATCAGCATCACTCAGGAACTAGTTGGACATGTAGAGACTCAGGCCTACCCAGTTGGCATGGCTCAGTGGTTGAGCATCGACCTATGAACCAGGAGGCCACAGTTTGATTCCTGGTCAAGCCACATACCCAGGCTTGATCCCCGGTGGGGGGCATGATTCTCTCTCATCATTGATATTTCTATCTCTCTTTGTCTCTCCCTTTCTTTCTGAAATCAATACAATATATTTTTTTAAAGAAAGAACCTCAGGCCCAAGTTCAGACCTACTGAATCAGAAAAATGCAAGGTCTCCAGGTGATTTGTGTGTACATTACAGTTTGTAAACCACTCCTCTATGATATATTTCTTTGAACAAATGGAAGTTTGAATAGTAACTATGATGTATATAAGAGATACTTAAAAATAATAAGGAAAAAAACCTTAAATCCAATTAGAAATGAAAAAAGCAACTTTAACAAGTCCCTTATATGTCTATTTTAATTTTTTTGACTATTTGGGTTCTAACCAATATATAAAAGATATGTATTATTTAAACTGCCACACTGACAAATTTTTACGAGTTTATATATATCCTTCAGTATACTAGAGGCCCCGTATATGAAAATTCATGCACTGGGAGGGTCCCTCAGCCTGGCCTGTGCCTTCTCACAGTCTAGGAGTCCTCAGGGGATGTCCTACTGACAGCTTAGGCCTGCTCCCTCTCTGGGAGGCAACTGGGCCAGTCAATTAGGGGACGGCACCACCCCCATCACCCCACTGCTGCCGCCCAGCCTCCCTCTGCAGGAGGCGACCAGATGGGTCGATCAGGGGATGGTGCCGGCCCCTCCCATCACCCCTTTGCCACACCCCCATAGCCGTTCCCTCCCTCTGCCTGCTGGCATGCACCTTGGCTAGCCTGGTACCACCTGCTCACCGGCCCCACCCCCTGCCAACTGGTCATTCTGCCATTTGGCTGATTTGCATATCTATAATAATAAAAAGGTAATATGTTAATTAGACCAGACATCTTCTGGACTTCATTCTGGACGTCCTTCCTGACAAAGCTGGGGCTGGAGGGAAGCCAGCTGGGTCCTGGGTGCCTGCAGGCGGCTGGAGGAGGGAAGCCCGGGGTCCGGGTGCCTGAGGGAAGCCGGTGCTGGCAGCTGGGGGAAGGAAGGCCTACTCTTGCATGAATTTTCATGCATTTGGGCCTCTAGTAGGATAATAAAAGCCTAATATGCTAAGTGTCTGGTCATTTGGTTGTCTGTTCAACCAATCAAAGCATAATATGCTAATGATATGCTAAGGCCACTCAACTGCTTGCTATGATGTGCATTGACCACCAGGGGCAGACAGTCAACTGGTCGACCAGTCACTATGGCATGTACTGACCACCAGGGGGCAGATACTCCGAAGAGTAGGTTAGCTTGCTGCTGGGGTCTGGCCGATTTGGACTGAGTAAGCTGGGCCAGACACATGCCCTAGAGCCCTCCCATGGTCCCTCCCCAGCTGGCCAACCTCCCATGTCCCTCCCTGGCCCTGATTGTGTACCAGTGGGGTCCCTTGGCCTCATATGCATCCTCTCGCAATCTGGGACCCCTCAGGGGATGTTGGAGAGTCAGTTTTGGCCCAATCCCGCAGGCCAAGGACCCCACTGGTGCACAAATTTGTGCACTGGGCCTTTAGTATTCATACAGATATAGATAGATATAGATATAGATATAGATATAGATATAGATATAGATAGATATGAATTTCTTAAATAATTTGTAATGTAGTATCAACAGGTTTTGACATCTGGGTGTGACATACTGCACTCTCACTTTGTCATCTCCTGAAGGATTTTGTATTACTGTATTCAAGGAACTTACATTGGATGGGATATAATATTTCACTTCTTGGAAAAATCAAAAGTTTGCATTGGTATGAAATTACTCTCCGTGTAGACACATTTTGCAGCTGCTTTTACATAGAACCAAAAGAGTTATTATAGATCATTACCTAACCCTTTCATTATATTGGTGAAAAACAGGCCCAACAATGTGAAGTGGCTTGCCTGAGGTCAGACTATCAATTTACCGCAGAGTTTGAACTGAATCAATTTCCTAACTTCATGCTCAGAACGCTCTCTGCTATTGTCCACTGGCTCTCACTTTAAGTCTAGAGTTCTCTAAGAGACTGCAACAATCACTTGGGGATCGGCAGTAACCCTAATGTGTTTTACCTCAGAACAGTCATCAGGAGTATGTTAACTTCCAGGCATCTGCTCAGAGGTTGCTTAAGAACAAAAAAGCTTGAGCATTGACCCATGAGAATGGAAGTTATACTGACTGTGCTTTTCTGATTATCTCTTTAAATTCAGACATGGGCCTGTATTCCTTGGTAATTTGGGCAACTGAGCCCTGATCATCCAGATAGGGCAGGACTATGAATTTCATGTTGCTAACTTTATGTTTTATTGTGAAGGGGATCAAAATATGCCACCCCAAAACATGCTACTTTGGCAGAAATGTTATTTTGAACTGAAGGCAATTGAGAAACAAGGGATACCAAAAAAGCTCTCTACATGCTCTAATCTGCCTAAGAGCAGGGCATAAATTGCACCTTTATCATAGGAGATGGAAATTGGCAGTAAAATGAGTCTACATAACAAGACTTACTGAATAACCATTATCTACCATTAATTTCCTCCATATATTTATCTTTTCACAATTTACCACCCCTAGAAGTCCAAACCTTTTTTTCTTTGTCTATTCACTTCCCCACAATGTACCACCCTTTGTAAGTATGGTAGCACTCAAGCCTAGCCACTTTTTTGAGTATTTACTTCTTTTCTGTAACATTCCTATGTGGATAAAAAAATAAACTATGTCTTCTGTTACTCTGTTTTTGTCAGTTTAATTTGCACATCCCAAAGAGTGAAGAGGAATATTTTGGGTTGTTTTTTTTTTTGTACAATTGTTTTTCAATTCTAAAGACATGGTATATAGTTTTAAAATGATATTTTCATAGGTCTAAAAAATTATACAAAGTCTTTGTATTATTAGTAAAGGAAACATCTGAATTGAGTGTAGACATATTTAGTCTATAATGAAAAAATTCAATCACTCAAATTCACCCATTCTAAACATTGACAAATGATACAATAGAACAGCATGGTATAAATTATCATAGTAAATAATTGTTAAGGCAGCAAATCTCTGCTTCTAATCTCATAATAAAACCCCCCTACACACGACAGCACAAATCCTAGCTCACAGAATAATTTTGGGAAGGTAAGTTAAAAAAAAATTAAACTCAGATGTAATTACACAAGCCTGAAGAATAGAAATAAAGTGCAAACATATCTGCACAGGAATTAGACTTGAAACCTTATAAGAATAAATCATATAATGTAAATAAAAACTGAGCAGAAAATTACCATTTAAAGATGCAATATTTCAACTGCTTTCACTAAATTGAATCTAGTATCTGGATTTCTTCTTCGTTGAGCATAAATGTGAAGTTAGAATTAGTCCCTGAATGATCCAATATTTATTCTTCTGCTCTTTGGCTTTTAAATTTATTTCAAACTTCTCTGCATTTAGAAAATGGTAATTTTTCCACATGTTAACTCCTCAAACAAGATAACCTTTCCTGTCTACTAGAACATAAAGTATTATGGATACATTTCCTTTACTGCTTTTTAAAAGTTTCTTTACTGATCTTTTAATGTGAACATCTAAATGACTGTTGTCTCTGTTTTGTAGGAGTACAAATCCCTGTGATCATGAGCCTGGCTCCAAACCAATTTATAGCAAATCATCCATTTCTGTTTATTATGAAGAATATCCCAACAGGTACCTTTTTGAGAATTTCCTGGGGGAACTACTTAGGTTAAATGGACGTATTCCTAGATACCAATTGTAATCTACATACCTGAACCACTTATTCTTTCAATGGATATCTGTTGAGCACCTGTTTTTTACCAGACATTCTATTTTATGAAATGTCAAGGGCTTAAAAATATGGCAATGGTAATAATAACTGCCAACATGGCTGTTATATGTGCTAACCATTTAAAATATCTATTTCTAAATCTCTCATCATTCCAATAGGTTATATATTTAACTAATAAAGACATAGTAGCTTGAACAGAGGTTATGTAATTTGTCTAAGTGGCAGAGAGGGACTAGGACCTGTTTGTCTTGGAAATCAACTCTCTACGATGTTCAAATAGTAGAAATCAGGAGTTGCAGAGTTGTGAAAAGTTTCAGAGGTAGATAAAATAAGTGAGACTAGGCATAGGTTCTGAGTGGGTGGGAGGGGTCAAACATAATTCCAAATCTCTAATTTGGTCCTTTGGTAGATAATGCAGTTAGGTGAAAAAGGGAGAGGTGATAGTAGAGTATTGGATTGGTATTTGACACAATGTCAACATATGAACATGCAGATTGTCTGGGTAGATGTTTCTCTACTTTCTCTTGAAAAGGAGAGGTCAAAAGTATGATACAGTGAGGGAATTTTCTTTACATTTATTTATAGTTGGGACTCCAGTCCATGTGAAGGTCATAAACCAGAAAAGAGCAGAAATCATTGTTTATTCATTCCTGTATCCAGCCCAGTATTTGGCAGAGTGCCCTGCACACAATATCACTGTCCCTAGAGATTGAGAGTATGAATTTGGGTATCAGACCTGGGCTCAAGTCCCAGCTCAGTTAACTAATAGTTGTAACACAATCACTTATACTTTCTAGGTCCTATTTTTCTTTTCTGCTATACTAGAGGCCCCATGCAAGAATTTGTGCATGGGTGGGGTCCGGTTGACTGGCCCCAGATTGGGGTGGGGTGCGGTGGGGTGGGGCCAATCAGGGGCAGGGCTGGTCAGGTGGAAGGGCTTCAGGAGGTTTGTGGGGGGAACCGATTGGGGCCCCATCAGGCCGGTTGGCCACTGCAGCATGTCATAACAACTGGTCATTCCGGTCATTGCAGTTGTTCCACTGTTACAATCGCTTGGCTTTTATATATATAGATGAACATAATATTAGTACTCATCTCATAATGTTAAATAAGAGGACATATGAAGCCTATAGCACTGTGCCTGGCACATAAGTATAAAGTATGAACAAATCAATAAATATAATTGAGTGAATAACCGAATAAAGAGGAAAATGAAAAATATTTCTCTGTATAAATTGCTTTACATGGACAGGAAACATTTAATTTCAGAATCTAAATCTGCTAGATTAACTAAATCTGTTAAGGATTCTGATGTTATTGGTCCTTTAAAGGATATACCAGTCTCTTCTTTTAAAAAAAAATTGTTTTTTATTGATTTCAGAGAAGAAGGGAGAGAGAAAGAGAGATAGAAACATCAATAATGAGAGAAAATCATCGATTGGCTGCCTCCTGCACACCCCTTCTGGGGATTAAGCCTACAACCTGGGCATGTGCCCTGACCAGGAATCGAACTGTGACCTCCTGGTTCATAGGTTGGTGATAAACCATTGAGTCGTGCCAGCCGGGCTCAGTCTCTTATTTTTAGACCCCATGAACTAATGCTGAGTGGCTCTTCTGAAGGCTTTACCTTGGGAACAGTGGACCAGTTTTAGATTTGCTGAAACTGCATGAGCACAACTGCAATTCCAGTAGTAGACGTGTCAGTGTTCAAAGATATTCCAAGTATGTCATTTGATCCATACACCTTTGACCTTTGGGTAACTCTAATTTTTTACAATTAGTATACAATTATTGAGTATGGAGAACAGAATGCAATGAAGCTACATTGAGCATCGATGAACAAGGAAATAATGGCATTTAGAATAGTGATGTTCACCCTCTATTTTCCAAGCTGATGACTAAGGCCATGAAATAGCCATCAGCTAAACGTCAGTGACATTCAAAACCCAAAATAAAGTACTTATTTATTTATTTGTGATAGGGCTTCAGACCTTATGACAATTTCTACTGTTTTATTATCTTAATTGTAATGAAACTTTCTAAACTGGGGTTCCTCCCTTAAAGTATTATTTAAAATAAATAGTGACTCATTTATTGGGGCTGTAAATTGTTGCCATGTAAAATGTAGAATGGGCTATTATTTTAAGACAATGCAAATTCAGAGATTTATTTATTTTTCTCTCACAAGTGAACTAAAAAATTATTTAGATTAACAAAACTGACGATTTTGCATAACATAGTAGATTACTAGTGCTCTAACACAAAATATATTCATTTAACCATTTCAGAAGTATGAAGATGAATGATTTTAGACTTAGTACAACCAAATTGTATTTAGATTTAAACATTGTTTTGAGTCAAACAGTCCTCTTGTGCAAAATCCATACATTATTTGTATCTTTCTATCTGGTTAGTTTTATATTTTAGTATAGTCTTTCAAAGCTCTTACTAAGCTGAATATCCAGGGAAATAAAGAATTTTTTTTTTATTCTTTTAGGCTGAGAGGCTGAGGATATAGGACAGTTTTAGAGACTTTCAGAAAGGAATTGTGAAACATGCTATATGAAATGTGTCATTTCTGAGAAAGTAGTGAATTATGATTTTGAAACTGACAGTATTACACTGGTTAGAATTCGTTCAGATCTTGAGTTGAAGGGAGAAAAAGACCGCATGGTATTTATGAAGAATTCTTTTATTTTATGACATTAGCATTGTTTATGCTATTGTATTTTAATATCAGGAGGCACAAGTTGTTTCTGTCTTATGTAGGTGTTGTATAAATATGATAATCAAAATTGGGACACCTCTTTAAGTATGGGCATGAAGAGAAAAATGGAAACATTAATGATTTCTGCTTCATCCTGTCTCTAAATGCATAGCTATTATGTCAAAAGAGATTCCATTAATCTTTCTGATTTAGTAGTGAGTAGATGGGTGACTGCCTGAAAACTTAATTCCAAATGTAGTTCTCCTTGCTCAAAGAAACAGATTGAAAAGACTGAGATAAGGGGCTTCTTACACTTCTGAGTGTTTAAAATTTTAAACAATATCTTCAGTTATGAATTTCTATAAAAGTTACTTTAAAATTTCCTGAAGAATTAATCTGGATATGCTATAGAATCATAAAGATACAAGAGTCACTGATGATTCCTATTGCGAGAAAATATCCTGGGAAAAGTTAATTATGCATCCCTATCTACCTGAAAAATAGAAGTATTAGTTTTCTTTATTATTGCAGAACTATTTTGAGATTTTTTAAATTACTAATGATTATAATTTATGAAGGTGTTATGAATTATAATTACTCATAAAAAGAAGAAAATGTCTGCTGGAGATTTATTCTATTTTCATGTTTTGGGTTCTCCTAAGGGTGTCAGTGTTTGGACTGAACAGTAAGGAGTGAAAAGGGGCTCTCTCACTATTATTCAAAGACATCTAAATGTACTTTAAATCAGCTTTAAATTTATGTAAGACTTATTTTATCACTTTTGAAATTATCCTTTATTACATATGACTGTAAGGAACGTAAAGCAACAATCGACATGGATCCATTCACACCATTTGCCTTACCCTAGTAGAAAAGAAAGGTGAATGGATTTTGGCACATCATTTTGTTTCAGTTTTGTCCTCCAGTTTTTAGTTCTTTTTCACTTGCAAACACAGGATGGCTGGAAATAGGTGTTTGCATTTATGCTGGATACTATGTCACCTCCATGAGGTTTTGAAAGCACTAGAGATATAAAAATATTGTCTTTAGCAGTGAGCTGTAATTCAGAGCTGAAGATCTGAGAAGCTGTACTTTTAAACCTAAGGGCTTATGTTATATGCACAAGAAGATAAGTGCTAATGCCTCAAATTTAAAACTCTACCATGCTCATCACTATTTTATTATGCTGTGTTTGCCTGACTGAGTGTCTATATTTAGAAGAACACCGTTCGGTCATTTCATTTTTGCTTTCCTGTATGAAAAACAGGATTCATGTATTTTTCATGTCAAGCTGTCATGGGTGTTAATTTACTTTATAAATTTCCATAAAATTATTAATGATGATGTAATTATGTGTTTTAGACAAAGGAGAGGGCTTTGCTGTTAGACATTGCTTATTTATCTTATAAAGAACAAAGGCTACATGATTTGTTAAAATATTAAAAAAACTTGTTATTACCAATATTTTTTTCTCCAGAAATTTGTAAAGTTTTTTTTTTTTTTTCCTTTCCTAGGTTCATTTTTGTTTATGGGACGAGTGACAAATCCTGACACTCAAAATGTGAAGGGAAGGGATTTAGATTCACTGTGAATGAAATGCACAGAGATTAAGGTGGTTACTGGAAAAGAGAATTGATTGTCAAAATATCATCATCTTGCAAATATATTCTGTATATCTTTTTCAGTTTTAAACTGTGCCTGTGTTCATCTGTATTAATATAGACCTATATTAATGAATAAATGAAATTAGCAGTATAGAAAGATTTATTCAATGTTTCTATTCTTTTTGTATGTTTTATATAGTCTATTAGAATCAAAAGCAGTGAACTTGTATTATTATTACTATTTATATGTTAGTACAATCCTATCTAAGATATTTTAGATATCAAATTTCTGTCATAGATATCAACGTCTCTATATTGCTTAAAGACAGTTGACTCCCAGGTATAACAAACCGTACTACCCAGATCATGGGGAAGTAAGGTTCAGATAGAGTGGGTGCTGTGTGCGCCTCTCTAGGGTGCTACTTAAAATGCGGAGATCCGCTATCTATGCTAGCAGATTGAGTTTTTGGCTAATCTTATTCTGTGTGTTGCATGTAATATTTACACTGTTTTAATACCTTTTAGGACATATCAGATTTTTTTTATTCTGACTTATGCTTTAAATATGTCTAGAAAGTAGAAATGAGAACTTTTATAAAGCTTTCATGTACATGAAAGTGGCAGTTAAATTAGTGTGATTCAGGAGGCTGGCCTTCCAAGATTTTACAACACTTAGCTAAGAAAGTGTTAGAGTGTCACCTATAGATTGTCATCTATAAAGATGAAATGCAGAATCCTTCCTCTGAATACCTTGAACTGTCAGATAAAAATATCTAAAATAATACAACATCCCAATGACTTGATGTAATATGCTTCACAGTTTTTCCATTTGCATGTTAATGATGTCAAGTGCCTTTTTGCAATTCTTGGCAGAGATCTTAATGATAATGGCTACCCATTGTTGAGCCCTAATGATATATCAGGCACTAAAGTAAACACTTTACATTATGTTAACTGTACTAAAAATCTGATGAGATACTATTACCCATCTTTCTGATGAAGAAACTGAGACTCTAAGATGTTCTATAAATCAGTCAAGATTATATAGCAAATAGACATGGTGGTCATTACCATATTTCAAAGTTTGAACCCAAGACTATCTGAGCTACAAGCCTGTGACCATAATCACTGAGTTATAATTCCTTCTACTAAAATCCTTCAGTGTATTACAGGTCCCCCTCTGAAACGTTGTGCTGTCTAGTCCTCTAAGTCTAGGTGTTCATCTACAGCGAAACCTAGAGCAATATTCAAGATATTATGAAGACCATTTTAGAATTGTGATTGCTTAAAACCATAACATTAAAAGCCATGTTCATTTTCCTAGACTGTCAACTTGAGCTTACTTAGGTATAACACTGTAAATGTTAATCTATATGTTAATGATATAGCATAAATTTGTTCCTTACAAGGGAACTGGTTTAAAAATATGCTTCCTTCATTCAGGGAGAAGAGAATAATCAGCTTAGTTAAGAGTATAGTAGTTTTATTCAGGCCTGGTCCAGACTCCTGTTTTCCTGGGATTGCCTGCATTCTTAGGATTGTCTTCCACATGTTACAAGTCAGTCTGCTCTGGGGCTTCATTCCTTCCTTCCACACATTATAACTGTGTTCCAGGCACTGTTCTAGACACGGGGATAAACCAATGAACAAAACTGACATGGTCTTTGCCCTCAAGGGGATGACTTTTTACTGGTTGCAGAAAGACAGTAAACCAGTGAACAAACAGAAAAACAGGTTAATTTCAAATGGTGAAAAGCAATGACTAATGTAACAGGATGAGGAAATAAGAGGGGTTTTAGAAACTAAGATAATGTAGTAAAATGACTGCCCAAGTTTCACTTTATGTACATGTTTTTATAATGTGTTCCTAATGTATTTTGGAGATTTTTTTTCAATAAGATCTGTTGACTACCTCCCTCAAGTTTCCTCCTACAGAGCCTGGCTTTGTACTGTAGGGTAGTTTGGCTGCTGTTTTACTTCGCTGATTTTATACTCTATGTCTGGTAGGTGTTACTTGCCTTAAAAAAGGAGAAAGTTTAAGATGCCTTGGGAGAGAATGTAGCCTTCTTGTGTGGGTTCAAGCTGAAAATTTCCACTTCTATTATTTAGAAATATAGTGGCCAAAGCATTTCCAAGTTTAAAACTTTTTTGTTGTTGTTGTTAAACCTTACCTGAGGATATTTTTCCATTGACTTATAGAGAGAGTGGAAGGGAAGAGGAGAAACAGAGAGAGAGAAACATTGATGTGATAGAGACACATTGATTGGCTGCCTCCTGCACATGTTCCAACCAGAGCTGGGGATCCAGCCTGCAACCAAGGTACATGCCCTTGCCCAGAATCAAACCTGAGACTCTTCAGTCCGCGAGTGGACACTCTATCCACTGAGCCAAACCAGCTAGGGCCCAAATTAAAACTTTTAATCTCCACCTTCAGTTGCAATTAACTCAATAGCTATAATAGCTCCATATCACAAAGTTTAGAAGCATCTAACATATATTTATAAAATATATATTATGAAATAAAATAATATGAAGTAATTTTTCTTTGCCAAACTATATGAAACATTTAAGATTCACAACAGTACATAATTTTGTGGGATAAAAATATTGTCAAACTGAAACCCCTTATAGAAGTCTACTACATCACATATATTTTTTTTCCCCCTCCTGAGGCAAAATGGCCACTAAAGTAGGACATAGGACCTGAGAGGTCAAAGGACTTCGTCGAAGAACAATTACTTTTTAGAGGAAAATTTTAGAGAATTCTCCCAAATTAGATAATAAAGATCCAGACACCTTAACAGATACAGAGAAAGATTTAGGCAGATTTTATTAGAGGGCAGTGCTTCGGATGTCTGGGAATAAGATGTTTTCCCACAGTGTGGCCTCAGACCATTGAGACATGCTGTGGTCCTGAGACTGACTCCATGCAGAGTGGAAAAGTGGGCCAGCAGTAATCTGTTTGTAAGAATTCCCTTTTTTTTTTTTTTTCTGACTTCCCCCTCCTTTTTTTTTTTTTTTCTGGCCTCTTATGTGATCATCTCTAAATCTGAAGCCAAGAGGTCAAACATCTAGTTTCTTTCTCTTTTGATACTTCAAGTCACCACCCTGCTGGTATATAAAGAAAGTAAAGGATGAAATATTTTTCACTGTCGAACATTATCTTTTGGGCTTGTCCCTCAATTCTCTGGGGCCCCAGTTTCCTCATTGTGTAGTGAAGGGTTGGACGAATCTTTTTTAGAGTCTTTATTCCAAACCTTGAACTTCTCAACAAAAACATGTCTTTGGAATATCATTTGAATCATTGTTGCCTATAAGCAGCATTTGTTTGTTTGTTTGTTGTGTGTATGCTTTCACAAAACAAAAGAAAACCCAGGATATACCTCTCACTAGGGTCTTGGCCCATTGCATACATAATCCTTAACTATTTATAGTTGTCTCTTTATAATTTGATATTAACATTTTAAAAACAGAACGCATATAAAACAATTTTACTGTTATGACAGAGACCTCTATCTAGTGAAGATCATTGGTTTCCACAGGGTAAAGCTATTGCTGGGCGGTGGTGATCTGGTCAGGGCTTCATTCCAACCACTGTTGCATTATCTACTTCTCACTAATAGAATGTGAGTGGCAATGAGTGTGCCACTTTTGAGCTCAAATAAAAAGAAACAAGTGTCCCTCTCTAAGTGCTCTCTTCTTCTGTGCCAGGTAGATGCCAATGCTCAAGGTGACCCTGGAAGCCCTAGATGAGAGGAGGACAGAGCCACTGGGCTCCTTTATCACCGTGCATCACAGATCCTCTCTGCTGCCTGGGTCAAAGCCAACCACGATTACCTACTGGCTTTGGAGAGTGATGGGAGCAAGAGTTATATTTTCATTGGAATTTGAGGGATTTGTTAGTGACAAGAGTGAGTGTTAATTTGGTACCTTTAACAGGGTACTTCTATAACAGAACCCAAAGTATGTGGCATAATTAAAGGTGGACAGCAATAACAACAGCAATAATAGCAACAGCACAGTTATAGCAGGCTGGAAGCCAGGTGCTGGGGCTGACCAGCAGCCCCTGAACGATGGATGAAGAGATTTCTCTGACACAGTCTCACTGTCGTGGAGAGGGCTAAGGGATGGCCTGGCTGAAGAAGCCAGGCAGCCTCGATTGCCTGCCTCTTTAGGCTTTTATTGGAATTTTTATCTTTAGACACAATCAGTAGGGTGAGTAATCTTGAGAGGATACATGTGTTTACATTGTCCTCTAGGCAAGGGCATCCAGGGATTAAGCATAAGGATTCCAGGAAACACCTGGGGGGTCTGCATATGCACAGGCTTGTTTGGAAAGGTCAAGGAATAATTAGGGGCGCCACATTCGACACTCCCCTAAGTCTCCCCTAAGTCAGAATTCTGGTAAACAGGGTAGGAGGCCTTCCACACACTTCCCGTTTATCAGAATGTCCTCCTTAAAAACTTCCCAATCAAGTCTCTTGTTCTCCCCAACAGCCAGGAGAGCTTGTTAAACTGTAAAAATATTTGGTAAACTTGTTGCCATGACAATTTGGAAAGTAGACCATGTGCATACTGACCCCACGGATGACATTTCACATCTTGCTTGAACTTGTTAGACTACTTGACCTACTCTCACCAGGTGGAATACAAATAGAAATGTTATGTGTTACTTCTGGCTACAGTGGTTAGGAAGAAAGTTTGTCTAACTTTCTTTCTCTGTTGTTCACTCTGATGGCTGTGCATCAACATTAAGGATGACCATGGAAGCCTTTGAGGTATCTGGAAGATGGCAGAGGCTCCATCAACCTGGGTCCCCAGCCTGCCCCCTCTCACAGTCCAGGAGCCCTCAGGGGATGTCCTACTGACAGCTTAGGCTCGCTCCCCCCAGGGAGCAGGCCTAAGCCACAGTCTGGCCTCCCTCTGCAGGAGGCGACTGAGCAGATCAGGGGAAGGTGCCACCCTCATCACCCTGCTGCTGCTGCCACTGCTGGCCACCCCAGCCACCAAGGTGTTTTCATCAACATGGACTCCAGTCCCTTCACCACGAAAAAATGACAACTTTCTTTAGGCATTTTCAAGATGTCTCTTTCATAGGATATGACATTTCTTTCTTCTTTTTTTTTTTTTTTATCCTCACCTGAAGATATTTTTCCATTGATTTTTTAGAGAGCGTGGAAGAGAGAGGGAAAGACAGAGAGAAACATCAATGTGAGAGGGACACTTTGACTGGTTGTTTCTTGCATGAGCCCTGACCTAGGCCCCGGCCAGGGAGAAGCCTGACACCTAGGTACGTGCCCTTGATCAGAATTGAACCCAGACCCTGCAGTCCAAAGGCTGAGGCTCTATCCACTGAGCTAAACCGGCTAGGGCAGGATATGACATTTCTTAGCCCCTTCAGTAGCAGACCTTCATGTTTGCCTCCAGGAGTGAAGTGGAAAAACCCTAGATCACCTTCTTGGAATCTTATTACCCAAGTTACCAAGAACACTGCAAGTGGTGTACAGGAAGCTTAGCCAATGAGCGGTCAGAAAAGGTGTTTCCTCTGTAGCTCACGTGAAGAGGCGGGACTGCTGGCATGTGGGGGCGCTGGCAGGCCCCCCTGTCTCTGCTCCATGCCTTCTCAGGCTGCCGCAGCATCTGGACTTTCCTCACCTCGCACGCAGTCCCCTCCCAACCTCCTGTGCGCACAGCCTCCTCCTGAGCGGTGGTGACATTACAGAGTCCCAGACAATTTGAATATTACCTCTTTATATATGTATAGATTGTTTCACTGTATCTTGACCTTGCCATAACTCCTTGAAAGAATGCAACAGGGAAAAACATAGATACATGTTTTCCTCAGTGCCTTATGCAATGATTCACTACAATCCAGGCAGCCTCCCTCTTAAGTTGATTTCTTTACCCTTAATATCACCTCGAAGGGTTGTGCAAGTGCATAATGTAGGAAAGAACAAGGAGATAACTTTAGATATCTTTGCAAATATTGATTTTGGCATGGAACTAATCATCTAAGAACAGATGTAATATAATTAACTGAGTCCTATTCTGGTGCATTTTCAAAAGATGGTAAGAGAAAATTTCATTTGATTAAATTATCTAGAGATTATTGAAGAAAGATAATTTGGATGCTGGAATGTTTGGACTTTCTTAAATATACCAACCAGAGCTTACATTCATCTTATTTTAGAGATTTGTGAAATGGGAATTTTTAGGGTTGAAATAGGCAGGTTTAGGGAATTTTTAAAATCAAAAGGAGGTCCATGGGAGAAACACAGGGCTACAGAGCTACAAAGGTTACATTTCCATAAGACAAGGGAGTTGGGAGTAGCAAAAGGTCTATATTTACAAAATAAAGAAGGAGGAAGAAAGCCCAGAGGGACTAGGAGAACAATAAGGGAGGAGAGCCTCCGGTGTCCCATGTGAGGTTCGACTTTGAGCTCAGGAGTTGCTATAGTGACCAAATCAGAAGGGGATGGTGACCAATCAGAGGGGATATCAAGGCGCACAGATCTGCAGCCTTTATAAACTGTAGGGAAAAAGAAACTCAGTGGGACTCTTTCCCCCTCCCCACATGAGAGTCTGTACTTGTTCTTCAATAAATTTCCATCTTTGCTATCCCATCTTCTGTCTGTGGTTTCATTTTTCGGCTTCTGGACAAAGAATCTGGGGAAGCCATCCTGCCCAGGGGAACACCGCATGTTCCAGTCCAAAAATCCCATCTCTTTGTAGAATACTGTACTTTGATTTTGACTAGTATATTTAATTCTTTATACACTTATTATACCAGTAGGTTAGGATAAAAAATATATATCAAAACTCAAAAATGCTAGAATAGTTCATTTTTATCTGTGAGCACATTCAAAGGGAAACAAAGTAATGTTAATCATCTAAAACATTTAAGTAAAGTCAAGTTACTAATCTATTCATTCTATCTACAGCAAGCATGTCAAACTCATGGCCTGCAGGTTGCATGCAGCCCACAGTGAATTTTTTTGTGGCCCAGCCAATATAACGGTATGTAAGAAATGTTTTAATAAAAATTTTGTAACTTAATTTTTACAATATCCTGTTATACATAACTAGAGGCCCAGTGCACAAGATTTGTGCACTCGGGGGTCCCTCAGCCTGGCCTGCGCCCTCTCGCAGTCTGGGCGTCCTCTGGTGATGTTTGACTGACAGCTTAGGTCCACTCCCCGCAGGCCTAAGCTGTCAGTCAGACATCCTTAGTGCTGCCACGGAGGCAGGAGAGTCTCTCGCCACTGCCGCTGTGCTTACCATGACTTTTGGCTGAGCTGTGCTCCCCCTGTGGGAGCGCACTGACCACCAGGAGGCAGCTCCTGCATTGAGCGCCTGCCCCCCGGTGGTCAGTGTGCATCATAGTGACTAGCCATTCTGCCATTTGGTCAATTTGCATATTAGCCTTTTACTGTATAGGATTATTAATAACGAACTACAATGTTCGCTAATGACTGATTACTATAATTGTGTTGCACTCATTTCCCTTATGCACCTTATGCTCAGGTGCACCATTTCTCTCCACTAATACTAGCAGCGAATATTTTAGCAGCCGATTGCCACGTCATTAGTCTTGGACTGACTTGTTTGGAGTGCACAACAGAAAATATTTCGCTTTCAGAGAATAAGAAAAATCGGTTTATTTGCTTATTAATTTGTGCAGTTATTCAGTGTCTAGTAAGTTAATGTTCAAGAAAAAATAATAATTTTTATTAAAATGTTCTATTATTTTATGCTAATGATTACACATTTATTTCAGCCCTTTGTATTCAGCATGTCTCTATCGAAATAAACCTATGTTTCTATGAAAATTGAAGCTTTTGTTTTTATGCAGCCCACATAAACTTAAACCTTGTTTATTTGACCCATGTTAGCCTTTGAGTTTGACATGCTTGATCTATGTGATGATAAAAAGTTAATAACCTAGTCCTGTAATTGGACTGATATGCAAGCTTTTTCAGATCCAACTTAAATTTCCCCAAGGTATTTTATAGTCTGTTCTCTGTACCTATGAGTCTGTTTCAATTTTGTTTGTTCATTTATTTTGTTCTTTAGATTCCACATATAAGTAAAATCATATGGTATTTGTCTTTGTCTGACTGGCTTATTTCACTAGCATAATACCCTCTAGCTCCATCCATATTATCACAAATAGTAATATTTCATTCTTTTTTTTTTAATGCTTGAGTAATATTCCATTGTATTCCACTGTATATGTACTATAAATTTTTTATCCACTTGTCTACTGATGGGCATTTGGGTTGCTTCTATATCTTGGTTATTATAAACTAGAGGCCTAGTGCATGAAATTCATACACTCGGGGGGTGGGGGGCAGGGTCCCTCAGTCCAGCCTGTGCCCTCTCACAGTCCAGGAACCCTTGGGGGATGTCCGATTGGTGGCTTAGGCTTGGTCCCCGTGGAGTGGGTCTAAGCCATCAGTCAGACATCCTTAGCACTGTTGCAGAGGTGGAAGAGGCTCCTGCCACCACTGCTGCTCTTGCCAGCCATGATCCTGGCTTCCGGATGAGCAGCACTTCCCCTGTGGGAGAGCACTGACCACCAGGGGGCAGTTCCTGTGTTGAGTGGGATTGGGCCGAAACTGGCTCTCCAACATCCCCTAAGAGGTCTTTGATTGCAAGAGGGCACAGGCCAGGCCAAGGTACCCCACTAGTGCACAATTGGGGCTGGGGAGCCATGTGGGAGGTTGGCCAGCTGGGGAGGGACCACAAGAGGGTTCCAGGGCATGTTGGGCCCATCTCGCTCAGTTCCAATTGGCCGGACCCCAGCAGCAAGGTAACCTACTGGTTGGAGTGTCTGCCCCCTGGTGGTCAGTGCACATCATAGTGACTGGTTGACCAGTCGACTATCTGCCCCCTTCCTCCTGCAAGCCACCCACCAAGGACTGAGCCCACAACCCGGACATGTGCCCTGACCAGTGCACATCATAGCGAGCAGTTGAACGGCCTTAGCATATCATTAGCATATTATGCTTTGGTTGAATGGATTACCAGACGAATGGACAAGTAGCACATCAGGCTTTTATTAGATAGGATAATGCTGCAATGAACATAGGGGTGCATATATTCTTTTGAATTCGTGTTTGGAGTTTCTTCTTTTTATCATATGGGTTTATTTCAATAATGCAAGCAGTACGGGAGAGCAGCAAGTCATCCACAAAAATCTGCTCTGCCTCTCCCCATAAACCAGCTGCTTATATAGGGTAGAACAAAGACTACATGGAGAAGTAGGGATTACAGGAAAGGGGAAGTAGGCACTGTGTGTTGGGGTGGGGACTCCATTGTTTTGGCAACAATGTTGTTAATCTTTCCATGATAATAGGCAGTTCTTGAATGAGAATGGGCCATATTCCAAGGTTGACTCCTAGAGAGGGAAGGGAGTATGAGGGGTGTGTGTGTGTGTTGGGGGGGGGGGGGTGCCCAGCCAGATTAAATATAAATTTCTTTAGATTTATTCCCAGAAGTGGAATCACTGGGTCATAAAACAGTTTCATTTTAATTTTTTTGAGGACCTTCCATACTGTTTTCCACAGTGACTACACCCATCTGCATTCCTACCAACAATGAACAAGGGCTCCCTTTTCTCCCCATCCTTGCCAGCACTTGTTGATTTATTGATGATAGCCATTCTGATAGGTGTGAAGTGATATCTCATTGTGGTTTTAACTTGCATTTTGATGATGATTAGTGACATTAAGGGGGGATTGGTTGACTGGGAGAAAAAGTGAAAGGATTAAGAAGTACAAATTGGTAGCTACAAAATAAACATGTGGATGTAAAGTACAGCATAGGGAATATAGTCAATAATATTGTAATAACTATGTATGGTGCCAGGTGGGTACTTGAAATATTGGGGGAACACTTTATAAATTAAATGATTATCTAACCAATATGCTGTGCACCAGAAACTAATACAAAATGATATTGAATGCAAACTGTAATTAAAAAATAAAATAGAATAATATATTATAAAATTAAAATAAGAATGTAATCTATCCTTCAGAAGTTATATTGGCATACGATGTCCCAAATATGTGAATTTGGTCAATTCAGTTAAAAACCACAAGAACATTTTTTACATTTAATTTTTTATTTTTGATTCCATGAAAATCAATTTACTTTTTATTTCTAACAGGTTAATGTGATTTTATAATTTATAGCAGCACTTCTTAAGTGCCTGAGACACTATGAGGTCAAACTGTTTTCATAATATTATTATGAGGTTAATTGCCCATTTACCCTCAGTCTCTCATGAGCGCACAGAGAGGCTACAATCTGTGTGAGATTGCAACAGATTGAATGCAAGATATGTAACTATTGCTGTTTTCTATTAAATAAGATATAAAAGAGGTATGAAAAATATAAAGATATGCTATTGTACTCTGTGACATTTTTGTTTTTATTTTTCCAGTTAAACTCAATGTACCCTCAGCCATAACAACTTTATTTATTTATTTATTTATTTATTTATTTATTTATTTATTTAATTGATGTCAGAGAGGAAGGGAGAGGGAGAGAGATAGAAACATCAATGATGAGAGAGAATCATTGATTGGCTGCCTCCTGCATGCCACCCACCGGGGACTGAGCCCACACCCCAGACATGTGCCCTGACCAGGAATCAAACCTGTGACCTGTCAGTCCACAGGCCGATGCTCTATCCACTGAGCCATACCAGCCTAGGCTACTTTGCGACTTTTTAAAATTGGGGAAATAGTTTTCTAAAATAAAGATATGTTACTTATGTTAAATTTAATAAGTTTTTGTTGCCATATTAAAATGAATTCATATAAATATGTTTTAATTACTTAATTTTACTTTCTAATATGACAAATATACAGCACTTCAGTATGCCCAATGACTTGTAAGTGTAAAAAGATATCTTTTTTCTAATATATTTTATTGATTTTTTACAGAGAAGGGAGATGGATAGAGAGTTAGAAACATCGATGAAAGAGAAACATGGATCAGCTGCCTCCTGCACACTCCCTACTGGAGATGTGCCCGCAACCAAGGTACATGCCCTTGACCGGAATCGAACCTGGGACCCTTCAGTCCACAGGACAACCGCTCTAGCCACTGAGCAAAATTGGTCAGGGCTAAAAAGATATCTTGAGACCAAGAAGTTTGTGAACCCCTAGTCTATATTTATAGGCCACACTGACATGAGACAGTCAAACATTACACACACAGACACAAATCTAAATGAGTAAAGGAATGGAGCATAGAAGCATGAGTCTGGGGAACTTGGACTTTATTACATTATGGAATAGGTACATCACTGTCATAGATATATGCACAATGTTGACAGACAACTATTTCAAGTATTATAGTGCTCCCCACCCCTCTCAATATTTTTCTCACACCAGAAAAGGAAAGAGAATAGCTATAAAATCCTTTGCATTACTGCAGGACAGATGGACTATAGGGTGTGACTAGAGAGCAGAGTATAGCTACAACAAGAAGGACCACAGAGAGTTAATGCAAATTAAAAAAAAGTACATTATCTCTATCTCTATCTCTATCTCTATCTATCTCTATCTCTATCTTTATCTCTATCTCTAGTTCTATTTCTAGCTCTATATCTATATTATCTATCTGCATATTTGCACATATGCATGTGTGTGTATTCCCCCTTGGAGGAATATAAAATCATACAAATTGTTTTGTAGAGAACATGCATTAGAAGAAATGCAAGACTCATTTTTATTTTTCCAGTATTTGTAGAGATCTTTACAGGGTAAATGAGAAATTTAAGTAATATTTTGTCAAGGCTCTTTGGCTACAGAAACCCCCATGCTGAAACAGGAAATATGATTTATTTAATGATGCAGGGATATTTTCATTACTAAGAAAGAAACTGCAATCCAGTTTCAGGGCAGCCAGAACCTAGAAGCAACCAACATCAAGTCTTCAAGATGCTATTAAATCATGATCCTTCTATTTGGAACACTATGGTTTTTCATCTTTGCTTCTTTCTGGAATCCTAAAAAATTTATTTGTCTCTATAGATTGGTGTTTTTGCTGCTTCATAGAAATGGTTAAATATAACCCATCTAAGTTTCCATGTTTACTAGTAAAATCCAAACCATCATCAGAGGCTAGCTAGCATCATCGAATTATAATTTCAAATGCTTAAATACTCTGATTGGCTCAATTTGGGTTGTGTCTAGCTTAGAGATATTCCGGAGTTGACAATCTTCTATCTATATATATAAAAGCCTGAGCAACCAAACGACTAAAAGACAAAACGACCAAATGACCAGTCGACCCGACAGTATGATGTGCACAGACCATGAGGGGGCAGGAGCTTCCCCCTAGTGGTCAGTGCACTCCCACAGACAACCTCCTGTGACCCCTCTCCACGCCTGGCCAGCCAACCTCTTGCAGCCCCTCCCCCAGCTGGCTGGCCCCAATGACCCCAATCAGGGCCACTGGCCAACTTCCCATGGCCCCTGCCCCTGGCTGCCCCCCACATGGCCCCTCCCTCCAGCTGGCCAACCTCCCACAGCCCCTTCCCCCGGCCAACCTCCTGCAGCCCTGATTGGGCCTGATCGCTGGCCAGGCCAAGGGACCCCACCCGTGCTTGAATTTGTGCATTGGGACTCTAGCTAAGGTATAAGCTAGTTCTCAGATAAATGCCTTGTGGGTTGGACAAACACTGCCTTTCACTAGAAATGAGATATGCAAATACACCCAACAGAGTTCTACTAGTACTTATCTCTAGGTAATTTAGTTATCTTACCCAGTGGCTTAGCCAATTGTGATTACAGTACTTACTGGTAATCACTGAAGCTTTAGTAATTGGTGTAAACACTCCCTCTCTATATCATTGTAGGTAACTGTTTTGGTAGAAACCCCCTGGACAATTCTCTTTATGAGGCTTGAGTCTCCTTAAGCAATTGTTATATCGCAATGACATTTCTTTCTTTGGGTACCAGACTCTCACCTTGATAAATATAAACCTGTGTATGAATGGGGTTGATGCAACCTGAGAAGGTAGCTATGGATGTGAGTAGGTCTGCAATGAAAGCATATAGTTGACTTTTAGCATTGGGATCAATTCTTAAAGCATTCTGTCCAGAACGTTCTTTGTCAGAATGCCTCTTCACTCTTGGTCATGTTAAAACTACAATGATTGCACTCATCAAATGAAAAGCCTAATGCTATCCTTTCCTTTCAACCTGAGTCAATTGAATATGCGCCATCTGGTCTGACATGCAGCAATGGGTCTTTCCTGGAACAGCCAAAAAATGGACCTAAAAGAATGTGGCCCTCCCCTTCAATCCTGCCTGGATTACTGAGAAAATGTAACACCGAACTTTCCTCTTCGGCCAGGCACTGCATCTCTCATTCCTCTATCAGCCGTGGGCAAACTACGGCCCGCGGGCCAGATCCTGCCCGTTTGAAATGAATAAAACTAAAAAAAAAAAAAAAAAAAAAAAGACCGTACCCTTTTATGTAATGATGTTTACTTTGAATTTATATTAGTTCACACTAACACTCCATCCATGCTTTTGTTCCGGCCCTCTGGTCCAGTTTAAGAACCCATTGTGGCCCTCGAGTCAAAAAGTTTGCCCACCCCTGCATCTAGTTCATGGGAGAAGTTTGAAATGACAGCCAAGCTTGCCTTTATTTTACCAATACTGTCTCACTTGTGTCTCTATGTAAGTACCCATTTAATTAAAGGGGGGAAAATAGCCCAAACTGGATGGAGTGTTGGCCTGCAGACTGAAGGGTCCCAGGTTTGAATCCGGTCAGGGGCATGTACCTTGGTTGCGGGCACATCCCCAGTGGTGGGTGTGCAGGAGGCAGCTGGTTGATGTTTCTCTCTCATCGATGTTTCTCTCTATCCCTCTCCCTTCCTCTCTGTAAAAAATCAATAAAATATATTAAAAAAAGGGGGAGGAAATAATTTCAATAGCTTCACACTCGGGACCAGAAAGTTGGATTTTAATTAGACTAATTTAGTAACTAGGGCAATATGACATATGCTGCCGTGATAGTGCTTTTTTTAAACATTCATTTGAAATCTCCATTTTCAAATCTTATCATGGCTATATACAGAAATAATTTCAGCCTAGTCTTTAACAGATTCCAGGGACCCATTTGATGATGTCAAACTCCATGCTATCATATAGCATCGCTCACAGTTGATGCCTCAAAAGTATACTTTCCCCAAGGTTGGAATCAGGTTGTAGTATCAGGAAATAGGACCAGAACCCAAATCCAAAAGCTCCTGGCTGCACAAATTCAGTATCACCCTTAGACCCAGGCCTGGGTCCCATGTTATGAACCTTCTCTTACTGTGCCTTCTGTTCAAGGAGCTAAAAGTCTGTAAAACCAAGGGGTGTGTCCATCTGGAGCTTGGGCATCTCTCTTCTAGACCATGTTTTAGATACCTGAATCCTAGAATTCACTTCTTAAAGAGCTCCAAGCCAACTCCCAAGATTTGTAGTTCATTCCTAGTCTGATCTCTCTCTAAAAAGTACTGCATAGCCAGAGGGCCCACTCCAATATATATATATATATAAAGGCTAAAGGATTTGTATTCGCAGGGGCATAGATGGAGGTACAAGTTGGGGTGGGTATGCAACCAAGGCCCTCCCGGAGTGGGAGAGAGGGGCAGAGATGGGAGAGAAAGAACTGGGTTACTTCCTTCAGGGGGCAAGGGCCTGGCTTTCCTTATGCTGTTGTTTTGTTACAAAAAAACAAAACAAAACAAAACAAAAAACAAAAACAAAAAAAATCACCAACAAATTCAAGAATTCTAAGTTTAAACTTGGTTTTGGTTATCAGGAAGGTTTATTTACAGAAGTAGGAGAATAGACATACTTTCTTTAATTTTTTGGCTTAATATATAACTTTTAAATACTTAGACATATGGTATGTGGGCTTCCATTTGTACTCTTTTAGGTAGCCACAAATGTGAGAGGTCAGCATGCCTAGATTCTTAGAAGTTTCCAAAAAAATGCAAGTGCTTGACTTTTGCCCTAAATCTAAAGTATTTATTTTATAGGCTGAGCTGGATAGGAAGAGACAAAAACAAAATCCTCTGGCTTATGATAAGACAACTTAATCGGGAAACAAACCAGGCTGGGCAGCTTGGTTCTACATCTCTCCCAAACACAGAGCTACATTTCACCCCCTTATAGTCAGTCTTCAAAAGCAAAGGAAGGTGAATCTATGGAAATGCTTGACAAAGGAGAGTGGAGGGTTCACTTTAAGACTCAGAGAATAGCTGACTAAATCTACCTATTCTAGGACTCCTGCATCTAAGAACTATCCTGGGGCTGATAGACATTTTCTCTACACTTGGCTGTGATTTCTTTTAGTGAACAGGAACCGAAAATGACCAGAAAGGTATTATTTGTATTTCTTGGGCAGATATTAGGTTAAGAAAGTATAGATTGAGTACTTGATTCCATGATTCATTTTGCTGTAATGATCGAGCCCAGAACAAACATCATTTTCAAGGGTTGTTATATGGATACCTAGAGTTGGCAAACCAAATAGACAACCGAAGCTGAGATCATTGTGTGTAGAACAGCCTGAGGAATGCTCTTAAGCATTGCCTTTGAGTGGATAATGCTTAGATGAGGTTAGTGTCTGCCCAGGTGTGCCCTAACATACACAAACACAGCTTTTGGTGATGCTTCGGGAGAGCCAGGATTGCTATTACACAGCGTCCAAGTAGCAGCATTAATGTTAAAATTCAAATTTCTTAGTATAGCTCATCTGGTAAATTAGTCCTGCAGTATTTTTCATATTAAGCCTGTAGTTATCTCACCATCCATGCAGTTTTATGACACCTAAGATTAAAGCACAGTTCAGATGTCAATACAGTTAGCAATGCCAATAGTATTCACCACTGATCGGATGAACTGCCACATTTTCTGACAGGTCAACATGTGGAGGCATTAGCCATATGGCCTGTTTCAGGCTTGACATTATATCCAGCCATCAGCAACGTTAGTGCTCAGAAAGCCTAACCTTTGCAGGGCTCACCCTGTGAATAAACAGGTGAGGTGGCTGCCTTTGGGGCATGATTTTAGAGGCTGCAAACCCTTCCTATTGCCAATATTTTTAAAAATCTACTCTGCACTTCTCCTTGTACTAAAACCTGTGCTAAAGGCTAGAGCTAGAAAGACATCAGTGCTGTGAGAGTAGCAGGCATGGTTGACTTGCCAAGACGTGGAGAATTCTTTCAGTAGAGGTGCTCCTTGTCATTAAGTAACTAGGTCTCTATGCTGCCTGTGTTAAAATGCAAACATGGGAGATAAAACTTCCTGGTCTATTAACGTCTGTATTCGTTAGGTAAAGGTAAGCTGCTATAAAAAAAAAAAAAAAGTAGGTCCCAAATGCAGAGGCTTTAAAAGAGCTCTCAGTTTCTAGGCAGTGACTTCATGGGCACGATCAAAGCTGAATTGCAGACATGCCCACTTCTGGCTCAAGGCAAGGGGAAAAGAACAGATGTCCAGGGCAAACAATTTTTATCTTAAACCAATGAGGTAGAGTCGGCAAGCTCATTAGTCAACACAGCCAAATATCAACAGTACAACGATTGAAATTTGAGAGCCAAATTTTTTAAACTTAAACTACATAGGTAGGCACATTGTTATTAACTTAATTAGGGTACTCCTAAGGCTTAGAAAGAGCCACACTCAAGGGGCCAAAGAGCCGCATGTGGCTCGCAAGCCGCAGTTTGCCGACCTGGTAGACACTGCACTTATCGCTTCCTCTCATACTTCCTTGGTGATGACTAAGTCGCAACTCAGGGACAGCTGCAACCGAGTCTGGAAACCATAGTACCTAGCCAGGGGGCCACACATCCGCTTTGAATTCTACTGTTATGAAGAACAGGAGTGTGGATTGGGATAGACAACCAGCAGTCTCCACCACAAATCATTCAAAGCATTAGCATTTTCTGCATCGCCCACTCCATAAATTAGCGGTTGCTTTAGTAAAACCTTGAAGTTATAGGGGATACAGCCGCAATATTTTTAATGAGGAGAGAGTGAACAGCACTCTGGGGGCTAGTTGGGCCTGACTGGGAGTTGGGTGCAGAGACTCTAGTTGTCTAAGATAAGCTTGGAGGAGGAGATGGCAGTCAAAACTCAATGTGGAGGCACTCTGAGGGATCACCTCGGGGCACAGGGAAGTGTCACATTGAGGAGGTAGTCGGATTAAATCAAGATCTTTCCAGAGCTGTCTGCAAGCACATCAGTAATTATAATTTCATATATTTAGGTTTTGCACACCATAGTACACCTATATTTGCCTCTCGGTAACAGTCATATAGGTATAAATAGTACTCATTAATATCAGCAAAAAATCATTTTAAATTAATGTATTTATGAGAGGTTTCACACTTTTTTTTCTTTCTGGTATCCGTATTTGGATTATTTTAGAGAAGTTTAAAATATATACTAAAGGTCTTAAGCCTCTATTTATATTTATTCATTTAAGATTTTTAAAATGCTTGAGGCGTCTGAGATTCTGTACTTATGTGATGATTTGGCGCCACCCAGCAGACCAAGCAAACATTGACTGTGTGGCCACTTGGAAAACCTAGGGCTGAGAGTGGAGCCAGCTGGCTGCTGGCTGGAAGGCATTCCTAGCAGGGGACTGAGTGGAGCTTCCAATACCAGAACAGCCTGTCCTTACTGTTGGGAGAGTAAGCAGGCCGGCCATTTGGGAACTCCTACTAAGATCAGAAAGCTGATCTTTCGAGTTAGATTATTATTTTGCAAGTGCTGACTCCCACACACAAACTTTAAAAATTTCTATCTTACACAATTCCCGTTCCTCACCTACTTTTTAGAAATAAACTAAGGTTTGGTTTTTTATTGCCACTAGTCACATTCTTTCCACTCCCTTCACCTTATTCCAGAGATCACTGTAGAGAACCGAGAGAGTTTGTTAATTTGCAGTGAAATCTGAATTGTAAGATATTTTCCTGTGTGACATTTGAATCAGAGATTACCCTAAGGTGAAATATCTTATTTATGGGACTAGAACTTAGATTTTCTAACATTTACATCTTTTCTACACATCCTTCCAATATCATGAGATCCCTAGAGACTATCTCCATTGTATAAATAGCTAAGAAAGGTATGTTAAAGCTTTTCACCATTTGTTGTGAAAAATATAAATATGCCTTTATCCAAACTGCCTTGAAGTGTTTTTCACATTCTTCTTTATAAATGCACAGTTTTCCTAGAAACTTCCCACGTACAGTGCTGCTCATAAAAAGATGTTGTTAAGGGCTAATTATCTCTGAAGGTGTCACTTAGGTTGAAAATCTACATAACATTAAAGAAAGGATGATAATCTCACCAGTGGGGAAGAATTTATTGGTCACTTAAGTTGAAGAAAACGCCTCCTGCATCTTCCTTATGACTTTTAGTAGACTTTTTAATTATTGGTGACACCAACTCACCAGGAATGCCTTCTGTGATCACTAACTTCAGGTCAGTAGTTCCTATTCAGTATGAAAGTCAAACTCCTGTTAATTCTTGTATCTGAATCATGAGTGGTGTAATGTTTTTCCTTGCTTATGAGTTCTATTTTTGCTTCTTCACAGGTTTTGTAATTTATGACTACATCCTGGAAATTATAGATAGAAAAAAAGTTAGAATTAAAGAATATTACTTGTTTTTCCTCCTGGAATTTCAAGTTCTCTGCTCATCTGTTTAGAGTGGGGAGGTCATTATTCATATTTCAGCCAAGGGTTCATTTGACTGGGACTGAGCTGATGCTCATCCCTGGTCAGCCTATCCCCCAACACACAGATTCCTAAGGTAGGGTATGTCTTTGTTCTCATCAGGATTTGATTTGGAATCTTATACTACCCCTTGGATTTTACAATTTAAGGTATACAGAGAATGTAGGAGATGGGACAGATGGAATGATTTCTTTCTGCTCATCAGTCCTGCTTTTACTTCAATTTTTTTCAACAGACTTAGAGTAGGGTGGAGAGGATGCTGTGCTGAGCAAATTATTGTTATGCTTGATAGTCTTTCGGACTCCAACACATCTCACAATCCTCACCATCACTCAGTTGGCTTTGTCCCCACCCAGCTGTAAAGTTCTGGGTCCTGAGCAGTCTACTTGCATGCAGGCTGTCCAGGACTCACTGCTCCCTTATGCAGGGCTGGAAATCAGTTCATCAGGCATTTTTCCTATCCACTATTTTTTGATCATCCCATATATAATATTATTTTTATATTATTCAGATGTTTGTGGTGTTCCCAAAATAGACAGATCTGGGGTCTCTGCCTCCTGAAGGGAAGCAGAAAGTGCCTAGAGAACTTTAAAACATTTTTGAGGCTCTGTTCAAATGTTACGTAGAAGTCTTTATTAAATTTCTCATTTGGAAGTAATTATGTTGTGGCCCCTGTGTGCAATTCTACAATATCAGTCACATTTTATTCATCAGATGCATAGTGTAGATCCTGCCTCACAATAGATACATAATAGATGTTTATTAAATGTGTCATATGTTCTCTTGCCTCCCTGATCTTTCATATGCTCCCTCCCCACCCCAACTGCAAGAAATTCTCTTTCTTTTTTTTCCTGGAAAACTGGAGCTTATACTTTAATTTCCAGTATAAAGTAAACCTTTTTTTTTGTCAGACTTTTAAAGCATTTACCAGATTGTATAGAAATCTTAATTATGTCCTGACCTCCAGCACCAGTGTACAAGCTCTGGAAAACAGGAGAAGATAAGGATCTTGGTGTGGTTGAAAGAACACTGGCTTCAGTTTGAGAGGGAATGGGGTTTAAGTGAATTGGCTTTGTACATAATGGTTTTGAAATTTTTAGTGAATTTAGTAACTTTATTGAAATTGCATATGTATAATGCCTGACACGTATTTTGCCTCCATAAATGGCAGTTATTATTGTTGTGTGGTATTAATGAAGTATTTGTTATTGCAAAGTAGTTATTGAACAAGTGAGCTTATGAGTGAGTGAATGAATGAATGACCAATAGCTAGAGTTTTTACTTGGATTATCTTTGTCAACTACTTTTTCTCGTATCTGAGATTTGATCATTCTCATCATTGTAGCAATGGCTCTTAATTAACTGCTCCTGTACAAGGTTTTTAATGAAGCCAAGTTGACCTGTGATAATACCCTGTCAATACAGAACAATTTGTTTCTGGTGTCTCACATGTCCTCAGATTTTGCTAAAAGGTTGAAAATATCATATATCTAAAGCTAGACTTTCTTTTATGTATTTTATGTGTAATCATAATTCTTTAAACAAAAAAAGGAAGGAGGATTAGTAGTAAATACCAACTAGTAGTGATAATAGTTGCTCACTAAATGTTTTTCGTTATTGAATAAGGAATTACATATGTGTCCTTATCCTCTCATTGACACCCCCTTCCCCCCCCCCTCCCGCCCCCGCTCATGCCCTCACCTCCCCTAGTGTCTGTGTCCATTGGTTAGGCTTATACACATGCATACAAGTCCTTTGGTTGATCTCTCCCCCTCCCCCCTACCCTCCCATGCCTTCTCTATGAGGTTTGATGGTCTGATCGATGCTTCTTTGTCTCTGGATCTGTTTTTGTTCATCAGTTTATGTTGTTCATTATATTCCACAAATGAGTGAGATCATGTGATATTTATCTTTCTCTGACTGGCTTATTTCACTTAGCATAATGTTCTCTAGTTCCATCCATGCTGTTGCAAATGGTAAAAGTTCCTTCTTTTTTATAGTGGCATAGTATTCCATTGTGTAGATGTACCAAAAATTTTTAATCCACTCATCTGCTAACGGGCACATAGGCTGTTTCCAAATCTTAGTTATTGTAAATTGTGCTGCTATAAACATAGGAATGCATATATCCTTTCTGATTGGCGTTTCTGGTTTCTTGGGATATGTTCCTAGAAGTGGAATCACTGGGTCAAATGGGAGTTCCATTTTTAGTTTTCTGAGGAAACTCTATACTGTATTCCACAGTGGCTGCACCAGTCTGCATTCCCACCTGCAGTGCATGAAGGTTCCTTTTTCTACACATCCTAGCCAGCACTTGTCGTTTGTTGATTTGTTGATGGTAGCCATTCTGACAGGTGTGAGATAATACCTCATTGTCATTTTGATTTGCATCTCTAGGATGATTAGTGACTTTGAGCATGTTTTTATATGTCTCTTGGCTTTCTGTATGTCCTTTTCAAAAAGTATCTATTTAGGTCCTTTGCCCATTTTTTGATTGGATTGTTTATCTTCCTTTTGTTAAGTTGTATGAGTCCCCTGTAAATGTCAGAGATTAAACCCTTATTGAAGATAACATTGGCAAATATGTTTTCCCATGCAGTGGGCTTTCTTGTTGTTTTATTGATGGTTTCTTTTGATGTGCAGAAGCTTTTTATTTTGATGTAGTCCCATTTATTTATTTTCTCTTTAGTTTCCATTGCCCTAGGAGCTGTATTGGTGAAGATATCACTTCCGCATATGTCTGAGATTTTGCTGCCTGTGGATTCCTTTAAGATTTTTATGGTTTCCCATCTTATGTTTAAGTCCTTTATCCATTTTGAGCTTATTTTATTTTGTGTATTACGTAAGTTGGTAGTCTAGTTTCATTTTTTTGTATGTATCTCTCCAATTTTCCAGGATACAAAATTAATGCCCAGAAATCTATGGCATTTTTATACACCAATAGTGAACTTACAGAAAGAGAAGTTAAAAAAAAAATCCATTTACCATTGCACCAAAACAATTAAGATACCTAGGAATAAATTTAACTAAGGATGTAAAAGACCTGTACTCAGAAGACTACAGGACACTGAAAAAAGAGATAGAGGAAGACATAAACAGATGGAAGAACATACCATGTTCATGGATTGGTAGAATCAATATCATTAAAATGTCCATACTACCCAAAGCAATCTAGATTCAATACACTCCCCATTAAAATACCAACGGCATATTTCACATACCTAGAATGAACTCTGCAAAAATTTATCTGGAATAAAAAAAGACCCTGAATAGCTGCAGCAATCCTGAGAAAGAAGAACAGAGTAGGAGGGATTTCAATACCAGATATCAAGCTATATTACAAAGCCACTGTTCTCAAAACTGCCTGGTACTGGCACAAGAACAGACATACAGACCAATGGAATAGGATAGAGAATCCAGAAATCGACGTAAACCACTATGCTCAATTAATATTCGACAAAGGAGGCAAAAGTATACAAAGGAGTCAAGACAGTCTGTTCAATAGATGGTGTTCATTAAATTTTTATACAATTGATGCATACATATTACATAATGAACTCACTAAGTATTTTTAATACAATATACACATCACAATTAATGCTCTGTACTTTTAAAGTTCATAAAAAAATCCAGATTGCATATTTTCTGAACAACTGAATATTTTTGTGTTTCCCATCGTGAAAGCAGAACATTGACTATGTCATCTGGTCTGTCATAAAATCTTATTCCTTTTCATGTTTGTTGTAAACCAACAATAGTATATCTGACATTTCAAGATAAAAGAAATTTGCATTTCACAGTTATAGTCACCATCCCTTTTTTGCTATGATAAAATATTGAAAAGGGAGAGAAAAACACAACCCAGTGAGACATCCTGACACATCTATGCATTTCTGAAACATAAACAAAATGAAGAATTCGAGAGCCCACAAATCAATTTTTCTATTGTAGATTCATTATCTGCTATCTTGCTTGACTGAATAGCTTTATGACTGAAGAAGAATAAGAGCTCATCCATTCCCCCCTTCTGATAGCACATCAGAGAAACACCGCACGGGGTGAAATGGGCACACGACCAACTGTGTGGATTTTTCTTCTGTACCTCAGGATGCTACCAGCCCAGATATGCTTTTTTTTCTTCCCAACCCCTCTGCTTGATTTTCCTTGCCTGCAATTTGCAATTTGCTGAACTTAAACTCATTCTCATTTTACATGCAAACACAACCTTTCAACCCCTTTTCCTTTTTTTTTTTTTTTTTTTTTGCCAGTGATTTTGAGTTTAATATTTCGAAAACCACACAAGATTTTTTCTCCCTCAGAGGCTGCTGATTCAGCAGGGCATTTTTCCTTTCGAAAGGCAAAGCCATTTCCAGTGCGAGTTCTCCTAAAGATGATTTGTTTTTTCTTAGCCTTAGACGTTTTGTCATCCTCTGCACTTCTCTCAGCCTAAGAGGCTCCCTTCTGCCTTTTCTGTGTATTTATTGTCTACTGTGCTAACAATAGTTTTTCTGGAATCAGGGGAATTTCTTACCTTCTGACTTCTTGCTGGTCAACACAGCTCTCTACTTTGACATCGTACACTTGGAAATGAAATATTAATATACGAAAGTAGGCAGTGTTTCAAGGAAGAAGACACAGTAAGGAAATACATGTCTGATCATTTTCCTATGTCACGGAAAATAAAAGTATGTGTGTGTGTGCATGGCATGTATGCATATGTTTGAATGGGATAGGAAGTCATTTATTTTCCAAAGAGCATCATGGGCCATTTATACAGTGTGTGTATGAGGTGACTTGTATATCTTTGCAAACCTAGGGTGGTGTTTTTCCTTTCCTTCAAAGGAAACAGCAATTCAATTGGTGACAGGAAAAACAAACTAAAAAAATTGCAAAGGAATTGGAACCAGGAAAGATAAGATGTAGAAGGAGTTTGTCGAAAGAAGCCAGATTTCTACCACTGAGAATCCCTGCGCTTAACTAATATCTCACCAGTTCTGCAGGCGAGTAGTTGAGTTCTACATGTTTATAAATGAGACGCTTGAGGATTTAATGATTAGGAAAGGAGGAAAAAAGGTAAGCAGTGTCATGGATATCGTATGATACGAGAGCACAATGCCTTTCTCCCTGGCGTTTCCTCTCCAATAACAATAACCAGATCTGACGTTGTAGTGATGTTTTATTTAATTTAAGTTTTGTGAAAAGCAGAGACAGGTTGTTTAAATCCCCTGAAGTAATTTTGCTATATCTCAGCCTTCATCACCCTTTACTCTTAGGGAAAAAAAAAAAGGGCAAGAAACATTACTAATGTATTTTTTTTCCAATGAAAATGTTCATTGACAAAACCTTAAAGACTTTAGTGTATCATCATTATTGTGTTTATTTTGAAAAGACTGTGTCATTTGAGCACTCTCATAATTCATAAACCATAAATATTTATAGCATGCCCGGGCATTCATGACTAGTTTCAACAAAACAAAGCAAGAAAATAAAAGGAGCTGCTTCTTCTTAAAAATATGTCAAATACGGCCATAAAATATAACAAAAATTCTAGGTTTGTGAACCCTAATTTTACCCCCTAAGTTGACATTGTGTAGGAGTCCATTTGGATAGGTTAAAAACAAGACAACAGGCCGGAAATGGAGATGCTCCTGCCACCGCTGCTGCACTTGCCAGCCATGAGCCCGGCTTCTGGGGGAGCGCCGCTCCCCCGTGGGTGTGCACTGACCACCAGGGGGCAGTGCACCCCCCCCCCCACACACACACCCACACACTGTGAATCAAGCCTTTAACCTGGGCCAGTGCCCTGAGTAGGAATCAAACCAGTGACCTCCTGATCCATAGTTTGACACTCAACCATGCAGGTCAGGCTAGATCAAGGCTTCTTAAACTGTGTGATGAAGTTCCTTTTTAAAACTGCGTGTGATGAAGTTCCTTTATTTTTTCTTGTTCTGTGTGGGACTGACATTTTTTGTTCTATGCTCTATACTATGAGACAAGTCCATTAATCATGGGGCCTGGATGTTGCTGCAATGTCAGATTGTTCAGAAAGTTTCTGGTTCCTTACTCTCATTATCTGTACTTCTATCTTCTACTACTGGTAACAGACAGTTTGCAAACTCACACTGTTCTCAAGGCACACTTTGAATTAACAGGCTGGTGGGAGTCCTAAATAATCAGAATCTTGTGAGATAGCTTTTAGGGACTGGAATCCTATGTAATAAAACCCTAATATGCAAATCGACTGAATGGTGGAACTACTGGTTGCTATGATGTGCACTGACCACCAGGGGGCAGATGCTCAACGCAGGAGCTTCCCCCTGGTGGTCAGTGTGCTCCCACAGGGGGAGCACCACTCAGCCAGAACCTGGCCTCACAGCTGGTGAGTGCAGCAGCTGTGGCGGGAGCCTTTCCCACCTCAGCAGCAGTCGGACATCCCCTGAGAGGTGGGGGAGCAGGCTTAAGCTGGCATTTGGACATCCCCCGAGAGGTCCCTGACTGCAGGGAGAGGGCGCAGGCTAGGCTGAGGGACCCCCCTACCAGCGCATGAATGTTGTGCACCAGGCCTTTTTAATAAGTCCCCAGATGGTATTTATGCACTGGGAAGTTTGGGAACTATTGCCTTCAGGTAAACCTGAATATTGTTCTTGCTCTCAATCATACGTCTATGGAACCTAATATCAACTATAGTGCTTTTAAGAGAAAAAGAATTTGTAAGAGAGAATTTTCTCAAAAGCCAAGTACATGGTCTGTGCCCTCACAATACTTTAACTTTCCCTCTAATAGTCACTATCCAGGCCCTGCATTCATCTTTCATTGTCTGAAGACCTCTATTCTCTCTGCCCATTAGACACATTTGCTCTTTTTTTTCCCTCTCTTGGATTTCAAAGCATTGCATCAGTTGAATTACCTCTCTCACTTCTTTTTCTTTCACTTATTTCCACCCCCTACCTCGCTAATTCTGACCATTAGCCTTGCCCTAGGTTCAACCTTATCTCTGTTATATTTTGATGCATTCTCCCTCAGCGATCTTTATCCATTTTGATGACTTCTCTTTCTTCTATATTAACAATTCCAGTTTTCCCACCATTTTAATCCAGTGTTCTTTACACTACTCCACTCTGCCTATAAGATTACCGTCCTTAAAACTATTTTCTTCCTATCATTTCTATCTTTGACACTGTTAAGAGCCTTCTGCCCTGGCCTTGAAATTGGTCATGCGAGCTTCATTCTTACAGTTCTGTTACATGCCATTAAGGCATACTTGAAAGTTAATGATGTCCCCTGGAGTTGTGTACGACAGGAGTCTTGGTTCTCTCAATCACCTAGGCTTACTAGTACAGCCATGCAGACAGACTTTGTTTCCATAGTTATTCATTTATACATTTGACCTTGGTGTGGGTCCACTTATTTGTGCATTTTCCCCCATAAATATTGTAAATATATATTTTCTTCCTTATTATTTTCTTATTAAGTTTTTCTTTTATCTATTTTACTTTATTGTAAGAATACAGAATATCTATAATAATAAAAGGATAATATGCTAATTAGACCAGAAAAAGCCAGGGCCAGAGGGAAGCCAGCCTGGGTCCTGGGTGCCAGAGGGAAGCTGGTGCTGGCAGCCGGGGAAAGGAAGGCCTACTCTTGCATGAATTTCATGCATTGGGCCTCTAGTAACACAAATAAATACAAAAGATGAATTAATTGACTATTTATAATGCTGTAGGTAAGGCTTCTGGTCAAAAGTAGGCCCTTAGTAGTTAAGGTTTTGGGGAGTCAATAGTTATACATACACTTTCCACTGTGTGTGTGTGGAGGGGGTCTATGCACCCAACCCGCACATGTTCAAGGGTCAACTGCATACTCAGCAATAGAAGGCACTGAGGAGCAGCCTACATAGAGCCAGGGAAACACATCCCATGATTCTATGTAACCACCTGGAGCACAAGGAACGTATCTTTCACGACTGTGTCGGGATTGAAATTACCCTGAGAATAGAGAGTGTGCTCAGTATTGATTTAATTTATCATTAGTGAGGGTTTTGACAGATTATCAACCCTCAATTTGTATGCAGTTTACAGCCAGTGGTGTTTTGGATCGTGACTTGGAAGTGAGAGTGCATCATTAGAAACAAGGTTATTGTGATTGTCAAGACACTTAGCCGTTTATAGAGTATTTTAATTGTGTGTTCGCTTGTGAAGCTCATCACAACCTGATAAAGTTGGTAACCCACTAGTTTTGATATTATACTAATGGAAAACTTATGGATGTTAAGAACCTGCCAATTTTTTCTTAGCTACTCTATGTACATTAATATTCAAAATCAGATCTCGGGATTCTTTATGATCTTTCTATGGTACCGGCTGCTTTTCTTACACTGGCAGCTCTGCCTCCTCTTATTGTACACCCAAGTTAAAAAGTAAATAAATAAAAGTTCATGACCTTATTCCTGTATAAAAAGACCAGTACAGTATTGCAGGTAAAACCAGCTAGTACCAAAATTGATAACTATTACATCCAAAACATGAGACCAAAAGTGAAATATTCTTCCACTTAAGGAAGAAATTTAGTAATTCTTAATGAGCCAAATAAAATATCCATCTAGTCCAATCTAGAAATCTTTCTACCTCATCATTGTCCCACCACAGTCTTGAACTCCATTCTTCTAAGTGGCTTAAGTAACTGGTACAATCCTCTTTTGAGAGGATTGAGGCATGAGTCCTAGGGAGTAAATAAGAACATTTTATGCCTCCCTTCAAAGGGTGAATGAATTGGAATTAGAGGGATAATTGAACGAGGTTAGTTTTAATCTGCCTCTATTTCCTTCTGTGGTTCAAGACTGAGAACTAACAGATGGCAAGATCCCCATCTTCTGGGCCCTTTGCTCAGGTTGGTGCTTCCATAAATGATCCTTGACCACTGCAAATGCTTGTAAAATGTACAGATTCTTGGGGTCTATCTCAGATTGAGAAAATCAGATTTTCTAGGATAGAGCCTTAGATATTTATGGACACTTAAGTCAGAAATTCTGCCAGAGACAGATTGCCTGATTGTGTATGCAGGTACAGACCTTTTCCTGGGAAGCTAGTTCCCCAAGTATATGTCAACCTTTTGGCAGCTTTCTGTACCGCCTTTTAGAATGAATCAACATTAATGAATACTTGCTTATTTTGGACACGCAGCATTTTGTCTCACAGGAATTGAAATATCAGATGCTTACCTCTCTTTTTGATGGCAGTGAAAATTTAAATTGGAGAGATAAAAGGACAGTACAGCATTTTTCTCACATCAATTGTTATTTTCTATTTAGTCTCATTAATGTTCATATTTTTTAATAATAAGCAGCCATATTCTTTGACAGGATTATTAAATATGAAATTGTGTTCATGTGCACGTGGCTTGTACCTGATGAATCAGAAAAGAAAATAATGTCTAAGCCAAAATCTCCAGTTTAAGGTAGGAATAAAATATTCAAATAGCAGATATTTTTTAGCCATAAGCTATATAAAGCCTGGGAAAATGTTAAAGAGAGAAAGTTGAGAAACATTTTGAAATGTTAAGTTATAGTACAACTCCACCCAATGGATTTCTTTTGAATTTCACTTGTGCTGAGAAACACTAAGATGCCGTCTGAATTTATATTTGATCATGAATATGTGAAAATTAAAAGATTAGTGATGTGGATAGAGAAAGGGCTGGTAGAAAATATATCCATATATATACATTTTTTATATATGTGGGAAACTTTCTACTTTAAAAATATATTCCATGTTTTCATTTATCTGTCTATGTCTCTATATATGTAAACTTAGTAAATAATGTCAATAAAATTTATTTTTTAAATGTTAAGAAACATCTTACAAAGTGCTGATGGCAGTTTTTGAGACCATCTACATGATAAAAAGGTTATGCTTCTTCTTAGCTCTTGTGTCATGTATTTAATTGGTTGGGACTTATAATCCAATAGTTCAATAAAAACAGAAGTGAGATAATTAGATTTTACTTCCACCTTTTCCATTAACTTGGTTTGCTACTATAGGCGAATAATTTAATATCTCTACTTCAGTTTCCTCTTCAGTGAAATGAGGACAACCACATTAGCTTTTTCTTAAACGTTAGCATCAAGAATTAATTGATGCAAGGACTGAAAAGAATCACAAGCACATGAAGAAAATGTTCATTAATATTTTGCAAGATAACATCATTACTTTATTTCTTGGAACACTAGTAACCTAATATTTTTTGAAAACTATACCCACATAAGTAATGCTAAAAAATCAATGAGATGCTAATAAAACCAATAAAAATGAATACAATAAGTGACAATGTAGATAAGTTTAGTTGAGCATAAGAAATAATTAAATATGCTTCATGAATGGCAAAGTAAGGCTTAAGCTGCTAAAAAATTCAAATATAGTGGCTTAAATAAGATAGAAGTTAATTCTTTCTTTACTATAAAAGAGATGGGCATCCAGACTCATAGGAGACTGTATCACTCACATTCCATTGGTGAAAATTTGGTCACATAGTCACACCTAGCATTTAGAGAGGCTGGGAAATATAATTCTTTTATATATATATATATATTAGAGGCCCAGTGCACAAAAATTTGTGCACTCAGGGGTAGGGGGTCCCTCAGCCCGGCCTGTGCCCTCTCACAGTCTGGAACCCCTCGGGGGTGACCACTTGCTGGCTTAGGCCTCCTCCCTGGGGGATTGGACCTAAGATGGCAATCAGACATCCCTCTGGCAGCCCAGCAGCCCTCAGGGGATGCCCACTTGCCAGCAGGCAGCAGACCTAAGCTGTAGTCGGACATCCTTAGTGTTGCTGAGGGGGCAGGAGAGGTGCCCACCACCACCACTGTACTGGCAGCCATCAGCCTGGCTTGTAGCTGAGCAGAGCTCCCCGCTGTGAGGGCACACTGACCACCAGAGGGCAGCTCCTGCATTGAGCGTCTGCCCCCTGGTGGTCAGTGTGTGTCATAGTGACCAGTCATTCCCAGTCTTTCTGCTGTTAGGGTCAGTTTGCATATTACCCTTTTATTATATAGGATAGAGGCCTGGTGCACAGGTGGGGGCCAGCTGGTTTGCCTTGAAGTGTGATCCGGATCAGGGTGGGGGTCCCGCTTGGGTGCCTGGCCAGCCTGTATGATGGCCTGATGTCTGTTTGCAGCTGGTCACACGCCCTTCAGGGTGGGGGTCCCCACTGGGGTGCCTAGCCAGTCTGGGTGAGGGGCTGAGGGCCGTTTTCAGGCTGGTGGGCGACTGAAGCTCCCAGCCTCTTTTTTTTTTCTTTTTTTTTATTCTGGGATTTATTTACCTTCTATAGCTGTCACTGGAGCTGAGAGCTGGCTCCAGCTCTGAGGCCGTTGCTGGCTGAAAGCAGGTATCTGGGTTTGTTTAGCTTCTATAATTGAAACTCTGTTGCCATCACTGGCGCTCTAAGCTCTGAGCCCGCTGGCAGCTGAAAGCAGCTTTCTGGGTTTGTTTAGCCTCTATAATTGCAACATTGTTGCATCCAGAGCTCAGAGCTGGGCTGCGGCAGGCGGGGAACCTTGGCTTCCTCCATCACTGGAGCAAGCAAGCCTCATGTTCGCTTCAGCTGTGTGGCTGCTGGCCGCCATCTTGGTTGGCAGTTAATTTGCATATCTCGCTGATTAGCCAATGGGAAGGGTAGCGAAGTTATGGTTAATTACCATGTTTCTCTATTATTAGATAGGAGAGATTATATATATATATATATATATATATATATATATATATATATATATATTAGAGGCCTGGTGCATGAAATTCATGTACTCGGTGGGGGGGGTTCCCTAGCCTGGCCTGTACACTGTCACAGTGTGGGAGCCCTGTGATCCATCGCCCCAAGGAGGTAGGCCCCACCACCCTCCCAGGGCTCCTCAATGGATTGCCCCAAATGGGAGTTGGGAGTCCCACCTCCATGCCGCATGGATCTGGGAGGTGGGATCCCCAGCACCCCCAGGCAGGCCTCGCCAGACCCCCAGGCAGGCCTTGCCGTGTGGAGCCAGGAGGAATCAGGACCCCAAGGCAGACCTCGCCAGACCCTCAGGCAGGCCTCACTTCATGGAGCCGGGAGACCCGCCTCCTCCTGTCTCCATGCGCGGAACTGGGAGGATGCGGGACTTCCAGGCAGGCTCTGTGCCACACACGCAGTATCAAGCCCAGCCCCACCCACCTGCGCGTGCCTGCTGTGCGTGCAGCCATCCTGTGATGGTGTGAGGGCATCACGGCATCATGGCGTGCTCACCACTTAGGCTTTTATTAGTAAGGGTATATATTGATTTCCGAGATTAAGGGAGAGGGAGAGAGATATAGAAACATCCATGATGAGAGGGAACACTGATAGGCTGCCTCCTGCATATGCCCCACTGGGAAGTGAGCCTGCAACCTGGGCATGTACCCTGACCAAGAATTGAAGTATGACCTCCTGGCTAATAGGTCCATTCTCAACCACTGAGCCACAGCTGCTGGGCAGAAATGTAATTCTTAAGTGGCTTACTGTATTACCAGGGAAAAGGGAGAAAAGGCTTTTGTTTCAGGCTAACTAGCATTCTGTGAGTTAGTTATTCTCAGCTTAGTTTCTCAAAATAGTTTGTAAAATCATTGTATCATCATGAAGAAATCATAGCCTACATTTACTCCCTAGTTGATCTCATTTCATACCATTGCTTTAAAGTCCATCCATATATTGAATATTCCTAAATTTATATTTCCGGCTTTGATCCCTGCTGGAAATATACCAGAATGGCATAGTGAACAGTTTACTCACCCATCCACTTGGTTGTATAGCATCTCAAATGTATCCTGTCAAATGACTCAATGGCACCAACATCCACCCTAAATCTAGAAACCATGTTTGATTTCTACCCTTTACATGAAGCCAATTCTTGACATCCCCATTTTGTCTTTCTTCCATCTGTAATAGAAATGCTAAGTTTTACATGGGCACCTAGCATCCCAACTACAGACTATATTTCCAGGCTCCACTGCAGTCAGGTGAGGTCACATGACTACGTCCTGTTTATGTTGCCATCCCGTTCTTGTATTATGTCTATTTTATCTATTAAAGCCCTTAGTATATTAGTCATAGTTGTTTTAAATTACCAAGCTGATAATTCCATCCCTGCCATATTGCAATCTGATAACCTGGATGATATGAACAATTTCTTGAAAGACACAATCTGCCAAAACACACAAGAAGAAATAGACTATCTAAATAGGCCTATGTATATTAAATATATTTAATTAATAATTAATAACCTTCAAAAAAAAAGCACCAGGCCCACAGGATGAATTCCACCAAAAACTTAAGGAAGAAATTGTACAAATTATCTACAATTTCTTTCAGAAGATAGAAGCAGAGGGAATACTTCCTAATTAATTCTGTGAGGCCACATTGCCTTCATATCAAAACCAGACAAAGACATTATAAGAAAATTATAGACCAACATCTCTCCTCTACGTAGATGCAAATATCTTATCATCAGCCCCCTAAATGATAGGGAACATCCTTCATTCCTCAGCCTTTCATCCTTTCATCGAATCAATTTCACATCCATTGATGAATTTTTCAACGTAAATATTGGATCCTTTCACTTGCCATTAATCTTGCTTCCTCTATCTTTGCCTAGGCCACGAGTACCTACCACATTATAGCAATATCCTCTTAATTAGTCTCCTCTTTGCCAGAGTTGTAGTTCTTTTCTTCCCAGTTTCCCGCATCTGAGCATCTTTCATGTTTCAGTAATGCTGGACATTTTTATATTTTCTAAACTTACCATATTCTAACTCACTAAGGGGAAGTTTGCATATGCTCTTTTTTTCCCAGTGCAGAACACTCCCTGATTTCACCCACCCCCAAACCAGTCTGGAGCTCCTACTCAACCATCAGGGCCAACTCTAGAGAGGGCATCACTTATGCTGAGAAGCCTTTCTTAGGCCTCAACTGTTGGGATGAGTTAGTGTTCTTTGTCTGTGCTCCTTCTTTATCATTCTCACATCGTTTCGGCAATTATTGTTCTGAATTCCTGTCTGCATCTCCAAATCTAGACTGTTTTTTCCAGGGATTACAGAATACAAAACCATTTTGTTTGTGGTTGTAGCCATTATCTATCCAAGTATCTGGGACATAGTAGGTCCTCAGTAAGTGTTTGGTGAATGTCCACACCCTCATGAAAGCTAGCTACCTTAGATGCACTTGGTTTTCTGAAGTAATGTAAAGATGGAGCATGTTAACTCTCAGTAGGCATAACGATGGTAAATATAGTTTGTTCTGTAATGGAGAGAGTTGTGACAGCTCTTTTCAGATGTTTTGGGAGCAACTTCTGCAAAGGTAAGGCTGTTATTATGAAATGCTGCACAAAATCTGGTGAAGAAATCTGCCCTTGAGGATCAGAACTGTAGGAGAATAAAGTTGATGAAAGAAAATTACTGTTAGACGTTTCATGTCAAACAAACCTTGCAACCCTTGTTTTGTGCATCCCAGCTTGAGTGCATAAGAGAAAAATGCAAATTTTCCAATTGAACTACAGCTCTAACAGTGCATAAATCTCAAGAAGACAGTAGGACACACTTATTAAAACTTGGCAAGGATCAGAAATGAATGACTTTCTTTCTGAAGTGCCAGCTTTTTTTTCTTTTTAAGATGAGCTTTTTCCTAAAGCCACATCAATTATAAATAATTGTCTACTAGCAAAATTGGTACAGCTAAACTTAAAACTAAGGAATTAAACTGATTAAAAAATTAACAAGAGGTTTTAGCTTTTTTTCTTTGGAGGGGGGGATGACTTCAAAAGAATAACAGATGACGTTCTTGTCTTTGTATATGTAGGGACATTAAGTTAA
The DNA here is from genome assembly GCF_964212035.1 of Myotis nattereri. Taxonomy (NCBI): domain Eukaryota; kingdom Metazoa; phylum Chordata; class Mammalia; order Chiroptera; family Vespertilionidae; genus Myotis; species Myotis nattereri. The sequence goes on along the minus strand of NC_138077.1, from coordinate 28,747,030 downwards.
GTGACCAGATGCATACTAATGTTCTGCTGTTGTTTAAAAGAATTCCCTGGGAATCTGTACTTTTGACTTGCCTTATAAAGAAAGTTGTTTTATATTACAATTCTTTTGGCAGCCATCTTAGTCAAGATTCTTTGTTCTGCACAACTGAAACTAAGTCATGCTAGTTTAAGAAACAAAGGTAGTCCTGGCCCATGTGGCTTAATTGATTGAGCATCATCCCATGCACTGAGAGATCAAAGGTTCCATTCCTGGTAAGAGCACATGCCTGATCCCCAGTGACGAGGTATACTAGAAGCAGCCAATCAATATTTCTCTCTCTCTCTCTCTCTCTCTCTCTCTCTCTCTCTCTTTCAGATCATTAAAAACATATTTTTAAAAATAAAGAAAGAAACAAAGACAAATTTAAGTATACAGGGGTATATCCTGGAACCCAAGGGCTAGAATGTAGTTAGGCCTCAAGAAATGGAAACTTTCATAAAATTCCCTCCCTTCCTTCTTTATATTCTTCTTTTCATCATTTCTTTCTGTGGTCCACATGGTAGAATATTGTTAAACCAAGAACCTCTCAGTTTCAATTCTGAATTCTCGCAAGATAATCTAACTGGTCCAGTTTGGACAGCTGTCCAATAAACCATTGCATGAATGGGCTGAGTCATACAGGAAAACATTTCTGTCAAGACACACAGATTGCTTCCAGGAGAAGGGAGGGATATAGGGGCCTGGTTACCAGAGACCATTATAGTTGGTTATCAATTTGTGGATGATGCCAAGAAATACTAGTCTCACATTAAATTAGAGAGTGTAACAAACACACACACACACACACACACAGGGTTATGTTTGAATAAAGTGTCTTTCTAAAGACCCAATCAAATGAGTTCTACCTTCACCTCTAGACCTGTTTACATGAATTGTACATAGTTGAATGGATATTGGCAACAACTATTCTCAGGGACCGATGCCAGTTCATTTTTTATCACTGCATGTGGCACCTGCTTCCTGGCTGTAAATGAGTGAATGACAGAATAATTGAGGACCACATTAATTAATTAATTCATATCATCAAGCTCATTTGGTATGATCCTGCAATAAATACTGCTGAATAAAATAGGCCGAGTAGGGGTTTCATATTGGTCTACATTAGGAATTCTGGGTGAATGTCTCTCTCAAAACCATCTCCTCCATAGTTTTTGGATTCTCCTGGGACATTTTCAATTCTTCCTTTAGCTTTGGTTACTCTCTATATGCTGATGACACCCTAATATACTAATATATGCCTGGCCTTCATCATTTTCTCAATAAGTAGGCCTATATTTTTATTTCTATCATTTCCTATTGCTGTCTCAAAAGTAAAAACTTCAAAACTGAGCTCATTTCTGGGTCACCTCTGTTGAGTAACACTCCCTCCACGTTCTGCGTGGAGTAGGGTTCGGTATCTGAAAGAGGAGCCGCACAACAAATGAGAGAAAAAGACACGAGATAATTTTGCAATATTGGGGGACCAGGCGGACAAGTCCCAAAGGACTTCCACAGTTGCTCAGGCCGCTCCAATCTTTTATTGATCTGGAGTAGCCCTTAGGGTAAGGAGGTTTCAATGACACACAGATCAGCAGACAATTTCCAGGAATAGACAAAGTATCTGATTAGCTCATCAATAGATGATTTCCAGGAATAGGCAGAGTATCTGATCAACAATAATCAACAAGGATCTACATAAGTATCTAAGGAATTAACTGAACTAAGGTGGGGATGATGCTTCAACTATTATTACCTAAATTAACTGGGTGGTTCCTAGATTAACTGGGTGGTGCGCAATCCTGACCTTTGCTAAGACTTCAAAGGTTACTAGCTTTTGGGGGTCTCTGTCTAAACTCAGCTAGTGAAGACAATGAATGGACTCCGGCACACCTCCTTGTCTCTACTCTCTGTGAATGGTTCTATATTCCTTGACAACCACATTTTTTCAGTCTTCAAGTCCTGGTGGAGGTTAAGAAATCCCCTTGAATCTATTTCACTTGCCCTCTGACTTGATTTATTCCAGACTCATCATTTCTATCTTGGACCAAGATAACCATATTTTTTTATTTTTTTAAAAAAATATATGTTTTATTGATTTTTCACAGCGAGGAAGGGAGAAGGTAGAGAGTTAGAAACATTGATGAGAGAGAAGCATCGATAAGCTGCCTCCTGCACACCTCCTACTGGGGATGTGCCCGCAACCAAGGTACATGCCTTGACCGGAATCGAACCTGGGACCCTTCAGTCCCCAGGCTGATGCTATATCCAGTGAGCCAAACCAGCTAGGGCAAGATAACCATATTTTAATCTCGTTCCTTTGTCTCCACCTTCTCCTTTTGTTCATTTTCATATTGCCCCCAGAATTAACTTTAAATGATGCTGCTATAAGTATACTGAGGCGATGATTTTCTGTTTTAAAGACAATTTTGGAGTTTTCATTGTGAACAGTCTAACTAGGGTGTCTTTAAATTTGTCCTTCATATAACTTTTCATCCTTATCTTCATGTCACATATAACATGTTTGAACTGTATAGAATTCTGACCGTGCCACAAACATGTCATGCTCCTATACACTGTGAATATATAGTACTTGCTACATTTCATATTAATTTTTTTTTTGTAAATCCCCTCTTCCCTCAATAGACAATGGGTTTCTCAAGGGCAGATGTGCAATCTTTGTTCCTCTTTGTATCCATCTTAGGGCAGAGCCTGTGATGGAACAGGTGTTGGATGGATTCTGGTTCAATGAAGCTACACCAATCCAATAAGCTTATACATTTATTTTTCAGCTGAGGAAGAATTACACATTATAGGGAGCAGAAATTTATCATACATTGTGATGGTTTTCCTACACTTGTGAAACAGCAGTAATAATTGCCTTATGTTATGGAAATTTACTTACTGAAGAATTCTGTGTCATGGATGACAGCCAGAAATTACAGTGCTGTAAAATATTACAAAAGGACACTGTCACCTCCTAACTACAAGTTTCTCCTTTTTCCTTCAAGTTTAGCCCTTCAGACACATTTAAATATATTTATATCATACTAATTTAGGTTTTTATGAAATCTTTTTGTAATTTTATGTTGCCGCTAAAGCTCAACTATCCTTGATAATTTGAAAAATCCCATACATATGTAATAGGTTGTTATATTCAGTACCTGCCAAGGCATGCAAGAAGTAGAGGCCCTCTTTCAAAGTGAGGGTACATTCCAGGGCTTGTAAAAAGGAGTTGCTAGTGAACTTGTTATACAATCCTGCACTGACCACCAACTTCTGCCTATAAGAGAATTTGAGGAGCCAAGAAATGAAGTGGATATTAAAAGAGTCCTTTTGGGAAGCTGCTGGAGTACTATGTGTCCCATCTCCCTTCAAAAGAGTAAGGCTTGGTGCCATCAAAATAATGTCAGTAGTTAAGAACATGGATGTTTATACATGTAGAATGTACTTGTTCCAGAGTTCATTTAGTTCATTAAGGAAGGAACTATCAGAATGGTCATGCTGGTTCAAAAACATTTATAGGCTGACTACATAGGGACATGTACAAAAAATATTGGTCCATGACTTCCAGTTAGATACAAAACTAGTAAATGTGCTATAGGGCAGTGAAACTCTAAGATCTGGGATTATTTTCTCTAAAGGACAGTTACATATAAAATTTCAGAGACTTATGAATAGTAAATATCATCACAAAACTGCACATTTTCCTAGAGAATAAGGTAACCTTTGAGTGGAATCTTAGAGTAAGCATTGAAAAGTGATATAGTTACTCCTTATCTTATGTTCATGCCTTGAACAATGTCAGTTAACAGTCCCTGACTGTCATTTGAAGCCTGGTAGGACATACATCAGTGGGTCCCCTGTAATTGGGGACACCGTGGGCTAGCTTTTGACTCCCTTCTGGGGAATCAGAAGTGCAATTGGTAAGCTGGCTTGTTGCCAATCTCTGAGCTAAAGAGAGGCAACTTCGTTGGCTGTCCCGCACTCCCATAGCGTGGCAGGGCAAAGTACCCAAGAGAATCTCCTATATGTCACACATGGAACATGCAAACATGTAAGAGAAAGTGGGTTCTTTAAAATTCTGTCCAGGAGGACCAATGAGACCCTGCAGAGAGAAGTGAGAATGATCACTTGATGCCGGAGACATCATCTCATCTAAAGGGATTTAGGGAAGAGATCCACTGTGGGTGGGGTGGGTGGTCTCTAGGTAATAGATAGCTTTGTTGACATAAGAATGCCTGACCCTATAGAGAGGCTTTATAAAAACTTATTGATTCAAACAGAGGATATGCCTGGAATGAAGATCTTAACAGACTGGGAAAAAATGCTTCTTAAAATGTCAGTTTGCAGCTTCTTCTATGCATTTGAATTAAGGAGGAACTGGAAGGTGGAAGAAAGCAAGGCAGGGATGGGATTACAGGATAGTGAAGATCATGAGGTCTCTTGTGGAGTCTAAAAGAGGGTATTTCCAAGGTGTGTTAACCTAGATGCACAGAAACAATGAACAGGGCTTGCTTAAGGCAAGGATGAGTCTTTAACTAAAAAGTTACATGCCTAGGGCATGACTATCCTATATAATAAAATGGTAATATGCAAATTGACCCTAATGGAGGAACTACCACAATGACTGCTTGACCAGTCACCATGAGGTGCACTGACCTCCTCTCATTCCCTTTTCCCAGCTGGCAGGCTCCCATTGCCTGATGGCAAATGGGGAGCTGGGGGTGGGTGGTGGGGGAAGCGGGCGGCGCCAGGCCAAGGCCCCCACCCAGCCAGTCGCCCCACACACAGAGGGTGACCTAGAGGTGGGCGGCAGTGGGGACTGGGGCCAGCTGTGGGCAGCCAGGGAAGATGCCAGGCCTAGGGACCGTACCCATGCACGAATTTCATGTGCTGGGCCTTTAGTTTACTATAAGATCTGCCCAGTTAGGAATTTATGATCATATCACCCTGTGAGGTTGTTTTCCATAGAACCGCCTTTCATTCACAGCTTTAAACACCTATCAGGCACAGTACCAGCCAAGATAGGACTTCTCTGCTTTAAGCCTTATCCTTTCCTGTCATCTTAATACAGGCAATAAATAAGCCAGAAGCCAGAATGCATAATGCAGAATAGGAACATAAGCCTTTTTTAAAATTAAATTTATTGGAGTGACATTGGTTAATAAAATTGTATGGGTTTCAATGTCCAATTCTATGATACATCATCTGTACATTGCACTGTGTGTTAACCACCCAAAGTCAAATCTTCTCTCACCACATAGTTGAACCCTTTTATCCTTCCCTCCTCCTAACCCCTTCCCAATGGTAACCACCACCATATTATTGTCCATATTTATGAATTTTTGTTTGTTTTCCTTGTTTGTTCACTTGTTGCTTTGTTTTATATCTCACATGTGAGTGATATCATATATGGAGGTTCCTCAAAAAATTAAGAATAGAGCTACCATATGACCTTTTCTGAGTACCTACCCAAAAACTGTATTCACAAAGATATATGCACCCCTATGTTCATTGCAGCATTACTCACGGTGGCCAAGACATGGCAACAAGTAAAATGTCCTTCAGTAGATGTTTGGATAAAGAGGATGTGGTATGTATACTGGGTGTCAACTGATAGCTCAATTTTGAAAGTGAAATGTATTTTAATAAATACTGCCTTTATAATTATTTAAAGTATATACACTTTTGGAATATATATATATACATATATACACATATGAATACTACTCGGCCATAAGAAAAGATACTGTACTGCTGTTTGTGACAACATGGATGGATCTGGAGAATATCATGCTGAGTGAAATAAGTCAGAAAAAGTCAAGAACCCTAAGTCTTTCCTAACAGGTCCTTTTCATGCTTGCCTGTCGTCAGCAGGCCTGATAACCGTGGAAGGAAGAAAACCGTAAAGCTAAATCATTTGCAAGGTTTTGACAATTATGTGGGACTGGACATTTCTCTCATCCATCTACTTTTATTACCTGTGAGTGACCAGAAAAAGTCTTGAGGCCTGCCACAATTGTCCTCTAGGCAGCAGCCTACCAAGTACAAAATAAGGTTACTTAGTGAGTTGGCTGGCTTAATGGGTGTGTGTGTGTATGTGTGAGAGAGAGAGAGCGCAAGAGAGAGAGATTTAAGCATGACCTTGCAGCTACCCTTTACATTCAATGTCTGTGCTTTCAATTTCTTCCTTGTGGATAAGTTTTATGTCTTTAAATGGAATATCCCTAGTTCAGAAAACTTGTGTTCAAATCTCGTCTTCACCTTGGCACAATAAAGCATGACTTTGCAAAAACCCTCAGGAATATTGTACCCCTGGTACAGATGTGGAAAACTATTTGCAGAATCGCTGGTGTGTCAGTTAAATGCACTCTGCTTCAGGATATTGGCTCTCTAGAGGTGTCTCTGTTTTTAGATGTTTCATTTCATGTTGTCCCTAATCACGGTCCTGAAAGGCAAACACTTCATATTTTTTCATTTTATTGCATAATGTGGCATGGGCTTAGTTGCTTTTTTTTTTTCTTTCCCTGCTTTGTTTTGCATAGCTGTGCATGAATTAAAGTGTTTTCCAGAATATAATATAATGTTCTTTTAATGTTTTTGAAAAGTTCCAGAATATTTTATTGATTATTTTTATGAGTTTAATTTTACCAGTAAATGCTTTTTAACAATTCTTCTCTGCAGTAAAAAAAAAAAAGTGCTGTACAGAAGTGATCAGAGGTTTTATGTAAAATTCTGCTCTTGATGAGGTCAGAAATGAAGTTAGTTTACTGTTCCCTGTCTGGAATATTCCTTGCCCTGATTACCCCATGTCTTACTCTCCCCCCGAATTCAGAGGATTCCCATCAATCGTTAATTAGCTGCCTCCTGCATGCCCACACTGTGGATCAAGCCGGCAACCCAGGCATAGTGCCCTGACTGGGAATTGAACCATGATCTCCTGGCTTATAGGTCAACACTCAACCACTGAGCCACGCCGGCCAGGATATTTTGTTTCTTTATTCTGTTCTGTCTTTAAAACACCTGGCATATTTATATGTTTATTTACTGACTTTCTGCCTCCATTAAAATATAAATTTGACAACAGGAGGGGCTATGTTTTTTCCCCACTGCCATATTTTAGATCAGTGATGGCGAACCTATGACATGCGTGTCAGAGGTGACACGTGAACTCATTTTTTGGTTGATTTTTCTTTGTTAAATGGCATTTAAATATATAAAACAACTATCAAAAATATAAGTCTTTGTTTTACTATGGTTGCAAATATCAAAAAATTTCTATATGTGACACGGCACCAGAGTTAAGTTAGGGTTTTTCAAAATGTTGACACGCCGAGCTCAGAAGGTTTGCCATCACTGTTTTAGAACCTAGAATGGTGGACCCTTAATAAAAATTTGTTGAATGAATGAATGGATGGAGCATGATGAAAACCTTTCCTGGTAATTTGAAGGGCACAGCTATCAGGGAAATGCAGTCCCGAACAAGAAACTTCTACGAGTGTCATATCCATTTAAAACTTGTCACTGTATAAGATTTAAAGGAAAGACTCGGTGAATTTATACTTTGAGCACTAAGATAACAAAAGCCACAGCCATACCACCAACATCACATTTAAGCATTTATTAAGTACCCACTATGGGCCTGGCTTAGTGCTTAAAGACTTAATGGAGATTATTCCATTTACTCTTCCATGCAGATCATGTATGGACTAAGTGTAACGTTATGGATTAAACTGGGTTTTATACCACGTTCAAGGTCACACAGCAGGTGAATTGTGGCAGCACTAGAAGTCAAACTCAGGTCTGCCTTAATTTCAAAGCCCAGAGTCATGACCACAGGCTATTATTGTTCTTTCTGATCTATTCTGGTTGTAATCTTATACAATTGAATCTGCCAAGGCAAAGCATTGTGTTCTTAAATGAGTATTGGCAGGCGCATTAGTGTGGAAAGCAGTGGTGCAGAGGGTAGCATCATAACCACAGACATTATTAGTCCAGAAATAAAGGAGGATTCGGTGTGGATAAGCATAAAAGATTTTTTGACAACTGCCTGCAGAATCAGCCATGCATCCTACTTGCAGAATATAAAAACAGTGATGAAAAACTACAGCATATTTCGGAAGCCAAAAATTAAGTTCACCTCAGGTGATTCTGGGAAGTGTGGGTTTATATTCTCTCTTTCTCTCTCTCATTATACCTATCCCCCCCTCCCATATATTTGGTGTAAAGAAAAGAGAGTTCTGAGTCTGCCAAGAGACCTGGGTTCTAGTCTTGACTCTGTCTATTGTGACTGTGGATAAGCAACTGAACAGGGCATATATGTGGGAGTTCTGAACTTGTTTGGATTAATTCTTCTAGGGTCTGCCCTTTGCTGGCTTTGTGGGTTGTTATTCAAACTCTCTGTGCCTTAATTTTCTTAGCTATACCTTAGGCTGCTGTGAGGGTAAATTAAATATCACAAATAAAACTCTTAAAATAGTGCTTGGAATACGGTGGAGGCTCAGGGTTAGCCAAGGGTTACCCACTCCAGCAGAAAGTCTCCTGACCTGCAGTTTCCCAGCCCTTTATCCCCTCCCTCTCCTTTCCTTCCTCTTCTCCCTTTTCCTCTCCACAGATCCCCTCCCCTGTCCCCAGCCGGCATGGCTCCTTAGCTCCCTCTGCCGGCCGACAGCGGCAGGACCCAGCATTCCGGTTGCTATGGGTACGGAGGCAACGCGGTAACCAAGGAGACCAAGGCGGAAGCTGTGGGCGGCTAGCTTGGGCCGGCGGCTGTGACGCGTAAGGCTGGGGTCTGCAGGTGGGTGGGCAGGCGGCGGCCGGGGGCTGGGGGTCTGCGGAGCGAGGGAGCGCGGCGGGTCTGGGCGGTGAGGGGAGCGGGGTGGGACGGCGGGGAAGGAGAGTGGTGCTGGGCCAGAACGTATTTGCTGGGCCCCTGCCGAGGGCCCGACCCTGTGTCAGCCCCGCAGGCTGCGCGAGGAGGCCTTGCCCTCAGGAGTGGAAAGTCCTCTTTTCTGCAGGCAAACGACTTCTCAGCTCAGGATGTTAATGGAGACCTGAACCCTGGAGAGCCCCAGGCAGGAAACCGGGCCTTCAGCTATGGTACCCCTTCTACGGCCGGACCTTTTGAAGTGCCAGCCTCTTTTACTCTTTGAAGTTGTTGGCGCCTTAGGAAAAACCTGGTGCCTGAGAAATCCTGATCACCTTCCCTCTCCTAGCCTTCTTTCTGCCTGGGCGGCCTCCTGCGCCCACTTCATTCCTCCCAGGTAGAGGTCACAGAGAGGGATGCCAGATTCCTGATGAATCTGAAGCTGTGGAACTTTTCCCCTCCTTCCCCAAATCAGCATTTGAGGGGCTCAATATATCGGTCTAGTTATGTATTGCTTTATACCCTGATATTTAAAATCCAGAGAGAGCAAGTCTCAAAAAGGAAAGTCATATACAGTTGAAACTTCACAGGATAAAATTATGCAAACTGTATGCTAATGGGAAATTAAAACAAAACAAAACAAAAACCCCACACACAACAAAAACAAAATGGAAGACTCCAGCTCCCTCTGGCATCTTATCTTAGAGGTTACATAGAGGTCCGCCCTGATCTACCATAAAATATGCCAGTTGTATCACAAATTAATTATTTGAAAGTACCCCGGTCCTTGGTTTATTTCCTTCAAAACCCAATACTTTCCACAATTATTTTATTTGTTTTTAAATTTTTCTTAATTCCTTCAGCAGAGTGTAAGTCTAATGAGGATTGGGTTCTATACCTGTCTGGTCCACCTTGTTCGACAGTGTTGAACCTGATACCTGGCACAGAAGAGGTGTTTAATGTGTATTTGTTGAACGCTTATCACAGTCTGGTAGGATACTTGGGGGAGAAAACCCAAATATTTGTTGAAGTGGGAAAGAGGGTGGTGTGTTCATTTAATTTTTTTTTCCCATCAGGTTGATTGTGCAATAAATTCAAAGCAGTAGAGAAAAACTAAAATGTAGCACATTATGATTGGCAGTGCACTGTATGCAAGCCTTCTACTAATTGCTGGGGACTCAAAGACCAAATATCTGAGATACTTGGGAAACAACACCTATATAAGGGAAGCAGCAAACAAATGACAGACAGTGTATAATAGCAAATGAATGTAATACACACGACATCCTCACAGTGTGAGAATCTCATTTTTGATGGAAGAAATCTTCATGGTAGAGGTGGCCTCCGAACTGGGCATTGAATAGAATAAAACTTGGTGAGCAGAGTAGTGGAAAATTAAGCATAAAGGTTAGGAAGATTGGGATGCGTAATGGAGGATCTTACTAGTAGGTTCCAAGCGGAGAAAATGGGTATTTGTTGTTTTCCTAGGGCTACTGGGAACTGTTTAGAGGCAAACATTTGGGACCCCAGATTACATGGGAACAACCTGACACTCAATACATTTTCAATGGTGTTTGAATATATTGCTGTAAAATATTTGATGTCAAACAGTTCTTTTTCTAAATGTTCTTTTTATGGCAGATTAAGAGTATGAAAAAGGCAAGACTCTGAATGATATGAATGAATCATTTTAAGTAAATAGAACCATATTTAGATTTTGAGTTGTAAGAGGAGCCAGTAGGACTGGGAATAAAATTGTAATTCCTGGCTTTATTACCAATCTTGGATAGATGCCATAATTTGCCCATTCCTAAAATATTTGCCAGAGAGCACCTAGGATATTAGTGGATTGTAAGAGTATGAGTAGGAGATATAAAATATAAATACAGGGTGTCCCCCAAACATGTATACACACTTTAACAGCTGATGTTTCTTTCTCTTCAGCCAGACTAAGCTTTGAACAAAGGAAATGGATCCTAAAATGCTACTGGAAGTTTGAAAATGCAGCCGAAGTACAAACACTGCCTTTATAATTACTTACAGTGTCCCCGCCAAAAAAAAAAAAAAAAAGTACACACACTTTAACAGCTGATAACTCATTTAATTTTCACTCTTTTCAGGTTTAACTGATTTGAAATAATGAGTGAAGCCATACTAGGCTTTGAACAAAGGAAATTTATCCACTACACTTTTTTTAAGGGGAAACATAAAAGGTAAAGTTTACAGCACAAAACCGTCATCAGTTAATGAATTGAGGGGCACAAATACCTAATGAAATGATTCTTGATGTTTGTGATTCTGTTGCTTCATGTTATCAGCAATGCCTGACCAGAGCGGTCATCAGTTTAAAAAAAGGCGTTGGCAAAAAAAAAAAAAAAATCATTTCGGTAGATTCTTTTAAATTTTGAAGATGAACTATATGTTAATGTACACTGACTTTATAATCATTCAACGTGTGTATATATATTTCTGGGATACCCTATATATGAAAGCTTTCTTTTCTGAAAGTTATGGTTTATAAATTTAATATTTTTATTGCTATTTATAATCAGATATTTCTAGTTAATACAGGATTAATAATAATTGTATATTACTTTACTGTCATGCCTTTCAAAATGTTTTTAAGCTATAAAAGAGTTTCTTTATATTAAATCTGACCCAGAGGTTCATTATGTAAAAAAGATATAATCAGAGAAGTTGTGGGTAAAGCAGAGCCTTTAGTGATCCCCCCATTCCCTTTGCAAGGTATTTTCTAAGGTTACCCCCCCTCTGTACCCCAAGCTCCCTGGAGATTCTTTAGGAACTCACTGTTTTACAGGCCACAGATATCCTGGAAATTGGGGGCTGAGGGGTGGGATCCTCACCATTTTCATCATGTGGATAAAGCAAAGCTCAGAGATCACTCTGACACAAAGTCTTCTGAACTTAAATACAGTATCTTTTAATATTTTCATTTTTAGTTGGAAAGTATTTTTAAAATGATATCTTGCCCCTTGCTATCTAAAGAAACTTTCTCAGTTGTTCTCAAGGGAGCCTGCACATAGAATGTGAACCATGGGTGACCTGGGTAACATGAAGCCCTGAGCCAAGCTTAATGCTCAGCTTTATAATGGCTTCATAATGAGTGAAGCCATACTAGGCTTTGAACAAAGGAAATTTATCCACTACACTTTTTTTAAGGGGAAACATAAAAGGTAAAGTTTACAGCACAAAACCGTCATCAGTTAATGAATTGAGGGGCACAATTCAGCTGGGTGGGTTGGTGGAAGGAGTGAGTGCAGCGTGAAAGTCAAGGCCTGATTTGCTTTCAGCGCCTGTGCTAGAAGGAAGTGCCATGCATTCATTTAGCAGTCCAAGCAAGCACAAGTTATTATGCTAGGGATGACATATTATCAGCTTTTTCTTTAGATTTTTAAGAAAATATTTTATATATATATATATATATATATATATATATATATATATATAATAATGGTATCAGAGAAAATATTAAGAGTTTTAAAGCTACTATTTTTAATATGTATTTTCATTTAACATTTCTTGCTTAGGTCTCTGATTTCTAAGTACATGCTAAACATGGTAATCCATCCAAAAGAGCTTGCTTATTAGACCCTTTTAGAATATGTGCTAATGTTAAAAAATCCTGATTTATTGGCTTTTAACCTGTCAGGTTTAAGATTATCTGAATCTTTAGAAAAAGCAACTAACCTGATGTAAGTTTTCAGTTATGCAAAATGGCCCACCTTGAAAACATTGTTTTCCTAAACCTCCCATTCTACCAGTGTCCTGATGGTAAATTCTTGGAGACTAGGGCAACTCTATTATTATTATTATTCTTTATTGATTAAAGTATTACATATGTCTCCTTTTTCCCCTATTGACCTCTCCCTGGCCACTCCCACCCCCCAGCACATGCCCTCACCCCCCTAGTGAAATGTATTTTTGTTGATTTCAGAGAAGGAGGGAGAGAGATAGAAACAGCAGCAATGAGATAATCTTTGGCTGCCTCCTGCACGCCCCACACTGGGAATCCAGTCCACAACCTGGGCGTGTGCCCTGACCGGAATCAAATCATGACCTGGTTCATAGGTCTTGTTCTCAACCACTGAGGCATGCCTGTTGGACCACTTGGGCAACTCTTGATGAATGCTCTGAGTTTTTAGATGTATAGCTCATCCTAATTTCCTTGTTTCCATCTGGTGGCAGCACACCTTGGTGCTTGGGTTGCATTCAGAATGAGAACTAGGTAGAAGGATCATCAAACCATCATGGACAATTTGGGGTCATATTGTTTGTAAATGTGTGGGCAAGAACAAGGTTGGGGACAGAAAAATGATGCAGACTAATGAATCAGGTTACTAGAAAATGTTCCAAATAACTACTAAACTTTTTGGGAGAAATGATAAGACAAAAAATGAGTGACCAGAGGACAGGCGGAGGTTTGCATCACAGGGATTTTATCTGTATTCCCCTGATTAGGCAACTGAAGTTTTGTGCTTTGCTATTCTTCTTGATGACATTGTTATATCCTTGCTGTCCCAACGAAGGTGACTGATTCTCTGTTGGTTTTACGAAAGGAAACATGCAGAACAGAATGACTCACAATTACAGTCTTTCTTTTTTTTTTCAGACAAGAAAATTGGCTTATGTGTGTGACTCGATAAAACATTCAATTGAGAAGAAACCTTACTAATTGCATTCAGTGAAGTGAAATGCCCTCTGAATAAGGCCATTTATTGGTTAAATCACATTATCAGCAGAGATATAAATCTGAATCATCTCGTGTTAATGAAATTCACTGACTTTTCTTCCATTCATTTCAGTCTTTCCGTATCAGATCCGCTTTATGCATATGTACATACACAAAAAATTGTATATCTCAATGCATAAATAAAGTCAGGGCACTGTAGATTATTTTAATTAATTAGACACATTAACTGTGGATTCTTTTACTTTTTTAATGATAATGATAATGATGAAGTATTACTTTTCCTGCAAAACTTACCAACAGTAGACTAGGGTCCAATAGTTGGATTTCTTGATTATAATAAAAAAGGGATATGGAAGCAGGATTATTCCTGGAGGTTTTATTAAAGGTAGTTTTTGTAGCCTCTGTTTGATAAAAAGGAGAGATTTTACCTACAAAAAAGATGCATCCTCCCCAAAAGCAAACAAAATCCTAGGTTTCTGTTCCTGTGGTAGCTTTAGTTCTTTTTGACACCGATTTTAGCTTTGAGAGACAGGAGGTGGTGGTTGAGAAACGAATCTGAGTTGGGTGTTCCTCCTAAGTCCTTCTGTTGGAAAGTCCCATGGTATTGCTATTGCTTTTGTGGCTTTCTCTTTGATTATGAGTTCTTTGAGGGAAGATACCATGTTATTTACCATTGTGACTTCAGTACCAGTAACTGGGATCACAAAGGAGCAGCTACATAAATGTTGATCAAAGGCAGAAATATACATACTCCTATGATGCAACCACTCACTACACTGCTTACAATTTAAAATTATTTTGTGAAATTCCATTTTGTAATTATCTTCAAAGAATAAATTCCTTCAGACTTTCCTCCAAGGTTGTAGAAGTCTACCCTTTCATGGTAGATTTGATTTTTGGAGGTAGGGTTATTTGAAACTAGATTTGAGTGAACAAAGTAGTTGCTTCTGCTGGGCATTTTTATTTTAAATGAAGCACAACAAAATAGATTTGTGTGTATTTTTGAGGGTATGATGGATTCTGAAAACGGTTTCATAAGAGACATTCCAAAAATGTTTTGATCAATGGTTGCATCATTGAAATTATGTTTCCCGAAAGAACAACAATGAATAGTCATTTGGTTGTGTAGACTTTTTTTAAAAAAGATTTTGTTTTATTGCTTAAAATTGGTTCTGTAGACTTTGAAGTCACAATAACCTCCCATTTGGTTATTCATATTCTGATGCCTACTCTTAAGTCTGTGCAAAGCTTCTAGTGTTATTTTCTATTCTTTTCTCTAAAACTTTCAGTGACTCTCCTAAGCTACTGAATAAATTCCAAAAGCTTTATGTTGGCATATAAAGCCACCCATTATTGGGCCTCAGCCTACATTTCCAAACTTATGCCTACTTTTCCCCCTTCATGTAACCTATACATCAATCACATGGAAGCAGTCAGTTCCCATTTAAGAGCTGTACTTTCTTACAGTGTAGAATGATCATTCAATCCATATCATCACATATAAGCCCTGTTTCTACTTATAGCTATACTTTAAATACTAGCCAGCTAGAATTCTCTCTTTTCTCTCACTTCCATTATTATATATATAAGTTCTATGGCCCTTATCATTTCCACCTTGTTTTATAGCTTTTACATATTAAATACCGTATTTGACTCTCTGCCATTTGAGCCCAAACAATAAATATTCTTGGGCCTTGACTCCTTAATGCCTTTCAGCCCAGTACTTTGCATATAGCACAGCCTTAACAAATATTTATAGGGGTATGAGCATATAAGAACACATATATAAACTGATAGTATCAAATGGTTTGAGCACTTAAGAGTAAGGACTCTATGACATTGCCTCTTATATTTCTAAAGAGTATTTGGAAATTTTCACTCATATAAAAATCTAATAGTTTTGCATGTGATTCAGTAATTCAGCATTGCAGAGTAAATTATTATAAGACCATGAATAATTGGGATACTCAGGAAATAGGGTGTTCTGAATAATTTAATTTTCTGGTTAACTTAGAGTTAGGCAGAAAATCTATTTTGTTTCATTTCTTGTTGAAAATTCTTTCTAAATATGCTAATTTATGACCTTAGGCTAAGAGCATCATTAAAATTTTCTTTGATAAATGAAAATATTAAAATGCCTTGGGGTAATCATTATATACCTTAATTCTCATCTTACATGACCATATATGAAAAAAAAAAGAAGTTTTAAGTTTGGATTGTATCTCTTTTCACTATATTTAGCCTTGGATGTTATTTTTGGATGAGAACAAATGCATGATATATATTTTTATAATCTTAACATAGAAAGAGCCAGAATATGTACTCTACTTGTGTTTATGAATGCTTTCGTCACTTTCAGTTGAATATTGCCATAGTCTTTTGCTACATAATTATTGGTAAAATTTTATTTCCATCAGAAATGTTGTATTTATAACTTTATTGGTATGTAAATGTATGTAAATTATAATAATTTACCACATATAATATTTTTTTTGTTGTTTAACCTTTGATTTAGGCTTTTCCCTCCTAACAGTTTCTGAGTTATATGTAGTTTCAAATTTGTAAGTTAACCTCTTTACCGCTGACATAATGCTTTTGTCTTTGTTGCCTTTTCAGAAGTTTCCACAAATAACAATAATTTCTAGAAAATATTAAGACAGTTATCATGAACAGCAAAGACTTTGTAGTTCTTCCATGGGGAAAACCTGGACATTCTGTGAAGCTAAAATATAAGTAAGTGCGTACATATTTACTTAGGGAGAAATAATTCTAAAGTTTTTGTATATTTTAACTGAAAGCATTTTTACATAAGGCTGTTTAGAGTTGAACTCTAAATTTGTGAATTCTTATCTCTATTTTTTCACAGCTTTTATGTTCATCTATAAGAGAGTTGGCCTGATATTAGTTTAAAAAGTAAGGAATAAAATATTTATGCCCCAGGAATAGAAGGGAAACATTATAAATGAAGGTTGTGCTTACTAACTATTAAAACTATAGCAGAAAGTTACAATTATTTTTGTGACACTTATATAAAATAAAATAAAAAGATATTTCTCTGAGAAAAACTGAAAGAAACTAAAAATTAAGGAGACTATTAGGGTGATTGACCTTTAAACAGGAAAAAGGAAGTCCTCACTAATTGAACACTTTGCATGGTTAAAAGATGCTATGTTGAATTCACGTTTCTCAGGAAGAATACCTTCTGTCCTAGATTGCCTGGTAGATGCATTCAGCCACAGCCAAGCAGCTCTGGGTATCCTGGGAATTTCATGACATGGCAGGGATGCCAGAAGTTCAGTATCCTGTTTGCCTTTGAGATCATCTAGAGTCCCTGAAAATAACCAAGATCTTCCTCTCCAATATCACTAAGAGCCAGCTAGCATAGGTTGGGAACAGACTGTGGGTTTTTAATTTTAGTTTCTGAGTTCCCTAATCCAGATCAGTGGTCCTATGGTATTCAATGTCTTCAGAGCTTTCCTAATTCTCCCTTTACTGTAAAAGTATTGTGTAACTAGAAAATGCGATACAAATTTATGGCGTTATCATGATAAGGATTCACATTTTTTATTTTTTTTTGGTGGGGAGGGGAGGTATGCGATTGCTGGTATTACCAATTTCCCTTTATTCTGCTGAAAGAGAAGGGGATGTGCATTTGATTTTATTGATATGTTCCAAGTCTGTGTGTACATACTTATAAACATTCATCCAACAAACATTTATTCAGAGTTCTAGGAATGGTGGAAACAAAAGTAGGAAGCCATAATCTGTTCTCAGGTACCTTGTAGAGGATGTTAGTAAACAAAATTGTATCTACAGTTCCAGGGGCTGGATATGTGCCCTTTCGGTATGCTCAGGCACCTCCCTGTACACCTCCAGTGAGCTCACCATCATAGTATATCTCAATTACACTCATGCTTGTCTGTGTTCCTCTCTATACTAGAAGCTCCATTGGGTCTCATATTCTATTCCTAATTTAGTGAGTGTATGGTATGTAGTAGGGGCTGAATTGTGCCTTGTAGAGCAGATATAATGAAAACAAGCCTTTCCCTCAGTATCTTTGCCACCTTCCCTAAACCCTCTGGACAGCCTTTTCCTCTTGTCACTTTTTATATGTCTCCCTGGATTGTGTTCATTTGGGGACATACCTTTGGCTCCCTTGTTCCTTGGGACTCCTCACCATCTCTATAAATTAGTTCTCTTTTCTGATTTTCATTATTCTTATTTTGGTTTCTTGTGATAACATGTGTGGGTGCCCATGCTACATGATTATAGTAAGCCACTCATGTAATACAGAAAATAGAGATTTAAACTCATCATAGGTAATAAAAGATAGACAACGAGGTGAGCTCTTAGACCCATGGAAGAGTCAATGACATGCTGACTAGAGAATAGAATGTAAAATGAAGGAAATGGCTATGTCAAAAGCTTGGTGGGCTTCAGATATTATTATCAAATCTATAAGGGGGCTCTTGTTTAGAAATTTATCTTCTTATTGTTTTTCTTCAGAGGAAACAATTGGTGGTGCTTGTCTCAGTTCCCATTTAACCTTTCGATGGGTCCTCTACCAAAACCCGAATAGGTGCTTTCTCCAAGCAGGCTCTGTTCTTTTTTTTTTTCATATTTAATTTTTTTATTTTATATATATATATATATATATATATATATATATATATGACGTAAAGATAGAAATTTACTGAAGATTTAGCAAAAGTATGTATTCTGCTTACATAGAAAAAGTGCTTATTTTAAACACTGTGCTTCAAAAACACTTGAATCCTTAGAGAAAAGACAGTATAAAATTTAAAAATAATTTTCCTTTGTTTTCTATTGTGTACCATAGATATTTGTTCATATATAAAGGCATAGCTCATATATAAAGTGAATTATGATTTAAAACCTCTAGCAATGCAATGGGAAACATAAAAGTCTAAGATTTGCAGAAATACCTGCTTAAATAGAAAGTAAATGCTAACTTTAGAAACCATATTTTAAAGAACAAAGAAAGTAGTTAACATGCTTTGTCACTATTTATTACTCACAATTTTGCTTAAAAGAAAAAGTTGATATAAAATTACGTAGCTTTGATTTTGTTGTTTTATCCCAAATGAACATTCTGCCTTTAAATCTTATTCAGAAATGTCCGAGAACTGAAGATGGAGAAAGTGCAGTTAGAGCTGGAGAACCATGAGATGGAAAAGAAACTACAAGAGTTCCAATCAACAAGGAGCAAAGACAAAGAAGAAAGAGAGTAGGTGACGTTTTTAGATAATTTCAGAGGAATAAACTGAATTATGTGAAGAACTATTTTATGTACTCTTGTCATTCCAATAAAGATCTGTCCTGAATGAATAATTTCTGGCTTTTTCTGATGATCAAGCAATATTGAATTTCCCTTGTTTGCAATATTGAATTTCCCCTGTTTTTTTTTTTTTTTTTTTTTTTTTTCTATTTGTGTTTCTTATATAAGACATGTTGCTTTTTGAAATCACCATTACTTTTGTATCTTCCGGACCTTATTTACTCTCACATGTTCTTATTTCTCTTCTATTTTTCTTCTGAATCATTTATAGTCTGGAATTTTCAGGACATTAATACAGAACTTTCCCTTTGCTCCCCTAAAATTGCCATCAATAGGAGATTGCTAGTTTATGTTTAGAGTCATTATTACTTATTAAAAAACTTTGGGGGGCAGGTGTTTACATGTACATACATATATAAGAATTATTCAAGACCACGAGTATGTCTGAAATATTTTAAACCAGTATGCTTTAGCTGAAATTTTATTAAAAGAAAATTCAAATGTTTATTATAGTTTCAGTAGAATTTATCTTTATGTCTATCTCTTTGAAAAATATTGATGACACCTGCACACACCCTTTCTAATGACAGAACATCGGTTTAAACAAGGCATCTCAATAGTGTATGTCACCCCAGCTGACAAAGCTTATTGTGTATCTTGCTGCTCTTCTCTTAATGATCCAATTACCAGTCTTATTTTTTGAAACTTCACTGCTTTGGACTTCTCAGTGGTTCACAGATGTGTCTGTGAATGAAAGCTTCTGTAATCAGCCCCCAAGAGTCTGTTTTATTTAGCCGAGGAACCTTTTCTAGATATTTTTAAAATTGTTCTGAAGCTTGACTGAGTTTTCAGAAGAATTGAATGCTTTACTGAGGTTACATGGATAGTAAATGTTGTCACCAGAATGAGAATGTGCCACTTACCGGTTAGGAAGTTAGAAGCCCCGTGTTCTCATCTTGGCTTTCTTATTCATTGTCTGTGACCTTGCGCAAGATTTTGTCTCATTAGCTTTTAAGTGGGAATTGAACTCCCTGCTCTGTTGACTTAAAAAAAAATGTGAGTCTCAAAGGTACTTTGAAAACTAAACTGTAGAGCAAACAGTTTGCCTTCTTTGTACTCTCTGTTACCTTTCACTGTGGGAGCTCATTTTAAGTTTTAATAAGGAATTAATCACTTAGTAGATCTGCTGAATATTTTTTATTATTGTTTTACTTCCTTTTCCTCTTTACATGTGTGAACCCTTAGCTTTTAAAATTGCGTGACAATCTGTAAAATTTCCTATAAATCAGTCAAGCTATCTATAGTCATTATAATGTCCCCAAAAAATGGAATACTTCACCTCTCTGGACATTTCACTTTTATTCATTTTATCTCAAAAGTTCCAAATCTGGTAGAGCTATATTTCAGAATTACCGAGGATGCTGTGGCATTATTGATATTTCATTTTCATTTTGTGGTGGTCTGTTACATGCTAAAAACTGAATTTCCATTTCCTGAAATAGGAAAAATATATTTGTTTTCGTTAAAAGGAGAAATGTGTTTAGTTATTACATTTTATTTTCTGTTTATATGTATTGAAGGTCAAGTGACTATCACTGGAAATCTGGAAAAGTGGGAAAATTGGGTAATCAGTCACATATACTGTCACAAAATAAAAGAAATGTTATTAAGGTAAGAAAATACTATTTGATTCTCAGCAGTTTGCTAAGCAATAATATATATAAATTATGTTTTCGGGTCTTGCATTCCTCTCCATACTTGAGAACTTACTGTTCTTGTTTTAACAACTGCATGTTATTGGATTTTGATTAATTTTTTATAGGTTATATAGAACTTTCATATTCAGATATGTTTTTGTTTTCCATCTGCAAGTTGATTTTTAGAAAGTCACTTTAAGTTGAATTTTTTTAAATTAATTTTTCTCATTCAGTTCAGTTCTGGTTTCAAGTATGTGAAATAGAACTATGTGGTCCTATATGCAGGTTATTTGATGTAACAAAGGGACAGATTTTTTTCTGCCTTTTCATTATATCACATTTGCTTAATATGTTGATGTTCTGCTTAAATAATAATTATTACCCATATCCTGTTGATTGTATATGTGAAGATACCCAAGGGAAAACTACTTACAGGTTTCCCAGCTATAGAATTACTTGATCTTTACTATCCTATATGATAAAAAGGTAATATGCAAATCTACTGAACAGTGGAATGACCAGTCGCTATGATGCACACTGACCCCCAGGGGGCAGACGCTCAACGCAGGAGCTGCCCCCCAGCCTGCAGGCCCTAATTGTCCTATCTGGGCCTGCTGGCCAACCTCAGTCCCTTCCCCTGGCTGGCAGGCTCCAATCGCCCGGGAGAGGGTGGCGGCATGGGGGCGGGACCAGCAAGCTGTCGGGAATGGCCAACCTCTTGGTCCCTCCCCACGGCCAGCTGGCATTCTTTCTCTGGCCAGCTGGTATTCTTTCCTGCAGTCGAGACACAGGTTTGCCCACAGCTGCAGACAGTTGCTCCTCACTCCTCCCCACATGCTCTCTGAAGCGGAGGGAGAAGCCTTTAGCAAGGTAGCAGGCGTTGGTTAGGTGGGTTGTTGAGGAACCTGTCTCCTGATGCTGCTGAATTCTAACCCTGTTCAGAATTCCGTGTTCTCTGCTTAAAGCACCTGATCTTACCCTCCTCAGTGGTGATGCAACCTGAAATCTAATGACACCTTTTTCTTTTTAAAATACATTTTATTGATTTTTTACAGAGAGGAAGGGAGAGGGATAGAGAGTTAGAAACATTGATGAGAGAGAAACATCCATCAGCTGCCTCCTGCACACCTCCCACTGGGGATGTGCCCACAACCAAGGTACATGCCCTTGGCCGGAATCGAACCTGGGACCATTCAGTCCGCAGGCTGACGCTCTATCCACTGAGCCAAACCAGTCAGGGCTAATGACACCTTTTTGTGAGATGGGTTGTCGTGCCCCAGGACCCTGCAAGTAGAATCCTCCAGCGATTAAACACAGTGAATGTTCAGGTGTGACCAGAATGACCATAATAGCGCCACTGGCCCCCTGGAACTCTCTCGGGCATTGGGCCCACACCCCATCCCTTACCATGAAAGAAATTCCACAGTAAAGCACCTCCTGTGAACAGGTCTCCCCTGGGGGGATCACAGCCTCCTACACAGGCTCGAAGTATATCCTGGGCCGGGCCCACCTCAGGTACAAGATGATGAATGTGGAACCAGAGGTGGGTGGTGGCGGGTGGCAGGCTGGCTGCCAGCAGCCAGGGAAGATGGCCTTGATCGCAGGCCAGGGCTAGGGACCGTACCTGCTCATGGATTTCATGCACCAGGCCTCTAGTGTATTATAAAATAACATTGTATTATATGTATGATTAAAGCCAGATGAGTGCCTTTCTATAAAGAAAACTGTTTTGCTTCTGTATTCTTTAGTATAAGATCCACGACTTTGTGAGTTTTAACTTATATAGCTTTTATTTTGATATACTTGTTATTAAACTTTCATTGGGCTGTTGGCATCTACAAACATGTTGCTTGGTGCTTCTAAACTTTTTGGCTTTGAAAAAGCATTTTATATTTCTGAAATATGTTTCTTTAATTTTTGGATTAAAAGTTGATAACCCACCTTCCATTTTTTATTATCTTTCTGAGATATAGTATTCCATGTTTTGGATGCTATTGCAAATATAATGTATTAAAAATGCTGACTCTGTGATTCTTATCTAATTCATTCTTTAGTATTTATTTTTATTCTTAAAATATATTTTATTGATTTCAGAGAGGAAGGGAGAGGAGGAAAGAGATAGAAACATCAACGATGAGAGAGATTCATTGATTGGTTGCCTCCTGCATGCCCCCTACTGGAATCGAGCCTAAAACCAGGCATGTGCCCTGACCAGGAATCGAACTGTTACCTCCTGGTTCATAGGTCAATGCTCAACCACTGAGTCACACTAGCCAGGCTATTCTTTAGTATTTATTAAGTGCCTTCTTTGTCATGTCGTGAATTATCCTTGTTCTCCAGGAGATCCTCATCTAATGTGGAAGACAATGACATATCAAATATTTATAGAAAACATCAGTATGTAATTTTTGCCGTAACTATTTAGTGTATAGCCATCTGTGCTTGAGAAATAATAGTTTAGTTCTGCAAATATTTGAAAGTCTACTAGATGTGTTTGTAAGAAAACAGTGATGAATAAATCATAATGCTAGTCCCCATAATCTTCATAATTGAGTTGAAGGATGAAAGCTTGGGGGGTTGGGTGCTGTAGAAGGTGAGTCTATCAGGTGAGCTAGGACAGGAGGGAAAGCCTTAAATAACAGACTCAGGCTTCTTGATTTTTTTCATTGGATGAATGGAATTCCCTTACAGCTTTGGAGCAGGAGGATAGCAAGATTAAGGTGATGCTTTATGATGGTTCATTTTATTCAGATATCCAGTGCATTTTAAGTTTATAAATATAGAGCAAATGATATCCAAACTGTTTTGATCATGCATTACATTAATAAAGAATATATTTTGAGCACAGCTTTGTGCCCATGAACTCTTTATTTATAAATAGAATTCAATTACATATATGTATATATGTTCATATATGTATATATACACATATATATACTTGTATATTAATATATCATGTGTATTATAAAGTACAATATGGATATTAATCAAGGATAATATGAACATAAATAGATCTTTCTTTGGTTTTCTCTGCTCTATTCCTGAGCTCCCTCAGATGTGCATCCATGCTACTTTGGAGGCCAATGGTTATAGAGGCAGAGAGATCTTTAAAAGAATCTAGAGATTCTGATGAGAAGAGTCTAACTTAAAATGTAGCAGAAGAATTACAAAGGATATATGGAACTAAAAAAGCCGTGAGAAAGGAAAGGAAGAAATCAAATATATAATTGATATTGCAGCCTTAGGAGATAGAATAAAGAAAAAAGTTAGAAAAAGAGTTCTGGGATATTGATTTAGAACTTCTTCTCTCCCTCTCTCTCCTCCTTCCTTCCTTTCCCCCAGCTTTATTGAAGTATAATGACAAAATTGTAACATATTTAAAGTGTACAATATGATTATTCAATATACATATATGTTGTAAAAGTACTCCCCCGCCATGCTGAATTAATTAATAATCTATCACCTCACGTATTTCTCTCTCTCTCTTTTTCTTTTTGGTGAGAACATTTAAGTTCAACCCTTTTAACAAATTTCAGAGATTTAGAGTTTTTATTTGATTTAGGATATTTTTTCCATTGATTTTTAGAGAGAGTGGAAAGGAGGGGGAAAGACAGAGAGAGAGGGAAACATTGATGTGAGAGAGACACACTAATTGGTTCCTTCCCGCCCCAACTGGGGCTTGACCAGAATCAAACCCTTGACCCTTCAGTCCACGGGCTGATGCTCCCAGAGGTTCTCAACCAATGGGTCGTGACCCCTTTGGGGGTCGAACGACCCTTTCACAGCGGTCGCCTAAATACATCCTGCATATCAGATATTTACATTACGATTCATAACAGTAGCAAAATTACAGTTATGAAGTAGCAACAAAAATAATTTTATGGTTGGGGGTCACCACAACATGAGGAACTGTATTTATTAAAGGGTCATGGCATTAGGAAGGGTGAGAACCACTGCTAAATACTGAACAAAACCGGCTAGGACAAGATTTAGAGTTTTTATTTGAATTCTCATGTGTTCGTAGAAGCTGAGCTGTGAGAGTAAATGTGGTTCCTAAAAATCTATAAAAAGCAGAACAAAGGTATAAAGGATAAAGCTCAGGAGGGGCAGGTGTGAAGGGTAAAGCTCCAGGTAAATGGAGGCAAAGGGAACTTGAATATTTACTCGCTATCTGTTTTACACCAGTCAACAGTTTAGCTGCTTTGTCTGTTTTATCTCATTAAGTGCTTATATCACTCTTAAAAGGCACCGGTTAGTTTTCTAGTTCCACAGATGAAGTAATTTAACATCAAATGAGTAACTTGCTCAAGGTCAAGCATCAGGGCCAGGATTTGAAAGGCAGGCTTGCAGGCTGGCTCTAAGATAATTCGCCAGCGCTGCAGTGTAGGGAGCCTGAGAAGAGAAAGAATGGTGGGAGTAGAATCAAAATAATGTAATTTCATAGACGGGGAAAGTGAAGAAGGGTGTTTTTAGAAAATATGGAGAAGTCAACCTTGTCTGATACATTGTGTAGTGGAAAAGTTTTGAGTCTAGTTTTAGGCCAGAGTTTCTCCCCCTCACCCAGGAGACACTGACAATGTTTGGAGACATTTGATTTCACTAATGAGAGTTTTATTTGTTTGTTTGTTTGTTTGTTTGTTTGTTTTGCTAATGGTATGTAATGGCTACAGGCCAGGAGTGCTGCTATACATCCTACAGTATAGGACAGCTCTCTTAGCAAAGAATTATTTTGGCCAACATCAAGAAACCCCGCTTAGACTAAATTCCTCACTCATTTCATTTAGCTTTGTGATTTTCAGGCAAGTCGTTTGACCTTTCTGAGTTTTTGTCACTATGTTTGTAAACATGCATAATGATACTTGTTAATTACTTCGCAGAGTCTTTAGCAATGTGTGAGATACTAGGTGTGAAACCAATTGTAACATCAACTGAAAATCACATTAAAATGTCTATGGGGAATGAGAATTTCTAGAAACACTGCGTTTGGTTTGATGATTGGGTCATTATTCGATGTAGAGATGAGTTAGTTTGTAGTTGAGAAGATGGATTCGCAAAATGGAGTAAAGATTAAAGATGCAAAGGAGAGAAGTGCCAGTTTCTGGGGGGTGTCATCTTTGAAGAGGCAGCTCAGTAAGGAGAACTCAACCAAGCGAAGAAGAATGCATTTTTTTCTGAGACCAGAAAGATGGAAGGGCCAACAGGGGGCGGTAAAGGTAACATTTTAGAGGTTCTGTTTGACAAAGGGGTGAGGCAGAGG
This sequence comes from Myotis nattereri, assembly GCF_964212035.1. NCBI lineage: Eukaryota > Metazoa > Chordata > Mammalia > Chiroptera > Vespertilionidae > Myotis > Myotis nattereri. The sequence goes on along the minus strand of NC_138077.1, from coordinate 28,721,182 downwards.
AAGCTGTGGAACACTCTACCTGGAAAGACCTCAGCATTCTTAGTAACTTTGAAGGTAAGACCATCTGCTCAGATTAAGGAAGGGAAATGGGGTGAATTTAATTTTTTGGAATGGAGAAGGTTTGGAGTGTCCACTGTAGGAATCTTGATTGAGGATTAGCAGCAAATGAATACATGGATTGCTGAAGAGCCATAAGAGCTCACTGGGGTTGTTCAGCATGGATTTATAAGGGACCCAATTAGTATTTTGTCATCACTGCGGTAGGCAGGTATGGGGGTTAAGAGGAAGGAGGTAAGGTGATCATGGTTAGCACTGCGGAACTCGTGAGTTTGAAGGATCAGCCATACGGATTGCCAGTTACATTCAAGGTTTGGTCATAATGGTCAAAGAGATATTTAGATGCTCATACTTGTATGTTGGAGGTTCAGCTTTAGGATGTCAGTTGAACATGGATATTGTAGTCTCCTCGATCATCACCCAGGAATATGATGGAGAGAAATACTGGGCAGAGTGCTGATGTTCTGGTGGACGTAGATCCTAGATATTAATAAAGGCAGTAAGTGGGTGGGGAGAACTTTCAGTAGAGGCAGAATGATGCTAGCACTAAGGAGCAAACGGGGAAAAAAACACTTTTCTTCTGGTGAGTGAAAGGGAGGAGAAATGGACCTAGTTCCCCCGGAAAGTTCTGTGGGGGAGGTTGTGTCAGAGGAAAGGTGGGTCCAGGTAATGTGAACTTTTGGAAGAGAGATTTTTTGAAAGATTTAAGCATAAGATAGTTAAATGACTCTCTCATAAGGGCTCCATGGAATAGCAGAGGAGCCTAGAAGGACAAACAGTAGAGAATGGCAAAGGTCAATTAGCTAATTGGATTAAGAATATTTGTAAAGGTGGCTCTTGGAGGATTGTGGGCCCAGCATGGCAGATGAGGGCATTGAAGGGAGTTTGGAGGCATCTGCGAATGCCAGGGAGGCCATTGATGACAGCACAGTCTGACCCCAATTGCCCAACTGGCATGTCTGTGTGGTAGAGCCACTAAACTGCCCTGGTCCCTGATGGCACCCCTTCAACATCTGCTAGTGGAAGGTAAGTGGGTTAATAAGGCATAGGCTTTAGTGTATTGAATTTCAGTTATTTAGATATACATATATATGCATATACATATAGTTATATATGTGCATGTGTGTGCATATATGCATGTGTGTGTGTGTGTGTGTGTGTGTGGCGGGTATCGCTAGTCCAGCCCTACTCCACCTTCAATGCTTCCTCAAACAGATAAAAACCAGACTTAGGAAGCCCTGGCCAATGTGGCTCAGTTGGTGGAGCATCACCCCATGCACAAAAAGGTCGCCAATTTGATTCCCAAGGAAATGCCCAGGTTGTGGGTTCCATCCCCAGTTGGGGTGCATACAGGAGGCAAACGATTGACATTTTCTCCCACATTAATGTTTCTCTCCCTCTCTCTCTAAAATCAATAAAAATATATTTTAAAAAAATCCATCTTAGGAGGAAATTCTATTTGCCTAAAAATAGCAGCTAGAAAAATATTTCATTGAAATGTTTTTTATTCAGTTTGAGTCATTTGAAATTAGTATGACCATATTATAGAGCAGAAAAATATTGTTTACCATACTAAAAACAAAGGATAAAATATCCCTAATAGTAGCTTCGGTTTGCTTTATCAAATCCTCTGCCCGGGTAGCCTGTAACCACATTGATCATGTTACAATTCAGACATATCATTAAGGTAGAAATATTGGATACTTTGGTTATAAACCTGAGATTAATTTATCTGTAACTTTTATAATATTACAAGTTTAAAAATAAAAGTTGTATTCACTAAGAATTGATTATTTCAATCCCATTTTCTTTTTTGCTGTGTTGGTACATAGCATCTGAGTAGCTACTTAAAGAACGTAAATAACAAATGCCCTTTTGAAGCAAAACCACTAGCTTCACTGAGAATAATTAGGCCTAAATTTTCACATGACTGTGGTTGGTTGGTACAGCCATCGACATAGAGGCAACCATTGTTCCCATATTCTCATGTACAAATTGGGCAATTGAGTTTGCAAATTGCAAATTGAAGAGTAGGCATGAACTGACACTGTCTGTGTAGCTGTGCACGCTCCTCCATGTTTACCTGTGTACTCCCAATGTTTGTTTTAATGACCAAGGCAAGTATGTGCAATTGGCCAGTCTGTGTTATATATTTAAGTCTTAAGATCCCAGGATTTTAAGTGAATATTCATCTGAAATACCTAGCAGTTAGTCTTATTTTCCCTTTTTTTTTCTACAATTGGGGAAGTCAAGGATCACAAATAATACATTTGGAGGTTAAGTCTATGATGCTTAAATATGTGGTTCTCTAAATTGGTCAAATAAGATAATAATATTGGCTCCTACAGTATAAAAGCAGAGTAGCTCAGTCATAATTCAGTTTAGATCCAGTCTATGCAAATATTAGACTTTGTGTCTTTTAGAAAGATCAGAGCTAGAAAAGCTTTTATAATATTTGAATAGCAGTGCTTTCGTAAAATCATTTGATGATATATAATGATATTTGTTTAACATAAGATAATTTAGTCTCATTAATAATTTATGGTGTTTTAAAAGACTGTTTTTATGTATTTCCAAAATTTATTTTCTTTTTTATACATTTGTATCAACTTAATTACAATGTCTACTTATGCTTTAATGAGGATCTATTAATTTTATATTATTCTTTCAAAACATTTATTTTGTTCAAGATGCACCAAAATTTTATAACTTTATTTTTGGTAATGACTTAAACTTTCTTTGAATAAGAGAATGCATACCTAACATATAGTATCTATTTCTTTGATATAGCATTCTCCTGGAAAAGTGAGATTAAAATTACTGAAGGAGAAGCTTCAAGGTAAACAGTTTACCATTGTATTATTAGTTGCTACAGATATAATTTCTTTTACATTTGAATTACATAGAAAATTAAAGTGCTGGAATTGTTTATGCAATATAAAGAGTCCAAACCCTCAAATGATGACTATCTTTGATACTCAAAATACATTTTACATATGCTTGTTTGTAGTGGAGGGGGGATTAGTTTATTTACAAAGAATATCAACTTAGAATATGATTATAATATAGCATTTTTCATAGTGAGGACTTTCAAAGCACTGGTCCTTAAAGTTTATTAATGTAATCTTTTAACTAGGGTAATAATTTGGCAGTATAAATTATAAATTAAAATTTACTCTAGGAAATTAAGGTAATATTGAAAAATTCATTTATATTTTAATATATTTTGACAACAAAACCTAAATCAATATTGAATATATAATAATTCCAAATAAAATAAGACTTTTTAATGGAGGACAAACACATTTGATTTGAATGGCTAAGATGATTTGGCAGAACAAGTTCTAGAAATGTATAACGTTTAGTATACAATTTCTGTGTGGGCTTCAGTTTGATCTGGAGCTGTGACAGAATGCCACAGCTATTCTATCAAGAGCATAGTTTTTTAGTGTGTGTTTTTAATATATATATATATTGATTTCAGAGAGGAAAGGAGAGGGAGAGAGAGAGAGAAATAATCAATGATAAGAGAAAATAATTGATTGGCTGCCTCCTGCACACCCCACACTGGGATCAAGCCTGCAACCCAGGCATGTGCCCTGACCTGGAATTGAACCGTGTCTTCCTGTTTCATAGGTCTACGCTCAACCACTGAGCCACACCGGTCAGGCAAGAATGTAGTTTTTCACACTCACTACATTCTATAATTGTACATGCCCAGTTTAAGGGAATTTTAAGCAGAGTGGATATGGGTGAATATGTGTGGCCCTACGGTCACAGGTAGGGGACTATGGGCTCCTCAGCCTATTGGGAGGATTAGGCTTGGCTACATGCCATGCTTATTGGCCAACTAGTATTTAAACAGTATTTGATAACTTAGAAATATGCACAGTTTCATTAATTACTTGGTCATTCGGAAATCTAAACATCATATTGGAAAGTGATTAATCTGACTTTTTTTTCATCCAGAGCCAGTGAGACAAGCTCTTAATTATCAAATGGCAAATTTTTCTGAAAGAGAGAAGCCCAAGATAAGAGGGAAGGTTTGTGGACAGTGTGAGAACAAAGCTGCTCTGCTGGTACGCACACTCTACTGAGATACGGGAATAGAACTTATACGTGGTCTCAGATACTTGCCCTGCTGTGGTAGCGACATACTTTCCCTCCGTGACTCTTACTGTGAAGTGTGCACGCTGTGCCCCTTAGGATGCGTGTGCCTGCTGCTGGGGAAGGCCCACACGGCGGCACTGAGAGGACGCCTCTCACTCCCGGGTGAGGCACTACTTGAACTTGCTCTCTCTGCCTTGGTTCAGCGCGCGCTCGTGCGAACACACACACACACACACACACACACACACACACACACACACTCTCAGACACACACACACACACACACACACTACGGTATCTCCCACCTACAACCCAAACCAAACTGCAGCAGACACCCTCCTTTGACCCCCACATTTCCCTCTGTGCCCCTTCTGGTTAACACTTGAAGAGTTTGTTAACTTGCTGTCATCATATTCTCTCCTCTCTCTCTCTCTCTCTCTGCCTCTCTTAATTGAGGTATATTTTACTTACTGTGAAGTGGAAAGATCTTAAATGTGTACCTAGATGCCTTCCTATAAATGCCTGCAATCCCAGCAAGATAACAGAATACCCTCGCAGGTTTCCTTTGCCTTTTCCAGTTCATCCCCACCGCAAAGGCAACCACTGCTGTGACTTTTAGCACCTTACACTTTTAGCACCTTAGTAGTGCCTGTTCTTGAACTTCATGTAAATGGAATTATAAGGTATATACACAGGGGTGGGCTAAGGAGGTTTACAGGTGTGAGTAAACAAAACACAGAGTTTATTCTTGTATTATTATATATTTATTTATTATTATTAACCTACTCTTGCTCACCCCTGTGTATATAAATATTTGTGTGTGTGTGTAAGTTTTGCTCCATGTGGAGATTCATTCATGTTACATTTATCAGTAGTTTGTTCATTTGTATTACTGACTAGTATTCCATGGTATAGATATACCAAGATTTATTTGTTTGTTCCCATGTGAATGACATTTAGGTTGTTTCTGTTTTTTCCCCCCATTATGTCTATGGCTGCTGTGTACATTTATGTGCAAGTCTTCCTTCCTCCCCACAATGACATTTATTCTTTCTTTCCTTAAAAGTTCTAAAGCAAACTTAAAAAAAGCCCCCAACATAATGCTTTCTGACAGCTCTCTAACTTTTCATTGGTGTCAATTTCATGAACTTTAAAAAAATTATCATAATTTAAAAGTTCTCATCTTAGCTATTTTAAATGCTCAGATCTGTGGCATTAAGTATTCATATTGTCTGAACATGCAGACATTTAAAAATATTGGCTTTTATTTGATTGCAGGTTTTATCATTTTTTAAATAAATGATTAGTATTGCAATTAATGATAATAATTGACTTACTGATTAGTAAGGTGGGCTGTGCTTAAAAGCTTAAGCTTTGAGCCAGAATGTGGGGGTTGAAATTCTGGCTCTATTAATTATGCTACTTGACAAATTCTTAATCATTGTGTTCTTAATCACCTTCACATTGGAGATACAATGGTCATTGTCACTTTAGAGAGTTGTTGTGAGGATTAAATGAGATGAAACATGTAAAGCCCTTAGAACAGTGAGTAAATGCTCACTAAACATTGTGAATATTGTTCTTTGATTCTAGCCTTTCTTTTTAGTTTCATTATAGTTACATATTTCTTACTCTTTTAACCTTTTTGTAGTGTTGGCCTAGTCATTTTATATCTGATAAATCTGTCTACATTATTGTAGGTAACTATGTCATCCTATGGGGACTTATAATACAATTTTTAAAAAATGGACATAAAGTATCTATTGAATTTTTAATAAGAGCTTAGTCTACTTTCCTATGTTTTATACATTCTAGTGCCTTATTACTCAGTGCATGCAGCTGAGAGCTTGGTATCACCTGGGAGCCTGTTAGGATACAGCATCTCAGGTGGCATTTCAGAATTCCTGAACCAGAGTCTGCATTGCAACAAAATCCCAGGTGATCCATGGGCTCGTTACAGTTTGAGAAGCATCACTATATTGCACATTTCAGCCCACCATTGGCCAGTACAAGGCGGAAGAGCTTGGTCAACCTCTCCCCAATCTGCCCCAAATGCTTTAGGCTTACAGTTCCCTGATAAGGGAAAGAGCAAGGAGGGGGAGAATGGTGGAGGGCACCATAAAGGGAGGGAATGAAAGAGAGTCAAACAGAAAGTGAGCTCCTTGACATAATTTCTGGAACCATCTTGTCATAATTTCTTATTTGCACTACCAGTAGTTCTTTACCTGGGCCGACTCAAGGAAATGAGGGATTCTAGCCATTTTCACTGCTTTTTGTCATAGTGGTAAGAGTGTTGAAATGATTGTACAACTGCATGGTAGTACTTTCAATTGCAGTAAAAATTCCATCTTCTTTTCACTTTCAGTCTTGCTTGGTACCATTATAGATACAAGTACCTTGCATTTTTCAATTTATCCCTAAACTTAAAAATTACATTTCAACATGTAAAGAATTTGAAAGATAAATGTATCCTTGTCCATAATCATTTCACCAGTCATAAACGTTGCTGACATTTTGAGGCAGTTCTATCCATATTTTAAAAAATAATTTTGTTTGAGGAATCTTCTAAAAATACTTTAAAAACCATATTTGGAGAAGCATCAGTGAAAGAGTACATTTAAGGAAGTGCATGGGGCCTTTTAGAGGCAAATTGTATGCATACCGTCTGAAACAGGTACTAAGTGTACCCTGTTAATCCATACAGAAAGATAAAAGAACTAACATTGGAATGGTCTTCACCCAGAGATGGTGCTGTGTAGTTTTTACCAGGTCAAGAAGTTTGACCTGATGCTGCCTACTGTTGTATGATTTATTAAAAAAGTTTACATACATACATTCATCTAACACACATATAAAACATTCTAGCTAGTATAGTTATTTTGATATGAGAGTAATTTGTTTACAAATTAGTTTTTCTGAGTTAAATCTTAACTGGGACAAATGGTTGTCCCAGTTTCCTTGGACTTCACTATAAGTATGTAATGGAAGAAATAAATATAATAGCAATAACATCTTTACACAAACATTTTATCAAAGTCATATTATAAAATTGTGTGTGTTTTTTTTTTTTTGTTTGTTTGTTTTTAATTAAATATCTTTAAGGTATGTCTTGAGTGTGGAGAAGATTATTGTTCAGGATGCTTCGCTAAAATTCACCAGAAGGGGGCACTGAGGTTCCATAGAACAACTCTTTTGCAGGTATGACTTTAAAATGCTTTACTGGTAGTGTATTTATAGAACATTTCAACACAAAGACATTTAAAACATGCTTAATTATTGAGAATTTAGGAAGATTTACACTAATTTCTAAAATTATATTATGTACAGACAGTCTTTACATACTTGAAATTATTTTACTGAACACTAATCTGAATTCTATTTTGCTATTTAAACTGTGTTTTAATATAGTTCCTAAAACACTTACCTTGATTAGAATTTTTATATTATGCATTCTATCTGTGAATTTGACATTTAAAAATTAGACCATATTTTTAACTATTGTTTTAATTGAACACATGATCTAAGTATTATTTCTATCTAATTTATGTTTAACTTTTTATGTTTAGTTTAAAAATTATTCTTTTATTTTCCTCATTATTATGTAATTAAGCTTATCTCTCAGGTTTCCCCCTATATATTAGAAGCTTTTATTTATTTTCATATAGTCATTGGTTTTTGAAATGCCTAAATTCAAACCATGTGAGCTGGTCTTAAAATTCTCATAATTAAGCAACACATATGGTTAAATGTAGATATGACATTATATGATTTACTAGAGTCCCAATGCATGAAATTCATGCAAGGAGCTCGGCCCTTGCAGCCCTGGCTTCGTCCAGAAGGTCGTCTGGAAGGATGTCCTGAAGTTTGTTTGGCTGTCTGGTCTAATTGGCATATTATGCTTTTATTATTATAGATATTTAATGATGCCTTGATTTGTCATAAATTTCACTCCTTTGACAACAAATATTCATTGAGTACCTTTAGGAAGCAGTGTCTGTGGTAGGCAGTGACCTTGCACAGATGAATATCACTAGGATCCTGCTCTTGGACCTGAGGATAAAACTGAGAATGAAGGAACTTGCAGTGGTTCTCAACCTGTGGGTCTCGACCCCTTTGGGGGTCGAACGACCCTTTCACAGGGTCGCCTAAATACATCCTGCATATCAGATGTTTACATTATAATTCATAACTGTAGCAAAATTACAGTTATGAAGTAGCAATGAAAATAATTTTATGGTTGGGGGTCACCACAACATGAGGAACTGTATTAAAGGGTTGCGGCATTAGAAAGGTTGAGAACCACTGGGTTAAGGATTTTATTATTTCTTAGAGGCAAAGGGATGGGAATGATTGGATTCATATTTTAAAAGATCACGGGTAGATTTAAATCTTTACATTTAAGAAATATATATTTTTATTGATTTCATAGAGGAAGAGAGAGGGAGAGAGAGATAGAAACATCAATGATGGGAATCATTGATCAGATGCCTCCTGCATGACCCCTACTGGGAATGGAGCCCACAACCCGGGTATGAGCCCTGATTGGAACTCAAACCGTGGACTCCTGGTTTATAGGTTGATGCCCAACCACTGAGCCACGCCAGCTGGGCTTTACATGTTTCTTGAATATAAGTATCGGTAGCTCTAAAAACCCAAGTCATGATAACTGCCAAACCTAAAATTGATCTTACTCATATTACTCATATTAATATTTGTCAATGTCAATTACTTTCAAATGGCTACTCCATGTTTGGGTCATCCTGGTAGAAATGCAGAAATGATGGAGGGAACAGGACAAAGAAACAAAAGAACAAACCCACCCAACTCCCTGTTGTTCTCACCCCTCAGGTTGGAGCAATTGAACTGTCATAGGAAATAAAGGTTGACATATATAAAAGTGAGTGTAATCGCTAACATGGAACTAGCATAGAGTTTAACTAAAGACACTCCACCTTAAGGGGAAAAAGTATAATTACCCCACTAGGCGTTTATGTTAGGAACTTTCCATTCAATGATTTATTCAGTACTCGGTATGGAAGATACAGAGAGAAATGAGACATGGTTTCCCCCTCAACTTCAGGAACTGACCCTCCCAATGTAAGTCTGATTCTCTTCTCTCTTTCTCCCCTTCCCTTCCCTTCCCTTCCCTTCCCTTCCCTTCCCTTCCCTTCCCTTCCCTTCCCTTCCCTTCCCTTCCCTTCCCTCCCCTCCCCTCCCCTCCCCTCCCCTCCCCTCCCCTCCCCTCCCCTCCCCTTCCCTTCCCTTCCCTTCCCTTCCCTTCCCTTCTCTCTCTCTTCTCTTTCTTCTCTCTCTCTCTCTCTCTCTCTCTCTCTCTCTCTCCCTCCCTCCCTCTTTTTTTCTCCCCCCCACCCCCATGCACACACACACACACACATACACACATGGGGAGAAGGAGGAGGAAGGAGAGGGAATATACATTTCAATAAATTTTAACCTTTGTCAAATAATTTTCTGTCAAGTAAAGTAAAATGCACGAGGGAAATTACTAAATTATCCTGCTTTCTCTCCTTGTTTCCATCCTCTCCCCTGTCTTTCTCTATGCGTTCAGGGTCCGGATGCTCTTGTGCCTTGGCCTGATGACCATGGCTCAGCGATGAGTGGATATCTCTTCCTATCAGTTATTATTAACCAGTCATAGTGTTTTTGTTTTTTCGCCCTTTTGGTACCATCAAAGCCATAAGAGATTTTTTATTGAGTGCTGAATTCATACCTAATCTGAGACGTTAGGGTGGACATTTTAAGGGATTAAGCAAAGAAAAAAAAAAGAAAGACTCATAGACACAGACAACAGTATGGTGAATGCCAGAGGGGAAGGGGGATGAGGGAAAGTACAAAAAGGTAAAGGGGGGAAAATGGTGATGGAAGAATACTTGAATTGCAGTGGTAAACCCACATTACAGGATACTGATGGTGTATTGTAAAACTGCATACCTGAAACCTGTATAATTTTATTAACCAATGTCACCCCAATAAATTCAATTTTTTTTAAAGAGTAGAAACAAAAACAAAGTAACAAGTGCTGGTGAGGATGTGAAGAAATTTGGTGGGAAAGTATTTAATTGCCTAACAACTATGCTGCACACCTGAAACTAATACAAAATAGAATGTAAACTGGCATTGAAAATTAAAATAAAATAAAAAAAAACACGGTGTAGCCATTATGGAAAACAATATGGCAGTTCCTAAAAAAATAAAAATAAAATTACTATATGAGGGGGAAAAAAGCATTACTATATAAAAAGCAAGCATTCTAGTCTAATGGCTGCTATACTTTATCTTTTTAACCTGTTATTATAAAGCATAGCCAAATTTGAGTATTGTAAATCATTTGACCTCCATCTTCTAGCCCAGTGAGTCTGTATGAAGTTCACCGTCAATAAGTACCATTTTGTTCTGTCATATCTTGTTTTACTTGTAAGAAAAATATCTGAAAAACTGAAAGCAAACTATTACCATTTCCATATTGACTAACATGATAATTTCACAGGGCCTTTCTTTTGACTTACGATTGATTTAGACTTGGCAGTGAGCTTGACACAAGTTTATTTTTACCTCTCAGACTGTTAAATAATTACTTATCTGAAAAATAAAGTGTAAATGTGCAATGGGAATTACTAAGGATGAAAATTCTACTTCTATATTTAGAATGATTTTCAACACTAATGTTTAAAAAAGATGATTGTAGTGGGTGAGCCTCACATTGATAGAAAGTAGTTCTTACTATAGCAGGAATTTCTATTTTCTTTAAACAACATATAATCAAACAGAAGAGACAAGGTTAATCAGAGATAATGGAAGATAGGAGAAAAACAAAAGGCATTTTGATGTGAACTATGACATACACAAAGGGAGGTTGGATTAAACAAATCATTAATATATTCTGGTATTTATATTTTCTTAATTGGAATGGAGATTTCCTTAAATGGAAAGGAGCGATATTGGGAAGTGGAGAGGTGAATAAGAATAAATAATTGAGGTAGAACTTCTATGTTTCCTGCTGTGAAACATTTATATTCAGCCTCTTTACATTTTTATTTTCAAATAAAGGTATGCCTATGTAAATATGGCTCTCAGTGGGAATATCTGCTTGCTTGAACATACCTACAGGAAAGTAATTATCAGGAAGAGCCTCAGTTATCACAGTATAATTTATCCTTACTGACTTTATGGTAGAGTTTTTTTCTTTTAGTTGACAATAACCAATATTAGCTTATGGACTTACATTATTATCATTATTCTGTTATCGTTTAGAATAATACTATATATTCATTTTATTTTTATTTAGGTATAATTTACATAATATATTAGTTTGAGCAGTACAGCATAATAATTTAATATTTGTATCCATTGCACAATGACTATCTAGTTAACATTCGTCATTATACAATTCCAAAAAATATTTCTGTTGCGATGAGGACTTTTAAGATCTACTCTCTTAGCAACTTTCAAATAGACAATACAGTAACTATTAACTATAGTCACCATGCTGTGCATTATATTGGCATGACTTATTTGTTATATTTTCGAATCATAGCTAGTCATTTTGGATAATATGGTTCCTTAATTGGATGATCTTATAGTAGCCCATTTTATTATTTATTTACAAGAGGCCCGGTGCACGAAATTCATGCATGGGGCTGGGGGCCCTCAGCCCAGCCTGCACCCTCTCCAATCCAAGACCCCTCGGGGGATGTCTGACTGAGGATCGGGCCTGAACCAGCAGTCAGACATCCCTCTCACAATTTGGGACTGCTGGCTCCTAATTGTTCACCTGCCTGCCTCCTGATCGCCCCTACTGGCCCCCCTGCCAGCCTGATCACCCCTAACCGCCTCTGCCTGCCAGCCTGGTCACCCCGAACTGCCCCCCCTGCTGGCCTGGTTGCCCCCAACAGCCTCCCCCTCTGCCAGCCTGGTTGCCTCTAACTTCCCCTCTGCCAGCCTGGTCACCCCTCACTGCCCCCCTCTGTGGGCCTGGTTGCCCTTACCTGCAACCCCCTGCTGACCTGGTCACCTCCAACTGCCCCCTCAGCTGGCCTGGTTACCCCTCACAGCCTGCTGTTCAGTCGTTTGGTCATCCCTCACTAACGCCCCTGCTGGCCTGGTCCCCTCACGCAGCCTGCTGGTCAGTCGTTTGGTTGCCCCTCACTGCCCCCCGCAACCCCCCCTGCTGGTCTGGTCACCCCACACAGCCAGCTGTTCAGTCGTTTGGTCATCCCTCACTAACCCCCCTGCCAGCCTGGTTGCCCCACACAGCCTGCTGTTCAGTAGTTTGGTTGTCCCTCACTAACCCCCCTCCCGGCTTGGTCTCCCCACCCAGCCTGCTGCTCAGTCATTTGTTCGTCCCTCACTAACCCCCCTGCCGGCATGGTCGCCCCACTCAGCCTGTTTGGTCTTCCGTTCAGTTGCGATGGTCCCTGGCTCTTTATATATATAGATTTTTAATTTTTGAAAATTCATTATAGAGAAAGGGAGAGGGAGAGGGAGAGGGAGAGGGAGAGGGAGAGGGAGAGGGAGAAACATTGATTGGTTGCCTCATGCACGAACCTGCAACCTGGGTATGCACCCTGACCAGGATCAAACCTGTAACCTTTTAGTGTAGGAAACAATGCTCCAACCAACTGAGCCACTCTGGCCAGGGCTGGTGGCCCATTGTAAATGTTGTGCGTACACATATTGTTGATGCTATGGTGTACCCCCAGATCCTCCTCTTTAGGACTGAGGCACTCATTCCCTAACTTACTAGAGTGTTCCCTGTGGATGAGCCATAGGTGAGCCTCTCTCACAAATTATTTTTGCTCAAAGGGAATGGCTACTTCCAAGCTTAAACTCCATCTCTGGAGGCAGCCTGTTTTCTGGTCCAATTTCTGGTCTATGTGAGGGTACATTGCCAGCAGCCCACTTACCTCCATTGTCAACTCTGATGGGCTTTCAAAGCTCCCTGCCTTGGGATTGGCAGTTGCATTGAAGTCAGCTGTTCTCTCTACCCAATTCTCCTCCCTTCACTTGTCCAGGTGTTGTTCTCAGAGCGGGAAAAGCCATGCAGGCAAAGCTCAGCATTTGTTTTCTGGGGAACAAACATGACATTATGCTATTCAGAGTGAAATTACAGATAATTGTTGCCCTAAATTTAGAGTAATTTAGTGCTGCTATTTTGAAGGTTAATATGTAACATCTTTTTCTTTACTTTCCAAATTCTGAATTGAGAAATAGATATTAGATCCAGAAGGTAGAAATCAAAATATCAATTTTATTATTGATATAATCAAAATTGGTGGTTGTAGCATGAATGTGCAGACAAATCAACTTCCTGGTGCTTCCTTAAATTGAATCTTCTTCTGCTTCTTTTTTTTTTTCCATCTGCCCCACCAAACTGTAGACATTTATGTACCTTTGGCAGAGCAGAGCCTAACTGGTAAAACTCCTTAATGGGGGTCTAGATCGGAACGCATCCCTCTATGGGCAGGCAGCTCTGAGAGAACCTAGAAGGGCAGAAGGCTCACTTTCTTTTCCCAAAGTCTCACTCTATAAATAGAAGGATGGGAAGTAAATGTTCCTTCAAAAAGGAATTATTATAATTCACATGATTTTAGAATCCAGGTGATGTAAATATACCAAAATGCATACATTTGCTATTTATAACTATTAGTTAATATTACACTTAAGAGAAAAAATAAAGCATTTAAAATACATATAAACCACTGAGTACCAGCATGCTTTACCTATTTTTTCAATGGGAATAATGCTTATTTCTTATGCCACAAGCCTGTGTTCATTGTCCTTCAATATGATTATTACTTTGCACTTTATCAGTTTTTTCTTAAACTATATAGTTATTAACTAGTCCCTCTTTTATATCTTCTGATAATTTTTTTTTTCCAGAGAAGAAGGGAGAGGGAGAGAGAGAGAGAAACATCAATGATGAGAGAGAATCATTGACCGGCTGCCTCCTGCATGCCCCCTACTGGGGATCAAGCCCAAAACCTGGGCAAGTGCCCTGACTGGGAATCAAACCATGACCTCCTGGCTCATAGGTTAACGCTCAACCACTGAGCCAGTATGACCAGGCTTTTCTGATAAATTTTAAATTCTGTGAGGATAGGTACTATTTCTGTCTTGTTCATTACAGTATTTTCAGTGCTTAATATTGTACCTGGCACATACAAATCAATTTTTGAACAAACGAAAACGTGAATGAATCCCTAGTGAAATGTTCAAACTCCCGAAATCATTTAAAACTATATTTTAAGTAGCGATGTATATTTTTCTCTGAATTTTGAAAACCAAAGACTGGATAATTAAAAGAATTATTATATGTTAAGGTGCTGTGTTAAAGGAGGGTTAGCAAAAGCCTTTGCTCTTTAGTATGAGAATTTGACCTTTAACTTTCTAGCTCTTTCCCCAGGATACAGATAAAGGTAGTGGTGTCTACTGTTTTTCTAGACTTAGGGTAAATATGACTCCTCATTGGTCAGTTGCCTCTAACTGGGAGAACCATAAACACTTGGAGTGAGACACCTGAGTGTGGTGAGCTGTACAACTGGCCTGTCTGCTGTGAGGCTCTGGAAGATGTGCAGAAGGTTAACTCCATGGAGAATGGGGTTTCTAAGCGAGGTGTATCCCTCAGCTATCAGAGCTATGCTTCTGCGTGAACTGCTGCCAGAATCAAACCCCAAAAGATACTGTCTTGGTGGCAATCGAATTCCTCTTCTTTTTTTTTTTTAATATATTTTATTGATTTTTTACAGAGAGGAAGGGAGAGGGATAGAGAGTTAGAAACGTCAGTGAGAGAGAAACATCAATCAGCTGCCTCCTGCACACTCCCCACTGGAGATGTGCCCACAACCCAGGTACATGCCCTTGGCCGGAATCGAACCTGGGACCCTTCAGTCTGCAGGCCGACGCTCTATCCACTGAGCCAAGCCAGTTAGGGCCAAATTCCTCTTCTTATCATTCCGAGTACACTGATGCCAAGACTGCTTTGCTGGCAGCCCTGGTAGTCTGAAAGTTTAGTTAATCCGGGAGGACTCATTGGTGGACATTGCAGTTAAGTCTTTCATTAACCAGGATGTCAAAAACCAGAATGATAGGATACCCGAAAGGTAAGTGAAGAACACTTGTATAGGCATCACTGACAAGAATTTTTTAAAAAAACAACTTTCTTGATATGTAATTTACATACCTTGCAATTCGTTCATTCAAGTTGCACAATTCAATGGATTTTAGTATATTCACAGATATGTGCAACTCCCAGCACAATTAATTGTTTAGAACATTTCGACCCCTCAAAAAGAAACCTTTTGCTACTACTTCCATCTCCTATATCCCTCTTTCCTAATTCCCTGGCAACCACTAATCTATTTTTGCCATTGTAGGTGAGCTTATCTGGACATTTAATGTAAATTGGATCATATAACATGTGGCCTTTCATGTCTGGCTTTTTTTTTTTTTTTTTACTAAGTATAATATTTTCAAGGTTCATCTATATTGTAGCATGTATCAGTACTTTATTTCATTGTATGGTTATATCACATTTTGTTTATGCACTCATTGTTTGATGGACATTTGCATTCCCACCTTTTGACTATTATGATAATGTTGCTATGAACATCTGTGTACAGGGTTTTGTGGGAACATATGTCTTTTCTCTCTTAGTTGTATCTCTAGCAGTGGGTCCTATGGTGACTGTCTTTACTTGTTGGAGGAACTGCCCACTGTTTTCCAAAATGACTGCTCCATTTTGCACTTCCACCAGCAGTGTGCGAGATTTCTGCTTTCTCTGTGTCCTAGTGAACACGTGTTCTCTGTCTTTTTGATTCTGGCATCTTTGTGGGCAAAAAGTAGTATCTCCTGGTAGTTTTGATTTGCCTTTCTCCAATGACTAATATTGCCACACATCTTTTCATTGTTTATTGGCCATTTGTATGTTTTCTTGGAGAAATGGTGGCAAGAATTTTTGAAGACTTAAGTATGGGGCTGTTTACTAGCCTGCACTTCAGTGAAACTCCATGTGTGTGATGATCTTTTAGATGTGAGTACTAAGAAAAGCTAGGGGAAGGGAAAAGACCGCCTTTGACAGGGGTATGGGAAAGGGAGAGTAGGTGTCTGTTACCATCAGTGGATAGTTGGAAGAACATAATGGTTTAGGGAGCATATTACAGAAGCAAGTGACAGGTACAGTGGAGAGGGTAGAGGCAGTGCAAGGGTTTAGTGCAGAGAGGGCCCGAATCAATGTCAAAGGGAAAAGAAGGTGCTTCTGTGAAATTTATACTGAGGGCATCTTTAAGATAAAGCTCATATATGCAAGCTCAGAAACTCCCAGGGTGGTTGTGTGGGTCAGATTCAATGACAGCAAGTATAAAAGTATTTTACTCATAGCAGGTGCTCTGTACATTAGGTTTTATTAGGATGCATTGCTAGCAGAAATTCAGTCAAGTCTTACACCATCTAAATTTAGAAATTAGAAAATAGCATAATATTAATGATAATGAGTCTAAAATATTAATGCAATGGTTACTTTTGGTTTTAGGGCTGCTTTTCCAAATTATATATATATAAACGCTTTGTGAAAAAAACAACAGTAAAGTAAGATATTAGAGCTCAGTCTGTGAGAGTATACTTAAAAATACAGATTTTCTCCTTGTCCAAATTGAGAAAAATAGAATCTCAATTTTGGAGGGGACCATTCAGATCATTAGATTAATCACATGTCTGAACCTTTAATCAATAACATTGCAAATATCCATCACCGATGGAAACTTTATAATTGTCAGGTGATACTTACATTTTCTTACAGATTTATCATGGAATCTGACAACTTTTAGAGTAGTTTTATTGACTCTATGTTATGTTCATTGGACTCTATGTGATAAAAACCATCTAATTATGATGTAACAGCATTACTAAATATAAAAATCAAATATGACAAATTTATTGTTAGTTTATTCTGCTCTGCCTAAAAATCTATCATTCAAAGAATTGCATATAAAATCTCTTGTTCCTCATGTAGCTCAACTATGAGTAATTATTGACAGTAGCTAACTTATCTGGATGCATTTTACATGTTATATTAGTTTAAAACAATAGTGAATACTTGCAAAAATATTGTGCATAATTACATGGCATCAAAAGTGCAAACAGAAAGCAGGTTGCAGGTGTGAGTTTCCTGCATTATTTTCTTGTTGCTATTCTGGCTCACTTTTATGATTGCTCTCTAAATAGAAATTTTTAATGTTGTAATAAAAGTTGAAGACACAATTATTTATACTGAGATTACATTCTGTTTTTTCTTGATACCAAGAGATTTAAATTTTTTTTTGACAAATATTACCTTTTGAGATATTACATTTTATGCTATATTGCCTCATATAAAATATTTTAACTGCAGTGTTTTATTTCATTATTTTTACATGTTACTTTAAGATAATACTAAATATCGAGTCCAGGTTAGTTTCACTTGGCATTTACTATCTGTTGAATAGCAAGCTGCATTTATATCAGGGGGATGTGTCCAGGTCCCTGTTTATTTTTATTATCTCTTTATGTGTCAAGGGGGAATAATAATACATAAATCCTGTGGTTTCCATTAGACCTTTATAAGAAAGGTAAATCTGAGGGTCCTTTAAGTTCTACTTAAAGTTATACTTAAATGATACTGGAGTAAGCAGTAAACCAGTCACATGAATTCACACATTCCTGTCTGGCTTGCAATAAGAAGTTTCTTATGCCATTGATATTTTTGAACTACTCATACACATTCCATATCTTTTTTTAGAACTTTGATGAGCAGAAGTAGATGTAAAATACAGTTTTGTTGTGAGTTCTCCTGTTGTAATTTTATTTTTTATACATTATATATAAAGTTTAATATATATATATATATATATATATATATATATATATATATTAGAGGCCCAGTGCTTGGATTCGTGCACACTGAAAGTAAATCAATTAGAAGGTGGCCAGCAGGGCAGGACTGGGTGAGATGGGCCGGACACTCCCTGGAGCCAACCTCCAGTGGTCCCTCCCTGGCCAGCCTCACCTGGGGAAGGGCTGGGGCTTGAAGGGCTCCTGCAGTGTGAGCAGGGTCCCTCCACCAGGTGGGGTCCCTCGGCCTTGCCTGTGGGGATCGGGCCAAAACCAGCAGTCCAACATCCCCTGAGGGGTCCCAGAGTGCAAGAGGGCACTTTGCAAAGTTGCTGTCGCTCGGCAGCTCCTGTGTTGAGCGTCTGCCCCCTGGTGATCAGTGCACATCATAGCTACCGACTGGTCAGCCGGTTGCTGGTAGGCCGGTCAGCTGGTTGGCTGGTTGGCCGGTTGCGTAGACTTTTATGTATATATGGCTTCAGAATAGCTCAGTGTGTAATAATTAGATTTAAGGTTAGTACATGTGAACTCAGTGCTCAATAGCAGTGACACACATGTATTTCTCAAATCAAAGCCTGGGAGCAGCCAGTCTAGGGTGAGCATGGAGCTTCAAGGGGTTCAGGTTGCAGGCTCTTTATATTTTGTTGCTCTGCCATTGGGGACAGAGTGTTCTGTTTCCCAAATTACCTTACGGTCTGTGATATCTATAAAGCTTCAGTTAGCACTTGTTGCAATTTTCTTTCATCCCATAAATATTGTTTGCTTCTGTTATTCATTTATTTGTATGAGGAATTTACTCAAATTCTGTTTTTCTTTTTTAGTTTCTGCTATGTGGAAATTCCTGTCCTCTTTTTCTCTACCTTTCCAGCTGGCCTGAACTTAACTTTTTCTTTCTTATTTTCTTTTGATCCTAACAGTAGATGCAGCCTTTGGTCAAATAATTTATAAATATCTTTTTCTTTAACTTTCATGGAAAGTGCAGATTTGACTCTGTGGTAAATCATAGGGAACAAATTTATACTAAGATTATCTTTAAAGATGGATTCATCAGAAAAGCAAATAATAATATGGTCTAAGAATAGAAGATATAGTTTAATACTATAGAATAATTAAAAGATACAGCTCATTTTCATTCTTGTTTAATGAATTAAGATGTTTAAAATTATGTATTTTATATTTAAACTAGAGGCCCAGTGCACAAAAATTTGTGCACTTGGGAGAGGGGGAGTACCTCAGCCCTGCCTGTGCCCTCTCGCCGTCTGGGACCCCTCGGGGGATGTCCACCTGCTGGCTTAGGCCTGCTCCTCAGGGGATCAGACCTAAGCTGGCAGTCAAACATCCCTCTTGCAACCGGGAGCCCTCGGGGGATGTCCACTTGCCAGTGGGGGGCAGGCCTAAGCTGCAGTTGGACATCCTTAGCGCTGCTGAGGAGGTGGGAGAGGCTCCCACCACCACCGCTGTGCTGGCAGCCATCAGCCTGGCTTGTGGCTGAGCAGAGCTCCCTCTGTGGGAGCACACTGACCACCAGGGGGCAGCTCCTGCATTGAGTGTCTGCCCCCTGGTGGTCATTGTGTGTCATAGTGACCAGTCATTCCCAGTCGTTCTGCTGTTAGGGTCAATTTGCATATTACCCTTTTATTATATGGGATAGTGGCCTGGTGAACGGGTGGGGGCTGTCTGATTTGCCCTGAAGGGTGTCCCAGATCAATGTGGGGGTCGCGCTGGGGAACCTGGCCAGCCTGGGTGAGAGGCTGATGGCCGTTTTCAGGCTGGCCATGCCCCCCGGCGACGCAAGCTCGCAGCCTCTCCTTTTTTTCTTTTTTTTTTTTGGTGGGCTGGAAGCAGGTATCTGAGATTTGTTTATCTTCTATAATTGAAACTTTGTAGCCTTGAGTGTAGCCCAGGGCCAGCCCGAGCAGGTGGAAGCTTGGCTTCCTCCATCGCAGGGGCAACCCAAGCCTCCTGCTCGTTCCAGCTCCATGGCTGCCGCTGTCTTTGTTGGGTTAATTTGCATACTCGCGCCTGATTGGCTGCTAGGTGTGGCTTGAGCATAGCAGAGGGACGGTTAATTTGCATGTTTCTCTTTTATTATATAGGATTACATTTACTTTGGAAAGATATTTTTACTAAGTAGAAATTTAATGGGATTGTTGCATCTTGCCATAGATCCGTGATAACTTAAGGAATTTATCTGATTGGTGAGTTAGTATTTCTTCTTTTCTATGTAGTTTTAAACTAAGAGATTTATTCTGATTGTTAGTGTTGATTACAGATAATGGAATCCTTATACCCTCCACGTGCAATGTGTTCAATGCAATGTATGAATTGAAATATACTAGTAAAATAATTTGTAGAGGTTTCTTTGAATAAAGAAATCTTGAGCAAATGTTTGATAACTTTTAGTAAACTTTACTTTGCTATAAGTTAAAGCATAATTCTTTAGTGTACATGTGCTTGTGATATAAATTTGCATATTATGTTATGGCAGAAATACATATAACTAAAGATATGATCTATGGTAATAAAAGCATAATATGCTAATTAGACCAGACGTCCTTCTGTCCTTCTGGATGAAGCTGGGGCCGCGAGGGAAGCCCAGGTCCCGGGTGCTGCTAGAGGTGAGAGGGAGGGAAGCCCAGGTCCTGGGTGCCAGGGGGAAGCCAGTGCTGGCAGCTGGGGAAGGAAGGCCTACTTTTGCACAGATTTCGTGCATCAGGCCTCTAGTTTCTGAATAAATTTCCCATTCTGGAAAATCACCATTTCTTCAACTTTTTCTCCTTCCTTCCTTCCTTCCTTCCTTCCTTCCTTCCTTCCTTCCTTCCTTCCTTCCTTCCTCCCTTCCCTTCCCTTCCCTTCCCTTCCCTTCCCTTCCCTTCCCTTCCTTTCCCTTCCCTCCCTTCCTCCTTTCGTTCCTTTCTTTCCTTCCTCCCTTCCAACCAACCTCCCTTCCTCCCTTCCTTCCTTCCTTCCTTCCTTCCTTCCTTCCTTCCTTCCTTCCTTTCTTCTCCCCATCCAAGGATATTTTTCCCATTCATTTTTTTAGAGAGAATGGAGGGGGAGGGGGAGAGACAAACATCAATGTCTCTGGCCCAGGGATCAAGAACCTGCAACTGAGATATGTATCCTTGACTGGAATTGAATACCAGACCCTTCAGTCTGCAGGCCGACACTCTAACCACTGAGCAAAACTGCTAGTACTCAACTTTTTTTTAAAGGTCTTCATATAAAACCTTCCTTCATTGCTAAGGTTTTGTCTTTAATTGTGAGACAGCCTGCCCTTAATTGCCTTCTTACAGTAATGTGCTGGAGAGAGAGAGAAAAAAAAAACAACAACCTAAGAATCAATAAAACTCCACAGTTTTTCTGTTATCACACTTCTGTTTACCAATTGCTTATGAGGTAATTCATAGCAAAGAAAACAGAACAAACTGTTTTTGGGAAAATGTTCCCAAATGATATGTGAGGAGAAGCGTTTTTCTCAAAAAGAAGGCCAAAATAAATAAATAATGAATATATATATATATATATATATATATATATATATAATTAAAAAATTCCATTAGTGCATTTGCTATTCCTGAAATGACTTTATCTATTAAAGTTATCCAAGTCTGCCCATATTCAACCCTACCACTCACTGCAACTGATGAATTCATAACGTTTCTTCTGCTGTAACACAATTTCTTTCTCTGTGTGTATATGCATCTCTTTTCCTCCCTCTCTACCTTTTTGCTTAGCATATACAAATGAGATAGCAGAACTCTCCCACAGAAATTAGTTTTTAGTTTCTAATGCAAGGCTATGGTTGCAATAAATCTCTTCTAAAACTCTGTAATTGGAAAATCAATGAAAGTTAACACCATGAAAAGAGACATTGCAGCATTTTCTTTGTTCACAATTAGGAAGTAACATAGGTCTAAATTATGTGGGGAACTCTGTGAGCTGGAATTTCTGGATCACGTGAGGAGGTACGGCTCTGTCAACGTGGGCATTAATGTTCATGTCCGGGCAGCCATGGTGTGGGGTGATGATGGTAGTTGTGTTCTGAAGCACTGACACCATCATAAAGTCTATCCTATTTCTGACTAAACTAAAACTTTTGCTCTTGGACCTTAACTTCTGCAAGGTGCCATCCATTCCAAAATGTTATAAAATATCAACTCTCTTTACTTTGATTAATGATACATTGTCAGAGTGATGAATTCTTCTAGAGTGTAATTTGAGAGATAATATCATTCCAGGGAGAAAAAAAAAGAAAGTTCAGGTGAGGATTTAGAACAGTGACCAGATGAAATCCTACCAGCACTCAGTGTAGTGAAGGGTGTGGGGGGACCTGGGGATGCTGGCAGTAAATCCCATTCTGGGGCTTTAGTTTGAGCTTCTGTTCTACAGCACCATGTACGGTGTGCCCCGGAGACTGTTTTGTTTTTGTTTTTAAACATTTTTAGCACGTGGAGAAGTTGCACAGGTAATTTCAATCCTTTGCAGTCCCCTCTGCCTCCTGTTGATACCTTTTAGTATTGCTATATATAAACTTTCATGTTTAGAAGATGGAAATATGAATATCTTTGAGTTTTAAAATTGGAAAATATCTTTTTAATAGATATGCTACAGTGTTATGGTAGTTAATATGCATAGTTATCTATTTTAAATATTTCATAACAATAACCTTCACATTCTTGTTCAAAGACTACTTATTACTTAAAATGATAGTTTTTGTATTATCAAGTAAAAGATAATTTGTTTTGTGTTACCAATCCAGATGGGTCCTTCTAAGCAGAGAGAAAAGGCTGCAGAGATATAAACCAAATTGTTAATAATGGTTACCTTTGGAAAGTTCCACTTGTGAATTAGAAGAGACCTCTATTTCTTACTTTTTAATATGGTGGTGTTATGATTTATTTTCACTGTGTTTCTCTAATTTTAAAGATGTTGCTAATATAAGGCTACATCTATGTATTTCTCTGTGGGAATGCTCTTGAGTATTTTGGGCAGGAACTTTTATTCTTAAACTCTCCATCCCTCACATTTCTAAATATTTATTAAACTTGCTGGTTATCACCCATTAAATGTCAGTAGTGCTCTCCAATGATTGTGAAAACCAAACACACCTCCCCACATTTTCAAATCTTGTTGCTCTAGCTGGGAAGTAGCAGTCTTTGTATTAATCAGATCTCTTACACTAGCTTGATCAAAAAGAATAATTTTTTTCTTGTTGCTGATGGCCTCACAGATGTCTTGTGAGGGAGTATGGATGAGGTGGCCGAGTCACGGTAAGAACCAGGGCTGGGAATTGGAAAGCTGTTGAGAGCCCGGGGAGGCTCCTTCTCTTGAACTTTGTATGTGTGTGTGTATCTACTTTATTCTTTTATTATAATTAACAGATTATGAATTTACCTAACAGACAGACCAAATGTGACCTCCTTGATTCCACATCTAAATTTTCATAAAATCAACCTGGACTAGATGCTCACTTCCTGTCCAATGACCATGTCTGAGAAGGCAGACATTTTTAAAAGTAAATTTACAAATGTTTGCAACAAGAATTTTAAAGTGTGTAGTTCAGTATGTTCACATTCTTTATAATTGATCTCCAGAATTTTATCTTGCAAAACTGAAACTGTCTATACCTAATAAATAGCATTCTACTTTGTTTCTACGAATTGAGTATATGCCTAATACAAGTGGAATTATACAGTCTTTGTCTTTGGTAACTGGCTTATTGTATTTGGCATAATTTCCTCATGGTTCATTTATATTGTGGCATATGTCAGTTTTTTTAAGGTTGAATAATATTTCATTGTATCTGTATAGCCCATTTTGTTTATCTATTCACCCATTGATGACACTTGGGTTGCTTTTTCCTCTTAGCTATTATAATAATGCCACTATGAACATGAGTGTGCAAATATCTCTATTGTTTTTACCATACAGTCAGAAGTAGAATTACCAGACTGGTAATTTAACCTTTTTTTTGAGGAGCCTTCAAAATTTTTTTACAGCAGTTGAACCATTTTAAATTCCCATTGATGGTGTGCAAGGGTTCCAATTACTCCACATCCTCACCAACACTTGTTAGCTTCTGTTTCCTTGGTAATAGCTATCTAAAAATTTTGTGGAGTTCATCATAAAAATATTGAGTATTTCATTCTATAAACATGATTTTGATTCCATTTATTTAGTACTTATTTAATTACTCTTATCATTTTTAGTTTTTAGTGGTAAGCTCTTACAAGTTTTAGTTAAATGTTTTCCTAAGTATTTTATTCCTTCTAATGTGACTGTGGATATAATTATTTTCTTAATTTTATTTTTTGGTTGTTCATTGCTAACCGCGTAGTCTTTCATCATTAATTGTGATATTAGTCATAGTCTTTTGGTGGAAGCTCTTATCAGAATACCAAGGGAGGAAGTCCCTTCGGATTCCCTATTGTGATTTTTTGCCTGCTCTTATTGGGATGATTATGTTGTTTTGTCTTTTATTAAAATGACTTATTACAATATTTGATGTTGAGATGTTCAGTTAACATTGCATTACTGTGATACAATTGTACTTGCTCACGATGCATACTTGACATGTTGATGCTTGATTTGCTGATATTTGGTGAAGTAACTTTGCATTTATTTTCATATGGCATATTGGACTGTAGTTTTATTTATTTATTTATTTTTAATTTAAATTCTTTATTGTTTAAAATATTACATACGTCTTCCTTTTCCCCCCATTGACCTCTCCCTGATCGCCCCCACCCCTCAGCACATGCCCTTATCCCCCACCCCACCCCCACCTGTGTCCATTGGTTATGCTCATATGCATGCATACAGGTCCTTTGGCTGATCTCTTATCCCCTTCCACGCCCCCCCACCCCACTTCCTTCATAGGTTGGACAGTCTGTTCAATGCTTCTATGACTCTGGTTCTATTTTTGTTTGTCAGTTTATGTTGCTCATTATACTTTACAAATGAGTGAGATCATGTGGTATCTATCTTTCTCTGACTGACTTATTTTGTTTAGCATAATGCTCTTCAGTTCCATCCACGCTGCCGCAAATGGTAAGAATTTCTTCTTTTTTACAGCAGCGTAGTATTCCACTGTGTAGATGTACCACAGTTTTCTAATCCACTCATATGCTGATGGGCACTTAGGCTGTTTCCAAATCTTAGCTATTGTAAATTGTGCTGCTATGAACATAGGGGTGCATATATCCTTTCTGATTGGTGTTTCTGGTTTCTTGGGGTATAGTCTTAGAAGTGGGATCACTGGGTCAAATGGAAGTTCCATTTTTAATTTTTTGAGGAAATGCCATACTGTTTTCCACAGTGGCTGCACCAGTCTGCATTCCCACCAGCAATGCACAAGGATTCCTTTTTCTCCACATCCTCTCCAGCACTTGTCTTTTGTTGATTTGTTGATGATAGCCATTCTGACAGGTGTGAGATGGTACCTCATTGTTGTGTTGACTTGCATTTCTCAGATATTAGTGAGTTTGAGCATGTTTTCATATGTCTCTTGGACTTCTGTATGTCCTCTTTCAAAAAATGTCTATTTATGTCCTTTGCTCATTTTTTAAAAAATATATTTTTATTGATTTTTTACAGAGAGGAAGGGGGAGGATAGAGAGTCAGAAACATTGATGAAAGAGAAACATCAATCAGCTGCCTCCTGCATACCCCCTATCGGGGATGTGCCTGCAACCAAGGTACATGCCCTTGACTGGAATCGAACCTGGGACCCTTGAGTCTGCAGTCTGACACTCTATCCACTGAGCCAAACTGGTTAGGACATTTGCTCATTTTTTTTGATTGGATTCTTTATCTTCCTTTTGTTAAGTTGTGTGAGTGCCCTATAAATTTTGGAGATTAAATAAATCCTTATCAGAGATCACATTGGCAAGTATGTTCTCCCATGCAGTGGCTTTCTTGTTTTGTTGATGGTTTCTTTTGCTGTGCAGAGCTTTTTATTTTGATGAAGTCCCATTTGTTTATTTTCTCCTCAGTTTCCATTGCCCCAGGAGCTGCGACGGTAAAGATTTTGCTACGACAAATGTCTGCTATTTTGCTGCCTATAGCTTCTTCTAAGATTTTTATGATTTTTCTTCTTATGTTTAAGTCCTTTATCCATTTTGAGTTTATTTTTATGTAGTTTTATTTTTTTGTAATGTGGTTATCTACCTTGCTATCAGGGTTGTATTAGCCTCATAAAATGAGTTTAGAAGTATTTTTCTTCTGTTTTCTGAATGTGTTTGTGTTGGATTGGTATAATTTTTTTTCTTAAATATTGGTTATAATTTATTAGTGAAACAGTATGAGTCTGGGATTTTTTTTCTCATAGGAAGATTTTGAATTACTAATTCAAAAAGTTTCCTTATTCTATTCTAATTTTCTAGAGTCAGTTTTGGTAACTTGTGTCTTTCACTGGATGTTGTCCAAATGTTGGCATCATTTTTTTATTCTTCTATAATCCTTTTAATTTCTACAGAATAGTGATGTTCCTTATTTCATTATTTATTTTGTTAACTTGTATTTTACTCTTTATTTTTCTCAGTCAGTCTAGCTAGCCACAGCTTTATAATTTTTCAAGTGTACTTAACAAACCCACTTTTGATTTCATTGATTTATTCATTTTTTTTCTATTCATTGACATCACAATATATTATGTTTTCATAATCAGTCAATTGAAGGTATTTTCTAATATTTTATGTGGTTTATTTTTTTTTTTATCCAAAGGTTATGTAGAAGTAGTTTGTTCAACTTCTAAATATTTTGTTTCACAAAATAATTTGTTGCTGATTTTTAATTTTAATTTTTTATGGAGGTCAGAGATCATGCTTTCTATGATTTCAATTCTTATGAATTTATTGCCACTTATTTTACGTGGAACATATGGTCTGTCTTGAAGAATGTGTCATGTGCGCTTGTAAATAATTTATATTCTGATGTTGTGAGGTTGAGGGTTCTTTAAATGTGATTTAGGTTAATTTACTTAATGGTGGTGTTCAAGTTTTCTATATCCTTACTGATTTTCTGCCTAGCTATTTTATTAATTTCTGATAGGGGGTATTAAAATTTCTAACTGTAATTTTTTAATGGACTTACTATCTTTTTAGTTACTAGCATGTCTGTTGTTGCTTTATGTACTTTAGGGCTCTGTTGTTAATTGCATATGTAATTGTTAGAACTTCCTGTTTCATTGACTGTTATTACTATAAAATATCCCTCCTTGTCTTGTTATATTTCTTTTTTTTAAAAATATATTTTATTGATTTTCTACAGAGAGGAAGGGAGAGAGACAGAGAGCCAGAAACATCGATGAAAGAGAAACATCAACCAGCTGCCTCCCGCACACCTCCCACTGGGGATGTGCCCGCAACCAAGGCACATGCCCTTGACCGGAATCGAACCCGGCACCCTTCAGTCCACAGGCCGACGCTCTATCCACTGAGCCAAACCGGTCTGGCTATATTTCTTACTAATATAACCACTCCAGTTTTTTTATTGGTATTACTTTCAATGTATATAGATTTCCATCCTTTTGCTTTAACCTATTTGTCTTTGAATTTAAAGTTAGTTCATAAATGGCACATAGTTGGGTATTGCTTTTTTAAAAAAAATCAAGTCTGACTCTTTTTTTTAAAAAAATATATTTTATTGATTTTTACACAGAGGAAGGGAGAGGGATAGAGAGTTAGAAACATCGATGAGAGAGAAACATCGATCAGCTGCCTCCTGCACACCCCACACTGGGGATGTGCCCGCAACCAAGGTACATGCCCTTGACTGGAATCGAACCTGGCACCCTTCAGTCCACAGGCCGACACTCTATCCACTGAGCCAAACCAGTCAGGGCAAGTCTGACTCTTAATGGTAGTATTTAGTTCATTTACACTTAATGTAATTATTGATGTATTTGGGTTTACATCTTCTGCGATGCTATTTGTTTTTCATTTGTCTATGTTGTTTTGTTATTTTATTCCTCCTTAATGTTTTATTTTGTATTAAACAAATTTTTTATTGTACTATTAAAATTACCTTTTTGATGTGTGTATGAGTGTGTGCATGAATGGATATACATATATTTATTCAGTGGTTGTACTAGTATTATAATATACATCTTGTAACAATTTACTTCACATTAACACTGACTTATTGTGGTAAAATACTGTGTAAATGGCATAACTTAGTTCTATTTTTCTCCAGTTCTTTGTGATATTGTTATACACAATACTAATTTATATTAATGTTGTAAACCCACAGCAGTGTTAATGTTATTGCTATATATAATTTTGTGCCCTTAAAAGAAATTAAGAGAAGAAAAGATAAACTAAATATTTAAGCATGTTTTACATTTATCCATATATTAATGTTCCTGGAGTTCTACTTTTCTTCTGGTAAATTTAATACCTTTTAGCCTTAAAATCTTTTTTTAGTATTTCTTTTAAGGCAGAAATAATAATGCTAATAATGAATTATATCTTACTTGTCTACTTGGGAATGTCTCAATTTTGCCTTTATTTTAAAAGGATGGTTTGCTGAATATACAATTATTTTTTGGCATTTTTTTTCTCTCAGCACTTGGTATCATTCCACTGCTGCATGGTCTTCATTTTTTTTCAGATGCAAAATCAGCTGTTACTCATATTAATTCATGCTTATATCTAATGTGTCATTTTTCTTTTGTTGCTTTCAAGTTTTTCTGGTTGTCTTTGGCTTTCAGTAGTTTGTTTATAATATGTCTTGGTTTGAATCTCCTTATGTTTATCTTCAGGTTTGGTGAGTTTATTTAGATTTTTAAAGTAATACTTTTCATCAAATATGAGAATTTGGGGACCTTCATTTCTTCATATATTTTTGTTCTTTTCTCTCCTCTGATACTCCCATTAAATGTATGTTGGATGCTTGATGCTGTTCTCTAGGTCTCTAAGACTATATTCATTTTCTTCAATCTTTTCCTCTCTGGGTTTCAAATTGGATAATGTATCTTGATGTATCATCAAGTTCACTAAGTCATCCTTTGTGGGGAAGCACGGGACTTGGTTGGAAAGTCTGTAAGGAGGAATTTCCAAAAGGTCAGGACCTCTATGGGAACCTTGCCAAAGGCAGCAACCCCTGCCTTGTTTTTTTCAAACAAGTCTGAGCCCCTGTGTGTTTTGCTGGAATCTCTGTTTAGCCTTTTTACCTGACCTTGTAGAAGCATGTAATGTCTTAAGGATACTTACCCTTCTGATTGTATCTGGAGGTTAATTTTAGTTCAAGCTGTTGTTACAATAAAAGCCTAAGGAGGCAGGCAATTGGGGCTGTTTTGGTGCCTCCTACCAAGCAGCCCCTTAGCCCTCTCTTTCACAGAAATGTGTGTCAGAGTAATCCACTCATCTGTCTCTCAGGGTCTGCTGGTCAGTCCTGGCAATCCTTCTTCCATTTTATATCTCTTCTTAACCTATGTAGGTCATACTCAATAACTTTCATTTTGTTCTCCTTGATGATTTTCATTTCTTAATCAGCCTTTCTATAGCACTCTCATTTTCAGGATCATCCCATTAAATGTTTGGCTGGCCTACTGCTTACCCCAACTGGGACCAAAACCTCAGGCTTTCAGAGCTATAGGTTTTCCCCATTCACTTGTAACCAAATTCACTAGATTGTTGATAATGCCACAGAAACTTCAAGATTCTGCTTTCTGCTGAGAATCAAGCACACTCCCTATTGAGCAAGGCCAGTCTTGCCCTAGTTACACTGATAGAGTTGGGAAGGGAAATATAAAATAGGAGCAGCCCCATGCAAGGCAGCTGGACACTCTTCACTAATGGCACAGTGTTTTTCTTGACTGACTACTTCTTGTTGTTTACTTTTGGTTGATTTCCTGAAATAGCTTTTAACAAATGTACCCAATATAATATTTGTTTTATGAAGGTACAATTATTTACTGACCTCTCTATTATACCCTAGTCTGAAATCCCACTTCTGTCTAATAATTAGGGAGAAATTCTATTTTCTGGGTATTTTAACAATTTATTTTACAGAGAAGTAGTATATAGCGATCTAAATAAAATGGTAGCAGTCGTTCGAATGCACTATATCACTCTGCAAGGTGTTTTTCATTCAGAATGTATATTCTTCACAGTAGCTCTGCAAGGTAACTATTGTCTTCATTTTACGGGTACAAACACTTAGGCTTAGTGAGGTACATAATTTCCCCTTTTGTACTCTTATTGATAGTGCTATTTATTTTATCTGTGCTGACATTGACTTAGCTTGGGCATAGCGACAAATATTCAAATGGAATTTTCAGTCGTTTTTATCTCAGTATATTAGTTAAATTCGATTCAACCAGCAATGTTCTAGTTGCAAAGTGTGAAGGACAGGGCTTCCGGGAGGAGAATTGAAAGAAGGCGATGTAAAACATTGTATATCAGGCAGAATGAGACATGGTTCCCCCTCTCAAGAATTCACAAAAGGGAAGACAGCTGTATTCAACCAATGGTAACACTACTGACTGATAAGTGTTTTGACACAGAGATGCTCAAAACTGAATGTGCATTCAAGTTACCTGTGAAACTGCAGATTCTGAGTCAGTGAGTCTGAATGGGACCTGACAGTTTGTGTTTTTAGAAAGTTTCCAGGGATGGAGATGCTGCTGGTTTATGGGTCATACATTGAGCAGCAAAGCTCTGTGGATGTAAGCAAGGTGTATAAGAGCACACAGAAGATATGTCCATTTTGCTCCAATTAGTTGAGGAAGAAAACTTTGTCTCAAAGAGATTAAACAGTTTGCCCTTTTAAGCGACTTTGAATAATGCCTTCGGATATACACTGGAACTGGATAACACTTGACCTGGGCCTAAAGTGATAAAGAGAATTATAATGGGAACACTCACGTTTCCAAGTAGGGAGGAAAACGTTGGCAAGGCATGGAAGTAGCATATTTATGTACATTATTAAAGGGAAACACCTTTTTAAAACATTTTCTTTTTGTTAGCTCAAGCAATACCCAGTTAGGGGTAGTTTCCAAATATGCTTGCTATAGTAAAAGTTATTTTTTACTCACCTAAGAGTTTAACATGCATGTTCCTAAGACATCTTCCCTCTTAAGCAATGATTTGGTGACTTTTACCTGTAACATGCACTGTATTCAATATGTTACTTCCAAAGTCACTATACACCATACAGTGAAAAGGATAGAGAAGGCACATTCGTTTCTTATCACCTTGCCATTGGAAACGTATTACTGTTTCTCACTTTCAGTAACTATCACAGAGCTCCATTGGCCATCAGATTCAAGGGGAGAACTTCCCTAAGTGGGCAGGTGAAAGTATCTAGCAATTAGTTGTCAATTCTTCTCTGGAGTGAGTATGGTGATTGGGTCTGGAGACCGGGAAGCCGTAAGTTATTAATATGTGTGATATATTTTTCACATATCTGGGAACCTTTAAATATTGTAAAATAGTATGTTACTTTACTATGGTGAATTTCTAGGCTTACTGATCCTGTTAAATGTATACCTCTTAGTTAAGAGATAGATGGTTTAAGTTTGTCCTATAATCCTACTCTTTTCAAAGTTTATGTTGCCCCCAACCCTCCCCATATATGTGGATACCAGAGAAGATGAGTAAAAGGAGAATCTTGGGTCATCCCTCCAATTTGCTAGTGCTTGCTCAAACCTGAAATAAACAAGCAAATAAATTAAAAACAAACAAAAAGTAATCTTATTTTCAAGAAAACATAAGTAAAGCACATTTTCTGTGTTAATTCAGTAGGGAACAGGATTAGGCTAGAAGAAGAAAAACCTTGGCCCTAAATCATTTTGTACCCATTGGCTTTGACCTAAGCTTTATGAGCTAGGGTTTCCTTGTCCAAGTAATGGGGCTCAAAATATCTGTTCCTGTATTGGAATGATTACTTTAAGAATAAGAAAAATAGAGTGTACATGTACACTTTTAAAACTGAGGAAAATAGTATTTAAATGTTCAATTTTCTGAGAAAGAAAATTCCAGTTTATTGGCATTTTATTTATCCCGAATTAACAGAACTTTAAGATATCCAGATAAACAGCATTCCATTTGATCAGTTATCCACGATGTTTATCATATTTTTAATAGTATATTTAATATAGGAATAAAATCATTTTTTGGCTATTTCATAGTCTTTTAAAATGCTCCCTTAAATGTTACAAAAATTATTGTAACATTGATAGCAAGATTCATTTTAGGACAAGAATAATCTTTCTTTTGTGCTATTTAAATAAACATATATACTTGAATGATGATTCTATTGTGAAACTTTTATATAAAATTAATACCATTGTTTTTTATTTTGATATTTGATAAGATGAAAACTAGATATTTTAACCACTTTTGAAATCAACAGACCTTTATTCTAGGAAATATAAAATCAGGCTTAGATAGGATTATGTTTAGAAAATATTTGCTAAAATGCAGTTATTTCTGGAAGAATAAAGTATTATCATTGGCTTGAATATTTTCTTTTGTCTTTCTTTCATGTTTTTCCTTGTTAAATCAACTCTATTCAGCTTCAATTTATAAACAATAACATGCACTCAACATTTCTCATATAAACAATAACATGCACTCATTGTTTAAAATTTGTGGTAAAAAATAAATAACATAAATGTTTTCATCTTAAACATTTTTAAGTGTACAGTTCAGCAGTGTTAAGTGCAATGAGTAGTAAATAAGCCATAGAGATCTGGTGCACAGTATAATGAATATGCACAATAATATTGTACTATATTTATGAATGTATTTTTTTTTAAAGGGCTGCATGGGTGTAAATGGGCTTTTAAATGATCGTTGTGAAATTTGGACTAGATACTATAGACCTGTATAAGCACAGCAATTACGTGCATAGGTCTCAGTCATTTTTTCATATATAACTTATTAATTCAGTGTGAAATAACACCAGTTAATTTGATGTTCAATGATTTACTCAAGAATCACATTGAATCTTAACAAATTTTCAAAAGGTCATACTGGAAAGTTTCCATGTAATTTTAGATATTTAAATAGGTAAGTAGTTGAAAATTTAAAAATAGGAATATTTCCATGGGAGAGCCCGAATGAATTATTTCTGATCCCTGCCAGAG
Organism: Myotis nattereri; assembly: GCF_964212035.1. NCBI lineage: Eukaryota > Metazoa > Chordata > Mammalia > Chiroptera > Vespertilionidae > Myotis > Myotis nattereri. The sequence continues at coordinate 28,688,034 of NC_138077.1, read as the reverse complement.
TTTTCTCGTGACTTGAGGAGATTTGCTAAGAAGTTAAGACCTGTTGCTTTTCTCCCAATGCCAGACTGTCAGAGAGCCTTGGAAAGGCCTGAGCCTCCCCCTGGAGTTTGTTGGGTTTAAGCTCAGATGGCATTCAGCATCCTGCAGTGTCCTGGGCAAACCCAGGGAGTTCTGATAGGAGACTCCTCAGAATAGGGCCTTCCCGAGATTTGCCTGTTCCTTTTCACTCTGAAGAAGGCTCTTGGAAAGCTTTTTTTGAATTATTTTTCTCAATCATTTACTTTTATTAATCTTTATTGTTGAAAGTATTACATATGTCCCATTTTTCTCCCATTGGCCCCTTCAGGCCCACCCCATTCCCCCACCCCAGGCTTCCACCACCCTATTGTCTGTGTCCATGGGTTATGCATGTATGCATACAAGTTCTTTGGTTGATCTCTTCCCACCCACCCCCATCTTCCCTCTGAGATTAACAGTCTGTTCCATGCTTCTGTGTCTCTGGATCCATTTTGTTCAACAGTTTATTTTGTTCATTAGATTCCATATGTGAGTGAGATCATGTGGTACTTGTCTTTCTCTGACTGGCTTATTTTGCTTAGCATAATACTCTCCAGATTAGCGGTTGCCAAACTCTTGGACTTCATGGAGCTTACATGGTATCATGGGATAGATAGACACCAAAAGATGATGTAAAATTACTATTGTAGGGGCTGGTAGGAAGAGGGTACAGAGAATGGGCACTGCACACAGCTGGAGAAGGAAGGCCAGGAAAGGTTCCTGATGTGGGAGTAACTGGGGACAAATCCAGGAAAAGGAGAAGTCTGACAGGCAAAGAAAATAGTAGAGGATGGAGGGCCTTCCTGGTAACTGAAACTCATGAGCGAAGGTGCAACATGCGGAGAAACTTGAAGTGCATTCAGGAACTACAGGTAGATGCACTTCCTGTGTTTCCACTTTTAAATAGTTAATAGTTTCTAAAGATGTTTTATCACTGAGGAATACTTATTACTGCTTATCCGGGCTCCTACCAGATAAACTATATTTAGTTCTTTAGCCATCATGTGCATAAAATTACCCATCTACTTATTTGGGGTTGGAAAGGCTATGAGTCATTAGAATTATATACACCTGGGTCACTTCCCAGCTCTGCCACCCACTCATCATGTGACCAAGGACAAGTTAGTTAAACACTCAGAGCTTTTGTTTCTTTATCCCTGAAACAGATAAAAATAGGTATGCTTCAGAGTTGACTTTAGGATTAAATAACATGTTTGTAAGATACTTAGGCTAATATGAGCCCAAACTAGCCCCTCTAAACATTGGTAGCTGTCACTATTATATTGGTTGATATAAATGTCAATTTGTGGACATGGACAACAGGGGGATGGGAGCATGAGTTTTTGTGTGTGGGGGAGGTTGGGGGTTAATGGGGGGGATGAGGACACATTTGTAATACCTTAACTAATAATAATAAAAAAATATGTCAATTTGTATTTTTAAATATTAAGTAAAATGCATTGAATTTAGTAGGAATGGAATAATGAAAATATAATTTGATGTATCTAAATTACTGAGGCTTATGTATTTGGCTTTTTAATCATGTTTTGTTCATTTATTAACAGGCAAAATCTCAAATATTATCCAATGTTTTGGATGTTGCCCATGGGTTTATAAAGGAAGTTAATCCAGATAAACCCAAAGGGGAGAATCACTCTCCAAAAGAGATTAGTAAGAGTCAGCATCTATCCAAACCTCCTCCGCTGCAGGAGAGCAGCTCCCAGGTAAGCTATGGGAAATGTAGGAGACATTTCTGTCATATACGGTCGTGGAGACGGTCATGCGTATACTTAGTGAGAGCTGTAGGGTTTTGCAGATTATTTTATCACATTGTTATTTAATATAATTTTTTTTATTAATCAAAAACATCTTGACTATAACAATCCCTTTAAGGAGATTGCTTTGATTGCACTGGATGCTGATTTCTTAATGAATTATCTTTTGACTCTGTGGCTTTCTGGGCATTTCCACCATTTCAGGAAATGAATGAGTATTTGGGAGGAACATAAAAATAGATAACACAACACAATATAATGACTTTATATTAATCAGGACTTCAGAGGCTAAAAGTACAAAACCTTGCCACGTGTTTTAAGTGACAGTGAATCTCACAGCTTTGTACAATCAGATTTATACCAAATACTGGTAGTTATTGAGATTGATTACTGATCCCATGATGTGCTAGATAAGTTTCATCAGCTCATGTCCATATTTTTATAACAGAATTGCTGTATTGACTTTTTTAGCAAAAGACAAACTTCCTCAAATTTTGATATAATCTGTGTGCCAGATAATGTCTTAAACATTTTACCTGTAACATCCATTTTTATCCTTTCTTAATTACATTTTTTTTTCTTTCCAGATGAGAAAATAGTGGCAAAAAACAGTTTTTATATATATTGCCCGAGGTAGTATTGATAGTGGAACTTATATATGAACCCAGATATTTTGATTCCAAATTACTTGCTTTTAACCACTACCCAGAGACTATGATTTTAAGGTTTTTCCTTCATGCCTGCCATTTTATCTAATTTACCCTATCAATAAAAATGATAAGTCAACAATTAACTTTTATTAAACACTTGATGCTGGGCATTGTGCTTAGTTACTTACCTGCCTTACCTTATTCAAGAATCATAATAACCATATGAGTTTTGCATTATTGTTACCCCATTTAACAGATGAGGACAGTGGGGGCCTAAGTAAGTAACCTAAGAAAAAGCTATAGAGCTTATTTCTTTGCCTGTGCTTCTAATCCCTAGAATAAGTGCTACCTCTTATCCACATAGGTAACTGCTATATAGACCCTCACCTCTTGTCTTAACGTAAGAACTTTTAATTCAGTGGTTTCATCCGGGTATATATACATTTCCTCATCTGGAGAAACCTTAAAGAAACACTCAGCACTGAGTTCAGCATCTCTATGGGTGGGGCCCAGACATGTGAGGTCTTAGCAACTGCTCAGTGATTCTGGTGAGTATTCCTGGTTGGGAGTCACTGCTATGGACCCTCAGGTGTGCACTGGTCTGTAGTGCATGCACTGAAGAGATGTCCCTGTCGGGTGCTTGGTAGTCAGTGGTTCTCCAACTGTGATAAGCATCAGAAGTATGGGATGTGCATTCCTGGTCTGTCACTCAAATTTTAATATATTTTTTTCACATCTGGGTTAGAGTACAGGAATCTGATTTTTAGTTAGCCTACCAAGCAATTCCAAAGCCTGGAAGAGTCAAAATGGTGCTAATGCCTAATGTCTGTCTTTGGGCTTTTCTTATGGATTCAGGCCACTGAATATCCTGGGAAAGGGGTGCCGTTCATGGACGAGCTTTCATTTTAGAGACCGGAACCTGAATTTGAAATACTGACCCTGATTTTCTTAGAGCTTTTATAACGTCCAGCATTTTACCTAGCCTTTTTGATTCTGTTTCTTCTTCTGGAAAGTGGCACGTATATATGAAAACGGGCATAAACATGTCTTGAAGGGATATCACGCGGCCCAGGGGGGTAATGAATGTACAGCACCGGTTCATCAAATTTTCTAGCCCTTTTAGAATTGGGCAGGGTCATGGGCTCTGAGTGGAAGTGACATATGACAGTCTAGGCTGAAACATTTAAGAACCAATGTACAATCTGCTGGCTTTTTCCTATTCTGTCACTACTATGTGGCAGTCAAGTATTCCAAAGGCACAGCTATAAAATGCAAATGTCTTATAGCTCTGATTCTGATTTGTTGCTTGGAAAGGAGCCTCCCTGGGGAGCTGCTGCAATCACTGCACACTGAAACCATTGCACTGAGTTTTCAATGCTTCTTCATTAGTGCAAAACACACACACACACACACACACACACACACACTGCTTACTGGATGCCTGTAATTTCCTTCCCACATATTTCTGGAACTCAATATTTTCCAATCAAATTCTTTATTTCTCCTCCAATAGATGTTACTATTGGTGTCAGCCCATCTCCCAGCTTCTCAGCTTCCCAAGTTGGCAAGAACAGTTATTTTTAATAGTCCTGTCTCTCCTGCCTCTGCACATCCAATCAGTTACCATGTTCCATGCAGTCGACCATCTAAAGCCTCTCTTTACTGTTTGGTCATTTCTATTCTTATTGTTATTCTTAATCCTGAAATTAGCTCTTTCTTAAAGTGAAAAATGTTTATAGGCTGTAAATTTCATTTCATTCTTTCTCCTTCTAGGGATCAATAATATTTCCAATTTTGTATGTAGGTATTTATTGAAACCAATATTAATATACTTTGCAAACTGCTCTTAAAACATGCTTTTTACACTTAACAAAATATTTTCATATCAATTTAAATGCATTCTACACACATTCTATATAATGGGTAAAAAATACTTCTCAGTACTTCTCATTCTATATAATGGGTAAAAAATACTCCATTTATTAGACTTTTTAAGATTTATTTTCCACTGATCAACATTTAACCTGTTTCAGTCTTTTGCCAACACAAACTATAGTAAAAAGAATGTTTTGAAAAATGTTTTGCATACATATGTATATTTACATAATAAATTCCTGACATTCCTAACTGAAGAGGGTTATGCATTTGTAATGTTGATATTGCCAAATGGCCATAACATTTTCCTGGCATCCAAATTCACTATCTCCCCTCCTTCCCCCCATTTCTCTCTTTCTGTGTGTGACTCTTCAGTGGCTTTGTGTTTTCAATAAGTTTGTCTAATTTTCTGTGTGGCAGGCAGGATTCTTCATGATCTGCCCCCTCTTTGTCTTCCCACTCTTTATATTTTTTCATATCCCGCTCTGTGCTAGAACAATATAAACTACTTCCAGTTTCATGCCATGTTGCTGTTTGGCGCCATGTCTGTGTCTATGTATCACCCCCTCTCTCTGGAATCCTGCCTGCGCCACTTTTTGCCCACGGAATTCTTGTTTATGTGAGTTAAATACCTGCTCTTGCGCCTGTCTCTGTTGTGGACTTATTAACCTGTGTTCTGTGGCCAGCAGCTAGCACAGTGTCTGGCAGGTTCCCAGGTGGTTTTTCTTTATATTTAAATTTTTTATGCACTATTTAATCATCTTCTCTCAATTGTACTCTAACAATCTGCCTGTTTACTTTGCAATTAAGGACTGAACATAAAAGATCCTACTTGTGTATCTAGAAGATACACAATGCCGATTTAGCAATTTGATATTAGTATAGGTAATCCACACTTGGTGATTTAACATTAGTTTGGAATTTATTTTGCTCTGGCTTCATCATTTGGATTTCTCTGATTCTATGGATAACTGCCAATGCCAGCCTTTATTTTTTCAGTGTGTTCACAGTGGATTTATATTTTATACTGAATTCATCGTTTCTCCCATCTTTACGCTAAGCAGCATGCAATGTTTCACATGCATTTATTTATTCATTCATTCAACCACCTTTTAATTAGCATCACTTTGAGCCTGGATCTTGGCACTGAGGGAGGAAAATATCCCCTGATTTCACTGCATTCTAATGGTTTGAGAGACAATAAACAAATACACATGTAGGGTAAATTCACACAGAGATGTTATTTTTAGAAAAATAAAGCAGATAAGAGATTAGAATGTGTGTGGGGAGGGGTCTATATTTTTAGATCATCAGCAAGGTCATCACCTACTCTCTGAGTAGGTGACATTTGAGCAGAGGATTGATTGAAATGAGTACAATGAATGTGTGGAGTGTGGAGAAGGCTCATTCCAGGCATTGGGTAAAGATAGTGCAAAGCCCTTAAGTGGGAAGGTGCTGGGTGGGTTCCCAGAACTGTAAGAATATAAGTTTGTCTGGAGCAGGGTAAGAGAAGGGGAAAATTGAAGGAATTGAACTGAAAGGCAGGGGCTACAAGGTTGTGTAGGCCCTTGTAAGTCCTAGTAGGGCTTGGGGGCTTCATACAGAGTCATTGCAGGGTTTTGAGCAGCGGCTTGCCCTGATCAAATTTGCAAGTTATGAAACTGCTCTTTCTGCTGTGGGGAGATGGCAGGAGCAGGAGATTGGAAAAGTAGGAGGATCACATACAAGACTGTTGTCACTTTCCAGGGAGAACACTGGTGTATAATAATGATAAATCGTCAGTCTTGTGGGCTCCAGTTTTAATAATTTCTGAAGAGACCATTTATAATTGCGGACACAGTTTGAAAGAAACCAGTAGAGCATAGACATAAGTAAAACTTTAAAATGTTCTACTTGTAAGTTTAAGAAACATGTGACTTTTAATGCCTAACAATTAATGCTATCTTCATTTTATGATCCGGAAAATTTAGAAAAGAATACTTAGATACATTTTTTAATTGGTTTAGATGGAAGTTTCAACAACACAAAAAGGAGAGTGTATAAACCCGAGAGATAGGCTCTTGTGTGAAGGGTCATTTGATGAAGAAGCTTCTGCCCAGTCCTTTCAGGAAGTTTTAAATGAATGGAGAACTGGACATCATAATGACAATGGGGAGCAGAACTTGCCTGCAGCAAAGCCAGGTATAGCTATTTTTATAAAATGAATGCTGTAAATAAAGCTGAACTTAACTTTTTTATCTGTGAATATAAATGCAATATTCAAAACTATTAACATTGGGATAGCAGTTTCATATAACTCCTCAAAAAAATATTCACTGTATGACCAAAGGTTAGTGGTTTAATATTTAGAGAACCCATGATATTTATCCGTGAAGATGTGCATAGCTGTATTTCATTCATTTTCACTGCTTAAGAGTCTTCTGTTATATGAATACTAGAGGCCCGATGCACAAAATTTGTGCATGGTCGGGGGGGGGGGGGTCCCCTCAGCCCAGCCTGCACCCTCTCCAATCTGGGACCCCTTGGGGGATATCCAACTGCCGGTTTCTGAGGATTGGGCCTAAACCGGCAGTCGGACATCCCTGTCACAATCCTGGACTGCTGGCTCCTAATCACTCACCTGCCTGCCTGCCTGGTCACCCCTAACTGCCCCCCCTGCCTGCCTGATTGCCCCTAACTACCCCCTGCTGTCACCCAGGTCTCCCCCAACCCTTCCATCCCTGCTATCCTGGTTGCTCCTAACTGCCCCCACCCGGCGGCCTGGTCACCCCTTGTTGCCCCCCTCTGCTGGCCTGGTCACCCCCAACTGCCCCTCCTGCTGGCTTAGTCACCCCTCACTGCCCCCCTCTGCCAGCCTGGTTGCCCCCAACTGCCCCCCTCTGCTGGCCTGGTCACCCCTGACTGCCCCCCTGCTGGCCTAGTTGCCCCTCACTGTCCCCCTCTGCCAGCCTGGTTGCCCCAAACTCCCCCCCCCCACTGGCCTTGTTGCCCCCAACTCCCGCTCCCCTGCCAGCCTGGACACCCCTCACGGCCCCCCCACCCCCCGCTGGACTGGTGTTCAGTCGTTTGGTTGTCCCTTACTAACCCCCCCTGCTGGCCTGGTTGCCCCACACAGCCTGCTTGTTCAGTTGTTTGGTTGTCCCTCACTAGCCCCCCTGCCGGCCTGGTCATAGGCAACCATCTTGTGAGGGTGTGAGGGTTAATTTGCATATTACCTCTTTATTATATAGGATAGTACTATCTGCCTATTTGAATGTAGATGGTTATTGATTCTCATTTTTGCTATACAAATGGATGATGCTGTTGTACAATATTCTTGTACAGGTCTCCTGGAACACATGTGCACACATTTCTAGGGTGTCTATTCCTGGGAGTGGAAGAGCTGGGTCATTGGGTGTGCATGTACTCAACTACACTAGATAAAGCTGAATTATTTACCTAAGTGTTTGTATCAGTTTACATTCTCACCTGCAGAGTATGAAAGGTTGGGTTGCTTCCCTTGACCAACACTTAAATAACCAGATTTTTAAAGTTATGCTGGACTGATAGAGATAAAATGGTATAACTAATTTTGCATCTCATTTCAAATGACATGAGTATCTTTCCAAATTTTTTTTGGCCCCATTTCGTTTAGTAATGTGCTTTGAATTTCCAAGTTTTCTAGTTTTTTATTTCCCAGAAATCTCCATCAGTTTTAAATATCTCTGAATAGTGGTTTTAATTTAATAGTACTTCAGAAACATCTGAAGCATCTGGAAGTAAACTGCCATGTCGACATCAATTCCTGAAGAAAGTTGTCTCCTCCAGGTGCTACCTTCTGAGTTATTTCCTTTCTGTTTCCCATCTTCTGTAAATATTATTGTCAGTGACTATAATACATACCTTTATGCTTGTGTGTACTTATGGAATATATAATGAATCTATTTGTTTTTATCTGTTCGCATTTAAAAGAATTAGTTGCTTTTAAAATCCTTGTGAATCATAAGATTTTAAAAAAATAATTTTATTTATTTTAGAGAGGAAGGGAGAGAAGAGAGAGATAGAAACATCAAAGATGAGATAGAATCATTGATAGGCTGCCTCCTGCATGCCCCACACTGGGGATCAAGCCTGCAACCTGGGTAGGCATGTGCCCTGACCGGGAATCGAACTGTGACCTCCTGGTTCATAGGTTGATGTTCAACCACTGAGGCACTCTGGCTGGGCAATCATAAGATTCTTTCATTTCAAGGGATTATGGAAGAAAACTGTCTACACAGTTATTTGATAAATCATCAATATTTAAAACTTTTGCATTATTTAAGCCCAGAACTATTGATTATAGATGAATATCAAAGCATATTTGACAAGTTCTGTATCTTGGGAGAAATTACAATTTATAGACTAGGTTATATTAACTATGTATGTTATATTTATTGTTATAGACTCATTGGAAGAATGTGAGGTACAAACCAATCTGAAAATTTGGAGAGAACCACTTCATATTGAATTTAAAGAAGACAGTATATCCTATATGGAAAAATTATGGCTTAAAAAACACAGAAGGTATTTTCTGAATTTTTGTATTATTAATAAGTAATATAAAATGCTATTTATATTTTTGCTTGTGTGACATGCTTTTCTGTAGCAGTTTTATATGTCTGCTTTATATTTGCATAAATAATTTTAAAGCAATATTAAATCCACATGAAGCTTCTACTGTTCTAATAAGAATTTTAATCCTATTTATATATATGATACATCATTAATTTAGGGTTTCCCTTGAGAAATATAAATGTAAAGGTGGGGAAAAGGCATAAAACAATATACAATTTTTAGAATAATAGCAAAATAATGTGATTAATGAAAGACTACTTTGAGAAGGTATTGCTCTCAGACATTTGAAATTAGCATAAACTTTTGAGGCTATATTTTTCAGAATTTACTTTTAAGTTTACTTAGACTTTTAATTTTATAATTTTATCAAGAGTATTCAAATATATTTTATACAAAGACTATTACAGTAGATTCACCATTTCATACATTGTTTAAAATTTAACATTAAATATTAATAAACAACATTTATTTTTCACAGTTCTTAAGGCTGGGAAGTCCAAGATAAAGGTGCCAACAGATTCAGTGTCTGGATAGAGCCTGCTTCCTGGTTCAGAGATGCCCATCTTCTCATTGGGTCCTCCTCACATCAGATGGGAGGGGTCTTTGTCTGGTCTCTTTTATAAGGGCGCTAATTCCATTTATGAAGTCTCTACCCTCATGATCTAGTCTCCTCCCAAAGGCCTAGTCTCCTAATACTATCACCTCGGGAGCTAGGATTTCAACATATGAATTTTGTGGGAACACATTCAGAACAGAGCTTTCTGCTCCTGATCCCTCCAAGGTCATGTCCTACTTTCATGCAAAATATATTCATTCCATTTCAATAGCTTTAAAATTCTTAACTCATTCCAACACCAATTCAGTAGTCTAAAGTTCACATTATTATATAAATATCATCTAATTTAGATATGGGTGAGACTCAGTGTATGATTCATTTGGAGGCAGATTGCTTTCTAACTGTGAACCTGTGAAATCAAACATGATATATGCTTCCAAATACAAAGGTGTGACAGGCATGCAGTAGATATGCTCTTCCCACCAGGCCCACTGGGATGGAGGTCCCACCTTCTAGATACACTAGAGTAGGGCTCCAACCTGGACACACTGAGGCAGCAGACCTTCCCTATAGCTTTGCTGGGCAGAGTTGGGCTCCCAAGTTTCTGGTTGGCTCTGCCCCCATGGCTTTGGGCTGTCTCTTTTCTATGGTGGCTGAATGCTGTATTGCATCCCAATGACTCTCCAGCATGGAATCCGGTGGCACTTATAGTCTAGGCTCACACAGGTGGCCTTATCCCTACAGCTTCTCTGGGCATTGCTCTTTGCAGTAGCCTGGGCCTTTCTTGTTCTGTGATGGGAGGGATAGATTTCTGAATTGCCTTCAGGGTCATCGTTTCTTTGTCTTGGATAATAGGCCCTGGCTAATCTCCCCATCGGATGATCCTTTGGCCATTTACTTCCTGTTTCCTCCTGAATAGGCTCTCATTATTTTCAGTGTGGATAGTCTGAGAATGTTCCAAATTATTGAGTTTTGCTTCTCTTTTGATTAATAATTCTGTCTTTAAGTCATTTCTCTCTTCTTGCATTTTACTATGAGCAGCCATGAGAACCAGGTCTCTCCTTCAACACTGCTTAGAAATTGCCTCAGCCATATATATAATTTCAAAACTCGCAAGTTCTACCTTTCATAAAACCCTATGACAGAAACAAAAGTCAGGAAAGTTCTGTGCTGGTTTATGAATATAGATTGCCTTTTCTCCATTGTGTAGTAGCATGTTTCTTACTTCCATCTGATACTGAAACAGAATTTTTGGACTGGAACATGTGGTGTTCTCCTGGACTCAACCCGGATTCTTTGTCCACCAGAGTTGAAGAATGAATCCACAGACAGAAGATGGTATAGCAAAGGTGGAAATTTATTGAAGAACAAGTACAGAGCCCCAAGTAGGGAGGGGGAAGAGTCCCACAGAATGGATTCCCATGTCAGGAGGGGGAAAGGGTCCCACTGAGTTCTTTTTCCCTATGGCTTATAAAGGCTACAGAACCTGGTGCCTTGATATCCCCTCTGATTGGTCACTAATCCCTTAGACTGGTTACTTTAGTAACTCCTGAGCTCAAAGGTCCAACCTCACATGGGACATGTAAGGTCGCCCCCCCCCCCCCCCCACCTTCCTTATTGTTTTCTTATTCCCTTTGGGTTTTCTTCCTCTCCTTCTGGATGAAGGGCTTCCTTCTCTTTATTTTGTAAATATAGACCTTTTGCTGTTCCCAGCTCCCTCATTCTATGGAAATGTACCTGTTGCAGCTTTTCAGCTCCCCTATTCTATGGAAATATATCTTATGCTGCTCTGCAGCCCTGTGCTTCCTCCATGGTCCCCTTAATTTCTAAAATTTAAACCTGTCTTTTTCAACCCCAAAAATTCCTGTTTCAATACCTCATCAGAATGGCATTTACCACCCTTATTTCTACTGATATAGATCACCAGAATTGTCTTTAAAGGTCCATTCATAGCAATGTAGCTTATTTGTAGTTTCTTTTGCCTACAGTGAGAATACTGGCTCTCATGGTCTGTGATATATTTATTAATTTATCAACTTCAGTATATGTATAAAGTAGTTTCACATGACTAATATCACTGTGAGAAACAGACTCCTCAACTGAAGCACATGTGTATAGTGTTTTTATGGTTAGCCCACAGTGTCCAGTCTAAACCTTGTTTTCCAAAGTTGCTCAGGACATGACACCCATTTCTTCCCCACCTTCTTTGGAATGGCTTTACCATTCATTGATTACTTTTTAAAACTGACTAGCATAAACTCCCGTACAGGTCTATGAATTTTTATTAATACCTCAAATCATGTGTTTGCCATTGTACCAAATAGCACATTTTGTTCACTCAAACATTCCTTCATGCTTCCCCTCTATAGTCAGGTCTTCTCCCCTGACCTGTGGCAACCACTGGTCTATTTCCCTCTTTATACATTTACTTTTTCTGAATGTCATGTAAATGAAGTCATATAATATGTAGACCTTGTGTCCTTCATTTAGCATAATACATTTGAGATTCATCCATATTCTTGAGTGAATCAAAATCCATTTGTTTTTGTTGTGGAGTATTAGTTCATCATTGTGGTGTACAGTTCACCTATTCAACTGTTGAAAAATAGGGTGCTGATTTCTAGTATTTTTGTAATTATGGTTAAAGCTGTTATAAATATTTATATATAGGTTTTTGTTTGAATATAGGTTTTAAAATTTTCTGGGTAAATACCTGGGACTGGGATGGCTGAATTGTATGGTTTAAGTGTATGTTTATCTTTATGAGAAAACTAGAAGCCTGGTGCATGGAAGGGGTCTCTCAGGGTGGCCTGTGGGGATCTGGCTGAAACCCGCAGTCCAACACCACCTGCAGCTCCTACCTGCAGTTCCCAATCATCCCGGCCCCACTGCGCCAGCTGTGGGCATGTGACCAATCAGTCCCTATCTGGAGAGGCTCGCGCTGCAGCAGCAGTGCTTGCCAGCCATGAGCCCTGCATCTGGGAGCTTCCTGAGGGGAGTGGCCTGCAGGATCAGGTCGAAACTGGCTTTCCAACATCCCCTGAGGAGTCTTGGATTATGAGAGGGCACAGGTCAGGCCAAGAGACACCACTGGTGCATGACTGGTGCCACAGGAGGGCTCCTGGGTGTGTCTAGCCCATCTCGCTCAGTCCCATTCAGCTGGACCCCAGCAGCAAGCTTACCTACTGGTTGGAGCATCTGCCCCCTGGTGGTCAGTGCACGTCATAGTGACTGGCCAGCCAGTTGACTGTCTGAACACTGGTGGCCAGTGCATGTCATAGTGAACAGTTGAGCTGCCTTAGCATATTATTAGCATATTATGCTTTGATTGGTTGAATCATTGACCAGATGACCAGACACTTAGCATATTAGGCTTTTATTATATAGGATTACAAACTGTTTTCCATAAGACTGAATAGTTTTGCATTCTTTCCTTCAATCTATGGGAGTTCTAATTGCTCTCCATTCTTGACAGTGCCTGGTATTTTCAGGTTCTTTTCTTTTGGTGGTCACTTCAATAGCTGTGTAGTGTATCCCATTGTGATTTATGTGGCAGGGTTTTAAGTTCTTCATATCACATTCTGGTTATTCCTATGTAACTATTGTTTAAGTTTTCTATGTCTCCTTTAAAGTGTGATGCCTTAACAATTCTTCACCTGTGAAACTCAAAAATTCTAATTTAAGAATTAATATATAATAATAATATCAAATTCACTTATCTTTTATTGTGGTTGCCTTTTGATGCCTTTCACATTCAGTTTGTTATCCAATAAAAGTACAATTTCATTATTAAATGAGTGCCATCATTTGCTTGGATACATACAAAAATCTTTAATCATGGGCACATGAAATCCTGAGCTATGCTGACTACTAAATGTTGGCAAATTTCCTTGTTAGAAAATAATGATTAGTGAATATATTCACTAGGGTCTTATTTACAGTTATTTTTTTTAACAGTCATTTTTTTTTTTAGTTATTGATTTATGTTTTAATTATAGATGCTAGTGTGGGGCAATCTATTTGCAATTTACAAGTTTGTGATTGTAAATTGATTATAACATTTCTGATGCTGTACTTCTGAAAAGTTTCCCTTGTTGATAATGATGATCATGGTTAAGACTTTATCTTTGCCTATCTTTGTCATGTTTTATAATAGGTTTTTATAAATATACTAGAGGTTGAGTGCACAAATTTGCGCATGGGTGGGGTCTGGCCAGCTTGGCCCCGATCAGGGCAGATCAGGGCCGGACCTGTGGGGAGGAGGAGCCAGTGGGAGTTTGGCCAGCCGGCCCACCCCGATTGAGGTGATCAGGGCCAGGCTGGCTAGGGGGAGAGGCTGTGGGAGATTGGCCAGTGGGCCCTGATCCTGGTTGGGCTGGAGTGGCTAATTGGGGGCAGGGCCAGCAGTGGGGAGAGTCTGTGGGTGGTGGGTTGGCCAGCCCTGCCCCTGATTGGTGTTGGGGGGCCAATTGGAGGCGAAGCTGTGGGTGGTGTTGGGGGGCCAATCACCGGCCTTGCCCCTGATCGGAGTGGCGGGCCAATCAGGGGCAGAGCTGGCTGGGGGGAGGGTATGTGGGCTGATAGGGGTGGTAGGGGATGATCGGGGTGGAGCAGACCTTGGGGAGGGGCTTTGGGTGGTTGGCTGGCCAGCCCTGCCCCTGATCAGGGTGGGGGGCAAATCCAGGGTGGTACTGGGTGGGGGGAGGGACTGCAGAAGGTTGGCCAGCTGTCCCCACCCTCTATTGGGGTAGGGAGTCAATTAGGGGCAGGGCCGGCCAGGGGAAGGGGCTGTGGGCCAATAGGGTGATGGGGGCCCATCAGGGGTGGGGCTGGCTGGGGGGAGGGGCTGCAGGAGGTTGGCTGGCTGGCCCCACTCCCTATTTGGGTAGGGGGTGCGATCAGAGGCAAGACTGGCTGGGAAGAGGGGCTGTGGACTGATTGGGGTGGGGTGGGCCGATCGGAGGCAGGGACAGCCAGAGGGAGGGGCCACAGCCGACACACCACCATCAGGCCTATTCGCTGGCCACAGTGGGCGTCATAGCGACCTGTAATTCTGGTCATTATGGCGTTCCAGTCGCTGGCTTTTTATATATATAGAGGTTCCATTGCATTTTGTTTTGTTTTTCTTTTTTAAATTGGGTAATAACATTTGTATTTTATGTGCAACCAATACATGTGTTTTAAGAGCTACTTTAATATCTCTAGTAGATCTATTAAATGCTAAGAAAGTTTCATGAAATAGAGCATGAGATTTGGATTTAGAGTATTTTAAAGGTGGATATTAGCAATTAGCTGGTTTTCCCACTCAAATTCCCCTACTCTTTTCATTACATGTAAGTGTCAAGTTTAGCTAATCATCAGAAGTACCGGGGCAAATTTTAGAATATTGATTTATCTACCTAACCTCAGGCAAATCTAAAAATCAATGTTTTAAAAGATGAATATGAGACTACATTTTAAAAATATCTTCCTTGGTGATTCTGATACAAAAAGCCTAACAGATTGACAGAATACATTTAGAACTGCTCATCAAAAGTTTCCTCAAATGAATTGGTCAATGTTCAATACATATTTATTTAAATTTTGAGGTAATTCTATTCTAAAATATATTTTATCCTTTATTTATATAGCATGATCTTTAATAAGGCATGGGTGCCAGGGTTTCAATATCCAGAATGCAGACTTGTTTATTGACTAAATGGTTGCTTGTTTATGGGCAAATCTCAAATTCTCTTGGCCCACACTTTTCCATCTGGAAAATATTGAGTTTATAATAAACATTCGTAGGGCTCCTTACCTCCATCGCTTTACTATATAGACTCTGTCAGTCTTTGGTTCAGGGCTTTATTCATAAAATTAGATGTTTTTACTTCATGAAGAAGTATCTGGAAAATTTAGTACATTTATGTGTATCTGTGATTGAATTTTAATATAGCATATCCATGTCAAACTGGAAAGAGATTTCTGATTGCCAAATCCCAATTTGTCTTTGACATTTACTCTTTAGTATTTCTATCGCTTAGTTCAATTATGGATATAAAACGACATGTTCATTAATTTTTTGACAAAAAGCTGAATAATATATATATTTTGAAATATTCTTATATATAGATTACCTGTATTCAGAAAATACACATAGCTATAGATTTCCATGAAATTATAAAATTTTTATTGCCTTTGAAAATTGAAAGAAAGGCAATATAGTGTAATTGTTATGAACATGGGCTTGGGGAAGCAGCAGCCTTGGGTTTAAATTCCTTTTCTGCATTTATTACCTGAATGACTTTGAACAAGTTTGTTTATTTCTTTGTGCCTCAATATTTTCATCTGTAAAATTAAAATAATACTAGTGCCAATTTAATGCATCTATTAAGATTTAATACCCCCAAAATAGTTGAAAAAGAGCCTGGTACATTTTAAGTTATGCATTAATCTTACCTATTAATATCACTAAACATGCTTTGACTTTTTATATGTAGACTTCATGAGCCTGTATGGTTTTCAAGGGCTATAGTTACTTTTATTCTTTGTTAAAAAGTGACCAGCTCCCCAATAAGTTGGGAATGACCTCTGGGACATTCTTGACCTCTGAGAAACCCTGTGCTTCATTGCCTTCCTTATGACATGGGGTTGGCCACACCAAACCTCATTGTTAATTGGGTGACATATGCATTGCCAGAACACTTCATATTCATATAGTGGGGCCCTATGTTCTCACCCTCCTGGCTTGGTGGAAGCTTAGAATAATTTCTTCAGGTTCTCTTAGAATGTATCAACATAATGCACAAAGCTGTGGGAAACAACACACATTCATAAATTAGCTTTTTAAATAGGGTGGTATGTTTAATGGGCTTCATGTGGCTTCTGCAAGAACACTGACTTCTATCATAACTTTACTTTTCACTCTAAACAAAAAACAGTGGGATATGCAATTTAAAAATCTTATGTGCTGTTAATTTGATTTACAAAATTATTTTAGTGAATTAAGGTTCTGTTATGCAATCATATTTTTCTTCCATGAATTAGAGGTACAGCTATGATTTCATTATTAATTTTGTAGACTCACTCCTCTGTGAAATAAATCAAGATCTTGTCAGGGAAATTTTAGATAATGTATTTTAGTCTTTTAATTGCTTCCTTCTTGTTTTGTAGAACTCCACGGGAGCAACTTCAAAATATGCCACCAGATGTATTCATACCTCAGTGTACAACCATTAATGAGTCACAATGTTCTCAAAGTGAAAGTGATGAAGATAATGATGGTTAGTTTAGTCTTGATTAGACATTTTCAAATTTATTATTTCAAATTATATACCCTAAGCATTAATCAGCATTTGCTTTTGTTTTTCTTTACTGTATGATTCTCAACTGGACCATGTACCCTTTATCTCCTGATCAAAATGCATACTTTCTTCCATTTTTTAGATTCACTTTCATTTAAAAATTGAATATTAAGAAAACGTATATTTTACTTGAACTAGGAAAATTGACAGCATTTATATATTTGTGTGGACATACAGGAGAACATTATCCTTTTATTTTTGGCTATGTTATTTAAAGATAGGAAATTATCAGGTAAAGTATATGCTTTGATGATATTATTTTCCAATTTTATTCCCTAGTTGAGGAGACTGAAGTACAATGCCCAGCTCTTTTCCTGCCAGTGGAAGAATTAAGAACAGAGAGACCTGAAACATCTGTAGAAATAGTTGAACTGGATGATGTGAGTGCTTAATGACCAGTTTATTTAACAAACAGGAAATTCATAACATATAGTTACAACTACATATTATTTTCAACAAGAATCTTTTATAATTCAGCATAGTTTAATATGAAATTTATAAGTGTTTGAATTTAAACATGCTGTTAGTAATAAAACTATTATTTTACTGTTGACAGTAAATTTCTGAATTGATAAAGTGTCATTTTTTTGGAAGCATATGGTATGAAAGATGAAAAGACATTTTATTTTTTAACTTATAGACATGTAGTTCACTCTTCTTTTTTAAAAAAATATATTTTATTGATTTTTTTACAGAGAGGAAGGGAGAAAGATAGAGAATAAGAAACATTGATGAGAGAGAAACATCAATCAGCTGCCTCCTGCACACCTCCTACTGGGGATGTGCCCGCAACCAAGGTACATGCCCTTGACTGGAATCGAACCTGGGACCCTTTAGTCTGAAGGCCAATGCTCTATCCACTGAGCTAAACCGGTTAGGGCTTTATTTAGTTCTTTATATTATCAGGCTTTTAAACAAAGATTAGTGTGGTATTTCATTAATAAAATCTGTATATAGTTAGTTTTTATTAATGTCATTTAATATTTTTTCTATTTAAGGGAAAATATTGTGAAGATTTAAGGGGTTTAGTGTATAATAACTTGAATACAGACCTCTAGAAGACAACACGTAGAACCAGCTAAAGCTAGAGCTAGTCAGAGCTAGAGATCCGGGCTGAGAGTCTAAATTGTGACAAACTGCATATTTCTGACTTTCTAATCAAGTAGTTGAATATAGCACATATACTTGATATTTATATTACTGTGATTATGAAAGAAAAATACTAGAATGTAGGAAGTACTTCTTTAAATACTACTTTTTTCTTTAGGTTAATAGCCCCTGGTGTGTGTGTGTGTATGTGTGTGTGTGTATGTGTGTGTGTGTGCACACGCACGCACATGCACCTAGCAACATTTTTATTTCCCCTCTGGATAAATTTAAGCTATTGAACAAATAAATACACAAACACACATACACACACATGTTACTAAATTCTTGATGTATACAGTAAGCTTATGCCAGAGAACTAACCTACTTGGCACTTAGTAGTTACAGTATAAAACATGAGTTGGTATTATTGTTTCTGGTGTGACAGTAATGATAAAATAACTGACAAAGCAAGTGCCCTCAGCAAATTTATTTTGAATTTGTTGGATTCTTCTAGAAACTCATGTTCTATGACATATAGTCAGAGAATTCATGACATTATTAGTGAAAGAAAATTCTCTAAATATCACCTACAAGTTAGCTGGTTAACATATAATGACCCATTTATTGAATATACTAATATTATACAACATGCATTTAATAAGACTTATGAAGAAGAATTTGAAGAACAAGGAAAGATCGTGCCTTACAAAGTTGAATTAGCTGATGCAGTTAGTCAACAAAGGTAAGGTCTTTCTAATTCACTTTTGATGCTATTAAAAAACCCACCAAAAATCAACTCTTTATTTAAATGAGACATACATAATATAAAAAAAAACAGGTAAAGCCGTGTTTAAATTTGTGTACAATATTGCTAATATTAGTCAACATTCAATAATTAGAAAAGTATCCATAATGATATATTTATACTCTTATCTAATATCTGGATTACTTAATAGATGCTTCTGAATTTAAGAATTACTATTATTTAAAGTGACTGACCAAGGCCAATATATTTTATATGAGCCTTGTTCTTTTCTGCAAAGATAACTCTGGATTTTTCTCACTTTAGTTTGCTATGAACCATAAATAAAAACAGGTATATGAATAATTAGCTTGAGAGAAAAAAAGAACTCCCAAACTATGGATTACATCCTAGATAGATTTTATTGTGTGATAAATTAAGTATAATGGTTCACTTTGCAACTTGCTTTTGGTAGAATTTTGTCATTTCAAATGAAAAATAATATTTAGCTGTATTTTTTGTTATTGTTAATCCTTACCCTAGGATATTTTTCCATTGATTTTTAGAAAGAGTGGAAGGGAGGAAGAGATACAAAGAGAGAGAGAAACATTAATGTGAGAGAGACGCATTGATTGGTTGCTGATGGGTTGCCCAACCAGGGCCAGGGTTTAAGCCTGAAACCCAGATACATGCCCTTCACTGGAATTGAACCCAGGACTCTTCAGTCTGCA
Source organism: Myotis nattereri (assembly GCF_964212035.1). Classification (NCBI taxonomy): domain Eukaryota; kingdom Metazoa; phylum Chordata; class Mammalia; order Chiroptera; family Vespertilionidae; genus Myotis; species Myotis nattereri. The sequence continues at coordinate 28,668,620 of NC_138077.1, read as the reverse complement.
GGCTGACGCTCTATCCACTGAGCCAAATTGGCTAGGGCTCTAGCTCTATTTGTTAATAAATTTTACTCCAAGTCCCCTTCACTTTAGCAAGGATTTCAAGGTGTTTTACCTACAAAGTATTAAATTGGTTAAACAGCAGAATGAAGTTTCTATCTAGTAATCCTTCGGCCAATTCTTTGTTTATATGTTCAGATAAACTTGGGCCCTTGTCAGCATTTAGAAATAGCAATGCTCCTATGTGACGCACTCAGATGTGAAAAGCCCCATGTTTTGACACAGAGACCCAGATGTCTAGTAGCAAATGTGCTTTTGCCATTTGACATTTTGACAGAAGGCAGTGCACAACCTCTGGTCAGTAAATAAGAGGTTTATATCCACTAATATAGCCCCAGGGAAATGAATGCTATCTCTGCCCTTTAATTTGATTATTTTATATATGTTATCACAAATCTTTGCTTTGACCTCCCTGTATGGTATTAGAGAAGGCAGAAAAAGTTACTGATCATTGTTTAGCAACAGTTTAGCATCTTGGGTTTTGAAGTGCCCATAGAGCTTCCTATTTTCTTAGAAAAATCATAAAGAATCATAGGTGATTCAAGAGGATCTTTTTGATTAAGCATAATGCATATGTTTTTTACAATGGTACTATAGAGTTTACGTAAATTTAAGGTGTTAAATATATTATTCAATACATTGAAAATGTTATTTAAATTGTAACTATGCTTATATATATGGTAAGCATAATTAAAAATGAAACAAATACCACATATGGTATTTTAACTAAAATAGTTCATTTATGAACAACTAAAAGTTTATTTAAGTATAAAACCTTGATTTGATGGGAGGAGAATTGACCTGGGGTGGTAAACACATCATATACTATACAGATGACGTATTATATAATTGTATATCTGAAACCTATATAATTTTATTAACCGATGCCATCTTAATAAATTCAATTAATTAAAAAAAACACCTTTGATTTCATTTTAATGAACTTAAAAGATTAACGCTTCATCTTTTGAAGAAAGAATATAAGGAACCACATTTATTTGAGAATTTAAAAAGAAAAACAACTTTCAATTAAAATTTTGTAGTAAAACCAGTGTTGGCCCAGTTGCCTATTTCTTTTAATTCCATAATACTACTTAGTTACTTGTAGCTTAGAATGTGTCCACAGCAAGGCTGAAACAAACATTAAATCAATGTGAATACCCCTATTTCTTTAAGGTTTTATTATATTTCTTTTAATAAGTTGGGACTTTTTAATATCATTTCTTTCAATGGTATTCTTTTGCTTTTCCATAAACATGGAAGTTGCTCATTTTATGATTATCAGAATACTTTTCCGTATAAAAATGATGTCTATCAGCATCATGCTTTCACCAAGGGAAAAACAGACCTCTTACATCTTCATCTAAGCAACAGCCCTTCGTATTGTGAAGATAACTCGAAAGGTAATGTTTTTCCTTGTTGATTACTATTATTAACAACTAGGGGCCCGGTGCACGAAATTCGTGCACTGGGTGTGTGTGTGTGTGTGTGTGGGGGGAGTGTCCCTCAGCCCAGCCTGCCCCCTCTCACATACTGGGAGCCCTCAGGTGTTGACCCCCACCTCCCCCCGATCACTGGCTCTGACCCCCGCCCAGGCCTGAGGCCTCTGGCCCAGGAGTCATGCCTGGGCAGGGGACCCCCATCTCCCTCTGATCGCTTGCTCCACCCCCCGCCCAAACGTGACGCCTCTGACCCAGGCTTCAGGCCTGGGCAAGGGAGCCATCATATCCCCCCAATCCCCGGCTCCGCCCCCCACCCAGGCCTGATGCCTCGGCCAGAGGAGTTGATCCTCATCACCCTCCGATCACCAATCACCGGATCGGCCCCTTGACCAGGCCTGAGGCCTCCGGCAGAGGTGTCAGGCCTGGGCAGGGGACCCCCAGCTCCCCGCAGTTGCAGGCTCCGCCCCTGCCCAGGCCTAACGCCTCTGGCCTAGGCGTCCGGCCCGGGCAGCGGGACCCGCAGCTGCAGTGGCCCCGCGATCGTGGGCTTTGCTTTAGGCCCAGGCAAGGGACCCCTAGCTCCCGGGACTTCCAGCTTCGACCGTGCCCAGCTACCATCACTGGCTCCACCCCTACTTCCTGCTATCACTGGCTAGGGCGGCAAAGGCACCTGATTCTCCGATCATGGCTGGGGGGCAGGGCAAAGGGGGCCCCAGGGTCGCCTTTGCCCTGCCCCCCAGCTCTTATCTCCCCCCTGGGTTTCCGATCACTGTCAGTGGCAGGGGGCTTCTTCCTGCTTTCCCTTTCGCCTCCCTGCATTGTGCCTACATATGCAAATTAACCGCCATCTTGTTGGCAGTTAACTGCCAATCTTAGTTGGCAGTTAATTTGCATATAGCCCTGATTAGCCAATGAAAAGGGTAGCGTTGTACGCCAATTACCATTTTTCTCTTTTATTAGTGTAGATAAATGTTGGTAATTTAATAGAACCAATTGGTAGTACAGTATACACAAGCTTTGACTATTTTGCTGTTTATTTTAACCCCAGAAATTTTAGTTCTCAGAAGAAAATTGGTTGAAAGTATATTCACATGGGCGTTTAGGACTTTTCCACAGCTCCAGATCTAGTCTAGAGGATATTTTTTAACTTAACTGTAGCATAGTGTTCCAGTTACCTGCATGAAAATGCTGAATATAAATGTTCATTAAGTGTTACTTTAAAGATACTTAATTTATTTAAATAGGCTTTATTTATTTTTTAAAAAAATAGATTTCTTTATTGATTTCAGAGAGGAAGGGAGAGGGAGAGGGAGAGAGGGAGAGAGGGAGAGAGGGAGAGAGGGAGAGAGAGAGAGAGAGAGAGAGAGAGAGAGAGAGAGAGAGAGAGAGAGAAACATCAATCATCAGAGAAAATCATTGATTGGCTGCCTCCTGCACGCCCCCTACTGGGGATCAAACCACAACCCAGGCATGTACCCTTGGCTGGCATTGAAACTGGGACCCCTCAGCCTGCAGGCCAACACTCTATCCACTGAGCCAAACCGGCCAGGGCTAGGCTTTACTTTTTAGAGCAGTTCTAGGTTTGCAGCAAAACTGCAAAGGAAGTACAGAGTTTCCATATACCCTCTGTCACCACAAACTCATTACTTCTCCCACTATTAACATCTCAAACCAGAATAGTACGTTGTCAGTCAACAACCATAGATGGACACATTGTTGCCACCCCAAATTCATAGTTTATGTTAGGGTTCACTCTTGGCTGTACATTCTGTGGGTTTGGACAAATGTATAATGACATGTGTCCAGTATTATATTTTATACAAAATAGTTCTACTGCTCTGAAAATCCTCTGCGCTCTGATTTCTTATGTCTCCCTTCTTCCTAACCCCTGGGTACCACTAATCTTTTTACTGTCTCCATAGTTTTGCCTTTTCTAAAAAGTCATAGAGCTGGAATCATATAGTATGCAGTCTTTTCAAATTGGCTTCTTTCACTTAGTATTATGCATTTAAAGATGCCTCTATTTTTTTACATGGCTTGATAGCTCATTTCTTTTTAGTGCTGAAGTTCCATTGTCTGAATGTACCACAATTTATTGATACATTCACTTATTGAAAAATAGCTTGATCAGTTCCATGTTTTGGCAATTATGAGTAAAGTTGTTATATATATCTATGTGTGGGTTTTTGTTTGGACCTACATTTTCAGCTCATTTGGGTAATACTCAAGGGATTTGATTGTTGGATCACATGTTAAGTGTATATTTTGTTTTGTAAGAAATCACCAAACTGTCTTCCAAAGTGGCTGTACCACTTTGCATTCCCACCTGCAATGAATGATGGTTCCTGTTCTCCACATCTTCATCAGCATTTGGTGTTGCCAGTGTTTCAAATTTTTGCCATTCTAATAATTGTGCAGTGGTATTTCATTATTGTTTGTATTTTCAATTTTCTAATGGCTTATGATGTTGAACATCTTTTCATCAATACTTATTTTCCATCAATATATCTTCTTTGATGAAGTGTCTGCTAAGGTGTTAGCCCATTTTTTCAGTTGGGTTTCACATTTTCTTAAGATTTCTTTTGTTATTTTGGATAACAGTACTTTACTAGATACATATTTTACAAATATTTTCTCCAAGTCTGTGGCTTGTCTTCTTACTCTCCTGGCAGTGTCTTTCACACAACAGACATTTTTAATTTTAATAAAGTCCAGCTTATCAAGTATTTCTTTCAGGGAATCTGCTTGGTATTGTGTTTGAAGAAGTCATCATGATACCCAATATAACTTACATTTTCTCCAGTGTTCTAGGAGTTTTATAATTTTGCATTTTACATTTAGGTCTATCACTCATTCTGAGTAAATTTTTGTGAAGGGTAGAAGGTCTGTGTTCAGATTGACCTTTGGAGCATGCAGAGGTTTAGTTGTTCCAGCCCTGTTTGTTGAAAAGACAGTCTTTTCTCCATTGTATTGTCTTTGCTCTTTTGTCAAATATCAGCTGACTGTATTTATGTGGGTCTATTTATAGATTCTCTATTCTGCTCCATTGATCAAATTTTTTATACTTTTGCTAATACCACATTGTCTTTATTGTATAGTTGTATCATAATTATTGAAGTTGGATAGCATCAGTTTTCTGACTTTTTCTACTCCATCAATATTGTGTTGCTTATTCTGGGTCTTTAGCCTCTTAATATAAATTTTAGAATCAATTTATCTATAGCCACAAAATAATTTGCTGACATTTTGATTGAGATTTCATGGTGTCTATGGATCAAGTTGGGAAAACCTGACATCTTGATGATATTGAAGCTTCCTATCCATGAACATGGACTATATATTTATTTAGTCTTTGAGTTCTTTAATCAGATATTTCTAGTATTACTCCTATAGATCTGTGCATAGTTTGTTAGATTTATACCTAAGTATTTCATTTTTGTTTGCTAATGTAAATGCTATTATGTTAATTTCAAATTTTACTTGTTTATATTGGTATATAGGAAAGTGATTGACTTGTATGTTTAGTTTGTGTACTGCAATCTTTCAATAACTAGTTATAGGAGGGTTTTTTTTAATTCTTTTGGACGTTGTACGTAGACAGTCATATTATCTGTGAACAATATCAAATTCACTTCTTCTGAATCTGCATTTCTTTTATTCCCTTTTCTTGTTTTACTGGGTAGCTAGGTTTTGCAGCTCAATGTTGAAAAAGGAGTGGTAAGAGGGTAAAACCTAGCCTTATTTCTCATCTTATGAGTAAAGCTTTTAGTTTCTCATCATTAAGTATGATGTGAACTATGTTTTTTTTTGTGTGTGTGTATGTGTATGTGTGTGTGTGTGTGTGCATTTGTAGTTTTTTTCTGTAGCCTTTATCAGATTGAGAATTTCCCTTTATTCCTAGTTTGCTGAGAGTTTTTATCATAAGTGGGTGTTGGATTTTGTCATGTTTTCTGCATCTATTGACATGATCCTTTGATTTTTCTTCTTTAACCTATTGATGTGATAAATTAAATTGATTTATGAATATTGAACCAAGATATTTAATTTTTATGACTTAACATGGCTTCCAATGAATAGGGTAAATTAAACCATACCAGTACATTCTGTATCATGTTTCAAACATTAATAAATGGATGTTTTGTCTCATTTTCAACAACAAAAGATCCTAATAATGAAATTTTGTCACCTTAGGTGAATATCATAGAGATTAATTGCAGACATTTTCATATAACAAATTTCATGTGTTTCTACAGGAAAAAAATCAGATAATTTCTATTTAAGTGTAGAAGGAAAATACAGCATTATTGTGGAAGTTTCATTAAATTGAATAGCCTTTAAAAAGTTTTTCTTATTAAAGCATTTCTATGACATACACATTATTGCATTTCTGATAGTATTTGTGCAATTTGAGGTGATAGTTGTTGGATGTGAAAGTTCTAAGTAAATACTACATGTAATAGCTGAGCTATATCAACATTTGATTGCAACAAGTCCTTTGGGCTGCAAGACAGAATTTACATCACTGGAGATTATTTTAGTCATAGCCTCTACTGTTTTACACAGTATATTTATAGAGATAAGCTATTTACATTAGAAAGCTAATAAGGGATAATCAGATGAAGCTGTATTCATTCTGGAAAATATATGTAAAATGAAAGCAATGTGGTGCAAAAATTGTTAAATGATTTTAATTCCTCAGAAAATCTAGACCAATGTTCACAACCCGAGCTGCACATTATAATCACCTGGAGAACTTGTAGAGGAAAAAAACCCAACAAACAAAGACAGTGCAGTGCTCGAGTCCCACTCCCAGTGTTTGATTCAGTTGGTTTGGGGGCAGGCCCCCACACTGACAATTTTAAAGAGCACCTTCAGATGAATCCATTGTGCAACCAGGTTGAAACCAATGATCTAAACCAAGTGATACGGTAAAAGTAGATATGATGAGGTGGTGACTCATAAAATCTTGCTCATTTTGTAGCTTTCCAGAAGCAGGTGTCCCAGCTTAAACATTTTCTATGCCTCTAACTGCTGCTCATTCATCTGGCAGATTTCTTTTTGCCTTCTCCTCATCACTAGCATGCTGTGGAAAAGAGGTGAAATGTGGAAATAAGATTCCCTCCGCATTATTTCTCATAAATTGCTGTTGTAAAACTTGAGTGGGAGAGGAGGTAGGCAAGTGGGAATTGAACCAAAGGCTGAATAAAAATTTGCATCAATTTCAAGATTTCATTACAAAATAAAATCTTGCCTCACTCCATTAGTCTCTAGCTCATTAAGGTTTGAATGCCTAAGTGTATCATGATTATCATTTAGGAACAAAAACAGCATAATAGTATCTTAACACTGAGAACTCAGTAAAGAAACATTGATAAAGTAGGGTTTATTGATACAGGTTTACATCACAGAACATTTGGTTTATGAACAGATTAATCAATGTATTTGTTTATATTTATTTATTTAACTTTTATAAATGTGTGTTTTCAACAGCAGGAACTTCAAATAAAAAATTTGGCAACAATGTGGATCCTGATGTATATTCTTCTGCTGTTGAAAAATTAGGGGAAAGCAGCTTTTCTGAAAGACATTTCAAAGAGAAAAGTATAATTGATATGGAATGTAATCAAACTCTGAATAATTCCTCCATATCATTTGCGAACAAGGATTCTTTTCCAACTGTAGATTTAGAAACACCTTCCATTAAGGAGAAATTGTCTCAAGACATCAAAGAATCCTTGGAATTTAGAAACTTTCTGGAGAGGCCAAACGTGGAAGATTCAAAAACTACAGAGTCACCACTGGTAAATTTCTATTATGTTTGTTATATTAAAATTTTTATAAGAAACATCATAAGAAAATTTTATACTCACACAATACATTCTTAAATGTTTCCTCCAATTGAAGTTAAAATGTACTACCATATATTATCATGAGGTAGTTGAAGATTGAGTTATATGGGAAAGAATGTTAATGACTTACAGGACATCTCTAATATGGTAAATGCCATGATAATAAATGGCTTCTATAACAGATAAAACTTTAAGGCCTATCTCATGCACCGTATTTATAGTGCTGTTACCTTTCTAAATGAAATTTTTTGTTATGAATATTTTAGTATAATAAATCCTTTCTAGATTTTTACTGTATAGTCACTGGCTAAAATGAAATAAAGGCATATATGTAGATAAAGTCAGTTTTTGTGGCTTAATGTAAGTATAGGAGTTAAAGGTATCTGTCAGGAACATGGTTAATAAAGAAATAGGGGTGAAGTTTGTGTTTCTTCTTAGGAAAAATGGTTAAGTATCTATTGGCAATAATTATTGCATTACCACCAAATTTTAAAACTATTTTTAAATCTCTGTCCTACATACTAAAAATGTTAGGTAATAGTGATTATTAATAATAAACTCTTGGGAAATTGAGCAAGACAAATGTTAAATTCTTTGGAAATGGGCAAGTCCAGCAATTTAACAACCCTTTAAAGTCATTGGAAATGAATCTCTATGGTGCCTAAACTGAAGGTGTAACCAAAAATTCGGACTGGATATTGAGTTGCTTCTACTTCTGTTTGGAGATTGGATTTCTGTGCCCACTTTGTTCCTTTTTAACGTGGCAAATTGGAACCGAGACCTCTGCAAAGCCTTAGATCCCTAAAAGTCTGTTCGGTCTCTGAAGGGCTTTGCCAGGAGACACATTCTCTCCCCTCTTCCAGTGAAGAAAACAATCGGTCATAGATTGATTTTGTGCAAACAGAACAAACAAGAACTCTAACTGACCAGTTCCCACAGGGCATCATGAAGAGGGCTGGTGACACCTGCACATGCAGTGTGCTGAGTTAGAGGAGAGGAATCCTGAGCAAAGAAACCCAGTTCTTTTACACTGGGCATAGGCCTGGCGGACCTTTGCCCTCGCAGGAGACATGGTCTTCTGTTAAAATGAATAAAATAGAACCATTTTTATTAACATGGATCCATCTCAAAAATATGTTGAAAAATGGAAATGTAAAAGGGTACATAGAGTTTGATAGCACTTTTGGAAACATTTACAATATGTAACTTTTTATCGATAAACTCAAATCTAATAATATTAAAATATAATTAGGAAAGAGAATGTCAACTTCAATGAAATAATACAATTAATTTATAAAGATTAATATATATTGTGGTATAGGAATTTCTTATAGGTGGAATCTAGTGTGAATAAAATAAACTGATGGACAAAATAGAAACAGAGGCATGAATACATGGAACAGACTGACAGCTGTCAGAGGGGAAGGGGAGTAAAGGGACTGGATGAAAGAAGGTGAAGGGGATTAGCCAAAGAACATATAGGCATAACACATAGACACAGACAACAGCCAGAGGGAAGGGGGGGAGGGACTGGGTGGAGGTGGGCACAGGGGGTCACATATAATAATGTCAATAATAAAATAATAAAATAAAATGTAATTCAGTTATATGTTCATTATATGTCAATAAAGCTGGACAAATAAAAAAGGTAAATCTGAAGCAAATCTTTGAATTACTGATATTAAATTGTGTGATCAAGTTGAATCATGTGTTTTACATATCTATATATTTAAAGCATTTCATAAAAAAGCTTCTAATTATATTTTGATCTCTTATGATACTACTAGAGGCCCAGTGTGTAAAAATCGAGCATTGCGGGGGAGGGGAGGGTCCCTCAGCCCAGCCTGTATCCTCTCACAGTTCGGGAGCCCTCAGGGGATGTCCGACTGACGGCTTAGGGGAGTGGGGCTAAGCCGTCAGTCGGACATCCTTAGTGCTGCCCCAGAGGTGGGGGAGGCTCCCGCCACTGCCACTGAGCTTGCCAGCTGTGACACCAGCTTCTGGCTGAGTGGCGCTCCCCCTGCAGGAGCGCACTGACCACCAAGGGGCAGCTCCTGTGCTGCGCGTCTGCTCCCTGGTGGTCAGTGCGTGTCATAGCAACCGGTCATTCTGCCTTTCAGTTGATTTGCATATTAGCCTTTTATTATATAGGATTGTAAAAGAAAAAAGTGTTAAATGGTTACATCATAGAGAACAGTGCTTTATAATCTACTAATGACTAGAGGAACTGTTTTTATGCTCCTCCTGCCCTAGTAAAAGCCGTTCCCTGAGCAGAAACTACTTGGACATTTGTTGTGCTCCTGTGGAAAATTCAAGTGTGAGCAATAGGGGCAATTTTTAGTAGTGGCATTACTTGACTTTGAAATTGACTGTATGGCAGTTCATTTTGCACTTCAGTTTTCAGAAATTGAGTTACTCATAAAGATGGGACCACCTATGAGATTAAGTACTAAGTTGTAGAGCAGCAGCAGTGAGATAAAGTCAGGTGCTAGGAAGAACATGGTCTAGTCATGGGCTCTTGGTTTGGTTCTGAAACAACCAAGTTAACTTTGTGAGTTTGGGAAGAACAAACTCACTTTCATTGTTCTGCCGACCAAGGCTTTTTAAAAACTTTCTAGATTTGTAATTGTCTAATCCAAACATGAACTCCACTATGGCTGAAGGGGTTCTGTAAACTGGTTTCAGTGTCTGGGGAAACCAGTGAAGCTATGAGTAGAGTGGACTTGGACTTATCTTTGAATGAGATGATTTATTGATCACTACTTGGTTTTGTACATTTTAGCATTTGTATGTTTTATGAATTTGAATCAAGTTACAATAATTTCTTTTGTGTTGGTTACCAGCTTGAACAGACCACATAAGGGCATTCATTAGATCCATTGGGGAACTTTTAAATACTGATAGCCACTCTGATATATTGTAAGCCCATCTGTAGCTCCCCCTTCAAATCTCTAATCTGTTTCCTACTAGACTCATGTACTTTTAATATATATATATATATATATATATATATATATATATATATTATTGATTTTTTTACAGAGAGGAAAGGAGAGGGATAGATAGATAGAAACATCGATGAGAGAGCAACATCCATCAGCTGCCTCCTGCACACCCACTGCTGGGGATGTGCCTGCAACCAAGGTACATGCCCTTGGCCAGAATCAAACCTGGGACCCTTCAGTCTGCAGGCCAACGCTCTACCCACTGAGCCAAACCGGTTAGGGCTCATGTACTCTTTAATCTCACTTGTACTCTTCCTTAGGATGAAAGCATATAAAAAATTAGTTCATAGAGTGATAGAGTAAGTCTAGGCCTCAAATGAGATAGACTTATATTCAAGACCTAGGTCTGCTACTTTCGAGCTATATTAACTCAAATTACCTAGCTTGTTCCTGCCTCAGTTTCCTAATTGCTTCATGATGAATATTTTGTTAACTTGGACTTTGTCTATGACCATGGTCTGATCATATTTATTCCCTTTTACATTTCATCTTTGAAATGATATTATGTTTAGAAAAAGACACTAGTTCAAAAAGCACAGCATATGAGAGAGATCCTGTTTTCCATATAATGTTGTGCAATGACATTGAGGGGAAAAAAATAAATGAAAGAAAGGAGAAAGGAAAATTTTGTTTCATGAACTTCTGTACTCCTTGGTTTGATGACAACTTTCAGATAATTACTGTAATTGTGGTTTATACATTTCTCAAAACTTATTATATATAAAATGCTATTATTTATGTCTCCTTTACTAGAAATTAAACTTGAGGAGGGCAGAATCCATCCCAAGAACATAGTAGGTACTCAATGAATGCATGTGCTGCTTTGTGTTGATGAGATAAATAAACTTAATTTTGTTGAATATTTTTTTCCTAGTTGTTACAAGAAATAGCCCTCAGAAATAAGCCTATTACTGAAAAATATCAAGGACTTGAAAGATTCTTTGTTTCTGATAAAAACGAAAGACTCAACTCACTGCCTTCTCATAGTTTAGAATGCAGATCTTCCGGTACTAAGGTAACAATTGCAGGTAAATTCAGACATGAGATCAGTTGGCCTGTTGACCAACCTAACAATTTTCTGACACATTTTTTAAAGCAGTCCATCCTCATCTTAGGAAATATTGGGCAATTCTGTTCAACGAATACAATCATTATATTCTTCTCTAGCTGAAATTATTTATTAGTTCTGTGTGAGTTGCCACATATTTATATTGAAAACAGCTATCAGAATGAGAGATAACACGACTATTATGAGATTGGGGAGAGATTATTTTTAGAATTTAGAAATGTGTCCCTTAATAAACTATGAAATATAAATCTTTTGAATCAATTTATTAACTAGCGAGCATTATATGATGATTCTTAAATGCCAGCTTAAAGGAAAATCCCCAAATCTCAGGATCTGTGAGATTTCTGAGACATATCTATAATTTTCTTTTAAAACTAGATTTTGGTTTCATGTGAGTTCTTAAGATTCCTCTGTATTCAAATGTGTTTATTCACATACAAACAATTATGCTTTATGTAATATTGTTAAATACTTCTTAAAATATTTGTTTCTCTTCAAACATGTATAATATCTTTGCAATTTAGAGTTTATTTTTTTCTCTTTATTAAGCTATGTGAACCTAATGGTTTTTATTGTGTAATTATGAGATTTTGTCTTTCATAATATATACCAAACTGTTATAAATGTTCCTTCTTTAGCTAAATATTATCCAGTAAGATAATATAGTTTTATTAACCAATGTCACCCCAATAAATTCAATGCTAATAACAAAGAAAAAGAAATAAAGCAACAACATGAATTTTTCTCCTTTTTAATGTATATAATTGTACCATTTTTCTGTTTAAGGAGACAGAGACTGGATCCCAGACCAGAGCATAAGTCCTAACAGTGCAGTTGCTCCGGGTGCTGTGCAGAGTGGCCAGAACCCATCATCAAGTAGAACACAGCAAAAGATGGGTGAGATGGACTGTACATACTGGACAGTGACATGTTGGTGATTCACGCTATTAGTTTGTCTTTAGCAGTTTACTAGTCACCTGAAAATTAATTTTTGCAGTGTTATAATTTAAACTTAGTCATTTTAACTAACTGTCCTATACTTTCTCCCCAAACTAAAAAACCTAGAGTCATCATTATTCCTGTCAAACACATACACACACAAACTGAGTTGCAACCTTAGTTATTTGCTGTAGCGATGTATTGGAGTGCAATGTTCTAAAAATGTAGCTCAGGATATGGTGTATACTTTGGACAATCCTTACCTACTCAGTTTCATTACGCTCTGAGGAAAACTGTATTCATACTGGGTTTTGTGTACTTCTCCACTTAGCTTATATGATGGTCAAATATAGCCATTTACATAATGAATGGTTTAGGCTAAGATTATTGCTGAGATACCTCCATTCTAAACCTAATGTTGAGGGTGTGTTAACCTGGGGCTATTGATTTAGTTCACTTACTCTATTCTCTAACCTAAATAATTGCAAGATTTCTTTTGACATGTTGAATGTGTGTTGCAATATTTTCGTAGAGAATTTTGACATTATTCCAATCAATAGTATTATTAGTTCATTTTTGTTATCCAATAATACCTGCTAAAGTAAGTTTGATTTATGCCGAATTTTATGTGAATTTGCAGTAGATAACTGATGAATTAAGGCAATTCAACACAGATGTGTTGACTATATTAGCACTGGGAAGGACTAGGGGATAAAGGATGCATCAGTAAGGTTCCCTGAACAATTTAGGAGGGACACTTGAAAAAGGGGGCTTTTTGCCTTTGTCTGAAAGCCATCTTAAAACCAGAAATTTAATTGCATATAATTTGTACAGATATGTAAGACTTATATGTCTCCCTTGCCCTAATCCTATGATTAAAGCTCCTTGGCTAGATTAGATATTTTCCATATGCATTTATGTTATGAAACTGTCAGACATGAGATATTTTGAGTGCAAAAATCATCCATTTATGACAAAGGTTTTTTGGCTCTATTGTTAGGTACCCATACTCATATCAGAATCTAGATCATCTTCAAAAATTCTGGTTGCTTCCTTCTGAGTCAGTCAAAGGAAATGTTCTAAGTCACGGTATATTGATGAACACAAATTCACATGCAGCATGCTCTGAGAAACTTGTTCCTAAGACAAATCTTCATACATAATTATCCAAATGCCTTTAAATATCCATTTGGAATGGTCAGTTGAAATCAATAATTTACTATTCAAACATCTGTGAGAGCACTGACTTCAGGCCAAGTACTACCAGACACAGGTGATATGAAATGGCCCTCCTTACCGTGGCCCCAGAGCTGAGTCTAGCATAGTGGTTCTCAGATGTCAGTGGGAGCAGAATCATGGGGGAGACCTATTGTAATACGACCCTCCTCACCTCACTCCTAGTGATTCTGATTCATTTGAGCTAAAATAAGCTCCAGGAATTTGCATTTATTTTATCGACAACTCCAAGTTATACTAATATAGTTGTCCAAAATCATATATTGAGAAAACTGCAATATAGATATGTAAGCATCAATTACATCATCTCTATGTTTTATAAAAAGACTGTGAGTGACATACTTTTGGGGATTAAAGTGTAATTAATAATAGTTATAATAGAGGTAGGTACCTGTGCAGTCTTTTAGGCATGGTGATGGTAAAATAATTGTTTTGACACTGAAAAGTGTATATATGCAAGGTATTGGAGACTAAATGAAATTTCAACCAAAGATTGAAGAATTCATAAGATTCACCAGTTAGGAGCATAGAGAAATGGCTTTATGGAGACAAAAATGGCTTTATCAATGGCCTTAGGTAAAACAAAATTTTCTTGGCTATGCCATAACTTGTGGAAGTCTTACATTCTGAACTGATGCCATTATATAAAGGAATTCCTATTTCTGCAAGATTTTTTAGATTTGTGAATGTAAAGCACGATAGTTATGAGAGATATGTGTGTTTACCAGCAAGTCCATTGATTCTACCCACCTGCTCCTAAAACCTACTCCTAGTCCTCCCCCAACCCATCTTTCTGTCTCTGTAAATGGTACCACCATCCAAACATTGCTAAGTCTGAGCCCAGAGAATCTTCTTGACTCTTACTCATCACATCCTATTTATCTGTAGATTCTGCTGTTTTCAGCTCAAGTCTAACCACTTCTATCTGCTCAAGATGAACCCAAGCCAGTTGTTCATCACCTCTTACTTGTCTCCCCAAAATTCACTTTCGCCTCTTCATAAAGCTATGATTAATTTCCATCAAATTCTACTACTTATAGTCAGTGAATGAATTATTCATATTTGTTGTCATAAAATTATTTATAATTTATAGGGAGTGGATCGTATTTCCCATAAATTTAAGTCATAGATTGTATCATGTCAATCTTTCTGCTTAAAAGCATCCCATGTCCTCTTAGAGAAGATTGAGAAAAATCATATTCCTTACTGTGCCTCACACAGCAGCACCTGTATTGGCCCTGCCCGTCTTTTCTAACTGCAGCTTCTCCTACATTGCAGCCCCACTGGCTTCCTTTCTTTTCTTAGACAAGCCACACTTTTACCTTATGTCTTAGCTTTAAACAGTGCTCTTCCCTCTGACCCAGGATGCTCTGAAGCCTTCATCTCCATCTTCATATCCTCATTCATATGATTGATTCTTTTCCATTATTCAGTCTCAGCCCAGAGGCTGCCTCCTTAGAGAGAGGCCTTCTCAGACCACCCCATCTATTTAATGCTGGTCTCTTGAGTCCCTTAATCACATTTACCTTCCTTTATCTTCCTCATAGAACCTATCACTAAATGAAATTATTTTCATTTACTTGTATATTTTCTGCTGACCCTACCCACAGTTGGGAAAAAAACAAACAAACAAAAAAAAACAAGAACCTAGCCTGTCTCGTTCATTGGTGCATCTTCAGTGATGGAACAGACCTTGGGTCATTGTAAGCAGGCAGTGCTTCTGACTGAGGGAAGCTTGAGCATAGGACTGTGTGTTAGTCTGGAGAGCAACTTGAGGGTGGGGCAGTGTCTGATTCACTTATGAATAACCTGGATCCTGACACAGTGCCTAGTAGTTTTAGGATTTGACACATGATTTTGTAATTGAATTGGATAGGGTGTGAATTTATAAGTTCTCAGAGTTGGAAGGGATTTAAGACATTATTCTGCCCAACTCCTTAATTTTACTGGCAAGATATGAATTTTCATGTCACAGGTCAGAAGCTGATTTCTAATTCTGGGAGATGAGACAGGTTCTTGCTTCCCAGTTTAGCATTTTTCCACTAAACCATGCTGCTGAATAAAATATCCATATGTGTTTCAAGAACTGCTGTAAAACACATTTCTATGTTTTATGTATAAATTCTCAGTAATTTACACAGTTGAGCAAGAATATCAATAGACAATAATGTTTTGCAACCTTTGTTCAAGAATGAAATATTGGGTCTTATGACCAGAATAGAAATTGTTACTGAAACACTGTGCAAAAACCATGTTGCCCTGATGATGCTTCATCAATTCTAATTTGTAATTAGAATAGCAACCATGACTATTGTTGTTATTCAGTGAGTGATTCATATTTTCATATTCCTATCGGCATTCTTGTGCCCATTAATATAACCCAAAGGCATCCTTCAATTTTATCTTTCCAATATTTGGCGTTGTCTCATTAGTAATCATAGAGCATATATTCTTCAGCTAATACCAAGGGTGATTTCTTGTGTTATATTTAGAGTCTAACTGTGATCAGTGTTAATCTATAATTTCCCAAGATTACATTGCCAGTGACGGCACAAATTACTCCTAAAGTAATTTCTTATATTTATAATCTACCAACTGGATGGTAAAAAAGTATGGAATGATCCCTGCAATAGTGGCATTTTTCATTAATGCCAGCCTTAACTGTGTCTCAAATCTTAACCCTACCAATAACATTAATAAGCTTATACAATAAACATGAAAGAGAATGACATACCCACCTACATGAATAAAATAAATGACTAAAGTCAAGGACCAAATTAGAGCATCTTCTGTCTCTGCATGTTGGTTACTCTAAATTGCATTTTGAATGTATTTTCATTAAGAAAGATGGTCTGTCTCCTTGCTGTGTGCTAAGCATAAGTCTGATTCATTTTTGGTATACTTTTATTTTTTTCTCAATTGGGTTTAATTGCCCTCAAGTATTGTGGCAACCAGATGTTGTTGTAAGAGTTCGGAAAGTATTTGTACTCTCCTGAATTTTCTAAAGGACATCTACGTTATGTCAAAATGTTTTCACCTCATATCTATCTGTGTTGGCAGAAGTCCAGTTCTTGCTAATAAATCTTTCGTTTGTTTTATTTTCATAAAATAAACCCCTTTAAATTTTATTTGACTGAAACCTAGAACAATACAGATAGATGGGTGTGGTTTTCTCCATAGACCTATGCCGGAAGCCAATTCCAGCATGTCATAATTCCAAGAGTTTCATTGAAAGGTTGATGGAATTGGGGCACTCAATAAGGACTGAGTCACATATGTTGTCACCTGTTGGGAATGGCTGATGGCTTTTCCCCAAACCTGAAAAGGGATGGATTGCTTGCTGCCAGACAGCTCAGGGCATCTTAATCTACATGTTATTGCCTCCTACTTGCCAAACACCTGAACAGCTGTAGGCTAATTTTCCCCAATCTGACAATGCCTCTGTATAGGAAACCCTCACACTTTGATGTGTATATCTCTGCCTTGCCTCAGGACAATTTGTGTTAATAAAAAGCATGGGGTCCTGAGACAATTCCTTTTAGCTAAGCTCCTCTGACCCCCAAATGCCTTTCAAAATTATATTTCGTCTCTGGACTCTTTAAGTTATACACGGCCCCCTTCTCCAGATTGGTTAACCCCCAAGAGCACCAATAGACCCAGAACTTTTGATTTATGTAGGTGAATTGTTGTTACATGCATTGACCTGTGCTTCTATTTTTGTTCCTATCACTGCTTCATTATGCAGGAATGAATGGCAAATTTGCTTTTATAGATGGCTATGGATAAAATATTGATTCGTTACATATTATAGGTAAAAGGGTAAATCATTTTTAAATTCTTGCCATTAAAATAATTCTTAGGGATATCTACATTTATTTTTCTTAAAACATAGGCAAATTTTTGTCAGATATTTTTTTCCAGAATAGTCTCCAAACACAAATAGACACAAAAGGTCAGGATCTTGTTTTAATTTATTCATAATTTTATTCCAACAAAAAGTGTTTTCAAAATTGATTTCTGAAGTGTTTATTAAAATTGATGCCCTTTGGGACTTACCTTAGTCAGTTTTAATTGCTTAAATAATTACCCACTGCATTAAGATTCTTCTTAGGGTACTAGCTACATTCAGAGTAGATCTGTAAATTTAAAAAAGTAACTCAATAGTCATTAAATATTTAATACATGCCAACTGTCTGTAGCTTCTCTTCTGAATTTTACATTTTCCTTTGAGTCAATAGATTGGGCATAATGCTTTATGGCATATGTTCAGTCAAATCATAATTTTTATGATAATGACAATAGCACTTCTCTAAAGATTTTAATATTTTACACAATGCCGATTTGTGTTAAGGGAATGCCACCTTATCTTCTAATATAAATCATTTATACTTAATATAAATATATTTATCTAAATCAGAACAGTGATTCAGTACGGTTAAAACTTTACCAGTACTATGCATTTCTAAATTTGTACCTTGAAAATTCCCTTTATTAAAGAATCTTGGAACAGTGCCAAAGTATAAATTAATTATGTTGTATTAGTATAAAATTTGAAGGGATTATTTTCTTCATACTATGAAAGAGACACACTTGTTGAAGAAACCAACGAAACCAACCTTTGAAATAAATCAAGCCCTGACTGCCCTGATAGAACACAGTGATAACCTGACTTAGATTTGTGCTTCCTGGACTTTTCCACGGAGTGCCCCATAAGGCAGCAGAGAGTGAACTCATGTTTAGGAAATTAGAGATGTGTTCTCACTTTCTTTAAAGTCTATACTTTTCATTTTTTAAAATAATTTATACTAATCTATTTTGTCTTCATCTTTGTTCTTTTTTAAAAATGTATCTTTATTGTTTTAAGAGAGGAAGGGAGAGGGAGAGAGAAATAGAAACATCAATGATGAGAGAGAACCATTGATCAGCTGCCTCCTGCATGTAACCCACTGGGGATCGAGCCCGCAACCCAAGCATGTGCCCTGACCAGGAATTGAACCGTGAGCTCCTGGTTCATAGGTTGACACTCAACCAATGAGCCACTAGGGCCGGGCTCCATGTTTGTTCTAATATAAAAATAAATTACATGCCACCAAGTAAAATTGGTTCACTAGGAAGTGGTACCATGATTATCCTTGGGTTGTTTTCCTCTGACAAGGCACAGTGTGGTATTGTCCTAGAATTTAAGAAACATGCACAGCAGTTGTCTAGGAGATAGATGATATAAGATTGAGTGCTGTACTGGTCTGGAATTGACTTAGTTTGCAGATTTTTTGCTTTAGTTAATATTAAAATTATTTAATCTTTTTCTGAATATAGAAAAATTATGAAAAATTTACCGAGAAGTATTTTTTATAACATGGGAAAAGTAATTTGGGATTAGCAAAGTATGGATGATAACCTTGTTATGCCCAGATTTCAAGATCCCCAAAAAACCACGTCAGGGAGCCAGTCCGATGCAAAAGCAGAGAGTCTCTTATACAAGCTCGCTTGGTCCCCCCCTTGCCTCCATTACTGGGTGCAAGAGAGAGCCCCGAATACCAAGAGAACAAAGAATTTATAGGGCTTGGGGTCGGGGGTTCGGGCAGGGTGCAGCTAGGGTCTGGTTACACAAAGACAGGGGGCGTGGCCAGCATACTTTTGGCTTTGGGCTAGTTTCCCCCGCTTTCCCATTGGCCAAGATAAGGGCAGGCTGAGTAACCGATACACCCTGCGGCTTTTTCTTGGAAAGAGGGGTTAAGGACACAGCCATCAGTCCTGCTCTGTCCTTTCAAACCTAAAATTTAATTTTTCATACTCTCTCTTGCATGAACTGAACTGCTCTAAGTTTAGGGGGCTGGTATTTTGTATCTTTAAGCACTCATTCAGAATTTAAAAAGAAGTTGATTAAAATATATATATATTTTTTTCATTTTAGGCAAGACATCACAGAGACCTTCAACAGCAAATTTACCACTTGCCACCTCTGTTAAAAGAAGTTCCAACTGTAATTCCTCCTTCCATCCTCCACCAAGAAGTGCCCCGGCTCAATCTTTATCTAGAGCTGCTTCTGAAATTTCAGAAATTGAGCACATTGATATTACTGACCACAATGAGCCTTTTTCAGACGACACTGCTGACCAACAAGCCTTCGACAGTCTGGAAAAGGAATGGAATGGGCTGAGAAATCTTGCAGGTAATGCTGTGTTGTTGTTGTTGTTGTTTTTTTCACTGTAGACAATGTTAACTCTGCCCTCTGCCTGGTTCTTCATATCCTGCTCCAAGAAAACAAGCTAACAACCAAATTTACCTCTTTTAACCATCCAAGTTCTGTGTCTATTTTCTTGAATATCACTTGAGGTCACTCTGAAAATGTTGTGTGTGGATGCCAGCCACACAAGAGATGGTCCCCCCTTAGGTCACATGATACCTAGTTATATTTGTCTTGCATAAGAACCTTCATGTGGACAGAAAAAATAAATTTGTTCTTCTTTCTGCAAACCCAGTGAGTGGCTAATCCAGGGGTGGGCAAACTTTTTGACTCGAGGGCCACAATGGGTTCTTAAACTGGACCAGAGGGCCGGAACAAAAGCATGGATGGAGTGTTTGTGTGAACTAATATAAATTCAAAGTAAACATCATTACATTAAAGGGTACGGTCTTTTTTTTTTTTTTTAGTTTTATTCATTTCAAACGGGCCGGATCCGTCCCGCGGGCCGTAGTTTGCCCAATCTCTGTAAGCTGTATGAAAGCTGCTGTCCAACATCCCTGTTGGAGAATTAAGCTGTTAGATGTTTTAAAGCAGTATTTCTTAAGCTTCACCTTATACAGAGAGCCTCTGGGGATCTTGTTAAAATGCAGGTTGTGTCATTGTATTATCTGGGGACAGGCCCGAGATTTCTGCACGCCTAACAAGTACCCAGTTGAGACCGATACTAGTAGTTGGCTGACCAGTTTGAAGAGAAATTATGTCTGTGCATTCTACTTCCTAAACCTCCGTGGATTGAGAATAGTAAATCATAACCACATTCTTGAATTTACAAAGGTCTGGTTCAGTAACAAAACATCAGGGGAGGAAATCTTAATATTCGTCAGAAAGTTGTTCACTCAGTTTGATGGAAGCCGCTGCAAATCTAAGAGGCAGGCCAGAAACTTCTCTGGGCCTGTGGATTCCACCCATGGCTCCCCCCTTTAGTGATATTTTCCTTAGAATAACGACTTTGTTGCTTTCCTAAAAAAGGCTACATCTTGGTTTTGAAAAATTCAAGCAATACAAAGAAATACAAAAGAAAGCCTAAATCCCCACAAAATTTTACTATTCTGAAAACAACTATTATTAATATTTTATGAGCTTCATTTTAAACTTCTCTGCTTATATCATAAACATACATATAAGAACTTATAGTTAGGAGGATAGATTATAGGAAATATAGTAATAATTTTTTAAAAATAAACTTATATTCTACATAATTGTTTTAAAAGTTATACATTTATTTACCCAATGTAATAAAAATAATTGAACTGAAACTAAAGGATATTGTACATTTCAAATAAGTTTTTTAAATCACAAAAATGTTTAATCACAAAAGGCGATTTCATGTAGTTCGACTTAACATTTTGGAATATTTTCAATTTTTATGGTCCAACCAGTAAATTTAAAAATTAAAGAAAAAGGTAAAAATAAGCAGTAAGCAATTGAGACCATTTTTTCTTTATGATTTATTTTAGACAGTAATAAAGTATAAGAACTCATTTATTTCTTATTTTTAACCACATGTAATTATAGATTGCATTGAATACATCTCTGTTATAGTGATATTATAACTTTTCATTTTTTCAAGGTATCCTTTTATTTCTTCTTAATGAAAATTCTTATGGATTAAATGATCAGTACCAGCATTTTTGCTATGACTTCCCAATTTTGTGCCTTTTTTTATCCTCATCTGAGGAAAAGTTTATTGATTTTGGAGAAAGAGGAAGGAAGAGAGAGAGGGAGAGGGAGAGGGAGGGTGGGAGAGAGAGAGAGAGAGAGAGAGAGAGAGAGAGCAAGTGAAAAACATGATTGGCTGCCTCCTATACATGCCCAGACCAGGGATTGAACCTGCAGTTTAGGTATGTGCCCTGATCTGGAATTGAACCTGCAGCCTGTTTAAAGTATGAAATTAGTGGATCACAATTTTTCCCCTTGCACTTGGACATTTCTCTAGTCTTCTGTCTCCAAATATGTGCTAGTTCATCCCGTAGCACAGTTTTCCTTTTAAATTTTGTTTGCTTGAATGTGATTGTCAAGTAGCTTTTTCCCTAAGTAGGGCTCATGGTAGCTCAATTTCTTGAGGTTTTTCATGCTTCAGAATGCCTGCTACCTTTATATTTGAATGGCAAATTGGCTGAGTCTAATTTCCCTGGATCACTTTTATCTTAAACCTTATACATCTGACTCATCATTTTCTGGGCCTGAATTCCCCTCTGAAGTAGTTTGAGGTCACCTTGATTCTTTACTTCACTCTCTCTCTCCTATTTTCTCACTGGATATTTGAAAAAATATTCACATCTTTGAAACTCAGTAACTGAACAAGGATTGTTTCAGTTTTAATAATCCAGCCTTTCTTAAAATAGAGGGTTCTCTTTCTGTCTGCAAAATAAGTTCCTCTTTATTTTCAGAGAAATTTTCTGCTATTGTATATTTAAATTGCTTTTCTGTTCCATTTGGTTTTCTCCTGCTGAGAAACCTATTTTGTTTATGTTGGATCCTCTTTGTACAATGCATTTACTTATGTTTTCTTCAACTATTTAATCCATTTTTTAAAACTTTCTTTGAATTTACTGTGATTCTCTCAAGGGTAGCTTCTATGTCAGAGTTACAGTTTTCAGTGGGCTATAGGCTATTCCTTATTGATCAACTTAATAAATTAGCTCTCTAAAGGAATTGCTTTGACTTTCTTTAGTAATTTTTTACATTGGTATAATTTCAAACTTACAGAAAACTTGCAAGAATGCAAAAATCATACAAGGAACTTCGGTATAAACTTTATCCAGTCACCACCTGTTTTCTTTTGCCCCCATTGCACATAGGTACACACACACACACACACACACACGCACGCACGCACGCACACACGCACACCTCTTTTTTCCCCCTAAACCATTAAAGAGGAAGTTATAAACATCATGATCCTTTTACCAAAAAAAAAATTGGGGGTGCATTTCCCATGAACAAAGACATTCTCTTACACAGCCATAGTAAAATAATAAAAATTTGTAAATTTAACATTTATGTAAGAGTATCTAATACATGGTGCATATCTAATTTTTAAAAATTGTCATGATGTTCTTTATAGCTTATTTTTTCCTGGTACAAAATTTAATCCAGAAACAGATCAACATTTGATTTTTTCCTTTTTTGCTATCTACCATGTTTGATCTTTGATATTAGTTTTACTCTTTTTAAAAATATTGTTTTTGCCAAGCTGATATTGCTCAATGATTGAATGTCAAACCATGAACCAAGGGGTCCCAGGTTAGATTCCAGGTCAGGGCACATGCCCAGGTTTTGGACTCGATTCCCAGTAGGGACATGAAAGAGGCAGCCAATTGATGGTTCTCTCTCATGGATGTTTCCTTTCTATCTCTCTATACCTCTCCCTTTCTCTCTCTCTAAAATCAATACTAGTAAAACCATATTTTTAAAAAATGGTGTTATTATTACTTTTTGTAGCCAAAAGACTTATGGAAATTTTCTTATGGTCTTGATCTGTTTTCTACCACATTTGTCTTTTATTTACTAAGGAGAGGCGCAGTGTACAATATTCATGCACTTCGGGGCAGGGAGTCCCTCAGCCCGGCCTGCGTCCTCTCGCAGTCCGGGACCCCCAGGGATCAGGCCTAAGCCAGCAGGTGGACATCCCCCTCACAGTCTCGGACCCATCGCTCCTTACCACCCACTTGCTCACTGCTTCTTAGTGCTGCCCGGAGGCAGGAGAGGCTGCTGTTGCTGCCACTGTGCTCGCCAGCCGTAAGCATGGCTTCTGGCTGAGCGGTGCTCCCCCTGTGGGAGCGCACTGATCACCAGGAGACAGCTCCTGCATTGGGCTTCTGCCCCCTGGTGGTCAGAGCACATCATTGTGACCAGTCGTTCTGGTCATTCCATTGTAACAGTCACGTAGCCTTTTATTATAATGACTAGAGGCCCGGTGCCGTAGCCTTTTATTATAATGACTAGAGGCCCGGTGCATAAAAATTTGTGCACCTGGAGGGGAGGGGAGGCCTCTCAGCCTGGCCTGTTCCCTCTCGCAGTCTGGGACCCCTAGAGAGATAATGACCTGCTGGCTTAGGCCTGCTCCCCGGTGGCAGAGGGCAGGCCCAATCCCTAGGTGCAGCCCCTGGTCGGGCTCAGAGCAGGGCCGATTGGGGAGTTGGGGTGCTGACCCTGTCATGCACAGAGCAGGGCGGATCGGGAGGTTGCAATGCCACCCTCAGTCACACTCAGGGTAGGGCCGATTGGGGGATTGGGGCACCGCCCCCTGTCACACTCAAGGCAGGGTCAATGGGGAGGTTGCGGCACCACCCCCTGTCACGCACAGAGCAGGGCCAATCAGGAGGTTGGGGCGCTGCCCCCTGTCACTCACAGAGCAGGGCCCATCAGGGGGTTGGGGAGCTCCCCCCTGTCACAAACAGAGCAGGGCGGATCAGGGGGTTGGGGCGCCGCCCTCTATCACCCACAGAGCAGGGCCGATCAGGGGGTTGGGGCGCCGCCACTCTCACACTCAGGGCAGGGCCGATGGGGAGGTTATGGCTCTACCCCGTCACACACAGAGCAGGTCCCGTGGGGGGAGTTGGGGCACCGCACCCTGTCACCCACAGAGCAGGGCCGATCAGGGGGTTGGGGCGTCGCACCCTGTCACACACAGAGCCGCAGGGTGATCAGGGGGTTGGTGAGCTTCCCCCTATCAGGCACAGAGCAGGGCTGATCAGGGGGTTGGGGCGCCTTCCCCTGTTAGGAACAGAGCAGGGTGGATAGGGAGGTTGTGGCCCCGCCCCCTGTCACACACAGAGCCGCAGGGCGATCAGGGGGTTTGGGCGCTGCCCCCTGTCATGCTGATCCTGGTGCCAGGAGGCCTCTCAGCTCCGCTGATCCCGGTGCTGGGAGGCATATTACCCTTTTACTATATAGGATAGAGGCCTGGTCCATGAGTGGGGGCTGGCTGGTTTGCCTTGAAGGGTGTCCTGGATCAGGGTGGGGGTCCCCACTGGGGTGCCTGGCCAGTCTGGGTGAGGGACTGAGGGCTGTTTTCAGGCTGGCGGGTGACTGAAGCTCCCAACCGCTCCTTTATTTCTTTCTTTTTCTTTTTTTTTTTTTTTCATTCTGGGCCAGCTTTAGCTCTGGCTCCAGCTCTGAGGCCTCTGCTGCTGAAAGCAGGTATCTGATTTGTTTCAGTTCTATAATTGAAACACTGTATCAACTCCAGCTCTGAGATCCCAGCCAGCTGAAAGCTGGTTTCAGGGGTTTTGTTTAGCTTCTATATTTGTTACAATGTTTCAAACTGCAAGCTCAGAGGCTGGCAAGGCAGGCGGGGAACGTTGGAGTCTTCCATCACTGAAGCAAGCAAGCCTCATGTTCGCTTCCAGCTGCCTGGTTGCCGGCCGCCATCTTGGCTGGCAGTTAATTTGTATATCTCCCTGATTAGCCAATGGGAAGGGTAGCGGTCGTACGCTAATTACCATGTTTCTCTTTTATTAGATAGGATTCTTTACATGCCATGGATTTGTGGATTCTGGTTTGTTTGTTTGCATAGCTAGTTGCTATCATTTCTTTGTATCTTACTTGCTCATACTCATTGTGGGTAGCTTTTCTCATATCCTCTGTCTTTTCTAATATAGTGAGAATCCATTTTTCTTGAAGTGCTTTATACCTGCACTGAGATGTGTCAGTTTTCTCTTTGGAGATATTCTTGTGGGTTGACTATTGCAGTCTTCTGTATCCTGCTAGCTCAAAGTCCAGGAGAGGATAGATGAAGGACTGGAGAGCTCAGCCTCCTTTGTTGGAGGATCTAGGTTCTCTTATCATTTTAAAAAATTGTATTAAATGGCAACTTTCATTGAACCTGGTTTCAAGTGCATTCTGTCCCTGTGGGGATACCTGTAGGTTTACAATTTACTTGCCTCTGCTTGTCAGTACTTTTGATATTCTCATGTTCCTATGATTAGCATATTGGGTGGGAAGGGGGTTGGGATGCACAGCAGTAACACTCAGCTACGTCTCAATTAATCTTCTGTTTATGTCTTTGCTTGCCCCTTGTCAAAATTTATTATGTCAACTTGTAGCCCTTTCTTTGTGTGGTTCCTCTTACAGTTTTTTTAAAATATGTTTTTATTGATTTTAGAGAAAGAGATGGAGCATGAATGAGAGAGAAACATTGATTGGCTGTCTCCTGCATGTCCCTTACTAGGGATCTAGCCCCAAATCCCGGCATGTGCCCTGACCAGGAATGGAACCTGGAACCTCCTGGTTTATGGTTCTGTGTTCAATCATTGAGCCACACCAGCTGGGCTGTTCCGATTTTATTTTAATTTTTCTGCTTTTTCTATTTCCTTATAAGTTGAGGGAGGAGAGTTTATGATTCATCTTTACCCATCTGCCTTTCATTTGCTTTACTCTATATTTCTAAAAATCAAATGTAAATCTTCTGGGAGGTAATACACTGAAGGCAAATTGTAATATAAAGCATGTCTGGTCTGACCTGGGTCTAAAGGGACAAGTTTTTAATCAGAAAATAAAGGGTTTATTCTTTTGATAGATTGATAAGTTCCATTATTTACAAATGAAATCCAGTACTTACAAATAATAGTCTTATTGTATGTGTTTTTCTAACCACTGAGATTTTTTTTTAAAATTTTTTAATATATTTTATTGATTTTTTACAGAGAAGAAGGGAGAGGGATAGAGAGTTAGAAACATCGATCAGCTGCCTCCTACACACTTTCTACTGGGGATGTGCCCACAACCAAGGTACATGTCCTTGACTGGAATCGAACCTGGGACCCTTCAGTTCGCAGGCCGACACTCTATCCACTGAGCCAAACCAGTCAGGGCCCACTGAGCTTTTTATTTGCCTTTATCACTCTCATTCTTACATGCTTCCCTTTTTCCCTGTGTTTCTCATCTTCTCATACACCAACCCCCACATTTTCACTGGAATACATAACTTTTCACATATGAAAGCAAGCCTATGGCTCAGGAGCAGGAGGCCATCACTTACACACACTTGACCCCGGCACAGCTCTCTTTTCATATCGGGAGATTAGCTTTGGATGAGTTCACAGCTTTGAGGCACTCTCCTGGAGCTGAGGATGGAAGAAGATGGCACATCAGCTGAATCAACCCCACAGTCAGTGAGGTGACAGATGCTGGAGTGAAGTGAAATCAGGCCCTATTCTAGAAAATTCACTGATTCTGCACAAGGGTTTTGTATTCTGTTTAGCATCAATGGGCAGAAAAATTCCACCCACATTTTGCCACTTATGATGCAATCTGGTAAAACTTCTGTGATTTGGTCTCATGCAGACACAGCTACACAATTTGATGCTTATACAAATGTAAATGTGCTCACCTCCCTGTGAAAGCTGTGTGTTTGTGAGCAGCTAACCTTGACCCATTTCCTGTTAGCTCTAGGATGCATCCACTTCCCTAAGTTCGGTGGCAAACAACCTGGCCAAAGAGCGGGGGGAAGAAAAGACAGAAAATAACTACATTAAGTAAAGTGTTTCTCCTCTGATTCAGATTGCTGCAGCTGATATCAGAGCCATTTCAGAAGTAGGCGTAGGCGAGGTGGGCACAGCAGGGTATGCCTGTGTGCAGACACAGCTTCCTGCTGAATCAGGAGAAAAGGGGCAGCAAAGCCTCCAGGCTGGTGGGGGGGGGGGGGCGCGGGGACCGGACCGGGGAGCTGGTTCCGAGATAAAACACTCCCTTACTAGCTTTGTGACACTGGGCAAATTATTTTCTTAATCTCACTTTGCATCAGTTTCTATATATGGAAGCTGGGTATAGTAATAGGCCCTATCATAAAATTGTCCAGTGATTGGATTTGAATTCAAATGTGTATTAAATATTATATTTACAAACATTTATTTCTGTCTGCAATAAGGAGTTTGGATGTCATTCTAAGAGTCCTGCCAAGCCACTGGGGGTTTGAAGTAGGGACACACACACACATAAACACACACAAGCTAACTCAGCAGTGCCTACATAGTAAGTCCTGGAAAAAAAAAAAAGTTCAATTGTATAAAGAATCAGTGGGTGCTGCTTTCTACATACAGTAAGATAAGGTACTCTTGGTAAGTCTAAATTTCAGGGGAAAATATCTAAAAGCTATTTTTATTCTACAACTATGTTTTCTTCTAGGCTGCTTTGAGGATTATAGTTAGCTATAGCTCATGCCTTATTATCTCCACACATATTTTTGTAAATAATACTACAGTAATTTCCTTAATAAGCTCAACATATCAGTATAACCTACTTATTAAGGCACCTTGACAGGTTTCAGATGTTATGGCCTAAAGAAATTTGGAAAGTATCAGAAAAGATGCATTATGAGAAAGTAGCAGTAATGAAGTACTTTAAGGCACGTGCTTTTCAATAATTAAAAATGATTTGTTTGCTTCAAACTCATTCTGACTTGTGGTTTAACATCCTTGTTGGTCCTTTAATTCCCATGCAATCATTTGTGTGAGTTTATAGATAGTTAACTGAACCAAACAATTAAAGAGAGGAAATCACCTTCTTTTAAACAAGAAAGAATAAACATCTACCTGATATTATCAGATGTGGCCAGCTGTCTGTGATGTAAAATAGTGAGTCAGTGGTTTCCTATGTAATTGGAGCCTCTGTTCATTGGTTGACCATCAAACATGATATTAAATTGTAGAAGGCCTACTTGGGGTTTACAGTTAGCAAATTCACTAGATAAGACAGCCAGGTAATGATGGGCTAGAATGGAAATCTTTTTGCTTTGGAGCCACTTCGAATTTCAGAGAATAAATAGAATGCTCCATATAAGTGAAAGTCAACATATTAAAAATGTTCTAAGGAATATGAACCCTTTCAATGAGTAATAATATTATTTGTTTTTATATATAATACTAGAGGCCCAGTGCACGAAATTCGTGCACCCGGGAAAGGGAGTCCCTCAACCCATCCTCCACCTTCTCCAACCTGGGACCCATAGGGGGATGTGCAACTGCGGGTTTAGACCCATCCCACAGGAGCCTAAAATGGCAGTCAGACATGCCTCTCGCAATCTGGGACTGCTAGCTCCTAACCTCTCGCCTGCCTGCCTGCCTGGTCACCCCTAACCCCTTTGCCTGCCTGCCTGATCGCCCCTAACCACCTCTGCCTGCCTGCCTGATCGCCCCTAACCACCTCTGCCTGCCTGCCTGATCACCCCTAACTGCTCTGCTGCCAGACTCATCACCCCTAACTGCTCCCCTGCTGGCCTGATCACTCCTAACCACCTCTGCCTCAGCCTCCCACCCGGGACCCAGACTTCCCTCCCCTGGCTGGCTGCAGTCATCTGGGCTTCCCTCCCTCTGGCCAGCCGCAGGCGCCTGGGACCAGGGGAGGGCAGCTTCGCCCGGGCCGCAGCCACAGGTGCTGGCGCCCAGGACATTGGGCGGGCGGCCTGCTTCGGCTTCTCTTCTCCCAGGCCACAGCTGCAGGCGCTGGCACCCAGGACTGCGGGAGGGCAGCTTCGCCCAGGCTGGCTTTGTCAGGAAGGACATCCAGAAGATGTCTAGTCTAATTAGCATATTACCTTTTTATTAGTATAGATTGTTTCATTTGCTCTTCATAGCTACTCTGGAATTGGACAGGTGCTATTTTTTATTTCCCTTTTGTGCGTACTGGCTCTGGGCATGGTAACTGCCATGGTCTCCCCTTTGTACATAAGCGCCCAGGCACAAACCCAGGTAGGTCTGTCCTATATGCCTTTGTCTTACCACCATATCAGAATGCCACTCAAATAATTCGAAATCCTTATTTCAAATCAATATTGTGACCACTAGAGGGGCAGAATGAAGATAAAGGGAAGAAGGTTTGGGGGGATAAGCAGGCGAGATCCAGTGGCAGAGCAGAAGGGAAATGGAGGGACAGGAGAGCAGGAGGCTGGAGAGCTGGGGAGGGGCTCACCGGTGCAGAGCGTGTGTCCTGGTTGTCACATCCTCCTAAACACTGGTCATTCGTAGCTATGCTGCACAGTTCTTTAGAAATGCTTATTGTTTTTGGTTCCTTATGTAAATAACCATCTACTGTGTTTCCATTCTTTGAAGTTTTTAACTTTTTAATGTTTTTAAACTTTTAATGTTTCTTTGGTCCTTCCTTTATTCTTTCCTTTATTTCTATACTCATATTTGATTATTTTTGTGTGGAATAAAGTTATATGAATATGTTTTAAATTACATGAGTTTTAGAAATGCACCCTAGAAGTTTACATTTAACCAATATTTTTGTCTAATTCTTTTTTTTTTAATTAAATTTATTTTTTCTCCATCACCATTTATCTCCCCTCTTCCACCTCCACCCTACCAGTCCCTGCTCCCTTTTCCGTATTATTGTATTTCAGAGATATTTCAATGATCAGAGAATATACTCTTACTCTAGGGATAAAAAATCCATTTTTCAACAATCAGCTGACCTGACAGTTATAAAGTAAAATTTTCAATATAAATATCAATGCAGTTTTCCTCGCTCTCTATTAAAAGGTCAGGAGACTTGGGTTTTTGTACAATTGACCTTTTAGGTTTAGCACAAACTAACCTGCAACAGGACTTTATAAGCAGTTTTATATTTTTTCTGTCGTGAAAAGTCAAGTGATGTCACCTTTGCACCTGTTACCTTGACAAGATGTTTTGAAATAGAATTCTGAGAATTAATACTTATACAAAAAACCAGGCCCGTTTTATTTGCACAATTTAAATTAGTTCTGTGTTCATTTAATTAAAACTCAAATACATAACCGAGGTTGAATACCTTCCTGGTGGTATTCTTCAATTCTAAGCATCATTATTGAGTTTTAGTACCCTAACCCTACCAATTCCAAATCCTGAATTGACTATTTTCCCACAAGTAATATTGCCTATCATTGGGTCATGTAAAGGCGCCTGGCATACCCATATTCTTTTACTTAGTGGAAAATTGGGAGAGAAGATAGTGGCCTAAAGCTAGAGAATTAGATTCTGGGACATAAAGTACAGTGGGGCCTTGACTTACAAGTGTCCCGACTAACGAATTTTTTGAGATACCAGCTGTCTCTCGGCCGATTTTTTGCATTGAGTTGATAGAGTAATTTGAGTTAACGAGCTCCTTAATGAGCTCCTTAATGATCTTGGTCTCTGAACGAATTAAACTCTTAAGTCAAGGCCCCACTGTATTTTATGACATAGGTGAGCTAAAGGAGCTCAGGTCTAGTTCTAATTCTTCGACTCTGTGTCTGTGAGAATTTCAACGAATTGCCAATCCTCCATGGGCCCTTAATTTCCTAATTTCCAGCAAGTGGGGATGAGACAAAAATTTTATCTGAGAAATCTTTTGTTTTTCCTCCAAATTAATCTTAATTAATTCAAATTATTCAAATGTAAATAAGACCAAGAAAAGCCCTCCTGATTGCTTTAGCAGTAGCTTCATCCTTAAGCCTACTGAATTTCTCCATGTATCATAATATGAAAGTCAGTGGGCTAAATAATTTTTAGGGCACTTCCAGTTATACATGCATTGAGGTCTATCTTACCTTAGAAGAAATAATCTAAGTAACTTCAAATTAATACTAATGACCAAAAAAACCCAAAAAAATCTCTTCAGTCAAGTAAGTATATGATACATTGTCGTTTTGATTCCGGTTGTTTTTCTGGAGCAGGATGCAAGGGTGATTTCTTTCCCAGGTCCTTGTCCAGATGGATTCAAAGAATGAAACCATGGACAAAAGGTGGTAGATGAAAAGGGTGGAATTTTATTGGAAGCAAGTACAGACTCCCAATAGGGAGGAGGTTCCAAGGGGGTGACCCATTAAGCTCCTTTTTTCTAAGGTTTATAAAGGCTGCAGTTCTTTGTCTCTTGATATTCCCTTCTCATTGGTCACTCTTTTGCAGAATATCAGCTTCAGAGCCCAAACCCTACATGGTACCCACCTCCCTTTCTCTCCCCACTCAGTGGTAGAATTCTCTATCTCTCTGTGAAAATCTGTTCTCCTCTTTTTCCCACTTGTTGGCATTTCTCTATCCTCTGTGAAAGTTTGTTTCTTTTTTCTCCCCATACCCTGTGGCTTTTCCTTATCTTCTGTGAATGGATGTCTTCCTCTCCCCTTATCCCGTGGCACCTTTTTTCTCTCTCTGTGAATGTATGCCTTTTGGCAGCTCCAAGCCCTCACCTATGCCTTCCTCTCCCATAGATCCTCTTTATTTCTAAATCTCCCTAAACCGCCCTATTTTATCCCTAAAACTCCTTTCAGTTTGGTGTCTGGTCATTCTGATCAGGAGGGTGTTTACTTGGCACTGTCATCAGAATAAAGGGAAGAGGAGCACCCAGGAATTTAACAATTTTAAAAGTCAGCATAATCTTATATACAAGTTAGATGACTCTTAGAATTGTATCAACGACAGAGAGAAGGCATTATGACCTTTATAATATAGTAATCATTTTTTTTATACTTGACTTCTTAGTAGTTTATATAAAGACTAGAGTCCCAATGCACAAAATTCATGCATTGTGGGCGGGGGGGGGGGGGGCTCAGCCTGGTCTGCACATTCTCCAATCCGAGACCCCTCTCAGACATCCCACTCACAATCCGGGACCACTGGCTCCTAATGGCTCACCTGCCTGCCTGCCTGATTGCCCCTAACCACCTCTGCCTGTCTGCCAGATCACCCCTAACTACCTCTGCCTGCCTGCCTGCCTGATCACCCTTTACCCTCTGCCTGCTGGCTTGATCACCCCTAACTACCTTTGCCTGCCTGCCTGATGCCCCTAAGCACTCTCCCCTGCAGGTCTGATCACCCCTAACTGCCTCTGCCTTCGCCCCTGCCACCATGGCTTTGTCTGGAAGAACATCCAGAAGACGTCCGGTCTATCTGGTCTAATTAGAATATTATCCTTTTATTAGTATAAACTAGAGGCCCAGTGCACAAAAATTTGTGCACTCAGGGGTGAAGGGGGGTCCCTCAGCCTGGACTGTGCCCTCTCGCAGTCTGGGACCCCTCGGGAGATAACGACCTGCTGGCTTAGGCCTGCTCCTGGGTGGCAGAGAGCAGGCCCAATCCCTAGGTGCAGCCCCTGGTCAGGCTCAGAGCAAGGCCAATTGGGGAGTTGGGGCGCCACCCCCTGTCATGCACAGAGCAGGGAGGATCAGGAGGTTGCAATGCCACCCTCAGTCACACTCAGGGTAGGGCCGATTGGGGGGTTGGGGCACTGCCCCCTGTCACACTCAAGGCAGGGTCAATGGGGAGGTTGTGGCGCCACCCCCTGTCACGCACAGAGCAGGGCCAATCAGGGGGTTGGGGGACTGCACCCTGTCACACACAGAGCCGCAGGGTGATCAGGGGGTTGGGGAGCTCCCCCCTATCAGGCACAGAGCAGGGCTGATCAGGGGGTTGGGGCCCCGCCCCCTCTCACACACAGAGCTGCAGGGCAATCAGGGGGTTTGGGCACTGCCCCCTGTCACGCTGATCCCGGTGCCAGGAGGCCTTGCGGCTCTGCTGATCCCGGTGCTGGGAGGCATATTACCCTTTTACTATATTGGATAGAGGCCTGGTGCACAGATGGGGGCCGGCTGGTTTGCCCTGAAGGGTGTCCTGGATCAGGGTGGGGTTCCCGCTTAGGTGCCTGGCCAGCCTGGGTGAGGGGATAATGGCTGTTTGCAGCTGGTCACACCCCCTTCAGGGTGGGGGTCCCCACTGGGGTGCCTGGCAAGTCTGGGTGAGGGGCTGAGGGCTGTTTTCAGGCTGGCGGGTGACTGAAGCTCCCAGCTGCTCCTTTTTTTCTTTTTTTTATTCTGGGCCAGCTTTAGCTCTGAGGCTTGGCTCCAGCTCTGAGGCCTCGGCTGCTGAAAGCAGGTATCTGGTTTGTTTGGGTTCTAAAATTGTAACACTGTTGCAGTCCTGCTCACTCCAGCTCTGAGATCCTGGCTGGCTGAAAGCAGGGATCTGCATTTGTTCTATAATTGAAACAATGTTGTGGTCCTGCTGTCTGAAGCCCGGCTAGCTGAAAGCAGGTTTCTGGGGTTTTGTTTAGCTTCTATATTTGTAACTATGTTTCAAACTGCAAGCTCAGAGGACGGCAGTGGGAGGCGGGGAACATTGGCTTCCTCTGTCACTGAAGCAAGCAAGCCTCATGTTAGCTTCAAGCTGCCTGGCTGCCGGCCGCCATCTTGGCTGGCAGTTAATTTGCATATCACCCTGATTAGCCAATGGGAAGGGTAGCAGAGGTATGGCTAATTACCATGTTTCTCTTTTATTAGATAGGATATGTTTGCTTATATTTTTGCTGACATAACTTGCACTATTTTTTCTTACCTAGGCTGAACCATAGGCTAGCTTTACAGAAAAGGAGAAGATTTAAGACTTCTCCCCTTTCACATACAAATGGTTATTTTCTACCCAAACAAAGCCAGGAAGCAAAAACAAACACAAAAGGGCAACTTTGCCAAGACTAACATTTGCCTCCCACTGTATGGAGGTAAAGCTTTTATTTCTTAGAAGACAAAAAAGGATAATAAAGTGTTTAACATTCAGATAAGTTGAGGAGTTGACAATATTCTAGCTTTAAGAGGATCACTTGGTTTTCTTTGTATTTTATGAATTCTCAGGGCATTGGACACTTTTCTTAGGTATAATGTATATTGTAAAATTAATATGGCTGTTTGAAATAAGTCAGACAGAGAAAGACAAATGCTATATAATATCACTTACATGGGGGTCTAAAACAGCCAAACTCATAGAAACAGATTAGAATGGTGGTTGCCAGGGGCTTTGGGGTGGGAAAAACTGGGAGATGTTGATCAAAAAGTACAAAGTGAGGAGTTCTGAGTTTCTGACATACAGGTGGGGATTGTAATTAATATTACTGTATTACATATTTCAAAGTTGCTAAGAGAGTAGATATTAAATGTTCTCACCACAAAAAAATAAATGGCACTTATGTGATGTGATTGAGGTTTTAGCTGACACTATGGTGGTTATCATTTCACAATATATGTTTCAAATCAACACATTGTACACCTTAAACTTAAAAAAATGTTTCATGTCAAATATATCCCAATTAAGCTAAAAAGTAAGATTGGGGATTTGCTAAACAAAAAATCAATATGGTAAAAGTGACTTGATACCCATGCCCTAATCTGGAATCTCAAAACAAATTTACCTCATTCTGTGACCATCCTACAAACATTAGAAACTTTAGAGATGATACAACATCTATGATCCTCTTTATACTAGTTATAGTTTACTCTGGATACAATGTCAGAGCCATATGCTGTGCATTTGTTTCTTGAATTTATGTGTTGACAATTCATGAAATAAAATATTTCAGATCCTTCGGAAAAAAGTTACAGCCTAACCTCAGAAGAGTCACCAGCCTTCAACAATGATTCGCTGAGCTTCAGTCAGGCTACCCTACATTTCTTTAAGACCTCACATTCCAGGGACCCTTGTGGAATTAAGGAACTGAGGTAGGTTATATGTAAACATAATGCATAGTAACAATTTGGACAAGCCCCAACTAATTCTCTTCGCTATATGAAGAAAGATTGTCCCCATGTGTGTACTTTATATGGCTATTCGTGTAAAATCTTTGTGTCCTTTGCTGACCTATTGTAGGGATTTAGTAAAAGGCTTATGAAGGCATTGCTTTATTATAAAGTATAACAATTACTTATAATACGAAAGTATATAATTCTCTGCTGTAAAACATGTCAGAAAAATGTAAAAAATGGAATTCAATAACCACCCGACATTTCTTTTTAAATTGAAAAGCAGTTGCCTTACTTTCATTAATTAACCTAATACTTTTAATTTTAAATAAATTTTAATACTTTGCATTAGTAGAATCTTACTCAATGTGAATAAAGTTTTCAGAATGCAATATTGAGAGGTTTCTTTCTTGAAATCAACTCCATGCTGTTGATGATAGCATAATTCAGTTTGTTACCATTTTACTCCTTCCTCACATAAGGTAAGAGCTTTTAGGAATGGTGACCAGTTTATAAGGAACATACTAATATACTAATAAATGCTTAAGAAATGTAGTTTACCATGTCACTCTACTGTTGACATACTGGAACTCCTTGTAAAAAGAGGAGGGTTTCTCATATGTCTGTGATAAATGTAAATAAAAGCCCCTTGTATTGTAAATTTCTTTGATTGGTTTGAAGTCTGATATTGCAGTAAAAGGAAAGCACGAGTTTTTGTTTGTTTGTTTGTTTTTTGAAGAAGGAGATAATTTAGCTGTGGTTCTTGGCTTTTTGCATTTCTAACACTAAAAGTTTATTTTTAAAAGGGCTAAATCTAAAGTTGCCATTCCCCCAACCCCCCACCAAAGTAATTAAAGATAAAAGAAACCTACCACTTACTGTCACCACCGTTTCATAAAATAAAGAACAATTAGTACAAAAACGTAAGGGGAACACATTAACAGAATAAAAAACTGTGCTTTAAAACTAAGAATGTCATGAAAATGCCATTACCAGTGAACATTTTTTTAAAAATATATTTTATTGATTTTTTACAGAGAGGAAGGGAGAGAGATAGTTAGAAACATCGATGAGAGAGAAACATCGATCAGCCGCCTCCTGCACATCTCCTACTGGGCATGTGCCCGCAACCCAGGTACATGCCCTTGACCGGAATCGAACCTAGGACCTTTCAGTCCGCAGGCCGATGCTCTATCCACTGAGCGAAACCGGTTTCGGCACCAGTGAACATTTTTATTCACAGTTAGATCTGCACTGGTTCACAGACGAGAGTGTAGGCTCTGCTATTTAGCCAGTGCTGGACATAAAAAAAAAAAAATCCAAAGAACAGTTATATCCATCATGGAATGTTAGGCAAGTATTTTATATTTAGTGCCATACATGGACTGACAATTGAGATCATTTAAACCAAAACATCTGAGTGGTGCAGGCCCCCCACTGTTCCCCACTCTACCTTTTCTCCAACTCTGGAATCTTACACGCTGGAGCCTCCAACAGAGCTGCCTCTCCACAATAAAACACAAAAAATAAAATAACTCAATAATTATTGTCATTCATTCTGGTTTTGGCATATCTTGACTGGCTATCCATGTAGTCCTAATTTACTGTACACAAAAGAGTTGATTTATCTGGCAGTCTACATTCATTGGGATTCTATTAAACAGCCAATGTAATGATGAATGTCCTTAATGTTGACCCTGAGGCTCAGCAAGTTTCCAAAGTGCCTTCTGAATCATCGGTGAAAGACACAGTCAGAGACTGTAAAACCTTCTCTCCTTGGTACCACTGTGACTTTATTTCTTGGGAGAGGGAAAGTGATGAGAATTTCTCATTAAAAGGAGGCTTGGTATATTGGGCATGTTGAAAATTATGGCCCCAGTCTGAGGCGGCCCCCTCCCATCTGCCTGCCTCCAGTGACTTCTACGTATGTAGTATTGATCAGAAGATAAATGAAGAGTTCAAACCTAGTTCTGTATATTGTGTATTGATCTTTTAATGTATTTCCAGCTTTTCTGAAAAAGATACTGAGATTCAGTCTTTCCTGACACTTTCTGAAAACAGCAAGGACGAGGAAAAAAAGGACTTTCTTGACAAGCAACATGTCATCATACTACCATGGCCGAAGAGCACCTAAAGGTCATTTGTTCTTCACTTTTTACTTTTTGTACCCAAAGTAATTGGAAAAAAGTTAACAACTAATAAAAGTAACCAAGAAATTACTTCTCTAGTGCTGGAGATTTTCATTAATGTTTCTGGTTTTTCAAGTTTTTCAGACTAATAAAAGTTAGTAAAATTAAAAGTTTAAGAACTTTGTCTTCCAACTAATATATTGTGTATCAAACAATAATCTATATCGCAGATCCTATGAGTTTAGAGAATAGTTACCTGCAGGTGTGACTCAGTGATTGACCGTGACCTATGAACCAGGAGGTTGTGGTCGATTCCCGGTCAGGGCACATGCTTGGGTTTTGGGCTTGATCCCCAGTGAGGGGCATGTAGGAGGCAGCTGATCAATGATTCTCTCTCATCATTGATGTTTCTATCTCTCCCTCTCCCTTTCTTTCTGAAATCAGTAAAATATATAATATAATAAACTAGAGACACCATGCATGAAATTCATGCA
This sequence comes from Myotis nattereri, assembly GCF_964212035.1. Taxonomy (NCBI): domain Eukaryota; kingdom Metazoa; phylum Chordata; class Mammalia; order Chiroptera; family Vespertilionidae; genus Myotis; species Myotis nattereri. Next base: position 28,630,696 of record NC_138077.1, on the reverse strand, counting down.
GAGTAGTCCTTTCTTCCCCCAGCTGCTGGCACCAGCTTCCCTCTGGCACCCGGGACCAGGCTTCTCTTGAAGCCCAGGCTTCATCCGGAAGGTCATCTAGAAGGATGTCTGGGCTAATTAGCATATTATAATTTTATTATTATAGATAACAGTTAAATCTGTGTTTATAGAACCTACCATACACTACAACATAATTACATTTAAAGTAATATTTAATTGTCAAATTATATTTTAAGTAGTTATGTCATCAGTAAAAGTACACATTTGAGGGCCAAGTAATACTTGGCAGTATCATCAAGTGTGTCTGGAATCCTTTTTTTATTTTGATAATTATAGGTATTTTTTGTTTCTTTATGTTAGTGTTTTGGCATTTATATAAGTTATGATAGCTTCAAAAGTTGCTGCTAGAAAACCAAAAAAAGGGACCCTAAATAAGGTAGAAATACTTTGTTCTCTGTTCTAGTAAAACACACACACACAAAAGGCTCCCAAAGCATGTTATTTTAGGAGGGCCAGGGACAGTGTGATGGTTAATTTTATGTGTCAACTTGGCTAGGCAGTGGTACCCAGATATTTGGTCAAATATTATTCTAGCTGTTTCTGCAAAGGTATTTTTAGATTACCAATTAAAACAGCAGATTTTTGAATAAAGCAGATGACTGTCCAGTCTCATGCAATCAGTTTAAAAGCCTTAAGAGAAGAAAGACTGAGGTCCTTCAAGGAAGAGGGAATTTTGCCTTCAGACTTCCTCCAGACTCAGGTTGCAGCATCAACTCTTCTTGAGTCTCCAGACTACCAGGCTGCCACGTAGATTTTGGATTTGCCAGACTCCACAATTGATTCTTTTTCTCTGGAGAACCCTAATTACTTGGAAAGACTGCTATGATAGCCAGTGAAAATAGCAGTTACTTGGCTTGGTGGGTGTTCAACGTTTTATAGGAACTGAGAATTCAGGTTCTCAAGAGCAGAAGAATATGTGGAGAGAGACTTTTACAGACTTTTTAGAATGACTTCCCTTTAAGGAGTCCGTGGATTTATCAGAAAAATATCCCTGCAGGTTGGTTGTGCCATCATTTTGTCTTCTCTGTGATTCTGGATAGTAAACCCTTACACAAGACAGATGGTTGTTGAGTGTAAATTCATCTTTGATCCTCTTTCCACAGCATCGATAAATTGTACTGACATTCACACATATCATTTACTGAAAGGATAGAAAATGATGAAGAAACCTATAGCCATTGGTATGTCTTTAAATCTAAAAATGCCCTTTATTAAAAGTGATTAACATAAATGAACAATAAGAAGTCAGCAAAGTTAATCATACTATCAGAATAAAAAATTTCACAAAAGAAATATCTTAAAAATAAGAGTGTGACTCTCCAGTATTTTTACTGTCTACTGGGCACTTCCTCTGTCATAATCCTGTAGAGACAACAGTGAGTCATCCTTGAATCTTCATCATTTGTCTCAGAAACCTCCTGGCATCTTGTCCCGAGGCTGCTAGCTTTCTGAATTATCTGTAGCTAAAATGGGGATTGCCTGTTCAAATACATTATTTTTCTTTTTAGCATGCTTGCTCAGGTTTAATGTTTCTTGACTCTCCCTACACTCCTGTGCTCTGAGACAACATCATCCTTATAGTTCTGATGAAGAAGATTGTTCCTCTGGATGCAATTTATAAAACTCATGTTTTTCTCAGACAAAGTGGAAGATGTTTTTCTATTCTCACTAGGGAAGAAGACCACCAGTATTCTTTCTGTGTTTTCACTTATAGCTTGAGTCATTCATGAACTAGCTCAGAAAGACATTTTATAAGATGACATTGCCTTTTACAACAGAAGAATTTTAAAATAAGAAATTAAGCTGATAATTAGTTGTCATCAGTGCATTTCTGGCCAGAATTTGAGATGAAGAGTGGACCATTGACTTTGTCATTTATTTTGCAATATGGCATTGAAATGAAACATGAGGTCCTCATTGTAGAGCAGATCAGATGCCCTTCTGTCTTTATTTGCTTCCCATAACCACACATTTAGGAAAGTTCCTTAATTCCTTTGCCATTAGTCTAATGAGGAAATAAAAACTAAATAAGATTAGAGCCTGTGCCTGAAGCGGCTGTGATGTGTTCTCTAATTTTGAAGCTCAAGTTTAAAATTGCTGTATAAGGCATACATCCAGTTCTGACTGTGGAATTGAGTTACAGATATTCCAGGTACATCATAGCCATATTCCTGCTACTAGAGTTAGTAGGGTGTGCCTGTCACAACTATTAGACAAACAACCACATGATATTACATGCATGTTGGCATTTAGTAGTTTATGCTCAGATTTGCCTGGTGGCATAATAGGCTTATTAAATTTTATAATTTTACAGTTCTGGACATACACATGGTGGAAACAAATTGACATTAAATTATATTTGACTAGGGGGCCCTGTGCACAAATTCGTGCACCTTGAAAGGAACTGTAGGTTGTGAGGCTGCAGTGGGCACAGAGGCAGGTCTCAGCCCATACTCCGTGCTCCTGCCCAGCCCCTCCTGCCATGTCCCCTGGTCCTGTGTCTGCAGGCAGCCCTGCTCCCACTGCCACCACTCCCACATGCTAGCCCTGCTTGCACCCACTGATGGTGTGGAACGATTGGGGCTGGTGCCAGCAGCAGGTGCGAGTGGGGATGGCAGCCACCACTCCCACCTACTGACAGTACCTCAGAAGCAGGGGGAGGTGGAGAGGCCCTCAGGGGCGACCAGGGTGGGCAGCCACCACTCCCACCCACTGACAGCACCGGGTGCGAGCAGCGGCTTCAGTGCGGCAACAAGTGCAAGTGGGGCTGGTGCTGGCAGCAGATGTGGGCGCTGGCAGCAGGTGCGAGCACCGGGCTGGACCACGGTGCATAGGAGCAAATAATTTTCACTAACCACCAGAGGCTCGCCCCAATGACAGTGACTAACACCCCACTTTGGTCTGGTGCCCCCACTCACCTGCTCCACCATCCCGCTGTGGCCAATGCACGCCATGTTCCGTGCACACCTCCTGGTAGTCATCGCGCATCATAGCGACCAGTTGTTCAGTTGTTTGGTTGTCCTGCCGTTTGGTCTATTTGCATATTAGGGATATATATATATATATATATATATATATATATATATATATATATATAATTATATATATATAATTTTAATCTGTTCAATATTTGTTGAAGTCCTTCACATCTAGTCCTTCACATCTGGTGTGTCACCTAACACAGGCTAAGGGTACACTACCCTTAATACCACTTAATGTTCTGCCTTATCTGTGTGGCAGACAGAAAAGTGTTTTTGAACAAATGAATGTTACAAAATGATTCTGATACTTTGACTAACACCTTGATTCATAAAAAAACAATAACAACAAGAAAACAAACACACTTCTCTTTGTCCCTATGATTCAATTGTTGGAAAGATCTTGAGCTATGTTTATCTCATCTCGTTTCTGGCCACATGCTGTATATTTCTCTAAACTTTCAAAATCTAGAGACTTTCTCTACTTTCTATCTAAATTCTTTTGTACTTTTCTGTTATTTTTTAATTGCGTCCTAATTTTCCCTTCATGGTACCTATAATTACTAATTTGTCTATTTATTGAATGTATGTCTCCCAATTAGACTACATATTTCATTGTTATGTCTCTTTTGTTCACTATTATACACTTAGCCTCTTAGCATAATCCTAATTTAGACTGGGTGGTGATCAATGATAAATGAATGAATGAATGATGAGGATCTAACTGATAAGTCATCTCAGTCCCTAACTTTTCCCAGGGGAAGGCAGTGTGATGTATGTAGAGGAAGAAAAAGAGGTGATCAGCTAACACTGTTTACTAACTGGCAGATCACTTATTTGAAAGTGTTTCTTCCTCATGCATTGGAGAAAAAGATACTGACATTGCTTAGCTCAGAAGAATGTGGTGAGAATCAACTCAGTAATGATGTGAAACACTTTAGGCACTGAAACATGCTCTGCCATGTTTATCATCACTTTTTATGAATTTAGGGTAGAGTTGTTGAATCAAGAGGCAAATTAATGGATGGGTCAGTTAGTGAATTCAGAATCAAGTTGACATAAATGATTCACAAAAATCACTGAATATCGAAAACAATGCTTTCAATGAGCAGGGTGATTAGATTGAATGATATATAAAGCTGGCACTTATGTTTACAGCTAAATATCTAAATTCATCTCATTAAAAATATTTCTGAAACATTGTTCACTATGTTTATAGATTTCTTCTGTTTTAAAAATTCAGAGTTTTTAAGTGTTAAAATTCTACTGGTGCTTTATAAACACTCTGTGCATGGTATTTTTCAGAGAGGAGAAATTTTAAAAACATACTATTTATACCTCCCCAAATCTGTTTTTATGGGATATTCTGTTTCAGCATAATTTTCATCTCTGGTTATTTATTGCTAGCCACATTTTCATAAAAGCAATCTTTATTTCCTCAGAGTTCATCTCTGCCTGTATTTTATCCCCCACCTAAAGTCATAATTCTTTGTTAGTGACATCCTGATTGTTTGCTGGGTAAATGATTATGATGTTGCAAACAAGATTATGACTTTAGCTGGGAAATAACCAGCATGCATAGATGAACTCTAAGGAAATAAAGATGTTCCTTTTTTAATGCAAATGTCTTTCATAGTTAAGGAAAAGGGGTGGATATTCTTAAAGTTCTCTGTGAAGTGACAGTTACATTTACAGTGAAAATGATTGATGGAGTTATCTTGTGTGGTTTTTTTCAAGTACAGATAATATACAGTAACTATACAGGAACATAGTTCTGAAAGGTCTCTCTATTTGCTCTTATTTCTGAAAGAAGGAAGCCATAAATATACTTAGTTATACAGAAAACAAATACACCATTTTCTAGATACAAATACTCAGAAAGATTTCCCAGGGGGGAATATGTACTTCACCCTTATTTTAAAATTAACTAGACCTTATATATTCAACAGAAGTTAAATATGAAAGAGATGTCTAGGGTAAAGTTTAATATAATTTCACATTTCTAAGGTAATCGTCATATTTTTATAGAACGATCATTTTGCTTCTTCAAACATGGCACAGTTCTTAACTTTTGCGCTTAAAAAATGAGACCTACAAGTGCAAGTGGGAGATGAACAGATGCATCTTTAATTTTTCAAAGTAATCATCACATTTACTTTCTCCTCTGACCCCTTATGGCCTAGCTCTGGGAGAATAGCTTGGAAGTTAGGCTATTGAGTCAGAATTTGGCTTAATTTATATTACTGGAAACACCAGCAACAAAATAACAGCAGTGGACAGAAGTTCTGAGAGCAGGCGTCTCAAGAGCTGGTATGGCCACCACATCTTACTATGTTATTGCCATCCTCGAGGTCACCTTGTCATCCAAGATGGTCCTATATCTCTAGCCATCACAATCTATGCTTGAAGCATCAGAGTGACGAAAGTGAGGAGAGCAATATAGGTGATAGGTGACTCCCAAGTTGCTCCCTTTAAAACAGTCTTCCTGGAAGTATCACACAACTCTTCTGCGTATAGCCTTTCTGGCCAAATTTAGCCATGTCTAGATCCAAGGGAATTGGGGAATATAATGAACACATTGCTGCTCAGAATAAAATCACAGTTTTGTGACCAGGCAAGATGGGCAGAGTGGATCCTGAAGGCACTAACACCTCTGTCACAGGCTCTAATGCTATAATTTCTAATCCACAGCTGCTTGGTTTCAGAATACAGTATATAGATTTTGCAGTAAATGTGATTTGAAATATGTGGTAGAAGCCAACCTTTTGAAATTTAAGTAAGTCAAATTTAAGAGACACTATTATACTTAAACCACTCAATTCTAAATACAAACCATGTCTCTTTTTCAGTCTGAAAGACACAGTTAAGTTACACAAACAGAGACCTCATCATTATTCAGCTTCAAGTTTTCACCTTAGAACTTCTTGAAACACTTTCAACGTCTCTTTAAAGTTCAGTTGGGCTGATGTCCAAATCCAATCTGCTTTGGCAAAGGCGTTCAATGTGCTCTGTTAAAAATACTGCGATATGAAATATTTGTCTCAAATGAATGTTAAAATACTAGGGAATTTGAAACTGATGATGTTGAAAATTTTTACAAGATTACACAGAGAACAAATATAAAATACTTTCTTATAGGAATGTTGAATATTAGTTTGGTAGAGCCAGAGATTACAAATGATCTCAGAGGTAAAGCCTCATGGTTATGTTCCCATACATGTGACGGTCAATTTGCATATTATCTCTTTATTACATAGGATTGATAGTAGTGCTCAAATACTTCATAGTCCACATATAAACTGAGAGATCAATTGCCTTTAAATTGAGTTCTGGGGACTTTTAAGGTTTCATGATTAAGGGGAAGAGTATAAAAGGGGACTAAGTTGCTAAACAAAAGCATCTATGCTTGGATATGTTTTATATAAAGGTTTTTTTTTTTAGATTAAAGAAAACAATCTACCACAAAAGTTAAAGATTTGTAGCCTCGAGTCCTAGATTTCTTGGCCCCATCTCAGTCCAGTGTTCTGGGATTTATGTCACAGAATTGCTCTATGTTGTCAAGCTATGTGACTGAATATGCATCTCTTTGTTGTAAGGCCAGACTCCAGAGAACCTTGGGAAGAAGATAGTTTCTCTTTCTCAATTCATTAAAAGCTAAGCAACAATCATCCAACTTGACTCAGCCATCTGTATTGGTAACTCACTTTAGTTAGATATTTTTTTCTTCAAGTATAGAAACCCACACAACATATGAAATACAAGGAGTTTATTTTAGTAAGAAGTGTAATTGTATGGAAATCCAAGAACAAGAACTATGGAAGAGTTGACCTCACAGGAATTTTGAATTCCTAGACCTGAGGCACTTCTCTCTCAGGATGGTATGGACACCCATGGGTCCCTGCTTTTGGGGGGCATGTTATCTCTCTCTTCCCTGACTAATAGCTTCTTATATTCACTCATACACTCTGCCTATGGCCAATGATTTAATTTATTACGGTTTAATCAGGCCTCTCACTCTGCCTTATAGCATCCCTCTCCACTAAACATTTCAGTCAATTGGATTGGCTTTTAAATTCTATATCAAGAGAAAAGTTGAGTTGGTCCAGTTTATATTTTCTTTTTAAATTTATTTTTATTGTTGACATTATTACAGATGTCCCCCATTGCCATGACCACATTGTTATCTGTGTCCATGGGGTATGCATATATGATTTTTGACTGTTCTCTTCATCTTATTTCCTCCTGCCCCCACCCCCCAACACCACTTCTCCTCTGACATCTGTTTGTCTGTACCATGTATCCGTGACTGGGTTTCATTGTGAGTTTATTTTGTTCATTAGATTCTGCATGTAAGTTAGATCATATGGTACTTGTCTTTCTCTGACTGGCTTAATTCCCTTAGCATTATAACCTCCAGTCCATCTATACTGTCGCAAAAGGTAAGAGTTCATTCTTTTAAACAGCCATGTAGTATTATACTGTGTAAATGTGCCACAGCATTTTATCCACTCATCTACCGATGGGCACTTCTTGGACTGTTTCAGATCTTGGCTCATTGTTTGAGTCTGACTCATCTCTGGGTCCTCCTTAGGCCACCATCTGCCTGGCTTGAAAATATAAACTGGAGCCATGGTGGCCTAAGGAGGGCCCAGAGATGAATCAGATTCAAACAACATTGCCAGGCCATGGTGTGGAGCGAGGGAAGAACAACAACGTGTTATAAAATGTGGCCCCTGCATCTCAGCAAGCCCATGACAATGATTTAAGTCAATTTTTAAAAAGTGAAATGGTTTTGGTATACCATCAACTTCTCTGAAAGACAATGAGGTAAGGAACTCAATGTGGGGATAAGGTTTGTAAGATCGAGTGGTAAATGTTGGGGGGGAGGTGAGGATGTGGACAGTAAAGGAAATTCTATTTCCTAGAATATAGAAAGCGTATTAAGTGTTAGTGGCACGTCAGGACCACCCTGACTGTATGGGAACAATGCAGGTGGTGCCGTCAGTCTCGAACATCAACCTGAAGTGCAGGTGCTCCTACTAGCCGTCCCCAAGGCCATCTTCTCACATGTGACTCGAGTATAAATTTTACTCTATTTTCAAAGAGCCATTGCTGGAAATGAGTAACCAGGAGCTCCATTCTCATTTTGTTCTCTAATGTCCTCATCATAGAGGCTTTTTTATTTCCAGGACTGATCTACTTGACAACAATGAGGCAAAATTTCACACCAAATTTCCCTCGGGGAAGAGTATTCTCTAGAGGTCCCGGAAGATTTTCAAAGTAATGTTACAAATGTGGCAGGTGCTTCCCTTGGCTCCCCTGGTATCCAGAACCAGATGATTCTGAGGGGGACTCATGCTTGTCACACACAGTTTCCCCTTTATTGGTTCTTGAAATGGCTCCATTTTCTTCTTTATCGAGGGAGAACTAAGCCTCATCCAGATGCTTGTGATTAAAATAAGGAATAAAGATAATAGAACTTTTTCCAAGGATATGTCTCCTCCTGCTATCAGAAAATGCCAAGGTGAAAACAAGTCATTTATTTGCAAATAAACATTGCACTGGGGATAAATGACTTATTTTCCAAGTTTGAAACAATTATACTTTGACAGCATCACTCTCAAGATTTTAGGTTTATTATAACATCATTAAAAACACATTTAGTTGGTATTAAATGAAACAGTTCATTGCACTGTTATGAAAAGACAATTTTGACATGAAGCTAGTCAAGATTTAATTTTCAATATTTCTAAAGCAATATTTTCTACCTTTTATGAATTAAGGTATCTGATTTCTGGGACATCTCTGAATAGCTCACAATTTTTTTTTTCTATGAACAAGAATCATAGACTGTGCTTATCATAAATGGCCAACTTTTCATTATTTGGTATTTCTGTTCTAAAATATAGAAATAAAATGTTTCCATTTAAAAAATAAATTTAGAGAAATTATTTTACTTGATTCTACAACATCAGGCAACATAATTGCTACCTCAAGAAAAGGAAGGTGTTTTTGCATTTTCTTTATGGGATCCTAAGTGTACAAAATTTAAATGCAGGTCAAGCATCTAATTTCTTGGAATAAATACCCTTTAGAATACCCACCACCGATTTAGTGGGAGATCTGTTTATGAAGGAGATATAATTTTTACCCGTTGCTCAATCCAAAAGTTTTCTTTTAGAGAGGGAACAGCATACTGTTACACCTTCAATTGAAAACAGATTTTTTTGAACCTTCTTCTTTAGCCATTCCATTCACAATCATGTTTGCTTCCTGCATAGTAAAGTTTCTAATAAAACATGTCTATATACCACTTCCATTTCCTCACCTCCTGTATCTTTTTTGACCCATGAAATTATGCTCTTGTTCTCATCATTTGGTCATAATGCTCTTGCCAATAGTGATCTCCATATTTCCCAGATCTCAGATTAGTTAGCCTCTCAGCATCACTGGATGTGGTTGATGTCCTTCAAGTTGTTCTTCGTATGTCCTTGAGGACACCACACTCATGATTTCCTTTTTATCTTACTGACTGGACTTCACAGCATTGTCTGAAATTTCTTCTCCTTTTCCAGCTTCTGAATTTTGATGTGCCCAGGGTACAATCTTGCAACCTCTTATATATCTACAGTCTAAATGATCCTAGCCAATCTGAAATACATAATTTCACTTTAAACATCACCCCCTTAACTCCAGATTAGGATATCGACATGACCCAAACAGAACCGTGGATCTTCTTTTGCAAATTGGCTCCTCTTTTGGTCTTCCCATTTTTAAATGATAGTGCAGGCCAAAGACACTAATAGTCATCTTTGGTTCTTATTTTCCTTGCAGGGTCATATACATTCTGCAATAAGTCATATTAACTCTATCATAAAATATACCCTGAAAGTTGCTTCCTCCTAACTATCTACACAAGTTCCACCTAATCAAAGTCACTCCTCTCACACTTGACCCAATATCTCTACTTCACAGAAACAGTCACATGCTTCCACAGTGCAAACTCTTCCACTGTCCTCGCATTGCAGCCAGAACTAAAGCCAGAATTTCCCAAAGGCCACCAAAGCCTCGTGTGAATAGAACCCTACCTAGCTCTAGGCTCTCATCACCTGTCCCTCTTCCTCAAGCTCACCCTGCTCTGAGCACACTGGCCTTTTTGCTATTGTTTGATCTCAAGAAAGTTCTAACTTTATATTTTTGTACCCACTCTACCTTCTTTAACACTTTCCCCCTAGATCCTCATAAGGCTCCTCCAGAATCAGGTTTGACTTAAAAAATATCTCAGAGAAGTTTCACTGGCCACTGTAAAGGAGCCATATACCTCTTCACTCTATCTCCTTGCACATTATTACTACTCCCAATATTACTACAGAGAACACTTGTTTACCTTCTTACCTAGTGTCTTCATTAGAATGTAAGCATCCTGAAGGCATGCACTGTCTTGTTCATGACTATGTTACTAGTCATGAACATGTCTGGTACGAGGAAGGTGGTTAGTAAACATTGATCAAATAAGGAATATTTTTTCTTTGCAAAGGTCTGTAGAGAGGGCAGTTGATAGAAACATTCTACAATAACTTCATAGCATATATTGAGTTCTTATAATATATTGCAAGTATTTTTATCACCTCATAATAACTGAACATGATAAGTACTATTATTAATCCCTGTTTTACATGTGAGAAAATGGAGGCACAAAAATGGTTACAGGGCTAGTTAGTGAGGATGCTGGGTTGCAAGTATAGGCCTCCGATTCCAGAATCTACATTTGCCAATATGTATAGTACTTCCTTACTGCTGTTTCTCACTACAGTGAACTGTTAAAAGATAGTTAAAATTTGTTAGAGATAAATCAGTTTAATTCTTAAAAATGTGTTTCTTTGAAAAAAAATTAAAACATCTGCTACATTGCCTCAAATCTAGTAGATATTTAATAGGTCATGATTGAATAAAATATCAAAAACAAAATTAAGATATGTGATAATATATATACTCTTAGCTTCACAGTGATCATATTTCTTCCAAAGGTGGAATATGATATTTCCACCTGGCTGTAGGCTCCGGTACCACTTGGATCATCAGATTTCATAGTATGCCCGCCCACAGAACAATTCTGTGAAACACCTCACTGATATCAATAGTCAGTATCAACCACCTAATAAACATTTCTGACATTCCATTATGTGCTAGTCCTTTAAGTAAACTTCGAGGCATAAATAAATAAAGCATGAATCCTGCCTCAAGGAATTTACGGTCTGATAGACACATAAATAGACACAAGATAATTGCACTAATGAATGCAGACCAAACTCACCTCTGTGAGATGTGTGCTAAGGAAGGCTTCACAGAAGAAGTTATGTTCAATTTGGGTCTTGAGAATGATTTAGGCTTGCCATGTCACCTACTATAGTTAGGTGAGGGTTGAAAAGCATTCTTGGCAAAACTTATGTGACAGAAATAGCCCACATCGAGAGGGCAACCATTGTCTTTCGAGGTTTCCCATTAATAAGTTAAGCAATCATCATTCAGTTTCGTATTCAGGCAATTTATAGCCTGAAAACGGAAGACTCTGAATTTCTATGTGCTAAGGTTATCTTAAGGTTTGACATCAGAGATCAGTAAATTCTTCCAAGCTCTAGGGACCTGACAGTCTGTCCTAAATGGACAGGATGCAATAGTGTCTATTTTTCAAGTTATGCATTAAGTAGTGATATCAAGATAGAAAGGGCACAAGGGGGACCTCCACTGATGCGTGCGGACAAGCTGAAGCCAGCCATACATGACAGGGGTATATCACTCAGTATAACAGCAACGTGCTTATTTGCCTTCTTGAGTTCCTGGAAAAACAGTCATCACCAGGGACCTCTGGCAAAATGAGTGATGGGATCATGGGCTGTCTTCCTTTTTGGTTTTGTGTAAGATGGGAAGCATTATCAGCACTGTTCTTTCAGATATTTATCTCTTGCATTGTCATATGCAAATTTGATTCAACACAGAGAAAAATATTTTCTGTCAATGTGCTTTAGACTCTGTTCCATGGAGCATTGGTGGTTCCAAGAAGACCCCTTGGGAGGAGGGTATCAGGGAGCAAGCTTATGACCCTTACCCAAGTTTCAGTCACAGAAACTGCTTCTTTCTCTTCCCTATTACTCTTTGTATAAGATTTTTCTCCACAAAGAGTTCTCATCTAAAACATTGAAATAGCATTGTTCTCATTCTAAGTGCACTCTAATGAGAAATGAGTCCTTCTTATGACTGTTACTTTGAGTGGAATGCTACTGTGTACATGGTTAGTGCAGCATAATGCACAAATACATAGAACGTAGTCTAAAGCATAGAAGATCAATTACAGAGCACTTTGTTTCTGAAAAACTCAGCTTGACCCAAAAGCTGAGTCATCTGATGATGCACTTTTATCAATTTAAGGATTTTAACTTTGTAGCCTCTAGTTCTGCTGAAAGTAATACGAGACCCTCTTAATGTGTAAAGTGACTCTACAACCTATTTTCATTCATTCATAGTTGTACGAAGCTGAACAAATAAGATTTGAAAGTCTTTTTATTTCAATAGTAGAGGATTTTTTTCCCTGGTTTTAAAGAATTTGAAGATATATTTATAAATATTTTTTGGATGGACCTGTGGAGATCAGGAGGGTCATAGACCTAAACTGAAGACATAGTCCCTTGATGGGACAGGCTCGGGAGCTCAGAGAAGGGGCCATCACCTAGTTGTAGGCAAGGAGAATGGTCTGGACTTACTACAAATAAAAGGGAGGAGCAATTAGCTGGTACCCTGTCTTCTGCCTAGTAAACAGAGTAAGGTTTTTACAACGGTATAAAAGTCAGAATCAGAGCAAGATAAAATTGTGGGTATTGAACAGTCATCAAAACATTAACAATGGCATACATGGAAACTTGGTCAGAGAATTAGGTTGAAGTCCATTTGTTAGCATGGGGTCTCTGGAATATGGAGGAAAGGATCTCTGAAGAACTGTCCCATAAAACTGTAAACTTGCATGATTTTGTAGAGCGGTACAAGTCCATGGCTTTCTTCAGAGTTTTAAAAGCGTTTACATATAAAAAGTTTCAGGACTGCTGAATGAGACCCAAGGTTAGATTTGACTAAAAGCCATGGTGAACTTGATTCTGAGAGATAGCTGAACAACAAATTGCTTCCTAATAAAAGACAGAAAGGGACTCAGAATATATGCAGGAACAAGCCTAACAAGAGGGTTTGCCCTGCTTTGGGTAGAGGCAGAGGAAAGTAGGCAAAGTGTAACTAATTCTGACCTTACTGACAGCTTCTCTCTAACCTGAGTTATGCCAATTAACAAAAAGTGCCATTCCAGCCTCATCAGGGGAGATGTGCGTGCTTCCTTTACAGTGAGCTTGGGTGTCACAAATAAGAGAAAGAGCAGTGAAAGGTGGCTTTCAAGGTTTAAATCAAATGGAGAGAAGGTCCTGGCATTTACAGGGATAACAAGAGACAAAACTTAAAAGGAAAATTTCATATGATTATATATTAAGCTTATGCTATATTTCCCACACACGTATATTTTTGCCAGGGTAAAACTACCTACTTCCCACCATTTAATAATGATTTTAAACTTTTGCTATTATACTTATTAAATTATATTAATTTGAGTTTCATACTGTTTTCTTCTGTGGTTGGATATTATTCAGAAATTACATCAATCATATCTGCAGAACAAAAAGACCTTTCCTTTGACAGTTTATACAAAATACATGGAATTAAGCAAATACATATCCATTTACTCTAAGTCTGAAAAAAAAAAAAAGCAATGTGCTTTAACTGATTTACATTGGAATGTGAAGCCTGGTTAATTCAGAGGCTTATTGGGAAACCAATCTAGTCCTGATGTGGAGATAATGGACTGCTAATTGCCATGCTTTTGAGTCTGTTAATATCTTGTTTTCCACCTGCTATGTTCCCTCCTGTTGATATGCCTGCCAAGCAGATCACCTGAGCTATAGGATAAGGTTAAAGTGCTTAAGGCATTAAAATCCCCAGCCATCTCACTCTCATCTGCTGCTTTATTAATTTTTTTTAAGTATTTCAAAAAAGAAAAAATGGGACAATTAGCTATCATAGAGAAATCATTCCCTTTTAATGCCCCATAGTTTATATGTGGAGCCATTAGGAATAAAGACAGATAAGTTGGATCATGGGGCTGGTTAAGAACACATTTAGCAAGAGTATAACAGAAGTTATAAATTCTTGAGGACTGTAAATATTTGAACTTGGACCAAGAAAAACATAAAATAATGATTTAAGCGATCCATTTTGCCAGATTTTCAAGTTGACTAATGGGTTATAAGGGGCATTTGTTCATTAATCATACTTCTGACAAAGGAGAAAGAGTGTTAATAGGAAGTTAAGAACTAGAATAGACCCAAAAGATCAATTTTACCCAAACCAATTATTTACTAAAAAACAACCCAAAACTTGAGGGCTCTTTTTTATTTTGTAAAAACAAAACTGGATATGCTCTTGGCTTCAAGGAGCCAGAAGGTTAAGTGAAATGCCCAAAGTCATGGAGCTAGTTAGAATCAGAGTTAAAACTAAATTTCAACTCAGGATTCTCATGCAGGATCTCTTCCAGGATGTGTGGTCTTCGGTTTTCTAGCATGTCTCTCCCAGGAAAAATCTGTTTGGTTCTTTATTTTTTTATTAAAATTTTTTTTTTTTGAACTTACTATGGTTTTAGCACTTTGCTGAGCATTTTGGAGTTAGGAACCAATATGCTCTTGGCTTCATATACAAAAGGGAGGAGAGATAGGATAGTACAGTGGTAAATTCTAACAGGATATCAGGTATGGGTATGGGGTGAGGAGCCTGAGAGAAAAGCCATGTTGGGAATGGAGAGGGAGTCCCTAAGGATGAGTAGATGGTTGTTAAGTCAAGAAGGAGAGGAGTCCAGCCTGCGTGGCTCAGTGGTTGAGCGTCAACCTATGAATCAGAGGTCACGGTTGGATTCCTGGTCAGGGCATATGCCCTGATTGTGGGCTCGATCCCCAGTGTAGAGTGGGAAGAGGCAGCCCCCAACCCTGGCATATGCCCTGAGTGGGAATTGAACTGTGACTTCCTGATTCATAGGTTGACACTCAACCACTGAGCAATGCAGGCTGGGCTCCGGTCAATGATTGTCTCTCTTCATGGATGTTTCTATCCCTCTCTCCCTCTCCCTTCCTCTCTGAAATCAATAAAAAATGTATTTATTTAAAAAATGAGAGGAAACAGGGCCCACTGAGCCATAAACATTCTTGTGTAGGGTTTAAAAAATGTTCCCTTTGAATGGCTGTAGTCAAATGGGCATATGGCTTGACTAATAAATATACTAGTAGGCTGAATTTCAGCCCCAATCACTCCCTGTGCCTGAATTCTTGTGTCAGGCACAAGCTCTATAATATAAGCAGAAGGAAATTCTGAACTGAGAAACCATAATAGGAAAAACTACATAACTTTACATCTGGGAGGTCATTATTAATTTAAGAGAGATGGGAGAATTCTTATATACTTCTCCCACTCTTCTTCTTCCTAAGTGTATAACTGTTCAATCTGTCTAAATGCCAGAGAGTGACACCTTACATTGCTCACAATACACTTTAATATGCATAAATGATTCTGTTGTTCTGGACTACAATAGTGTGGTTATTACAAGTTTAAATCCTGGCTCCACCAATTGCTTATTAGCAATGTGGACTAGGGCAAGTTATTTTCCTGTCTTATAAAATGCAGACAAAAATGCAGTAGGAACCTCATGACATTCTTGTGAGGGCTAAAAAAGTAAAAAGATTTAGAGTGCTTCCAAAAAGTATTTGGCATATAGTAAGTCTTATATAAATGTTAGCTCTTATTATCTCATTTGATTGATATAGCAATTCTATAATGTCAGTATGGTACATAATTATTCCATTTAATATATGATCCACCTATATCTCAAAACCATAGAAGAACTTATAATATTTACTAGAGGGCCAGCACATGAAATTCATGCATGGGTATGGTCCCCAGGCTTAGCCTGCAATCAGGGCCATCTTTCCCAGCAGCTGGCAGTTGGCCCTGCCCTCCACTCCCACCCACCCCCGGTTCCCCATCCACCATTGGCAATCGGACCCTGCTGGCTGGGGGAAGGGACCAAGAGATTGACCAGCAGGCCCTGATCGAGTGATTCGAGCCTGTGGGCTGGGGACAGCTCCTGTGTTGAACCTCTGACCCCTGGTGGTCAATGTGCATCGTAGCAACTGGTCATTCCACCATTTGGTTGATTTGCATATTACCCTTTTATTACATAGGACTAGAGGCCCGGTGCACAAAAATTTGTGCACTCGGGGGGGAGAGGGGATCCCTCAGCCTGGCCTGTGCCCTCTCGCAGTCTGGGACTCCTTGGGAGATAACAACCTGCTGGCTTAGGCCTGCTCCCAGGTGGCAGAGAGCAGGCCAATCCCTAGGTGCAGCTCCTGGTCGGTCTCAGAGTAGGGCCGATTGGGGAGTTGGGGCGCCACCCCCTGTCATGCACAGAGCAGGGAGGATCGGGAGGTTGAATGACACCCTCAGTCACACTCAGGGTAGGGCCGATTGGGGGGTTGGGGCACTGCCCCCTGTCACACTCAAGGCAGGGTCGATGGGGAGGTTGCGGCGCCACCCCATGTCACGCACAGAGCAGGGCCAATCAGGGGGTTGGGGCGCTGCCCCCTACACTCACAGAGCAGGGCCCATCAGAGGGGTTGGGGAGCTCCCCCCTGTCACTCACAGAGTAGGGCCGATAGGGGAGTTGGGGCACCGCCCCCTGTCACACACAGAGCAGGGCGGATCAGGGGGTTGGGGTGCCACACCCTGTCACACTCAGGGCAGGGCTGATGGGGAGGTTATGGCTCTACCCCATCTACACAGAGTAGGGCCGATCAGGGGGTTGCGGAGCTCCCCCCTATCAGGCACAGAGCAAGGCTAATCAGGGGGTTGGGGTGCCTTCCCCTGTCACGAACAGAGCAGGGCGGATAGGGAGGTTGTGGCCCCACCCCCAGTCACACACAGAGCCGCAGGGCCATCAGGGGCTTTGGGCGCTGCCCCTGTCACGCTAATTCCAGTGCGGGGAGGCCTCGCGGCTCTGCTGATCCCAGTGCTGGGAGGCATATTACCCTTTTACTATATAGGATAGAGGCCTGGTGCACGGGTTGGGGGCTGGCTGGTTTGCCCTGAAGGGTGTCCTGGATCAGGGTGGGGGTCCCCACTGGGGTGCCTGGCCAGTCTGGGTGAGGGGCTGAGGGCTGTTTTCAGACTGATGGTGACTGAAGCTCCCAACCGCTCCTTTTTTCTTTCTTTTTTTTTATTCTGGGCCAGCTTTAGCTCTGAGGCTTGGCTCCAGCTCTTAGGCCTCCACTGCTGAAAGCAGGTATCTAGTTTGTTTGGGTTCTATAATCGAAACACTGTTTCAACTCCTGCTCTGAGATCCCCCCTGGCTGAATGCAGTTTTCTGGGGTTTTGTTTAGCTTCTATATTTGTAACAATGTTTCAAACTGAAAGCTCAGAGGCCGGCAGCGGCTGGCAGGGAACGTTGGAGTCCTCCGTCACTGAAGCAAGCAAACCTCATGTTCTCTTTAAGCTGCCTGGCTGCCGGCCGCCATCTTGGCTGGCAGTTAATTTGTATATCTCCCTGATTAGCCAATCGGAAGGGTAGTGGACGTACGGCTAATTACCATGTTACTCTTTTATTAAATAGGATTATTGATTGTGGAAACCCAAAGGCCTTCTTAATTTCTTTTTTTCAAATTCTTCATGGCTTGCATTGCCATGGCTGCCTTAGCTCCTTCTTTCTACTCCTGAGAATGACTTGCCCTTTCTCATTGAGTCATCTCTCCTCTCCTCACAACCCCCACTATTTACCACCAACCATCAATACAATATTCTTTAGTATAATAGAAATATTATAAAATTTGAGGATTTTGATGAGGGATAAAATTGCATCTTATACAGGAAACAATTTAAAATTGTATATTAGGCCTTTTTCCTTTCCTGACACAGAGATTTCTAATTCCTGTTACATGGCATGCTGTGCTGCCACACTGTTGCCAACTTGCTGTCATCTCTTTCCCCTCTTATTTCTTCTTTGATTTATCTTTCTTTTTTCATTCTCCCTTGAATAGAAAGAACCATATTTATCTCATTTTCTTGTTCAAGGAAACTAATCATACTTTCCCCCCACCTTGGTTTCTGCTTCTGTCCTAAGGATCTTATCTTCCATCCCACGTGTTTTATTGCAGACCTTTTCTAAACTAAGGCAATTCTCTCCCTGTACGTAGATCAGCTGTTAAGAAAATGCATTTTTCTTCTACATTGCCAACACATGAGGAAACCAGAGCATAGAAGATTCATGTAAACTGACATCAATTATCCATGTAATATTCAGCAGAACAAGGACTTGAACCGAATTGTTTCACTCAAATTGAGTACACTTTCTGTTGTCTTCTTATTTAAGGAATAGCTAAGAGATACTTGAGTGTTTTGTCTTTTGACATATTTATTGAGTGTGTGTTCAATTGAAAGCACTGTAGTGATTCAAAGTTTCAATGATGAATAAGATTTAGTCTATGCCCTCAAAATACTAAACTTTTACTGTGGGCAGCAACATTTTACAGGTTGCAAAGAAAATGACCTTGCATCAACAAGAGAAGTTCTGCTTTTGCCAATACTACACCAAGGGCTACGGTTTAAGACTTTTGCTAAAGAAATAGTTTATAGTTAAGAAATGGAAAAGGATAGGAAGTGAAATATAAGAAAGATAATCATTGCTATAGATAGATTAGTATAGAAGTGCTTTGCTTTACCATTTTAATACTCCCTTAACTGGCCTGATAGTTCATGATTAGTGATTTAATTAATTCCTCTTTCAATAAATGTTCATAGTTTTAAAATTAAGAAGAATTTTAAGATGAAAATAAAATTAACTTTATCTTACTCATTTGTTTTTGTTAACTTCTTGTTAGATTTCCTTTGAGTTTTTGTCATAACATGCACACACCTATAACCAGAGAAAAATCTTTATACACATAATTTGTGTTATGAATTTAATTGCATCCCCTCAAAATTCATATGGTGAAATCCCAACTCCTAGTACCTCAGAATGTAACCTTATTTGGAGATAAAATCTTAAAGAGATGATTAAGTTAAAATGATGCTGTTGGAGCCCTAATCTAATATTACTGGCATCCTTAGAAGTTGAGAAAAAGACACCAGGTGTGAGAAAGCATAGGGGAAAGGCCATGTGAAGACACAGTAAGAAGGTAGCTATCTACTAGCCTCAGAGAGAGGCTTCAGAAGAAATTAAACCTTTCAGAACTATGAGAAATTTAATGTCTGTTGTTTCAGCCACCCAGTCTGTGGTATTTTTTTATGGCAACCCTCAAAAACCAAATCACTTGGTATTTCCCCCCTCCCCCCAACAATTAATATTAGGTTACTGGAGGCCTAGTGCATGAATTAGTGCACCAGTGGGGTCCCTCAGCCCGGCCTGCAGGATCGGGCTGAAACGGCTCTCCGACATCCCTGAGGGGTCCCGGGTTGCAAGAGGGTACAGGCTAGGCTGAGGGACCCCACAGGGGCATGATCAGGGCAGGGGAGGAATGTGGGAGGTTGGCCAGCTAGGGAGGGACTGAGGGAGGGTTCCAGAGCATGTCTGGCCTGTCTTGTTCAGTCCTGATTGACCAGACCCCAGCAGCAAACTAACCTACCAGTCGGAGCGTCTGCCCCCGGTGGTCAGTGCATGTCATAGCGAGCGGTTGAACATATCATTAGCATATTACACTTTGATTGGCTGAATGGCCGACGGATGACTGGACACTTAGCAGAGTAGGCTTTTATTATATAGGATGGGCATTTTGCCATGTCAATATAAAAATTCTTCATGAAATGATATACCACTGCAGAGAAATATCATATTAAATTGACTGTTCCCTATAGGTAGATACTTAGCTTTTGTTCCTGTTTGCTAAAAACTTTCAAAATTGGGAATAAATGAAACCCTTGTTCCCTTCAGATGGTCTGAATAGGAAGCTATGGGGTTAGTTATCTGAGGTAAAACACCACTGACAGTGTATTTCAAATAAGACTGGTAAATAGGCATCACACTTTCCACCACAAATGAGGTTGCTTGATAGGAGTGGTACCTCATTATTACAACGACAGTGAAAGGCCTGCCATATGAACCTCCATTTTCAAGGTTTTAGAACTTGGCTATTAAGACTTGATTTGAAATGAAACTCTGCAGAATTAATTTCATGTTTTCTTTTTTAAGCTCTTCATTTCTGAACTTTCATTGTGACTTGGTTTGAATTTCATTAAAAGGATAAAGGAGATTACTAGCAGGAGTTTACTAGTTTCAGATTTTATCTTTGGATCCTTTAATCTAACAGCTTTTCTTTAAAATAGAAGTTCATAGACCATTACTTGATCATATTGATTAGTTCAGCTTGCTAAGTAATTTTAAGACAAAACCACAGAGATATTAAATGCTAATGAAGTTTGCATATCTCCAGTAGCTGCTTCTCAGCTATTTGATCCGATAATACTTCTCAGAAATCTGAGGCAAAGAGAACAATTGCGCATTCTTTGGCACATTCTTTAATGAGGACAAGCTTTTCCTGAAACAATTTGGAGCTTCATTGTGTGATAGGAAGACCCCTGAGCTGTTAATCAGGATTGTGAATCAGGTTCAAGGCCTGCTTCCCTCACTAAGAAGCTGTGTAACCTTGGGCACTTGGACCCTTGGACCTTCAGTGACATTATTAAGCCTCAGCTTGATTACCTGTGTGGTTAAGGTCATGGCAACAGCAGCCCCCATCCCTCCCCACCCACCACAACTGTTTAAGGACCACATGCGACTGAGCAGGCACACATGCTTCATAAATCGCAAATGTTAGTTATCATTATTACCTGGTGTGTAGATGAGAACAATGTTGATCTTTTAAACAAATAATGCATACTTGGTTCTCTACTTATGTGAAGGTGATACATGGCATGAAAATGTTGTAAAGCCTTCCTAAAAGAAAAAGAACAGAAAAATCCCTAAAGACATTAAGCAGTTTCCACACCATCAAGAAACATTCCCTAAAAGTTCATAACCCTACACGCAGAGTTGCATATTTTGTCTGTATAGAGGAATATATATATATATATATATATATATATATATATATATATATATACACACATATATATATATTTTTTTTTTTTCTAAGCATGATTTGAAATGCAGAGATACAACAAGTAACAGTCTATGTTTTGACTCACACTGTTATTTTCAGTTATTTGAACTGGTACTTTAAGATACTTTTTGGTAGTTTACAAGAAAAAGGCAGTTCCTCTATTTTAGTGCAATTTATTTCATATATTCCTGACTCATTTATATCATTAACCTAAAATAAATAATCAGGTGGTACAGGTGTTTTTCTTTTTATGTTTTAGAATCAAGAACATTTGGTTGTCTTTATTTTATGTTGCTAATTGGAAACCATTAGTAATGGGCATTTATAAATTAATTTGGAACTGGAATTATATTTTGCCATTTTAACACTTTAAGAAAGAATGAGTAACAGGGAATCTTTTTTAGTATTGGTGAAAGAAAGGAAAGAAGGGGCTTGTATTAATGAAAATTCTTCTTGGGTATAAAATTATCTGATTACTGAGTAGACCTAAATATAACTTGTGCTATGGAAATATGAAATAGATTTCCCTCGCAGTCGCTTCTACAAAACTCAACTCTACCCCACCACATTTAACTTGTTCTATTATGTGTTACAAATAGAAACTTTGGTTGTGTCTGAGCTATTACACATTTGGGTCCATATTGTATTTTTCAATTCTTAGGAAGCTTTTTAAAAAATTGAACCATCCTGGACCGACTGCATCAATATCCTTTGGGATGAACTACAAGGAATTCAGAGTACAGGGGATTCTAACAGACAACAACGTTTGGGGACTAGGGAATTACATGATTCATTTACCCTTAATCAGGCTAATGACTCCTACCTTTGGTCAAGTTACTCTCTTTACCTAGGGTAGTATCTCCCACACAATTTCATATTCTCATTCTGTTAATCTTCTAAGGCCAAATTCCAAAGGGACCTTTCCATGCGATCTGACTTGAACCTTCCAGAATGTGTGAGATAGCAACTACTCATGTTTCCTTCTACTTTACTCTTACTTCTTTGGTGGCATGGACTCTATCTTGAAGCAGTTATTTGGCAGATGTCTTTTTCATCACTAAAACTAATTTGTAGGTTCTCTGGGGGAAGAGAACTTTATTTCTATGTCTTTACCATCTGACTGAGTGCCCATACTCATTCTTCCCATATATCCTTGTATATGTGAATAACTCAGTAAATATTTAATAAGTGGAATTATGACTTCAGACTCCAAGAGAAATAGTGCAAAGGAGGAGAAAGATTGCTCTCTATGCTTTTGCAGTTATTTAGAGAAAGTGGGCCAGAATATAAGCCTGAGCACAATCTGAGAATCTTTGACACTTTTCCTTAACTTTAGGCTCCAATTACAGAACTGAATCTCTTCAAAGGTATGCAGAAATGAGGTGATGCTAAAGAATCTGAATAGTCTATAGGAGCACATTTTCCATATAAAAAGATAAAACATCTAATTAGATTTCAATTTTAAGTAAACAACAATTACTTTTTATCCTAACTATGCCCCATGCAGTATTTGTGGGCAATCTACATTGCTTTTCTAAAGGTCAAACTTAACTGGCTGGGTATACTGGGTTAAATTGTGTCTCTCCAAAATTCGTGCTACCTGGAATTTTTGAGTGTGACCTTATTTGGAAATTGCGTCTTTGTAGACACAGACACACAGACACAGAGGGGAGGCACCATGTAAAATGGAGGCAGACATTGGAGTGAAGCATCGACAAGGGAAGTGACACCAAGTGCTGCAGGCAACCACCACAAGCTAGAGACATCAGGAAATACCCTTTCCTAGAGCCGGCAGAGAGAGTATGGCCTTGCTGACAACTTGATTTCAAACTTTTAGTCTTAAGAACTGTGAGAGAATAAATTTCTGTTGTTTAAAGGCACCCAATTTGTGGCATTTTGCTATGGCAGCCCAGAAAATGAGTACTGTACACTGAGTGTCCTGCTGTGTGTGTGTGTGTGTGTGTGTGTGTGTGTGTGTGTGTGTTGCCAAATCTGGCAAACCTCTGGATCTATTCAATTTTTAATTTTTATTTGATCATCCTATCAGGCATCTCATGATAGCAACATGTGTTGTGATTATAGCTACATATCATAAAACATTATGCAATAGACCATAATTTAAATAGAATTTTGAATCGATTGCCAGAAGAGATGGCTTTTTGATAAAATCTAACATTAAACAAAAATCTTAGATAACTATTTGCATATCACAGAACCTTTCATAAATTCTGTTGGTAGCATTCCTCTACTCACTGTGAGAGGCAAGATAAAAGAATAAGTCTTTACATTTCCTCCATCAAAGGGCCTAGCAGATGGCCTTGGCCCCATTTATGTCCTCTTCGCTTACTCAGAAGGTCACCTGCATACCAGTCCCATGCAGCCTGATGGTTTACTAAGTTATTTGTTTGAGTGTATTGTCTGGATGCTATAGCTAGCCTACTTGGCATTACTAAACTAGACAAACCAGATAATTCATGCCCTTGGAGCTACCCTCAATCAACAAAAGATGAATGTTGCTGCTAAATCTGCCGACTCAGTGGTACCAACACGAGGATGCTTTGCACAGTCTCTCAGTGGTCCACAGTGGGGATCATCTGCTCATCAACCCACCCGTCATTGGCTTTCCTGCTTCTACTCCCACTTCCTTACTCCCTGAAATCACACATAAACCAACTGTTTGTATCTAAAATTTTATCTCAGTGTGTTTGTGTGTTTGTTTGTTTGTTGTTGTCTCTCTCTGCTTTTAGGAATACTCAAACAGAAACACAGTGAATGCACATTTGAAAAGCTTTACATTAAAAATACAGTTGCTACGTTGCTTTCCAGAGAGATGAGATCTGCACACACTCCTACTACATGACTTACTTCATTTTTTCAAAATGAACTAAAGACTTGCCCAAACTTCCGTGCTATAAAGATAACCCCTCTCTTCCTGACAAGTATACAGCTCTTTTGAGGGTATATTATGTCATTAACAAATTCAACAGCTAAAGTGTTAATGAATTGCTCAAAATTCCTAACTCAAGAGGTAGCTATGCTTTTTCCCAGTGGTTTCTAAAGCTTTGTGATTCATTCAGATCTAATAAGCGTTTTACCTCTGTTATTAGGCTAGAAATATGACACAATTTTAATGGAACCATTTAGATAAGACTCTTTTAATTTAATCTTCCAATTTCTAATATACATCCTCTGTATTTTATAAGTTTTATGTTTTTAATGTTCCTCGTTTGAAATAGTCACAGAATCTATGCTAACAATTTTAATTCACCCTTAAAAGAGATATGCCATCTTTAAATCTAATAGATAAAAGTACTTTTGATTTTCTTCTTCACCCCACTAAATATGTTTCAATAATATTTGATTTTCTTCTTCACCCCACTAAATATGTTTCAATAATATTATAAATACATATTTTATATGATCATATTAGGATATCCATGTGTCTGCGACAATAAGACAAGGAACAAAAGGCCTCTTTATGGTTAATAAAGCTCTTATAGCAACTTTACCCACATTCATTTAAACATGTGAAAAAAATACAGCAAGACAAAAGGAGAAAGCATAGAAACAAATCTGAGGATTCTGAGAAATTTTTCCTATAATGCTAAATATAACACTATCGGGATATTCCTTCTCAAGTAACTGAAATGCCTGGAGAAGGGTTTTTGTGTTTTCTTACTTTTGGGTCTTTAATAATTCTCAAATAATATTATAGAAAAATCAAGGTCCATCATGTAGAAAAGAGCTTTCACATTGATCTGTTTTTATCAAGCAATGGATCCTGGGAATAATTCCTTTATGGTTGATTTACAAGATTTTTCCAAAATAGCCCTTAAGAACACTGGTACTTTCATGGTACTAACATGGTACTTACAGATCCGGCTGTAAGACTTGTATCGTGGACACAGACACTTACCTTGGTCCAGCTCCATCAGTCCTAAAGATCCAGAAAAGATGGACTTTTTTGGTAAAAATGATTATGACAAGGAAGTAAAGACAGAGGAACATTTTTTTTTTGGGGGGGGGGGAAGTGGGGGTGTGTATTTATATATACCTTCTAAAGCAAACTCAGTCTGGGTAAAGATGACTGAGGCAAATATTGAGGTATCACTTGATTAGTAATTAACTAAGACTGATTAGGGTAATAGAGAAAAGAATGCCCTGCTGGAGATGGAGAAGTGATAATGCTGAGTACTTGTTTAAGCCAACAATGTGCCTGGCCTTTGTAGACTGCTTTAGGTAAATGAGACTTGATGATGATAGCCTAGGTAAAATTTCTTATATTAAAAATACCCTTATTTTAATTGTGGTAGAAACAATGTTAGAAATAATGTTGTATAGAAAACCACCAAATATTTACAAGACTAAAGAAGTTTTTAATTAAAGATATCAGATTTTTGGTTACCAGAGGTGGCAGTGAGGATTGGGAAGTTCCATGAAGGTGGTAAAAAATATAGAAATTTCCAGTAATAAGATAAATCTGTACTGGGGATGTAGTGCTCAACATGCTGAGTGTAGTTAACACTGCTCTTTGATATATTTGAAAATTGCTAAGAGAGTGATCCTATAAGTTCTCATGACAAAGAAAAAAAAGTTATTTTTTTTCATATCTTTAGGAGATTATGAGTATTAACTGAACTTATTGTGATAATAATTTCATAATATATGTAAGTCATTATGCTGTCATTAATTTTATACCAATTGTATGCCAATTATATCTCAATGAAAGTAAAACAATTAAAAAGATAGTAAAATTTAAATGGAAAACAGACTTAATTAAGCTGGAATAATGATCTAAAACCAAGAAAATAAAATTAATTTTGATTAAATGTGTTTGTGTATACATTCATTAAAAAACATTTAATAGGGCTAAGAGGATACGGAATATAGCAATTTATATTAAAATATGTAAAAATTCTAATATTACTTGACTCCCTTGTTCAACATCTAGCTGTCAAAGAAAATGGCATAAAATATGTTCTTTGATAATGGTCCTCCAAAATCAACATGGATATTAAACTGAGTCCTTTTTACTTATTTTCTATGTAGAGACAGGGACTATATAACTTGTTGTATCAGTTATCTGGACATGCCCTCTAGTCCTTATATGTCAGTATTATTTCTTGTTATTTCCATGCAGACAATATTAGAGAGTTATGCGTATAGTCTAGGAAGATTCAATGACCATTATCTTTAGTAACAGCTTAATTTTAAAATAAAATATTTTAATATAATTTATTTTGACTGCTTGTCAAAAGCATTTAAAAACAAATGTCCCTATTGTATATAATCTCAAAGTTACCTGTCTATCTGGGTTTCCATGCAGTTAACTGTGTAATTTAATAGACTCAAAGCAACAAATTAGAACTTTCAAGGAAGTAGCCATGGCATAATGTGGAAACAACCAAATGGTAAGAAGAATCAAGATTCAACATTAGAGACTATTCTTTCAAGTATGAGGAAGAGAGACCATGTGGCTATCAATAGAGGACAGTACATTTTTGCAGTGTATAGGAGGTAACATAATTAAGAGTTCAGAAAATCACAAAGAAGCTTGAATTCTGTGCTTATTTTAAAAGTTGAATTGTGGTTCTGACTATGGAAATTCTTAACTCCTTTACAAAGGAGAACTGCTGTCTATTTTCTGTATAATTCTCTTCTGAAGATACATTTTTTATGAGTACCACAGAAGTAGGGCCATCGGACAATCTTGGCTGAATGCTCTTCTTTCACCAAAAGAAAAGCATCACTGGTAAGAAATAGTCCAGTACATTCACTTCAATATACCAGCAATTTCTGCTCTTACACTGTGCATACCTGCTTGACATTTTGGCATTTTCTTATAATGTCAATAGTCAATGAAACAGCTTTGCTATGGTTGTCTTCAAAGGAAGAACTTAATGATAGAAATTGCATAACCTTAGAAAGCCTTGGCATGGCTTTTCTCATTTTGGAGTTATTTCATCAAAAAGTCTTTTCCTTCAGTGAATCCAATGGCTTCGATATGTTAGCCTCAGAAAGTTATACTGAAGGGCACAATTTCCCATTTCTTTAAAACTCAGGTACCCAATCACAACTTCATTAAGCTTTCAAATAATCTTGAAATGTTTGTTCTCTTTTAAATTAGTAATTAAAATATTCTAGCATATATTTGGAATCCTGATTTTCTAGGGACTTTTATACTTAACTGCATTAGCAAATAGGTGATGCTGACATTGAATCATTACTGCATGAATGTGAGTCACTTTGCTTTCCTTGGTATTGCTACCTTAGTGATTATCTATTATTAAGACAGCTGTGGATAAGGGTCCACTTGAGTTATGCAGCTACCTTAAAATTTCCTGCTAAAATCATAAACAAAGGGAATATACATATCAAGCATCTATTTTACTACAAGTTTTATAGATGATTTTAAATATAGCTAGGGTAGAATCATATATAGGTAATCTCTCTAATACCACCAAACAGATACATGTTGAACAATTTATGTAGTAAAAAGACTTTTTACAAGATGATTAGAGTTGTTTTCCATTTTATGCTGGCTCTAGGAATTACATTTATGACTTTCACAGTCAGTGTAAAATAGAATTGAGTCCATGTGTTAGTTTCCTGTTTCTTGTCCAGAACTTTAGTGAACTAGTTCCCAGTTTGCTCTAATGAAATGTTCTTTCTGTCACACCACAGACAAAAGGGCAGCAGAAATGACTAAAGAAACTGCCTATGGTAAGGCAATACTCACCAGGACAGATTTTAGAGCCATCACTATGTGAACAATATCATGCGGAAGGACTTACAGCAGCCATAGTAACTTTGACAATTGGGTGATAAAATATTTGAGAATAGCCTCACTGATTACATACATGCAAGTGCCAAAATGTATATGTACGTTTTTTACATACCACTGTAGAATCTCAATATGTGTTAATCTACAGAGGGTAAAACTCCTAAACTTCAATGTTAAGAGAAGACTTGGGTTTATGTGATGCTGAACTGTGTGACAGCCCTTATCTTGTTCATATTAGAAACTATTGCTCTAGGAGCCCCACCTCCACTGCCACCGCGCCCCCACACCCACACACCCCCACCCCACTCCCATAAAAAATTAAGAAAAAAAAAACTGCTCTAGAGTCTTTGGCATGTAGAGATGGCTTGAGGCTTTCTTTAGGTTATTATAAATATCCAATTTGATGCATTTAAAGGTTACTATTATGGCTTCCATTTTAATAGAATATACAGTCACTTTGTAAATACAGTATGTTTTCTAAGATGTCCCAACATTTTATTATCACAACAGATGGTGTGATTCTGCAGTATAAGAATGACAGCATCCACCAGGAAGAAATTTTGTTTTATTAAATTTCAGTCTAATTAAGACTGACTCTGATTAAAGGTATATTTTTGACAAAGCCATGCATCTTGAATCTCTATGTAAAATATAATTTGGAAAAGAATTAGTTTGGCATGAGTTTTATTTCCATGTTACTAAGAACATTCGTGTTTCCTTTGAAAATGATTTATATTATTTTATTCTAGATAGGAAGGAAGTCTCTCAGATCATAGTTATCCAAAAGCAGATTGACTAACATCAATCTCTCATTGCCAGGGTCCAAGCCAATTTGAATGGTTAACTGAGAATTAATAATGAATTTAAATTCAATGATATTGATCAACTAAATTCTTAACATATTTCCTTTTTCATTATGAAAATAATGCTGTGCTAGGCAGAGAAATAGATGCTAGGAAGATAAGAAGTTGCCAAATTGTCTAATATACTCTGATTTAATTCATCCCAAGCTCATACAATTTCAGGAAGAATTCAAAGACAAATGTACAAAAGAGAACAAATAGCACTAACCTAAGAGTCATTAAGTTTATATAACAACTACTATCTGGGACTTTAATGGTAAATTTTGGGGATCTGACTACTTTATAGTCTTGCATGGTGGATTAAAAATGGGTATACATTTTTTTTGTCAATCTTTTTATTGAGAGGTTGATTTGATTTCTTCTTAGAATATGGTGGTGTGCAAGTTCCAGTCCTAGATTTTATGAAGACTGGAGGTTTCTGATTCCTTAAACGTGGACTCACTCTTGGGACACTTTGGAGACTTTGGACACCACCCTGTGGGAACCCAGGGCACCTCGAGAACCTGTGTGATGAGCCACCTCAGATGACTGAACTGTCTCATGGCTCTGGCATCAAGTAGCAGTCCACCCGGCCAATCAACCAGAACATTTTCACTTGGGTTCTTCATGTGTTCTTAGTTCCTGCAATGTGGTCTCAAATGTCTCAAAAGTGTTCCCAAGAGAGAAATTGTTTAGCACAGGAGAAGCACTCAGTTGAGCACAGTAAATCCACAGAAATGTAAAGGAAAATTGTTATTGTTTAGAATCAGAGATCAAAGCAAATTACAAACTTTTAAAAGCTGACAAATATCATAACTGCCACAAATCCAGTAAAATGACATATTTATTAACCAGTTGGTATACCTTTATAAGACATTTTTACACCATTTGGTATGTTCTATGATTTCCTCTTCATATGATTAAAAAATATTTTCAGTATTGAGAAAAAGAAAACTTGTAATAGTTTGGTTAATCAAAACATGTTTATTACAATTTTCAATCTTCTTATTGTTAATCCCTGTCACTTCTATGGTTGGTTGCTCTCAGGTTTCTTGTCTAGGGAAATCCCTCAGGAAACTCCAGCCCTTTATTCTTCCTTGGGATGACCTCTGATGCTACATCTGGTCCAGCTCATCCAGGTCCTTGTTATCATTGGTAAATCTCTCAGCACCATCATCTCCACATCTGGGGTCATTCTTTAGGAAGGAGGTTGCCAGGGATCAAGCAGCATCTCATTCACATTTTGTGAAGGAGTGAGCAATATATGTGTCCTACGAACAGATGGCAATCCAAGGGTTGGCGCATGAGAAACTGGGCCTTCACGGGTCTGTGCTCCATGTGTCAGTTTCAGCAATGAGAACGTCATTTGTCTCCTGAGGAGAGGTAAGTGAAGGCTTTCACAACAAGATTATAAGTTCTCAAATGCTTCTGAGATGAAGGAAAACGTAGGAGTGTGGTGATGGAGAGGATTCCCCTAGGGTGGCTTAACCCATGGAAGGTCCTAATTGATGAGTTTTCTGTTTCCTCAGCAATGAACCACACATACATTGCCTGAACTAGTATGGGTGTGCATTTTCAGTAAAGACAGCCTTTCTCTCTTGATTCTTCAACTCTGGGTGTGACAAAACCTGTTTGACTTTCCCTAATCCTTATGTTTAGGAAAGTCACTCTGAGATTGCCAGAATGGATTTTCTACTTTGTAGTTGAAATAGGAAAAGATTAGTAGATCTCTGAAAGGTTCTTGCCCCTTCAGGGGTTGTCATAATGAAGCCACTTCATTTACCTTGGCAGCCACTGCCTGCAGGGAAATGCTGAGCGCTGTTTAGTGCTTCCTGGTACCTACTCTGCTTTCCGATGTAGCCATGCCTACCCGAAGAGACGCATATGCCCTCATCTCTGTAACTAATTTAGGATCCCCCAGTCATCTGTTTGCGGCAGCATGTTCTAAGTTCAGTTCAAAGGCTGTCCAGCTCAGTGGCATCCTATTTTTAGTGCTCTTTTTGGGGTGAATTTGAATGAATGGCTCTGCTTCAGAGAAGTGATGATAACAGACCAAGTTTGTAATCTCGTAAGTGCACAAAACCTCTGGCAGTTAAACCAGGTACATTCTTTTCAGTTTTATACATGGATTTTATATATTTTATTCCATCTTCACAATCATTAGAAGAGATTATTATTACCATCAACTTATTGATGATGAATTGTGGTTCCACTTGGTCAAAATGACTTAAAAATTGCAAATGATATCACTGTAATTGAAAGAAATATTTGTATGGTTCCAAAGATCATGACCTTTTACCTATATATTTAGACTTTTTACATGTGATATCCAGAATTTTGTGCATAAAATGGCAATATATATAAACAAGAATATTTATTGTTGTTTTGTTTGTGATATGTAGACTAAAAAATGTAATGTATATCAATGAGCAATTTCTAAATAAATTAAAGTATAGGTTTATGAGATTCTGTAACATTACTAAAAAGAAAGGTAAGTCTATATGGTCTCAAATAGACAGATACTTCGTGAAAAAGACAGATACTATTTAAAATAAGAAAATAGCTGTTAGTAGTGTGTGTCTGCTATAACAATGGACACATGTCATCATTGTACATTTGTCCAAACTTATACATAGAATGTGCAACACGATCAGTGAACCCTAATATAAACCATAGACTTTAGGGCACATGGGGGCTTTCTATTTCTTTTGCTCAATATATCTGTGAACCTGAACCTGCTCTAAAATATAAAGTGTATTTTTCAAAAAGTGTATGTGTATATAAGTGGATAATATTCTAGAAAAATTTGCACATAAGTATTATAATTATTACTTTGAGGTGTGGACTTCAGAGGGATTTGGTATGTGTGTGCGTGCGTGCATGCATGTGTGTGTGTGTGTGTGTGTGTGTGTTTGGCATTGACTTATTAGCACACTTCAAAATTGTTGTGAAGTATTGGGACATTTTTTTTTTAATGCTTTGTTTCTGAAACCTTTGAAGAGTATGACATTATCCTCCCAGGCTTGTTGTCATCCTTCAATTTGGAAGGCACATATTTTCATATTAATTGGGGTGAGCATAAGGAAGCATCTCTAGATGCCAAGATGGAGAGAGAAATGTTTTTAGATGTCTGATTGTGTTCAGATCACAAGAATCTGTTTTCTCTTCTGAAATGAGTTCTTTAGATGACTTGCAGTCTTTTGGGATAATGTAATCTGAGAATATAGGGGACAGGGACTAAGCAAAGGAAAGCCATCATGTAGATGAAAGGTCAAAGTCATCAAGTCTTCAGAGTCCGCAAAAGGAAGAACATGGGAGGATTTGTGTTCTGCATGCCTCTTATAAATATTAGATGTGTGCTTGACTCTCAGTATCATAATAGCACACAAAGTTACATTGTGCATTTTTTTCTTATGGTGATAACAAATTGATCATGTGTATAATTTATTTACCCTTTATAATTTAGTTTCGACATTGCAGTCAACTGGGAAGGGTTTTAGTGCTCCTCTTGAAGCCTTATAAAGTTTTCCTTGCATATCATTCCAGTACAGGACTTCCACACTGTGTTACACCATCTCTCTACATGTCATCTTCCCCACTGACTTGTGAAATCTCTTAAAAATACATTTTTATAACATTTATCTTTTTATTGCAAGATCCTACCAGATGGCTCTGAGGCATTAGCTAGTCAGTAAACATTTTGATAAATGAAGCTGCGAATGAATGAACAACCTAAATCTTCTCCAATACCCCCTACTTTCCTGTGTCAAAAAACCCCTTGGTCTCTTCCCCAAGGTTTCTCCTTTAAATAAT
This sequence comes from Myotis nattereri, assembly GCF_964212035.1. Lineage (NCBI taxonomy): Eukaryota > Metazoa > Chordata > Mammalia > Chiroptera > Vespertilionidae > Myotis > Myotis nattereri. The sequence continues at coordinate 28,597,998 of NC_138077.1, read as the reverse complement.
TGCTTTTATGATAGTTCCAATGATCCCACAGAGTTTAACCATACTCTCTTTAATCTCAGTCAAATTTTTTCATTTATTATGATTTCTTTATTATAATCCCGGATTGTGTTTTTCTTTGTCTTTGAAGCTTGAAAAGTATGCCATTATGGAGATCTCTGTGATTCTAGGCTAGGGGCTAGTTTGCTAAAGGTTCTTATAACAATGGAATATATTGTCAATATTAATTGGTTTCTCTGGTAAGCTCCTGTTGTATGATTTACTGAAGGAAGAGGAAACCATAAATCAGTTGTAGATGTACATAAATATTGTTGAATGAACTACTGCACAGTTTTATGGTGAATTCCAACATTCATTTGTATCCCTTGCCACCTTGGATAGTAAGATCCTTGAGTATATAATTTCCACTATTAGTCTGCTGCAGACTTGGTCTTTGTTGGGCTCATTTCAATTTATTATTCAAATGCATATTAGAGCTCTGGAATTTTGCATGACTTATAGCAAATGTTCCAAATAATGTTTGCTTTCATTTTGCTAAGCTGCTGCACAGAGAGATTTAGTGTCAGTGAAATACATAGCTCTGTCATTCATAGTGAAAAGGGAGATGTTGCTTGATTCTGGCCTCTTTGAAAACCTGAAATGTCAGGCATCAATTATCAGTTCCCATTTTGCCAGGATTGTTTCAGCTTTGCATGGATGTGTACACCATCCTCCTGAATTAGTAGAACTGGCTCTGAGTGCTCCAGATGGGCCATGGATATCGCACAGTTATTCTTTTGGGGATGGGTGGGGAAGATGATTCGAGGTAGTACAATTATCACATGGGTCCACCAATCTGTGATTTTGCTACTCCTGTCAAAGATAGATTTCTCACTATTCTGCCAGAAATGTATTTGTTACATTTGCCATCTCACTTGACAAACACAAATGCCTCATCTGAATAAAATTGGTATCATAAACAGCAGAATGACAGGAGAGGGGAAGTTAAAAACAAAACAAAATACTAAAGCTGAGCAGTTTAGGTCTAGTGGCAAACCCTCTCTACTTTTGCATTTTTTTCCCCCTCTCTGCATAATAAACAATCAAAACCCAAAAGCCAAATATGGTGAGAGGTGTCACTTGTTGCTATTCCAGTGACAGATTCCTCATCCTCGCCTTAGAAATGAAAGTACACTTTAAAGTTGAGTAGGTCAATTTTTAAAAAGGGGAAAATATGGCAAGCATCTAGTTCTTGTAACAAAAAGACAACTCAAATCAGCAAAATATGACAAGCTAGAGAAAGTTGTGTGGCTATGGCAACCTAATTCAATGTGACTTGTTCGCTATTTGTATCAGCAATTTGTTGAAGCTGGATGCTTGGTTTTGATTCTTAGTTCAAAACAATCTGCTTCATTTGATATTGGTATATAAAATCTACCAGTTGTGCTATTTATACTTCATTTATATTTAAATATTATATCTATATTTCATAGATATTATTGACTGAAGAAGCCCTTAATGTATATATTTGACTTTTAAAATGCAAATTTACTGAGGTCAGTAATTTACATGGAATCTGCCCTTCTCTTTGTAATTGTTCTGAAACAAAGGAAGACTGCAATGTAGTTAGTTACATAATAGAAGTAGTATGGACTTTTAAAAAATAAATCTTTATTGTTGTAAGTATTACATATTTACATATGTCCTTGTTTTCCTCCATTACCTTCCCCCCCCGCCCCGCCCCCCCAGCTCCAGGCTTTCACCACCCACTTTCTTGTATCTTTGGGTTATGCATATATGCATATGAGTTCATTGGTTGATCTTTCCTCCCCTCCTCCACCCTCCCCTGCCTTCCCTCTGAGGTTTGACAGTCTGTTTGATGTTTCTGTGTCTCTGGGTCTATTTTTGTTCACACCCATCAGAAAGAATATATACACCCCTATGTTCACAGCAGCACAATTTACAATAGCTAACATTTGGAAACAGCTTAAGTGCCCATCAGCAGTGAGTGGACTAAAAACCATGGTACATCTATGCAATGGAATACTACACAGCTGTAAAAAAGAAAGAACTCTTACCATTTGCAACAGCATGGATGGACCTAGAGAGCATTATGCTAAGCGAAATAAGCCAGTCAGATAGATAAGTATCACATGATCTCATTCATATGTGGAATCTAATGACTAACATAAACTGATGAACAAAAGTAGTATGGACTTTAGAACAGGGTGATTCAAGAGAGAATAAGGATGACATAACTGATCAACATTAGTGGTTATCTCAAAAATGTCTCCCAGACCTGGCTGTTAAGATGATTATTACTCCTTGTTTAAGATTACTTTTCCCTTGAGGAGTGAGTTTCTCTTCCTTCTTTATCCCTCCTCCCCACTTCATTACTTTTCTTTTTTAATTTTTGTTTTCTTCCAACCTACCTCCCTTCCTTTCTTCTTTTCTTCCTTTTCAACAAATGTCTTTTGAACATCTAGTATAGTATGCGGTAGGCAGTGTGCAAGTTATTGACACACAACACCTGGTCCCTAGCTTCACTGGATTTAGTAGAGTTTCCCAATATCATTTATCATCAATGCAGAAGGGAACATTTAAGGGCACTATCCATGGCAAAGTTCTTTTGCTTATATATTAAAAATGCACATAGACAAAGGACATGGGTAGACTGTAACTCAAATAGATATGAAATTCAAAACGCATTTTGAAACAATGCAATCAATAATACAGGGGAAAATGGAAATTAAAACAAAACACAAAATTTCACATATAATTTAAATTATATAATGGATATATGTACCAGTGAATATGGAAGATTATAAAACTGTTCCAATATCCATTGTGAGTGGGAAAATGAGCAAACTATTTTTAGTAAAAATGGTCAATATTTGTGAAGGACAGTTGTTATTGCTGTAATTCCATGATTGAAATTTATCTCAAGGAGGAATATTAAAAGAAAAAATGGTTGCATTTATCAAGATGTTCAATGAAGTTTTATTTATAGCACTAAAAATGTTAATGTAGACCAAAGGTCTATTATTGGGAAAATGTTAAGTCAATTATACTTCAACTAGATGGAATAATGTACAGATGAAAAAAGATGATAATGAATATGTTCCTATTAAAATGCATATTTATAATTGTGGAAAAACAGAATAAGTGCTGAATTCAGTTATAGAATTATAGTGTACATAGTACATGGGAAAATAAAAGAATGTAACATCTTAGGAAGGCAGGATTGTGGGCAATTTTAAAGAATGTTGTAATTTCAGTTTTAATGTTTTTATGGGCTATATAACGGAAACACTTTTTTAAAATTCTTACCTGAGGATATTTTTTAGAGAGATTTTTTGAAAGAGTGGAAGGGAGGGGGAGAGAGAGAAGAAAAGAGAGAGTGAAACAAAAGAGAGAGAGAAACAACTATTTGAGAGGGACACACCAATTGATTGCCTCCCCACACACCCCAAGCAGGGAGCGAACCTGCACTGAGGTACGTGACCTTGCCTGGATATTGAACCAGCAACACTTCAGCACCCAGGCCAAGCTCTAACCACTGAGCAAAATCAGCCAAGACATATGATCACAATCAGTCATGAGTATACAAAGGTCAAATTAATGTGACTTCTTTTTTAATTAAGATAAAGTTTACATATAGCAAATTTCATGCTTTTAGTATACAGTTCTGAAAAAACTACAGTCATGTAGCCACAACCACAATAAAGATATGAAGCAAAATACAGAAAAAGTTCTATCCCCCCAAATTTCTACTATGCCGCTAGTAGTCAACCATAGCATCCCCAGCCTTGGTTTCTATTCCCCCACAGGTTTTTTGTTTTTAAAAGGATACTATATAAGTGGAATTATAGAATATGCAGCTTTTGAAATCTGGCTTATTGTTTTAAGTTATTTAAGTTATTGTATTTAAGTTATTGTTTTAAAAACCCACAGGTTTTTTGTTTTTAAAAGGATACTATATAAGTGGAATTATAGAATATGCAGCTTTTGAAATCTGGCTTATTGTTTTAAGTTATTTAGCCATTAGACTAAGAGGGTAGTGGTCTCTCATTTGGATTTTAATTTGCATTTCCCTACTATTAATGACAGTGAGAATCATTTAAAGTGCTTATTTCACATTCTAATGTCTCCTTTGCTGAAATTTCTTTTCAGGCCTTTTACCCATTTAGTTTTCTTATTACCGACTTTTGAGAGTTCTTAATGTATTTTAAATATAAGCCCTTTATCAGATTTTATCAGTGGGTTACAAATATTTTCTCAAATTTATGGCTTGTCTTTTTATTGTTCAATCTTCCTTGCTTTTTGAAGACATGTTTTAAATTTCAATGAAGTCCAATTTATCAATTTGTTCTTTAAAGGATTGTTTCTATGATCAATTTTTATTTATTTTGCATGTAAGATGAGGTGCCTGAATGAAATTTCTTTACTGATATGCCATTTTTCTAGCATCATTTTTGAAAAAACATTCTTTATCCATGCAATTTCCTTGCATATTTGTTGATAATCAATGGAACATATATGTGTAGGTTTCTTTCTTTCTTTTGTGTAAGTAGATCTGTTTCTATTTCTGAACTCTCCATTCAGTTTCATTGGTCCATAGATCAATCTCTTTCTAACACAGAACTATCATGTCTTCTGCTATACATCTAGAAATCACTTATTCTAAACCTCAATTTTTTTTTCTTTTTTCAAAATTGTTTTGGCTAGTTCAGTTCATTTGTTTTTACACATACACTTTAAAATCATCTTGTTAATTTCTACCAAAACAAACAAACAAAGTCATGTGGAGCTATTCAATGGTATGGTCTAAGGACGCTGCCTCTGGAATAATTATTTTTTTCTGTTCCCTTCCTCAGCTTCAGTGCTTCCTCCCAGATACTCTAAAGACAACAGGCTTTGGCTGGCCTGACCCCGGATGTTTATCTTTTTTCCCAAGGTTTTGCCACATAGGAGACATAGGAAAGAGAGTCTGGGCAGAACTTTGTACCTTTCCTGCAGCACTGTTGTTTTCTCTTTTCTAACACCTGATGATGAAGGGGGTTTTCTCAGGCCTGCTTACCAGTCTTTTTGGTAACCATCATGGGAGGTCTTTGAAGAATTCTTGAGTATGTGTCCACTTGTGTCCACTTGTGTCTATGGTGCCCAGAGACTCTATTCTCTCATTTCTGCCCACCCCTGGCCTTTAGAAATAGGGTAAACATTTTTTTCTGAATTATTCTTGCTGTCTTTTTCATAATCAGTAGATTCTCCCCTGAGTAAACAAAGGCTCAGATCCCTTTCTTCTGGGAGGCAGCTTTTCTCCTTAGATTTCAGGCCAATTGTTTGCTCTGAGACCTCAGCTCTTTAATGAGCTCAACAAAGTTTTGAAATTGTTGGTTGTTTGGCATTTTTGGCTGTTTTTGTTGTAACATTTGAAGCAAAGCTGTCTCCAGCTTTCTGCATCTTAAGTAGAAGTCACAAGTCTCTCTGGTTTCTTCTGGAATTTTGCAAAATATTTGAGGAGAATCCCCAGCTTTTATTTGCATGCAATTTCTGGGATTGACCTGTTTAGATAAATTGATGTGAATCATGAACAAAAATCATAGTCACAAACACTGCGTCCATAGCCCTATACTACTAATGGCAGGAGGGAGTCATATCGAGTGTTTTCAGCTGTTTGGGTCAGTTATGCATAAATATGTGGTTCCCTATAGACAGTGTTAGAGAATACTACTACTGAGAATTAGTATTAGTAGAAACCATATACTTATTCTCCCACATATTATACACTTGCATACATTATCTCTAATTGTTATAGCACAAATTTAAGGTAAGGATTATGGGGTTGATCTATAGATGAGCAAACTCAATGTAAGGGTGATTGAATTGTATCATCAGGTAAAAGAGATAATAAGAGTCAAAATCATAATTTTACTACAGTTACGTGCCAAATAATGGTCAACTATGGATCACATATACAATATAGCATGGTGTATGGTATATGATTATAATGAAGCCAATTCCTATTTCCTAGTGGCATTGTAACTTTCATGGCATCATAGCACAATGCATTACTCATGGGTTTGTGGAAATGCTGGTGTAAACATACCTACTATGCTGCCAGTCATCCTATATAATAAAGAGGTAATATGTAAATTCGCCCTCACACCCTCACAAGATGGCTGCCTATGACCAGGCTGGCAGGGGGAGCTAGTGAGGGACAACCAAACTACTGAACAAGCAGGCTGTGTGGGGCGACCAGGACAGCGGGGGGGGGGGGGCGGGAGGGGCAACTACGCCAGCATGGGAGGCAGTTGGGGGCGACCAGGCCACCAGGCGGGGGGCAGTTAGGAGTGACCAGGCTGGCACACAGAGGCAATGAGGGGCGATCAGGCTGGCAGGGGCATGTGGGAGGGAGTTAAGGGCGACCAAGCAGGCAGACAGGTGAGCAATTAGGAGCCAGCAGTCCAGGTTCGTGAGAGGGATCTCCGGGATAGGGCCTAAACCAGCAGTCAGACATCCCCCAAGGGGTCCTGGATTGGAGGGGTGCAGACTGGGCTGAGAGGACCACCTGGGTGCACCGGGCCTCAAGTATAAAAACATAGCACATACAATTAGGCACAGTTAGTAATTCTGGATAATAATAATAATAATAAACAACTATGTTACTAGCTTATGTATTTAGTATACTATACATTTTTATCACTTTTTAAAAGTGTATTCCTACTACTTATTAAAAAATGCTTTCTGTAAATCAGTATGCTATGTTATGCCAGCAGCAACCTCATACATCTCATGTTTACTTCATCTCTCGATTGCATCATTTTCTAGAGCTTGATTTAATCTTGTATTTGTACAGGGACATGCTGTGTAGGCTTGCAGCCGAGGAGCAATAGGCTATAACCATACAGTCTAGGTGTGTAGCAGGCTATACCCTGTAGGTTTGTATAAATTCACTCTGTGATATTCACACAAGGATGAAATCTGCTAAAGAAACATTTCTCAGATTAAGTGGTGCATGACTATATAAATTGAGTTCCAAAACAAGTCCATTTTTTTCTTTCAACTTCAAAGTTTGTGTAGCCTTATATTTCACTGTATGGTCATAGGGATACTGACACTTGGAAGGGCCAGTGGATTTCAATATCTTTGGCTATATTTAAAACAAAATAGACAACAAAAATAAGAAAAAAAAGGTGCCATATGGTCTTCTCTAATGTAAGGATCCAAAGGGAAGAGCTGATTGTTACAGTTCTGCAATAATCAGTTTTTATCTCAATGCTCAGTAACTTCTTGTTATAATAAAGCTTTATTTTTTTCAGCATGACATTTACCCCTGGCAGCACTTGTCCTATTTTCCACATTGAAATGTGTTTTAATCCTTAATTTTCAAACTGTTAAAATGTAACAGAAGATTTAATGTAGGTTTGGTACTTTTAGCAGTGTAAAAATGAACATCTAGGCATGTTTTTAGTGAATTGTCAGAGTGCATTTGCCATGAAGCTGGTGAATACAGGTTGGGGAAAAAGTTGGTTTACAGTTGTTTTTATGAAAATAATATAACAATTAATAAATCATAATATAGGAATAAACTCTGTTTCACATACAACTGTAAACCTAATTTTGCCCCACCCTGTATTAAACTGTAGATTCCTCACTAGCTCATTCCTTGGCATAATTTTGTATTTTTAATATTGCACTTTTAAGTACCCTCCCCAAATAGTATAAATTTTAGGCTTTTACAAAACGGATTCCCTCATGCCTGAGCATAATTTGTAATCTTTCAGAGTTTGAGGTATTTTGTTACCAGTCTGGCTGGGAAAGGTTTGAGATACAGTCTTATTTGATTTCTGCTTGTCATTAAGTCTCAAGGAATCAGAATGCCTTTTAATTAAAAGGAAACAGTGTTCCAGAAGGCTATTATTTGCAACAACAAAGCACATCTGAAAAATGACTTTTGGCAAATAAATGCAAAGATACCTTTTAGATAATTACCTATCTTTGTCTTGTATTGAATGCTTTTATGGCAACAATTAAGTAAAACACCAAGAAATATTCAGATATATTGCTTTTGGGACAATATAAGAAATGAGGCCAAGAAAACCATATGAACATAGAAGAATGCAAAACATCGGTGAGCTTTTTTTTAATGCTTTAGTTATCTGAGTAAACGTGAATAGAATAAAATATTTTTAGGTTTCATCTTTGCTAATGGCTTTTTTATGACATAATTTTGGGAAAATATATTGTGCAATTGATCAAAACCAAATACAAAGGTAATTGTTGCACATTACATTGGATAATTCTTCAGAAGAGCATTTCTGACAATTTAAAAGACACTTATGATGTACTACACACTTCAATATACTGCTTTGTTTGCAAGTGCAGTTCATATTTGAATACAAATAAAAATGCCCCTTTTTAGATAAAAATCACCAACTTAAATTTCACATGCTGAATAAAAATAGTCTGTTTTGAAAGTCAAAATCACTTTACCCACTATGCATTTTCAATGATGAGTTCTCTCCATTTAGAATGCGATGGTTCTAAATTTTGACCATATTAATATGATTTTTATGAATTATTAAGCAAACATGCTATTTTAGGTATGTGTACTAGTATGCACAAACCATCATAACATTCATTACACTCTTGGACTTTTAGATGAAAATGTAGGAAAGTAAAATAGAGAGTTCATGAAAAACAAGCATTCTGAATTTGAAAAAAATTACTGTTAGTCTCACTATGTACTACCAATAGGTCCGTGAGTGGTAGGAAATGAGAGTAATAGCACTTTGAAGGGGGTGGTTGGATTAGTACAGCTTCGAATTTTATATGACTTTACTTAGAATTTACTTTATTCAAAGAATTCAGTAAACAGGCTTGTATCTTACATTTTTAATGACATTGTAAGTAGTAATGACTAATAGGTCATTGATGATGAATATAAAATTACAACTAAAGAAACTATATTAATGCATTTCCATTTGCCTGATAGGTGTGTGTGTGTGTGTGTGTGTGTGTGTGTGTGTGTGTGTGTGTTGTCTCTCAGTCACTCAAATAAGAGTCTTTGTCTTGCTGACTCTTTCAAGTTGGCTCCTCCAGCTCAGCTGTCAAGAGTCTCTAGCTAAATAAGTTAATTTCTAGGGTTTTTTTTATATTTAAGTCTTAAATTTATCAAAAGCTGTGTTCAAAGTATAAAATTATTTTTGCGTAACAATATAGAACCTGCAAAATCATAGCTCCATGAGGATTCTGAAAAAATGGCGATAGGTGTACTTTTATGAAGTTACGTGTTTTCTATTTGAAAAATAATTGTTTCTTAGTTATCATGATGGTGTTTCTTTGGGACTATTCTGTGAGGAGAAAGGGGCTGTCTGTGAAGACAGGCATGCCTCAAATGTTTATATAAAAAGAAAATACATTAAATGAAAACCCAAAGTAAAAAAAATAAGTAGAGTACCCTTTCATAGCAGGTTAAGAACATAGTCTATTGTCACAATAAGAAAACCCTTCATGGTTTCTCAAAGCATAAGTCATGAAAAGAGCCAGGGGAAAAAAATTCTTAGTATGTCTACATATAGTGGGCTAATATTGCAGCCTGCTGGTTTTTCAACTAACTGGTGCATGTTGGACACAGGCTTTCTTACTTTAACATTTCTTCTTCCCACTGAGCTGCTGGCTATTGCAGCAGAGGTGAAATAAGGAAAGAGAAAAATAGTCAGTGTTGAACATCAAGTCTGTTCTATTGCTCCTAGTGTACTAGGCTGACAATTTTCTCTATAGACCTAATAAATCTTGAATTTTATATCAAACAGGGAATTATATGAATAAAATTTACCTCTCTCACCTTTGTAATAAATACTTTGGCTAGCCTTGGTCCCTAGATCCTGCGAGGTAGTATCTAAGTCGTTGAAATTTCATGAGTGATAGGAATGTCTTCGTTATTCATGGTGGGCTCCTTGGACTACACCTGACAGTTTATGCTAATGAGATGATTCATGGTGGACCCTTAGATAGTTTATGCTAACAAAGCGACTCAAGATGAGAACTGGCCATGCTGGGAGGAGCTACTCTGTGATTAGATAGTTGAGACTTTGAGCTATGTGCTATCTACCTGACCTATCTAGGGAGGAGTCAGGGGCTGAAGACTGAGTTCAGCCAAGTTGCAAACAGTTTAATCAAGTATGCCTACGTAATGACACCCACATAAAATCCCTGGACACTGAGGTTGGGGTGAGTTTTCCTGGTTGGCAATACTCTGTGTAGCATCATATAATATTAGTGTGCCAGGTGGGTAATGTGCCTCTGGAATCAATGAAAGCTTCATTTTTGTAACCCTCTTAGACCTCAGACTATGCATCTCTCCTTTGTCTGGTTTTGATTTCTATCTTTTCAATAATAAAAATGTAGTCATAAATATAGTACTTTGCTGAGTTGTGTGAGACTTTCAGGTGAATTATCAGACCTGAGGGGGAAATGAAGACCTTCATTTGCAGCCAGCTGGTCAGGGTGAAGGTGATCCAGGAACACCCAAACCTGTACCTGGTGTTTGAAATAAGGGCTGTCTTATGGAGGATTGTGCCCTTTACCTGTGAAATTTTGCCTGACTTTGGGTAGCTAGTGTGAGAATTCATTGCATGCTCTAAATCCAACCTTGACTTAATAATGAAAACTCCTGAGCAAAGATATAGTCAACATTATAGACATTTGGATAGTCTGTAAAACTAAATTAAATCCTTTAATTTAAAAAAACATATAATAAGAATTATAATATGAATCATAATTCATTGATAGGCCTTAAATTAGATATCAGAACAATGAGTGCTACATCAACATATTCTCCTCCACATATGATTCAGAAGCTTCATTAACTCCAGACTGTCATCATTGGCTAGCTGTTGGTGACTATTAATGTCTGAGGAACAGATGTATCCTTGATTTTAGCAGAAAGCTGATAAAAATGCATGAAGAATGTATTTGAAATTAACTGCTAACAATTTGCAGTTGCTAGAAAATACATATATTGATAGAGAAGATAAGGATATATAAAATAGCATTTTCTATTTAAAAGGCAGCAATATGCAGCATAAATCTATATACCTGAGTTTGAAATTAGCAAGCAAATAATAAAGAAATTGTTAAATAGCCTTGGGTGTTTGGTAAAGTGAATGCGAGTGAATCAATGTAATGGACAGTACTTACAGCTTAGTGAATATACTAGATGTTGAGGTTTTATAAATAGGACCCTCCTTCCGCCTTCCCATTGTTATTAAGAGTGAAGCCCCGTGAAGCATCTCTGTAGGTTTGGTAATAGTGGATAATGCAACACTCCGTGGGATGGTCATTAGGAGATGTAAAATGGACCTATTCTAAAGAGACCTTTATAAATGACTGTGGTATAATCACTAGATAGTTCCTAAATCCATCTTCTCAGTGAAAGTGAATTGGAAATAATGATGAATTCAGCATAGTGAGAAGGCTTAGTAGATAATGGTGACAGAAAAGAATTGCCCGGGCACATGAGAAAATAACAGAATCTGGGAATATGGTACTGAATTTTAGAGATGAGATTCTAAAATAACAATTAAAAAAATGAGGATGTGCTTTATCTCAGGGTATAATAATAGTACACTTAGGTTGGTTTATCAAAATATTTACATGGGAGACTTTAACAATTTTCTGATTTTCAAATGACATTTGTAACTGTGCAAAATAATTATTTATTCTCTCTCTTGAATATGACATCACCACTATTACAGGGGGCTTAGTGAATAGGTATATTTTGATTCCATGACTACCTATTACCTGCTGCCTTCAGGTTTTGGTTCCTTAAAAATAAGGTTGTGCTCTGGTTCTCTTACAATACTGATGGTTGCTTCTCCTGTGTGGATGAATGGATTTGTGGATGCACTTGGAGAGTCTCTAGAACTTTACTTAGAGTTAAAATAGGTTTTAGAGGTTTTAGTCATATGGTGTCACCATGTGGCCACTTTTTCTGTTGACATGGAACTGTTGGGGGTTCTGCTTAACCAGTGATGAAGGAAGAATAACCTCTTCCCATCTTCTTCCTGGCCTTTAGTATTTTCACAAAAGCATATGATCCTTGTAGGTTTTTGCAATTAGGAAGAGAAAATGTAGGCTAATCATATAGCTTGGGCTGAGTAACCTATCCTGAAATTGCCTACCATGTGCTATCTTGTTATATAGCTGTTTATGCAAGTAATCTGCTGCTTTCTAGCTAACATCTTAAATGATATAACTTTCTCATGTTCAGTGTACATTTTTTCAGTGTTTAATGTTTTTAATATCACATGGATTTTAGATCCTGATTGTATTAGTCAGGGTTTTCTGGAGACACATACCAGAAGTCTAATCATCTGCCATATGCAAGCTGGAGGTCTAGGAAAGCTGGAGTTGTAATTCTAATCCACATCTGAAGGCCTGAGAACCAAGGAAGACAATGGTGTAAGTTCCAGTCCAAGTCCAAAGGCCTGAGGACCAGGAGTACTGATTCCCTCGGCAGGAGAAGGTGGATGTCTTAACTCAAGCAGATAGATAATTTGCCCTTCCTCTGCTTTTTTGTTTTATTTGGATCCTCAACAGATTTGGATGAAGTCCAGCTCCATTGGGGAGGGAAATCATCTCTTCTTAGTCTACCAATGCCAATGCTAAATCTCTCTGGAAACATCTTCGCTGACACACCCAGAAATAATGTTTTACTATCTAGCTGAGCATCCCTTAGCTCAATCACATTGACACAAAAAAAATTAACAATCATTCTGATTATTCTACTCCAGAGTCACACTGATTATTAATTTCCATTATGAAATGTGGTACCCAACATTGAAGAATATACCGTAGGACTTAACCATGCTGCTTGATTTTTCCTAGTGTTCTATAAGATTACATGATCAATCTAGCCAACTGCAATAAGCTGTTTGCTATAATGTAGTTTTGCAGTAAAAAATAAACATAAACAATAATTCATCAAGTCTTCATTATGCAATCTGCTGTAAGACTAGATTTTTGTTATTCTATACATTGTTTCAAACAAGTTCATAAAACTTGAATGGATTTCCTCTGAAATAAATCAAACCATACAAAGGTAAACTAAAGGTGAACTAATTTATTGCTCAAACATAAATTGTCAAGAAGTAATAATTTATGATAAATTCTTTCAGAATTTTTCACTGCATTTCTTTTTATAAGTGCTTTTAATGGTATATATTTTTTGCAACTTGCTGTTTTTCACTTCCAATATGCACTGACAATTTTTCTATATTGATAATTGTCACTGATAGATCTAGATATATTTTCAATTGCTACCTAGTATACCATAAAAATGTTTCCTAATACATTTAACTACTTTGTTGTTAGATATTTCAATTTTTTTTTCATTTTTGCTATTACAGTGAAGCATTGTGTACCTGAGTGGATATTTTATAATAGATATTTAAAAGAGAAATAATTGGATCAAAGAATTTGTGCTTCAAAATTTTAAATATTGTATCAGTCATTGTTCAGTAAGAAAACACAGCCACCACAAACATTATGAAAATAGGGTGTTCATTACAACCTATATTAATGTGGGTTGGAAATTTATTTTAGAGTTGAGATTTGTTCTTCAGGAAGATGAATTTTGTTAGCAATTTGATGGATAATATATGTGGAAAATAATTTAGGGTGATTAAAAAACAGGACTATGACTTGATATATTAAAACTGGAAGAAATTATGAAGGTATATCAGACATTTTGCAATGGCCAGCTGTGGCTAAAAGATTGATTTTGAGCAATAGATTATATAAAGATATATTAGGTGGATTAATAATGAACAAAAACACAGGACCTGGATTAAAGTTTGGATGAAGCATTGCTCATTTAGAGGAAAACAATCTATCTAATAATAGGATAATATGCAAATTGGCCGGGACACCATCACGTAATGACCGATCAGCAGACTGTGTCTCCACCCCCTGCTCAGGCAGCTGCAAAGCCCAAGGTAGGATAGGATTCAATAGGAGGGAATAAGAAAGGAGACGGAGAGGAAGGCAGGCCTGCATGCAGACAGGCTGAAAGGAGAAACAGAAATACAGAAAGGGGACAAGAAAAATATGCAGGAGTGGAAAAGGGAAGGAAATGCGGGGCTGCACACGGGAGGGGGTGGTGACCACTGGGGTCAGAGCAGCTGTGCCCAGCGAGGGGTGGAGTGCAGGTGGCACAGAGTCGGGAGCCCCACTTAGACATGGGAAGAGGGTGGGGGCCCCCAGCACGGGCCGTTGGGGCAGAAGGGTGGATGGTGTGAGGCCTTCCGGGTGGAGGCGCTCCTGATTTGCAGCAGCAGTGCCAAGGCCGCACAGGCCTCAGCCACCTCACTGGGCTGGGCACACCATGCTGGGAGGGGTGGTTCAGCTTAGCTGGTGTGGAGTCGGACACTAAGGAGGGTGCTGCTTTCGTCTCCAAGGGCTGGACCCCAAAGACACTGGCCAGGGTTAGGTTGGTGGCACATTAAGTGTACTTTGTTAACTCGAAGTTGGGGTGTCCTGGGCAGGGAATGGGAGGAGGATGGCAGTGGGGGGGCCGGGGAAGGGGGCCCGGCAAAGGCCTGGCTGGTGCTGGGCCCTGGGCTGGGGTTAACGCCCCCCCGAATGGAAGCTTTAATATCAAAGTGCGCTCAGGTGGGGCTGGAAGCAGGTCCTGGAGAGAAAGGAGAAGGTTTAAAAGAGAAACCAGTGAACATGGCAGGGGGTGTGGGGTGTAACAATAGGGAAGGAGGGAGGGAAGCAGGGTCCAGGCTCACAAGGGAAAGGTGAATAGGGTGGAGGGTGGGAGGAGTAAGAAAGAGACAGACATAGGGAATGAAGGGAGGAAAGGGAGGAGGGAGGGAGAGGGGCTGCAGGAGGTTCAAAGTGAGGGAGGGAAAGAAAGCAGGTAAGAGAGGGATGCTAAAATGGGGTGAGACCAGGAAAATAGTTAAATAAAAAGAAGAAACAGAATGTGAGAGTGAGGGGAGTTTAAAAGGAGGAGTTAGTAAGAAGATTAAGTACAGGGTGATTTTTAAAAAAATGTAGTTGGAGAGCCCCTGAGGGCTCCCGGACTGTGAAAGGGCGCAGGCTTGGTTGAGGCCCTCCCTCCCGCCCCCTGCTCCCCCATGCACAAATTTCATGCACCAGGCCTCTAGTAGACTATAAAGCTTAGGATGAGCTCATATTGTGAAGGATGTGGTAGAAGACTAGTTCTGTTTGCAGGCTGAAGAATGGGTGGTAGCAATGGAAATGAACAGGATGAAGCTAATTTGAGGTCACTGAGGTAAAATCTACAGTTTAGCATATGAAAGGACTCATAGAGTGTTTCAAGGAAGAGTCACAATTTTCTGTGTACCTACTGATGCAGATTTGCCACAGCCAATAGTGGTTAGCCTGGAAGTGAGCATCTTAAAAGATTATAAACCACTGCCTTCTGTTTATAAGTCCATAAGCATGATTAAAACAGCTGAAACAGAAACCAAATGAGAAATAAGGGTTAAGAACTTTATCTGTTGTCCAGACATCTGTATCCTCAGCAAGCTGTCAAAAGAAATGCTGCCTTGGAAGCCAAAGTCACCCAGGGGGCTAATCAGCTTAAACACACGACAAAAGCCATAGACAATTCCAAAGTGCTAACAACGTTAACTAACAGTCTGCCTGCCAAGGCTACACACATCACTGCCAAAAGAAAAAGAATGCATCCCTCTGCTGAGTTTTTTCCCCCTTTGTCCTCCTCCCCCCGTCTCCCCCCGCCCCCCCTGCGCCCTGCTTTTCAACTATCCTTTGAGAAGACAGTAGTAGATAGGAACTTGAGAACACTCCATCTGGTGAGAGGGGCGAGGTTCACAAGCTTTGGCTGGTTTGGGTGCCAAAGACAGGTAGTTAAGAGGCAAGTCCATGAATGTTTGGGAATACAGTGTTGTTTCACAAAGGTTTCCCGGCCCCAAGTCACACTTTCCGTTTGCCTTCTTTTCCATTTCTGGCAGTGTGAGGGCTTAATGACTGTTCACAAGTTACTTAAGAATCACTCTTCTTTCTGACTCCTGATCTCTCTGATGTTCCTATTAAAAACTCATAAAGGTCATGTGTGTGGCTGTATTTCACTCTTATCTTTCGCGATCAGGTTTTAATGGGAAACTAACTGGTAAAGAGCAAGGATGAATTAAAGTGTGCATGAGCCATTACTCTGGGACTATTATTCCCCTGTCTTCTTGTCACTCTGTTCACTAGCGTCACTGGTTAGATTTCACTTCATTTCCTGCACTTTTCAGTTGACAGGAACAATGAGGTCATGACACTGTAATCTTGATTTTTCTGAACATGACATTTTGTGTTGGTAATGTTATTAGGTGCTTTATTTGCAGGTGGTTCATCTTATATCTTTGGTCTTCTCTAAAGTCTCAATTTGTCCACCTAATAATTAAAAATGTGGTTTTGTGAGACCTTTCTGCCTTTTTTAATTTAAAATTTTCTTGAGATTAGCCTTTGTTCATTTATACATAGGTGTGTGGAGCATATTTCCAATTTGCAGTTCAAATACATATTTTCTTAGTTTGCTGCCAGAATGTAGTCAATAGTGGTGTTATGATGTGCACTGTGATCTTATTGAAAGGAATTTTGGGGATAAAATAGGCAGTTTTAGGGAGTTTTAGGAATAAAGAGGGTCCTTGGGGGAGGAAGTCATAGGTGAGGGTTTGGAGCTGCCAAAAGGCATACATTCACACAGAGAGAAAAAAGGTGCCACAGGATAAGGGGAGAGGAAGACATCCATTCACAGAAGATAGGGACAAACCACAGGGTATGGGGAGAAGGATGAAACAATCTTTCACAGAGGATAGAGAAATACCAACTAATGGGAGGAAAAGGAAAACAGATTTTCACAGGAGACAGAGAATTCTACCACTGAAGGGGGGTGAAAAAGAGGGGTTTGGGTTTTGAAGCTGATATTCTGCAAAAGAGTGACCATTTGGAAAGGAGTATCAAGAGACAAAGAACTACAACCGTTATAAACCTTAGCAAAAAGGAGCTTACTGGGTTACCTCTTTGGAACCCACCCGCTATGTGGGAGTCTATATTTGCTTCCAATAAATTTCCACCTTTCTTATGTACCACCTTTTGTCCATGGTTTCTTTCTTTGAATCCATCTGGACAAGGACCCAGCAAAGTAATCACCCACGAATCCTGCTCAGGAAAAACCACCCAACTCATTATGAACACCATTGACTCATTTGGCATCTTCTGTTTATTCAAATAGTATTTATTTAGCTCCCACTATGTGCCATGCACCATTGTAGGCACTAGGAATTCCATAGCAAATAAAACAGACAAAAAATAATCCTTTCTTTCGTGGATCTTAGTTTTTATATATAGAGAGATAGTGTTGTAAGTGTTGTGAAAGGGGTGTAGTGAGCCACAGGAAAAGTCAGAGAAGGTCTGTCGTTTTTAAAAAGGAGGTCAAGAGAAAGTCTGATTGGGAAAGTTACATTTGAGCAAAAATCTCACAGTTGAAAGATCAAGCCATATGATCACAAGTTAAGATCAAAGGAGGCAAGAGCATACAATGGAGTAAAGGCATTCCAGTCCAGAGGGAGCAGCACATTGGAAAGCTCTGTGGGGGGGGGGGGGCGGGGGGGTGGAGCAATGTGTTCAGAGGACAGCAGGGAGGCCAGTAGATCTCCATGGAGTGAAGGAGGAAAGAGGTAGAAATAAGAGAAGGATAAGAGGGAACAGGAGAAGGCAGGGAACAGGCTGAGTAGACTTTTTCAGAATGTTGGCATTTATTCTGAAAGAGAAGACATTGGGAGTGTTTAAGCCAGAGGATTTACATGATCAGACTTCTGTTTGAAGAGATCATTTGTTCTGGCTTTTGAGCTGACAATGGATTTGGATTTGCAATGGAGAACGTGAGGAAAGCAATGAGAAGGATCTCTGTGCTCTCTTTCCAATATGTGATCTCCTCTGAGTGCACAGAATTAATCTGGCTCTAATATTTTCAGATATGTCATGGAATTTGAATGCATATTTTATTCAGAAGAGGGTATAGCAAAGCAACTTAGTACTTGCAATCAGAAAGCCAGTGATTTAATCATAAAAGCTGTGGTTTTCACTTTGGGAAAGTTAACTAACTTCTCTCAGTCTGGATTCCTCTGGTAACATTTTCCGTTTTAAGTATATATTATAGAGGTTAAGTGAGATAATACATGGAAAATGGTTTGCATGGTACCTGCAAATAATAGGCACTCATTAAATGTTCACTAATGTTGCTAGTTGCTTTTATTATTATGTTTTCATATCAACACTTATGATAGAACTAGAGGCCCAGTGCATGAAATTCATGCACTGGGTGGGGGTGGCCCTCAGCCCAGCCTGCACCCTCTCTAATCTGGGACCCCTCGGGGGATGTCTGACTGCCGATGCCCTGTGGGGTTCGGCTTAAACCGACAGTCGGACATCCCTCTCACACAGGACTGCTGGCTCCCAACCACTCATCTGCCTGCCTGCCTGATTGCCCCTAACTGCTTCTGCCTGCCAGCCTGATCACCTGCTAACCACTCCTCTGTCAGCCTGATAGATGCCTAACTGCTCCTCTGCCAGCCCGGTTGCCCCCAACTGCCCTCCCTTGCTGGCCTGGTCACCCCTGACTGCCCTCCCCTGCAGGCCTGGTTGCCCCCAAGTGGTCACAATATGGCCGCACCCATGTCATCACAAAATGGCCGGCAGGGGAGGGCAGTTGTGGGTAATCAGACCAGCAGGGGAGGGCAGGTAAGGGTGACCGGGCCAGCAGTGAAGGGCAGTTGGGGCAACTGGGCCGGCAGGGGAGGGCAATTGGGGGCAATTGGGATGGCAGGGGAGCAGTGAGGCATTGATCAGGCTGGCAGGGGAGCAGTGAGGCATTGATCAGGCTGGCAGGGGAGCAGGGAGGCATTGATCAGGCTGGCAGGGGAGTGGTTAGGGGGTGATCAGGATGGCAGGCAGAAGTGGTTAGGGGCAATCAGGCAGGCAGGAAGGCAAGTGGTCAGGAGCCAGCAGTCCCAGATTGTGAGAGGGATATCTGACTGCCGGTTTAGGTCTGGTCCCTGTGGACCGGCAGTCAGACATCCCCCAAGGGGTCCCAGATTGGAGAGAGTGCAGGTGGGCTGAGGGACTGAGGGGCACTCCCCCTGGTGAATTTCATGCACTGGGCCTCTAGTATAAAGAATATTATTAGGCAATATTATTCTGTCATTCCAATTTGTGGATTTAGAGAAGGTATAGACCAGCGGTTCTCAACCTGTAGGTCGCGACCCCTTTGGGGGTCTAACAACCCTTTCACAGGGGTCGCCTAAGACCATTGGCAAACACATATATAATTACATATTGTTTTGTGATTAACCACTGTGCTTTAATTATGTTCAATTTGTAACAATGAAAATACATCCTGCATATCAGATATTTACATTACAATTCATAACAGTAGCACAATTACAGTTATGAAGTAGCAATGAAAATACTTTTATGGTTGGGGGTCACCACAACATGAGGAACTGTATTAAAGGGTCACGGCATTAGGAAGGTTGAGAACCACTGGTATAGACAATTATAAGAAAAGGAGGATGAAGCTTATGGAGTTTAAATATAGTGCATGCTACAAGCCAGAAGTGTTTGTATTCAAAAGTAAATTTCTAGAGAAACCCAAGGCTTTACAAATATTTTTTTAAAAATTATTTTGTGCCCCTTTGGTTGAAAGCCCTAATTCATGAGATGCCCATTTGGGGAACTAAAATCACATTCTCTTTTAGAGTTGTATTTGGCACTAGAGAATTATGAAGCTAAATAAACCTGGCTGGTGTGGCTCAGTGGTTGAGCATCAACCCATGAACCAGGAGGTCACAGTGTGATTCCTGGTCAGGACACATGCCTGTGTGGTGGGCTCGATCCCTGGTAGGGGGCATGTAGGAGGCAGCGGATCCTTGTTTCTCTCATCAGTGATATTTCTATCTCTCTATCCTTTTATCTTCCTCTCTCTGAAATAAAAACATATAAAAAATAAGCTAAAACAAGACTTAGAAGAAAATCTGGGAACTATTTTTCTTTTAGCAGGATTTGCTTAAGTTAAAGGCTTCATGGGAAAAAATAGAGCATAAAGATTCACATCTTGGTTTATTCTGGGCAGGCATAGTATCAGATACTCCACCAAATTACTTTAGAACAGGTGGTTCAAGCTTAGTTTCTCAACAAGCTATTATTTTCTACATGAACTGACCTAGCAATCTGTGTTGTTATTTTTAAATTCAGTAAAAAGTATAGCTGTTGTTGAAACATGACATGAAATTTGCAAAATATCTGAGTTGTAGTGTTCCCTGTATTGTATTGATTAGATAAAAAGTATGTTCCAAATTTATCACATATATTGCCATGGGAATATAAGGAAATAAGTTAGGAGCTCTGCCCATAAGCAGTTTACCGTGTGGAAGAGAGACAAATAGAAATAAGGATCCATTCAGAGTATTAAGTGCTAAAGTAGAGTTTTGAGGAAAGACTTTGTGATCATGCAGATGAAGAGGATACACCAAGTAACCCTGCTTGGGTAAGTCAGAACGAAATTACAAAATTGCTACTTGTACCATTCCATGAGTTTGTGCTTCATTCTTTAGGCAAGCAGAGAGAGATAAGAGAGGAGTTTTCTGAAAGGTAACAAAAATGGTCTTTACCTTTTAAAAATATAGCTCAGTTGACCTATGAACCAGGAGGTTACAGTTCCTCCATTCCTGGTCAGGGCACATGTCCAGGTTGCAGAAGACAGCCCATCAATGATTCTCTCTCATCATTGATGTTTGTATCTCTCTCCCCCTCGCCCTTCCTCTCTGAAATCAATAATATATATTGATTTGGAGCTCTAACTTACACATTATTAAAGAAAAATGTAAGAAAAAAAAGAACACTAGTTTTGAGGTCAAATGTCCTAGATGTGCATAAGGTTTTAATATAAATTGCTTACTTTGAAGATAAATGATCTAACCTCTGTGGGTCTATTCTCTTAGCTGTACTTGGGAAATACATTGCCTCATTTAAAGATTCTTGCTGTAAGGATCAAATTAAATGGACATTATATTGGTCAGAATACAAAGCCCCCTAAAGTCTCAGGGGGTACATAGCTAGCACAAGTGGGTGGACGCTTTGCTCTACACAGTCATTGCAGAATCATGCTGCTGGTAGCTATGTCGTCTTGTGGATAAACCTTTTGGTCGGTGTAGGAAGCAGCTTCTAAATTGTCCTTCTAGGATCCCCACTTTCTGATATCAATGGCCTCATGAAATCCCCTCCCCTTGATCAACTTGCCTCTAACCTGTCAGCTATGATAATGTGGAAGGCAAGCGACGTTTAGTATCGGGTTTCAAAAAGTTGTGGTTTCTGTTGTACTAGTGAACTCTCTCTTACTGGCTTTGACAAAGCAAGCTACCATGTTGAGAGATCCTTATAGTAAGGAACTGTAGGTAGCCTCAAGCCAATGGCCAGCAAAGAACTGAAGTCTGATTTCAGCAATCAAGAAGATACTGCATCTTGCTAATAACCACTTAAGTGGGATTATTGGTAGATCTGTCACCAGTGGAGATTTAAATTGAGATTCCTGGTACCAGTTGACATCTTTATTGCAACCTTGTGAAACACCTTGGAACAAAAGACCCAGCTTCCAGGGGATTCCTGACCACCAGAGACCGGGGAATAAATAAATGTGTTATTTAATGCCACTAAATTTTGGGGTGATTTGTTATGCAGCAACAGATAACTGATACAGTATTACTGAAATTACTGAAACATTGGGTTCTAGAATTTAAATATTTTCCCCTGGAAATAAGGAAGATTGTGTCTACTGAAAGCCCTTTTCTGGAACTAGTTACAAAGACCTACCTAAAGGCAAAAAGGCTAGGAAATGTAGGCGATCCCATAGAATGTCTGGTGTGCAATTCTCTGTCACAGACAACTGGAAAACTCCAGACATTAATTTTTTAAAATTTTATCTTTATGTTTTAAAAGTCTTACAGATATCCCATGCTTTCCCCCGTGACTCCTTCTAGCCCACACCAGCCCCCTGCCCAATCTTAACCTAATACGCAATCATTGGAATTGGAATTGATACAATCACTAGTCCATGATCTATCTCCTCTATTTTCAGCAACATCATAAAGTTAATCTATGTTTGCCACTATCTGAATATGATATTTAAAGTATTTCTGTTTATTAACAAACTACCGTTTAAATTTCATTCTCTCATAACACTATTTTTGGGTAACTTAATACTATGTGTATTCATTTTATAGATATTGAACCAGCCTGAAGGGGTTAAAGATCTTGCTCAGATCTCAGAGCCAGAATGGAGTTTCAAACTTAGGTCCTCTTCCTAAAAATCCTGCACTTTCTTCTTTATGATGGACACATTAGTTGGTGATTTTAAAGTGATAGATTAGAAAGTGAGGTCTTCTAAACAGGATGTATGCTTGCCAAAGAAAGCCATGATGCTGAATATTAAACTGCTAACTTGGATGTGTGGTGTGACAGATGCTGTAAAATGATGACTATTATGACTGAATCTTTAATAAAATGTGCAATTTTAACAGTGGCAGGGCTACAATAATCCATGCTTTAAAAATAGAATTAGTAAACTCTCTCTCTCTCTCTCTCTCTCTCTCTCTCTCTCTCTATATATATATATATATATATATATATATATATATATACATATATATAAAACTCATGGTACATTGCTTGCAAGGAGAATTCCTGGACTTTATTGCTGCAACAGACTACCTTGCTGTGAGACCTTTGTCTCCATACTTGACTGATCTGCACCTCAGACTACCCAGATGGAATGATGGGGAAGAAGCCAGAACTCACTGAAAACCACACATTGTATTTGGGCTGTGAATTCCTAAGTAAATGAATTATAAAATAATGTTAAAAAGAGTATGCATTTGAAATATTCTGGCAAGATTCATTTTGACCCATGTTAAAGAAAAATTAACATTAAATAAAATTTATCTATCTATCTACCTACCTATCATCTATCTATCTATCATCTATCATGGATATATTGAGAGAGAGAGGAAGAGAGAGAAAGTTGTGAATTCTACATGGCAATAATTTGAATACAATGGCAATTGTAACATAGAAATAATATGACTTTTTTTTAAATTCCTTAGTGTGACAAGTGTTTAACCTTTATTTGGGGGAAGAAAGGTAAGTTTTTACTTCTAGATACTGCCTTTTAGAAGGTATTTAGCTCATGTTAATATATATAGAAACAACAATTAAGGTACTAAAAAGGATTTGAGATATATATATATATATATATATATATATATATATATATATATATATAGATATATATAGATAGATAGATAGATATAGATATAAAAGGCTAACATGCAAATTTTCCCCTTTGGGAGTTTAACTGGGAGACAGGGAGTTCGATTGCTCACTATGACATGTGCTGGCCACCAGGGGGAAGCACGGAATAAAGGAAGGCCCCAGCCATCCCTGATCGACAGTCAGGCTTAAGGATCCTACCAAAGCACGAATTTTGTGCACCAGGCCTCTAGTTAATCATAAAGAAAAATATTTTCTAACAAGGGAATAAAGGAACAAGTAAACCTCAAAGAAAGACAGAAACCTATCATTTTCAATAATACAACTTTAAGAGATGTTGTCACTTACATGTCATACAGATGAAAGGACAAACACAATTCCAGTGTAGAAAAGCCTGTCATCAATCAACACGTGACATTAAGTCTTGTTCCTCTTATATTTCTCACACCATACTAGAAACATGGGAATGTCTAGTGAATGTAATTAGAGAAAACTGTTGAAGGCATTGGAAATTCAAATCACCTGCATTCCAGGCCTAGCGGTATACTGACAGTGAGATCCCAGATTGGGCAAAATTAGTAAAAACAGCTACATTTTGAATTGCATGAATCAAACAAGGGATTCTGTGGGTAAAAAAGCAAAAGATAATTTTGTCCTCAAGAAAGCCTCCTCTTTGGCCTGGAAGTTCCAGTGTCAGCTGATCTGAAAATGGGATGCTGGTGGTGGCTCAGGAATATTTCAAGAGTTCCTGAGAGATCACACTATACTAGTTTAAAGTAACAAGATATAGGAATTCCTAAATCAGCCAAACAATTCTGCTCAGTGTCCATTTCCTTGTCATGAGAAGAACTACTCTAGATCAAGCCAGAGTGGCTCTCATAGTTTCTACTCTGCCTAAAGCTAAGTTATACTCTACATTACAATAAGTTAAATTTTGAAAATGAAAATCTGACTATGCCATTCCCCTGCCTCTCAGGAGGTAAATTGAACCCCATTTTCACGGCTTATATAGCACTGCTTGTTTTTCGCCTACGTTTTTCTCCATTCTCATCAGTGATAAGACTGTCCCTGTCTCCTCTTCCCTTTCCAAACACTCTGATTTCTTAGAATTCCATAGTTTCCCTTAGCCTTCTCTCTTCCACCAGAAATATTTTATTCTCTTGCGCAACACAAGGCAAATCCTTCTCCTAGCCTCCATAGGAACAATCTCTTTTCTTAACATCTCTCATTTTAACACTTGCAAATACTTGCCATAGATGTGATGAGAACTTTTTGTATGATTATGCTTTGAAATATGCAGGCAAGACTCAAGTCTTGTTCCATGTTAAAAATTAAAATTAAAAGCATATTAATTAATTATTGATTAACTAATAATTAAATATCAATTAATTAATTGAATGAGCATTTCTAGTTCTATAGATTCTAAGCTCTTATGAGAACTATGTCTCTACAATTTACTCAATGTTACTCAAAAATTAGATTGAAAAGTAAATTACAGTATGAATAGAACCATATGTAATACAGAGTGCTTGAATAAAATGGAATCATAGAACAGTACTTATAGAGGTGGTTGGGAAAATCCTTTTTAAAAAATATATATCTACACTAATAAAACAGAAACATGTAAATTGATGTCACTCCTCTACATCCACCAGCCAATCAGGATGGGTATGCAAATTAACCAAAAAAAAGATGGAGGTTAATTTGCATATGCAGGCACTGAGCAAAGACTGAAAATGACTGAAGACTAAAGACGACTGGAGACTGAAGACGACAAAAACTTTATGACTTGTTTGATATTATCAGTGGGACTTTTGCTGCTGCATCACTGATGATAGAATCTTTGTATCAGGTTTATATTTCGTGACCTTCAGAGATATGTACGAGCTACTACTTTCACCTGTCAGGCTACTCCTATTATGAGACTTAACAAAATTCATCACTGAGAACAAAGATTCACAAGCATCTGTGGATGAAACCAAAACACTGGTCAGATCTAGGAAGGCAGGGAGAGTTAAGGCAGAGGCATAGAAATTGCTCTTCCCCTCTCTCATCAATCCATGTCTATGGTCTTTAAGATTACTTGTTATGTAAAATTATTAATTTATCTAAGATGCACCTACATTGAATTTATCTGAAAAATAAAAAAGTCGATATTAAGAAAAAAATTGTAAATGGAAGATTATAAGAGAGGGTTTTGAGTGCCAGCAAAAGTTACTGGTGTGCCATGTTTGGCACATGTGCCAGGGGTTTCCCACCCCAGCCCTAGGAGCAGTATCAGTGAAGAAATTGCTTCCTCATATGTCTGAGATTTTGCTGCCTGTGGATTCCTCTAGTATTTTTATGGTTTCCCGTCTTATGTTTAAGTCCTTTATCCATTTTGAGTTTATTTTTGTGAATGGTGTAAGTTGGTGGTCTAGTTTCATTTTTTTGCATGTATCTGTCTAATTTTCCCAACACCATTTATTGAAGAGGCTGTCTTGACTCCATTGTATGTTCATGCCTCCTTTGTTGAATATTAATTGAGCATAGTAGTTTGGGTCGATTTCTGGGTTCTCTATCCTATTCCATTGATCTATATGTCTGTTCTTGTGCCAGCATCAGGCTGTTTTGAGAACAGTGGCTTTGTAATACAGTTTGATATCTGGTATTGAGATCCCACCTACTTTGTTCTTTCTCAGGATTGCTACAGCTATCTGGGGTCTTTTTTTATTCTAGATGAATATTTGGAAAGTTTGTTCTAGGTCTGTGAAATAATGCTGTTGGTATTTCAATGGGGAGTGTTTTGAATCTATAGATTTCTTTGGGTAGTATGGACATCTTGATGATGTTGATTCTACCAATCCATGAACACGGTATGTTCTTCCATCTGTTTATGTCTTTCTCTATCTCCTCTTTCAGTGTCTTGCTGTTTTCTGCATATAGGTCTTTTACCTCCTTACTCAAGTTTATTCCTAGGTATCTTATTTTTTTTTGGTGTGATGGTAATGGGATTGCTTTTCTAGTCTTTCTTTCTGTAAGTTCATTATTGGTATATAGAAATGCCACAGATTTCTTGGCCTTAATTTTTTATCCTGCTACATTGCTGAATTCATTTATTAAGTCTACTAATTTTTGATGGAGTCTTGCAGATGACATGATACTGTACATAGAAAAAATATATTTCTATTGTATTCAGAGAAGAAGGGAGAGGGAGAGAGAGAAGTTTTAAGTTTAGAATGCTGTACCCAGCTGCCCTGCTCCCAGAAGACTTCCTCACTAGTAAGTCTACACTTATGGCCCTCTGCTTTATACCTGACATCACACAGGTGGGTCCTAAACAAATCCCTAGGTCTCATACATGTTCCTGCTCTATGAGATATGAAGAGTGCATCTCACGATCATTAATGGTGCAGAGAGGAGCATGGTGTGGTAGTAAGATCACTGAATTGACCATCAGAAAACCTAGGTTCCAGCTCTGACTGTGAGAAGTTCACTCAATAAAGTACTTATTACAGTTATTGACATTAAGTAAGGAGAAAAAATATCATTAGCTAATATAATTATCACTTAAGCTGTCTGTAAAATGATCAATTTTACTTCAATGACTAAAATGCTGAAAGTCTTGGCAAAAAATCAAAGAACCTGTAGGGGGTAAGTGAGCAGATATTGACAAGGAGAGAACTTGTTGCTTACTGTTAAGTGGTACACAGAGTAAATATTCCTCAGTCAGTTCAAGGTGATTTTAAAAATCAGTAACAAAGGGAACAGGAGAAAATTATTTTCTCATTGACAAAGTAAATTAGGTGACATCATTCAACCTGGTGTACTGCTAAATGATAGAGTAGGAGAGCTATTTAAACATTCAGTAACTATGCACAGTCACTGGTTGTACACAACCAATGTGTCTTTGATCACACAATCATTTCTATAGCCATAGTAAAGAGGAATTTGTATCCCTTCGGAGACATACTCTTCATCTTTGGTATCCCAGATACCCTGGTTTTATTTACATTCCTCAAAGGCATATTATTCCTTCAGAGCCTTTCCATATGCTAATCTCCCCTGCCAGGAAAATTTCTCTCCTACTCACAATCTTTCTTCCTAACTAATAAAAACCCACTCACCTTTCAAATCTCAGCAAAGATGTCATTTTCCCTAGAAAGCCCTTCCCTTTCAAATGACCTCAGATAAGACCGAATCCTCTTACTCCAGTTTTATGGCTCCTTATAATCTTCCTTCATAGTATTTATATTTTTTCCAAACATATACCAGATGTCCATTTTTATTAGAGTTATTTGGCACCTCCTGTAAGACAGAAGGCTCCTTCAACATCATCTTGCTCACCTTGTCATCCAAGGAGGCCCAGCACACTAGGCCTGGCAGATAATTGTCACTAAGTATGCATATGAATGACTGTATGAATGAATTCCAGAAGCCAAACTAACAGTCATGGAGTTCTTCTATATTTTAACCCTCAACCTGAGGAATAACCAAGTAAAATCAGAGGCCCTAACCATTTCACCAATCAAATAGGAACTCTTCAAAAGTGGCTTTAACACAATGTCTGCTGTTGGTAACTTGCATTTGTTATGTGTTTCAAAGCTCATATCTGATGCTTTGGATATCTACAAAATATCACTAGCATGGACTTTTTGCATCACAGTTGAAGTTCTGATATTTAGCAGGATTTGCTGACTGCCAACAATGTATAGGGCAAAGGTGAGAAGATGACTTGTACCCCCAGTGTTTGTTCAGGTTGCTGACTTGGGCAACCACCAGTGGAGCCCCACACTGTGGCCTGAGCCAGGGGTGGGGCAGAGCCAGGAGGGCAGGGCCTCACTCCACAGAAATGCAAAAGGAGGTAGTTCAGAGAAGAAAGCTCCAGAGACCTCATGAGGAATAGAAAATTCAGGTGTGAAGCAAGGATGAAGGGTCAGTGCATAAACTAGAAATGATATAGGAGGCTTAAAGTCAGAATACCTTGTCAACCAGGGTGCTGGAAGAAGCAGACGTGAAGAAAGAAGGGAATAAAAGGTCTAAATATAGTCAATGAGGACAAGGCCAACACAAGCAGGTTTTGGGAAATTTTTAAATTTAAAATTTTGGTTTTGTTTGTTTTATATCTGTCAGATTCTCCTAGGTCTTGGTCTGCTGTATACCTGTGCCAAGCCCAACCTAGGCTCCCAGGATCCCTAGAGCCCATTTTCTGGGGTTTGTTGTATAGTTATAGAAATAAGAGAAGTTCAGTCACATAGATAATTCCAAGTTTTTGCACAGTTTACCAGCTCCTCTTTCACAGGTATAAACTTGTCCTAGGATCTCAGTTTAGATGTATTATTTAGTCATATTTGAATAAAAAAAGATACAAATTTCTTGTAAACAGGTTTGTAATGGCTAGTGATGTGGATTGACTGTCATATAGTCAGAATCTTAGTGACTTTGTGAAATTAATGTTCTTTTAAAAACTTTTCAGAGTAGAATGCAATATAATGGACCTCTCAGTATCCATCTCCAGCTTCAATACTTATCAAGGTTCCATTATTCTTGCTTCATTTAATATTTTCACTAGCATTTCCTTTGAGGTTGCATTGGGATCTTTGCTGCGGCCCATGTGAAATGTGAGTGGAGAAGCCCTGTGAATGGGGACTTCTTTCCACAGTGTGCAGAATGCTCCAGAGGGATTTACTTGAGTGAGAATAGTGCCTCTTAGATGAAGGCAGGATTAAGGGATTTCCTTCAAAAGTAAGAGTCTCTAACATCTTAAATCATGTCCTTTTGAAATGTGTGCTGCCAGGGGAGGAAAAATGAGGGTGTTGCTTTTAGTGAACCGATTTTCTTCCTGGTGAATACCAATTCTGTGCATTTAAAAAAATAATAAAACAATAGGAATCATATCTTTTTCTACAAATTAAATATGTTCCTACAAAGCTAAACACAAAATCCAAAATCCAAAAACAAATGCATTTTTGTGGAGAAAAAAAGTTTTTACCTATTCATCCATCTATCTATGTATCTATGTACCTATCTATCTTTTTTAAAAAAATATATATTCTTATTGATTTCAGAGAGGGAGAAGGAGAAAGAGATAGAAACATTAATGATGAGAGAGA
Source organism: Myotis nattereri (assembly GCF_964212035.1). Taxonomy (NCBI): domain Eukaryota; kingdom Metazoa; phylum Chordata; class Mammalia; order Chiroptera; family Vespertilionidae; genus Myotis; species Myotis nattereri. The sequence continues at coordinate 28,568,560 of NC_138077.1, read as the reverse complement.
ATAACTGATTGGCTGCCTCCTGCATGCCCCCACCGGGGATTGAGTCCCCAACCCGGGCATATGTCCTTGACCAGAATTGAACCCAGCCAATGCTCTATCCACTGAGCAAAACCGGCTACGGCTCTATCTTTAAGACAACTCTGTACTGAGTTCTTCAGGACTTCACCAAGGAATAATGCCCATGTTTTATAATATCTCATTTCCATTTTCCTTTGTACCTTTGCCAGCGAACACAGAGTCTGGTACATAGCAGGTGTTTCATAAGTGTCAGTTGAATTAATTTCATTTGTTTTCTTGAATTGAAATTCTTTCAGTTCTCAACTGACTCTCCCCACACTGAGCAGCCTCCTCACTACCCCATTCTGTTTTTAGAGGGATAAGTCCCTACCATAGCATAAAGTTACAGTCTGTTCCATCATCATATGATGATGATAATGATGACAATGATAGGATGGTGTCCTCCTTCTCTTTCCCCCTGATTTGTTCTGTAAAGGAAATATAGCCAATGGGAAAGAACTCAAGACAGGAAATGTCTGAAATATTTCTTTCTACTAATAAAAAAGCCTTTGCTGTACTGCTTTACATAACCTTACTGCCTCTTAGAAATCAAGTTGAAATTTGTCATGGGATGTGTTGAAGCCCTGAGGGAAGGGAGATGTTTCAAGAGATTCTGCTCAAAGTGACTTTTTTTTATTTCTTGAACATCTCTGTTGTGGTAGTGACCCTGACCAAAAAGGAGGATCATTTCTTTTCTTGTCCTTTTTAATGAGGTGCAGGAAGACTAACTTTTGGATGCTAGCAAATAGGAATTGAAATATTTTTTATCACAATTATTCTTTGTAGTCAGAGAAGGTAGATATTTGGTAAATCAGAAGTAAAGGGTCTCATTTATAATTTATTTGATACAAAGACGGGTACTCATATTGTCCTCTCTCCTCCACTTAAGCACATAGATTTTCTTGTTTAAATTATTTTAAAGTGGATGAAAATTTTTTTGAATGTTTAGGAATTTGTAGTAATAGATTGCAAAATGTATGATGAAGTATTTTAAAAGAAACTGCAGAGATAAGTGATTATTTATACTTGACTACAAATGCTGATTTTTAAAAAATTCTAGTATTCACTGATCCTCGTGAAGGAAATAATTACTTCTTTTTGGAATTACCATGACTAACTTTGCTTGAAAAATTGCTATGAGCTAGATTTTTAGGAAGCACAAGTTCTAAGCATCTATAAATTAGGCCCTCTGAGATTTTTAGGGTACTTATAAAATATTCTGTGTTGGAAACATTAAACTTTTTTCTTAAAGCTTTGAATTTTAATCTACTTCATGTTAGAGTCTTAAAAAGAAGGCAAGCTCTTTTTCCACCCAATTTTCTTCATTTCTTTCTGTAGATGTCACTGTAGCATAACAAAAAGAAACAGGCCTTCTTTTCTTCTGAAAATATATGAGTTCTACATGCAAATGAAAGAAAATGATGATTTGATTTATTATGCCAGGTTGTCATATCAACAATAAGGTTTCCAAGCAACTAGCAGAATAAATTATTTTATAGATTTATTTGCTTAGCCTCATAAAATGGACCAAATGGAGGAGGCTTTTTTCACCCGTGATTATGTGGTAATTAAAAAAAAAGTCATTACACAAAATTATGCATTAAATTCACATTGCTAAGAAGAGTTCAAAATGAATCATGTGACTATAATCAATGTAAAAGACTTAATGAAGATTTGCTGCTTACAAGAAAGTACCCAGTATTGTTTGATGTTTACATATTTTTAATAATTGATTTCTAGGGACTATATCATTATTTGTGTAAAGTTGCTCCAAATTTACAGTTTAAAGCAGTGATGGCGAACCTTTTGATCTCGGCGTGTCAGCATTTTGAAAAACTCTAACTTACTCTGGTGCCGTGTCACATATAGAAATATTTTGATATTTGCAACCATTGTAAAACAAAGACATATTTTTGATAGTTATTTTATATATTTAAAGGCCATTTAACAAAGAAAAATCAACCAAAAAAATGAGTTCACATGTCACCTCTGACACACGTGTCATAGGTTCGCCATCACTGGTTTAAAGAGAGTAAATTATGCAGCCCTTACTATTGTGCCTTTTAAACACTCTTCAGAATGACCTGTCAGAACCCTCTGCTTTTTCTATTAGAAAGGGGGCCTTTGAATCCTCTACATATGCAAATAACCTGTAACAGTTCTTGAAAAGGCTTCCAAAAACTGACTGAACATATTAGAAAATAAAGCATTGACTTGTTTTTATACAATTGCCCTGGGGATGTTTCAGACTTGTTAGACATTCACAGTCCATATTCTCAAAACATCCTTGGGTGGTGCAAGCACTTTCATTGCTACTTCTGAGCTATTGGGGAAAGCCTGACCTGAATGTAACAAAACTAGTCCCCCACTCCCACCTTTTCTTTTATTAGAACTTTTTCTAAGATGTGTGATTTGCTCAAATAGCTGATGATATTAATATATATATATATATATATATATATATATATATATATATATATATATCCAAACTTCTCAGCGTAAGCAAGGAAAGTAAACCTGCCATGCAGTCCCAGGACAAGATCTCCTATATCCATCCATTATATCCATCCATGTACCACAGATACCTGTGTTGATGGAAATGAGTGCCGATAAGAAGCAACCTTTCTCCTTTGCTTTACTAAAGATGCCTTTTCATCTCACTTTGTTTGCTTTCTTTTTGAAATATTATTTCCTTCACACACCCATAGACTGCATATAACCAAAGAATCAGCAAAAAGCACTTCTCTTAAAAAATTACTAAGCGGCCATAGCACCCAACTGGATTATCCTATCTGAAAAAGTTGATGAAAATATAGCTATGATTTTCTGAGCTATGTGGGAAAGGACATTTTCCCTGACCAATTCAGATGCATTTGCTCCATTATTACCAACATCTTTTATACCTTTATAGACATTTGAGAGAGTCAGCAAGTGGAAGGAAACTATATTTCTCCCTTCAAATGACATCATCCTAATATTATGATGCTTGCAACACAGTTGACAAGTAGAGCTGCTTCTGCATCTCCGTCCAACTTGAGACTACCGGTGTTTCCTGCCTTCTTATTTTGTTTTATTCAAGTCACCGATGCTTCAGAAAAAAAGAAAAATCAATTTTGAGATTCATGACAGTGCTACAGATTCCCAGGCATGACAATAAACATCCTTTCCATACTGTGCTTGCTTTTTTGTTACCTGTCGATGCTCTACTTCATTGCTTTTCTATCTGATTTTCAATAGCCTGCTCTTTAGGCAAATTTTCCCTGTTATCTTTCCGGGGAAGTCAATCTATTTTCATCTTCTCCTGTCACAGAAAACAAATGGGCAAATTTTCAAAGAAACTTACTCAGTCTACTCCTTCTTTTCTGTACTTTTTTATATAACATCTTTGTTTGTAAAATCATGTCTTTGATTTCTTAATGGAACGCACAAGTGGCCACATGTGCTATTCCAAAAACAAACACCCCGGGTCTGTAATTACTTCTGTGAAATAGGTGGAGGATTTGCAAAAGTACAAGAAGGGCTTTCTTCTTTTTTTCCTCCTCCCCTCCCACCCCACCCCTGCCAGTATGATTTCCCTTAGGTCTTGGTGAGACCATGTTGATTGATGTTTGTCAAAGCTGAATGTACATGCCAATTGCCTGGAGACCTTATTACAGGTGTATTCTGATTCTGGGGGTCCTTGGAGGGTTTGAGGCCTAAAATTCCCTGTTTCCATCCAGCTCCCAAGTGAGGCCTGTGGTTTTGATTTACAGGCTGCACATTCTGTAGCAAAGCTTTAGAGCATGTCTACCTTGCAGGTGAAAAGCTGGAGCTGAATGAAGTACCAAATATCTTTTTATAGTTTATTACTAAATCAACTCAGAACTTCAGTATCCCAAAGCTAGAAAATATATGCTTTTTTTTTTTTTTTTTTTTTTTTTTTTTTTTTTTTGTGCAGGCTACATCAAAAGATGGATAGATGCCTTCCCTCTCTTAGAATCATTTCTTTTTTGCCCTTCTCTATAGAAGCAGTTTAAGATTCTTTCCTCATTATGAATGTTTTCATGTTTACTCATCAATAAAACTGACATAGAAGAAAATTAAAATATAATGTTTTTAAAGCTGAGAGCTATTGTTTCCCTTTCATCTAAAAGACAGAGGCTTGGGAAAAATAAGGGAACTTATCTTCAAGTAATTACGAACTACTTGACAATAGAGGCAAGAATATTTTAACATCAAAAATTTATTGCTATTTTTTAATATGAGCTTTTTCTAAATACGAACTTTCCAATAGTAAAGTAAGTGCAATCAAACAGATGGGGTAAGGCATTGGTGATGAAGCCATTAATTTTCTTTGAGGATTCGTTTTGCTGGCAGGGAAAAGCCAGTAATTTAAAAGCATGAATGCTGTTCTCAGTGTCACTTAAAGAAAACCCTGACATTTTGAAAATAAAAATGTTCTGTGCTGAAGAGAATCTGCTGTTGAAACCTTCTCTCATCTATAATATTTTTGCTCTGGTTAGGCAAATGTCCCCTTACTCCCAGTTTTCTCAGATGAAGTAGAAATTCCCACTCTGGCTATCCTATCCTACATGGGATATATTAGGACTTTGTACCCAGGGAACCTTAGTGGTTGGCATGTAGTCATTAACCAATCACTGACACACAATTTTAAAAATGAAAATAAATAAGAGATTGAAATTGCCAAGGTAAATAATTTGTTTGTCATAGTGAAACCAAAATGTGGGGGTTTGAGTCTGAGTTCGTTGTCTTGCAAAATCAAAGAATGAAGTCAAGGACAAAAACTGTTATTGGAACCGAAGTTTATTGAGAGCATCCATGTGAATTAAAATCCATTAGTCTATGCGTTGAGTCCCACTGGCCATAAGCCACGTGGGCACTGGGGAGTGCATCTCCTGCCATTAATCCAAGAACCTAGTCTGCCTGGGAGATAGAGGAGGAAGTGCACACGCTTTTTCGTATATAGGCTTCTTAGTTCCTGATTGGTCCTTTCAAAGAATTTTGCCTTAGCAACACTCGTGGGATTGGTTATATGCCTCACTGTCTTTTGATTGGTTATCTGCAAACTGCCTGTCTTAGTAACATTCATATATTTTAAAGCTCATGTCTTCCACACACATCCTTCCTTCTCCACCCGGTTGGGTTGTCTTAGTAACTCCACCTAGCTAGGTTCCAGGGTTAATTCCTCTCCCCTCCTGGTCCCCATCCCTGTCTACATTGCTTTTTTCTCCTCAACAGTGAACAAAAAAGCCATGCACTTGGGTCATGTTGAATCATAAGCAACAATAGAAGAAAAAGAAGAATGTTGGTGAGTGGGAACCAAGACATACAGATACATACTACAAATGAGGTGCAGTTCAGAGTTGGGAGCCTTGCAGTAACCCTAAAGCAGGCTTCCCCGGGTAGAAACAGGGGACCAGACAAAAGGCAGAATTCAAAATAGGGCCCATTTGGCCTCCAACATGTTGGACCACCCTTACTTAGCAATTATAAACAAATGGCTTTCCTCAAGTGGAGTGGGAGTATTGACTTGAATGTCAAAGAAATCTGAAAATGTCCACAAATTGCATTTTCAAAAAAATTGTGTATAGGTGCCATTTGCCATGGAGGAATTTGCAATTGTCAATGTGTCCTTAAATTGGCTCATGACTACAAAAATTAAGGCTTAGTGCCTTTCAGTAAAATACATAAACTCACAAGGGGTGCTGAAGAAGTTCCCATTGGCCTCAAATATATGTTACACAGTGTTCTAGATTATGCGTATGTGCCCGGAAATGCAGACAGCAACATGTCTACAGAGACAAGTTTTACTCTGTGCCTGAGGCCTTGGGCCTTTTCTATTTAACTTAAGATAAGCCTTCTCAACTCTCAAGAAACTTTATTTTAAAATGAGTTCTATGGAAATTATGTAAGTATGAATTTTAGAAATGTGGAGATTTAATTATTATTATTACGAAGTTGTATGAATATGAGACATTTTGCATGTTGTCCCTGTAAGTTTGCTGCAGTCAAGACTAGAGATTTTATTTGAACAGTATTAACCTAGGAAAATTAAAACAAAAAGTAAAATATAGTTTTGAGTAGAGATAGTATTTTCAGTCTAATTATAATTAATTAGCCCAATTTAGTTGCATAATTTAGCAGCAAGGAAATAGATCTCTTTCTCATTTTTAAGAGCTCTTTTTTCTGGATGATCTGCTCTGTGGTTTGTGCTTCTTTTGGCTGTGCCGAACCAGATGCAGTCCATTTATTAATTCATTTGTTCAACAAATATTTATTGAAAGCCAACTACAAACAACATTGTTTAAATTCTAGTGGGCAGGAAAAGTAACATTTCAATAAGTAAAATGCACTGCTTGTCCCTGAAGTAGCTTATAATTTGTTTATGGAGAACACCATATGTTAAATAACAATATGTGGCAGAAAATACATGATTGTCATATTGGCTCCGGAAAGAAAGTGTGGTGGGATTTCACAGCAGTGCTGGAAGTCTGCAAAGCAGTTCCATGAATTAGTGAGGCGTTATGCTAGTGTTTGGGGAAATGAATAGCATTTGATCACCATGTGAAATGTGTGTTCTTTATTTCTCTGTTGTTTGCTGATTGTGTTCCTCTCCGAAATGACCACATTTTCATATTTCTGTTTTTGAATCTGTGAAAGGGGCACTGAGGTCACCCTTCTCCCTGAAGTGATGAGTGATGAGTGATGAGTAGGGAGTCTGTTGCAGAATAGATCCTCAGTTGGAATGACACCCAGAAGGCTGCCATCTTCACTGAATGAACTGAATTAACCACATGAGGCTGTTTTAAATTTCAATGTTCTCGTCCATAAAGTGAAGATATCATTTATAATTGGAGATATATGCATAAATACACACATATACACATGCATATATAATTTAACTCCATAATAAAGTGCATATTTCTAAAATGTCATTTCAGTTATGCTCAATCAGTTCTGAAGGTCTTTTGTGTTTATTCATTCATTGGTTCAATAAATAACTAATTTCTGAGTTCTTATTCTACTGGGCACTAAAGATATAGGTGATTAAACCAACCATCTCTACTCTCATGGAACTTAGCTTTTGGTTAGAAAAGAGTTGTTAAGAATAATTGCTGTGGAGGGAAAAACAGAAAACTAGGTTAGAGAGTTGGGGATGGGGATAGAATTAGGAGGCTGATTTAGATAATTAAAAAAAATATCTCTGAGGTTGTTCAGTCCTAAAATAGATGATGTTCTCTATATTTTCATAGGGAGATCTCTGAAAAGGTTGGGCACAGAACCTTAAGCATTTAAGGTACCTGAAAATTGTATGATAAACTGATTACTGTAGCATATTCCTGAATATCTTCCCAAGTAAAGTGAGGCCTAGGACTCTGCATTCTTTGAAAAAGCATATTGAAGTTTCTTATGAAAGTAGTTCATGAAAAAATACTTGCTTGAAATAGTCATAGACTTTGTTATAGCTGAGGATTTTTTGCTCTACCATTCTACAAATCAGTGATGCCCTGAGTAAGTGAGGCAGGATAAAGCAAGGACATTTCTAAGGGATTAGGAAATAAGTAACATACATATTAAAAACTGACCTTGTGGTATATATATTGAATTTGTGCTAGACTTTTCTGACTTCTCTGGCTGAACAAAATTTATGAGAAATAGTGATTCAAGAAACTTGATTTTTCTATTTCTTGAAAGTAATAGAGCAATTAATGGTTATACATGATTACTTTATTTCTCTTCAGCCCACTAAAGCATTAAACGCTGGTAAGGTTAAAGTCATTAATCAGAAATATAAGTACATCCTTGAAAAAAATTGAACTAGCTTTCAATCTTGGTATTTTGCTGCCCATTGATACATTTAGTGTTTGTATGAAATGGTTTTCCCAATGTGACAGAATAAAATATTTTAACTGCTAATAGCTTATAGGAAACACATGACATAGTTGTGGATACAAAGGCGAGTTAGTTTGAAAGATTATTTGCCTGCATAAGATTGATATGGGTGATTGCTTTCTGTTCTCATAGATAACAATGGATGGGACTTATATTATTCACAATGACAGAAGTAAAAATATGCGTTAGAACCTATCCGGTATATTTGGTCAGATATAATAACAAATTACATATGTTAAATGTGAAGCTCTGTTGAATGGATAGATATGGCCACAAGAACATGTCTTTTTTGATAATTTCATGGAGATAATTCATTATTTCAGAGAACTGAACATCTTACCTGAACATCTCTTCAGGACAAATAAGGTTTTTTATTTCTGTATGAATTCTCTTTAGATTAGAACATTACATCAAATTCTGCTATGTAAATTAAAACAGCATGATCTCTAAAGTCCCTTACTGCCTCAAAATGCTATTAAATCCATGAATATCAACTGAAAGTTTTGCTAAATGTATGTGTGTGTTCTGGTTAGGATGGTGATTTTAGGGGAAAATATTACCAAAGAAACTTTCTAAGTTACTGTTTTTTAAATGCATATATTCCACAGATAATTTAATTGAAAGGTGCATAACAATAGACTTTAAAAGAAACTAGTCTTTCAAGAATAGGTTTCAAAAATGAAGGTATTTTCTATGGATCCGTACTTAATTATTGTGTTTATTGCAAGCTACTTTAAAAATCATTGCTTGTGTGATCTTGACTTATTAAAAAGTCTGATCTTAAATTTTGGTAATAGATAGCATGTCATGTTTGTTTGAACTGGAATGTTTCTAACCATCACTTGCTTTAACAATGTTTCTGACAGGAATTATTGTCCTGACAGCTTTTAGTAAGTGACATAGACTCAGAGAAGTTAAGGGTCTGTCTATGGTTACTTAATACATGAATGTGAGGAAATGGGGAATCTTGATTGCCTGTTGTTCTGTTACCCTGACTGTCTCTCAGAGTGAATAATTTGTTCCCACTGAAAGGCAACAGTAGATAGTTTAGGTAAATGTTGAGAATAATGACTGAGTGACCCAATATTAACATTCTCAGTCCAAATCTATCTATTATCTATCTATCTATCTATCTATCTATCTATCTATCTATCTATCTATCATCTATCTATCATCTATCTATTATCTCTCATCTATAAGCATAATTTTATTGAGCAAGAGCTCTGATTTGGAGAGAAAAGCTACTCATTACTGACTGAAGAAGAGGCAACTACAAGTAAGAACATTATCTTCTGCAACTGACTGGGAGTCTCAGAAGTTACAGTCCCTGGTAAACAAACTCTCAAGAATGTGTATGCAAAATATTCTATAGATAAAACTTTGTAAGGTAGAAAGGCTTTTAAAAATGGAGATAAAATTGACATACATCAAACTGTATACATTTAAATTAAATAATTTAATGTCTTTTGACTTATCTATCCTATATAATAAAAGCCTAATGTGCAAATTGTCCCCTCAACTGGGAATCTGACCGGGAGTTAGACTGGGAGTCCGACCAGGGGGCGGGACCGGCTGGCCCACCGCCCGAGGCCCCTCAGCCTGGCCCAGCCCCGTCCTGGCTGATGGCAGTGGCAGAGAGCTAGCGGAAGGGAGGCCCCAGCCAGCAGCCAACAGCCACTAGGTACTCTACCTGTGCATGAATTTCATGCACTGGGACTCTAGTATACCCATAAAACTATCACCACAAGAGGGATAGAAAATACTAATCACCACCAAAAGTTTCTTCTTGCTTCTTTGTAATCTATTTCTCCCCACTCCTCCTGGACTTGTAATTGGTAGCTGAAGGGGGGGGGGCAGTATTGTAGGACTGAGCCCTTAACCTGAGTACTTGATGCTATATGTCTGCGTAGTGTCAGAATTGAGTTGAATTCCAGCACAACCAGCTGGGGTAGGAGAATTGTTTGGTGGCGTGGAGAAAACCCACACATACTGAAATTGGTGACAAGAGACCTTCTTAAAAATTATTAGGCATAAATTAGAAAATTGTATGAATATAATTTTATAAACTAAGTAATTCACCAATATAAGGTATTAATATTATTCAGATTATTTTTGACTTATTGTCTTATCACAAAGTCTTTTTGTGTTCTGAGACCTAATTTTCAATGTGGGTTGGGCAATTTCCCACACCAACAAAAATTCTCAACACCAGCAAGGTATCCAAGAATTCTTCAGGCATGCTACTCTCCCCAAATAACTGCATGTTGACTAACCTGGGACCTCTCCAAACCCTCTCTTTCGGGTTTTTAGAAGGCCCAGAGGGAAACATATAGAGAGAGTAATCAACCATTCATAAATAAAACATTATTTAGGACAATAGCCTTCTGAAAGATATTGTAGGTTGGCATGTTTAAACTCTAAAAAAAATTGAGAGACAGAGAAAACTCAGAGAAGCAAAAATATCCAATATAAACCTTGAATAGACAAAAATAGGGATTTTATACTCATTTGTTATATACATTTTCAACCTTATGTCAAGTTATACCATCTTCAGGCAGCTTTATGTAATCTTACCTTGAAGAACTTCAAAAAGAACAAGTTAATGAACTTCCCACTGCTCATCCTGTCTTTTTACCCAGAGGTGAGAATAATTTGCTATTTGGCATGCTGAAGTTAAACAGAGTTTTGGGCATAAGAAAACTTCTGTTTGCATTTGAAAATGAAACTAATTCAAGGAAGTTCTGCAAATTATTAAATGATGCTTTTGGTAGACTTTGTGAAAAATGTCTTTAGTACGGAGGGAATAACATTGACCATCCTTCCAGAAAATTTCATTCAGTTGTCAATTCAATTCTTATATTTAACTTAAAAGTAAGGAAATGATTTAAATTAAAATTCTTTTAGCAACTCTCTATAGTTAAATATGATTAAACTGTAGTTGCTAGTAATGAGATACCTTGAGAAAGAGAGATTTTTGGTGGACCACTGTGGGTCCAGAAACAGGATCCCAAGTTTGCAGGATTAGAAAATCTGTTTTATTTAAATATTAGAGATAGTTTCAATTTATTAATAACTTACATTAAAAATCATAGACTTATTTATAAACTAGAATGTGAAATAATTAGATTTTAATATGAGAAAAAACTTGACATTTGTTAAGAAAATTTCCTGCAATTGGGGCAGTATACTCAGGTCCCCCTGAGCCCATGAATTTAGAATGAACAAAGAGCAACTACTGTCAAACTAAAGTAGTTGGAAAAATTATTCTTCATGCTAGGGATGGCTGATCGCGCTGACTTCTGGTTAATTTTCTCTCACAGGGCTGGAAGGAGAGCACTTAGGCTTTTATCCTGAGAAATGTTTGCACAATTCAGACTGGCGTCAACTCATTTCGGGAAGCCCTGATGATTTCTGGAAGAGAAAAGATGTAGAGCAAATTGAGACATAGGAGAGCTGTCTTTGGTGGCTACAGTAATTCCATTTAAAATGCCTTCACTTGCTAATTTGTAGACTCCATAGGAGTACAGAACTCTTGTTTCTTCCCTCTTTCTTCATCCCTCTAACCATCTAAAACATATGGCTGGTTTTATAATGGAAATGTGGAAACCAGCTACATCAGTATAGAAGAGGCAGGGGTGACTCTAACCACAAGTTGATCTTTCCAAGAAGATAGTGGTTGGGTAGAAATTTGCTGGCTAAACACCTTGGGGACTTGTGTATGTGGGGAGTTACAGGTCAGGAGAGCAGCCCATGCAAAGGCATAGAGATACATAGATTGGTGATTATGAAAAATGTGCATAAAAATGCTCAAAGATGTAGCTTTATTTGACCTCCTCCCCCTATTCCAGGGGGTATGATAAGCCTAACAGTGGAGTGTTGAGATGTATAGTGTTTCCAAGGATAAGTACCAATTTGTTTATAACAGACAGTGCAACAGATTAAAATCAATAATAAAAGCTCACTTAGATCCAGAGGTATATGGGCCCAGGAATGATTAATTCTAACCAGAAGTCCTAGACCTGGATAACGTGCAGGTGGAGACTGAGAACAGGGGAAGGAATAGAGGGAAAGCATCCAGGATCTCTGAGACTTTCTCTGTCCAGCTTCCATCCCCTTTCCCACCTCATAACTACCCACAGCTATTTCTACTGCTTAGAATGTTCTTTCCCCTACTCTTCTTTGCCAATTCCTACTCATGACTGTTCATTTTCAAGGAGACACTTTTTCTAAAGTCCTTATCACAATGAGTTTCCTGTACTGAAGGCTTGAACCATGAAAATGGGATGTAGAACTGATAAATTTTTAGGTTACTTTAAGAGGTAGAATAGGGTAGTTGGTTATTTTCATGCAATAAATGAAAGACAGGCTGGCTAAATAAGTTGTGGGGCCCAGGGCACAAAATGAAAACCCAGGGCACATTGTTCATAAATTATTAAGAATTTCAAATGGTGCCATCAAAGCATTTAACCAAGTGTGAGCTCTTCTATGAATGGGACCCTGTGCAACTGTACAGAACACACACCCATGAAGCTGGCCCTGATAAAGGGAGATGGGGGAGATGAGTATTATTTTCACCATAAATAGCTAGATGATGGTAGGTACCTGTAGTGGCAGAAATTGATCTAGACAAAGGAGCAGAATGAAATGTTTAAAGTTCCTGACTTGTGGCTCATTGATCAGGCACTGTTCACTGGGAAGTTGAATATCTGCTTATGAAAAATTTGCTTTTATTTCCTTCATTACCCACTTGCTCTCTCTCAGGCCCAACACCCACAACCCCTAATAACTTTTCTATTTTAGGATGCTACAAAACTTTAAGCCAAAAGAATAATTGAGCCTGCTTAAAAGTAATAGAGAGAAGGCTTTTGTCTCCACCAAGATAACAAAATATATTGTCTGAAGCACCAGGAAGGGAAGAATTAAGTTGATTATTTCAGTGCACTGAAGATAGTTACTGATTTCCCAAGCTGTATCCTGGAGACCTGAAAGAGACAATAATCTTCCAAAGGTGTTGTATTTAATGACCATCCCCCTTCAGGAATTTCTATTTATTTTTACTTCATACCCCTTAGTGTTGATTCCCTTTTAGTATGCCATTTATTTCCGTAATGATATTAATATTTATTTATAAAATGACATGAAAGCCAATTATGAGTTATATAATATAAAGCCAGCTTCCTGATGTGTGACATGGGTCTTTGTGGAAGGCATTTAGCTATTGTGTTAAGTCTATTGAAAGATGACACAGATGATATTGCTGCTAAGTTCTCTCCCATGACTCATAGAGTTGCCTAGTAACTAACCCAGAATAACATTGCTGAAGCACATCAAACCAGAGAGCATGGGCAGCTGTGAATCAGGACAAAGGTGCCTCAGTCAGCGGCTAACTTTTCTTCTCATTCATGATTTCAATTTGGAAATTTTGTGGCTTTTGGTCAGTGATCCATAGTGTGAATATGAACTTCTGGGTATATAACATCACATCTAGTAGCTTTCTCTCTTTTCATTACTGACTGGTATAGCCTTCTTTGAAACTCTGATCCAATCACAAAAGATGTGAAGGTCAGCTCTAACTTAATAGAGCAATAAACCAGTCTAGTCCTCAGAGGAGACCATGGGCTTATGACCTTTTTCCAGGGTTTGAAATCTGTTTGGGTTGCTTTTTAATTACGGAAGTAAAACATGCTCATGCTACACAATTTAAGTTAAAATTTAAAGTCCCATTGTTATGTGTTCTTTCAAATACATGCATGTATTGTAATACAATTAAAATATATTAGCTTTAGTCATTTTTAACATGTGTGGTTAAATAAAGGCTCCAACTTTAACTAAAAACAAGCAAACAAAGCCTCAATAAAAAAAATACAGGTATATTTTGAAAGGACTTGTATGCATGTATATAAGCATAACCAAAGGACACAGACACTAGGGGGGTGAGGGCATGAGCAGGGGGTGGGGACGGGGGGATAAGGACACATATGTAATGCCTTAATCAATAAAGAAAAAATGTTTAAAAATGTAAAAAATAAAAAAAGAAGACAGAACACTTACTCTTTTATAAGCGAGCATATACAACCCATTATCTATATGTTCTGAAGATAAATGATAACTAGTCACACATAGTTCATTCTGAATTTACCTGGGAATTGGAGTGATCATCTGTGTTAGTTTATTGGCTTTATATAGGTGTACCTCAGGGCTATTGTGGGTTCAGTTCCAGACCATTGAAATAACGTAAATAACCTTCCAAAAATACACATACTAGTATATATGTGTGCAGGTATAGTGTTGAAATCAGTAGAGAGATAAAATAAGGTTAAGATGGAGAAAAATTCATTGGACTTGCAAATTAGATCATTATTGGTTATTTTTGTCTGAAGAGCTTTAGCCAGCTTTGTTTGAACAGGCTAAAGAAGAACCAAAAGATAGAAGCTATATATTGCTTAAAAATATATAGGTTTGCCCTAGCTGGTTTGACTCAGTGGATAGAGCATTGGCAAGTGGACTGAAGGATCCTGGGTTTAATTTGGTCAAGGGCACATGCCTGGGTTGCAGGCTTGATCCCCAGTGGGGGCCATACAGGAGGGCAGCCAATCAATGATTCTCTCTCATCATTGATGTTTCTGTTTCTCCCTTTACCTTCCTCTCTGAAATCAATAAAAAATATATTAAAATATGTATGTAGGTTTTATTGTGATTGTTATTCTTTGTAGAGATTAAAAAGTAAGTATCTTTTTGTCCTTAGGTAAAAATTTGAGAATATCATGTCAGCTGTGATCTCAGTACTTTAAAAATTCTGCATACTCATTTTGCTTTTGAAATTCCCTTACTGCGCCTTTATTAAACTCATTTTCATTAGCAGCTATCGTTACATGCAGACTCTAAGGAATCTTTCTTTCTCCTATGGCAGTTACTCTATGAGGCAACTGACTATTCATTTCCTCTTTGTGGAGAAATGTGTGTATGTCGGGAGGGGCTCATTCACATTGTGTTTCACACAATCATTTAGAGACAATTCTCCACATTCTTTGTTTGTAGGTATGCTTGAATTATGATATTTGTGTGGTAGTAAGTAATTCTACCTGAACCCAAATTGCATTGTATTCAATGGGGCATAATCATCATCACTGCCACCACCAATGTATCATATTTATTTGTACATATAAAACAATATTTTAGCACAAAAAGTAAAGTCAAAATACACTAAAATTTTGATCAATTTCTACAATTTATTTTTTAAAAAATATATTTTATTGAGTTTTTACAGAGAGGAAGGGAGAGGGATAGAGAGTTAGAAACATTGATGAGAGAGAAACATTGATCAGCTGCCTCTTGCACACCTCCTACTGGGGATGTGCCCGCAACCAAGGTACATGCCCTGACTGGAATCGAACCCGGGACCCTTCAGTTCACAGGCCAATGCTCTATCCACTGAGCCAAACCGGTTAGGGCCAATTTCTATAATTTAAATGTAACATCAACCATGGCAGAAATTGTCTTGTAGAGAGCAATAATGGGGGTATGTGACATTAATGAGATTGACCAATGGACAAGGATATTTCAGTTTCTCAAGTGTTCTTGAAAGCCCAAATTTTCATTCTACATTTATTGAAATCATGGGGGAGGGAAGTAAATCTGGAGATCAACCTTATTAATAACTTACCTTCTGAAGTCAACACAGCTAGACATGAATGAATCATTTCTTCAATTTTAACTTTTATTTTCTTAATGTTTTAGAATGTGTTGGAGATTATGTTCAAACTGTATAGGCCTCAGAATGATCATCTTGAGCATTTACCCTCATTTTAAATTTAGAATTTGGCTCTCATTCTAGAACCACTTAAATCACAGTAACTGCTGAAATAAATCCTGGTTAAAGGTAGTGGGCCACTGGGATGCTCTACCCACATGCCCCCCTAGGACCTAGGTCCTTATTTTTCCAGCTGCTGTTAGTATTGGCAGCTGACAACTCAAAGCTAAATGTTTTTCTGGGAATTTCTGTCACTGAAAGGAACCTAGTTCATTCAGGTCTGACCTCCACAGAGGCAGCCAATAGGTAATGATTAGTGCATGTGGAGGTGCAAAAGCCTGGCCCCTCACCTCCATCAGGGAAAAAAAAAATTAAAGAGAATTTGAGCATCAAAGCTTGCTTCAGGATTGGCCAAGATTCTATTGTAACAGTTTCACAATTCAACCTCTCCCTCTGCCCAACTCAGTCTTCACAGGTATTGTTTCCCAAATCCCGACCTCTGTTTTTTTGTTTTATATATGCATTTTTATTGATTTCAGAGAGGAAGGGAGAGGGAGAGACAGATGGAAATATCAATGATGAGAGAGAATCATTGATCGACTGCCTCCTGCATGCCCCTACTATGGGTTGAGCCTGCAACCCAGGCATGTACCCTTGACCTGAATTGAACCTGGGACCCTTCAGTCCACAATCTGATGCTCTATTTTCTGAGCCAAACAGGCCAAGGCCCATATCCTGACCTTTTGAATGAAAGTCTTAGAGTCCCAAAACATGTTCATATAACCTATGATGGATAGGCTGAAATTGAGTGAAATATATTTTTTTAAATTCACAGTGTTCATTTGCTAGAAAATAAGCCAATTAAGAGTGATATTTTCCCCAAGCAATGGAGCCTGTTGGTGTAGGAAAATCCCAGAAGATAATGTGCAACATGTAAGACACCTGCACTTTAGGCAGATGCCCTAATACTTCTAAATTATTTTAAACAGGGAATAACAGAATATAACTGCAGAAAAAGTATTCTCAACACTAAGGCAAGGAATGATTAGGAATGCAAAGTTACCTGTTCATAGGCTGCTTTTGTCCAGGTGAGAAATTGATGGGATTTGAAAGGCAGTTGATGCATTGTGGGTAAAAGGAGAAGCATAAATGAGCCACACGGGAGTGAGAACCAGTGGACTTAGTTGGTGATTGGTTGTTATATATGAAGTAGGAATCAGAGATAAAGTAGAGATCTCCAGATCTGTTGGCTAAGTCAATGGCTATGCCTTCACTGGATCAGGATAACTGGGAAGGAAGGAGGCTATAGGGGAACGATTAATTAATTTTAGACTAGCTGAATTTCAACAAAAAATTCTTAAAGAGAATGAAGCAATGTTGGATGGGAGAGGAGAGGCTCCTTTGACTTGTACATTAGAAACATAAAGGTTTTTTACTTGTTTTTCTTAGGTAAAATATGAGTAGTATTACTCATACTCGATATAATAAAACACCTATTCCATTATTCTCCTGCTTTGTCCCACTCTTTATGGTCTCTGAACTGTTCTATTTAAACCAGACAGCTCAGATAGAAACTCTTTTTTGAGCACATGTGTCAATTTTCCACAGCAAAAAAAGATCCTGCTATAAGATGGGTCCCCAGAAAAGCATTGGGAAGAGCTGATTATCTGTTTGTTTTTATGTGAAATCAATAGTATAACTAATTTTAGTTTTGAGTAGGAATAGAAGCAGCAATAAAGCTGGGGAATAAGGAAAAAGGCATTTGGCAAAATGGGCAATGTATCATCCCTCCATCACTTTATAATTTGGCATATAAACACTCAGAATGAATTAGAGAAAAACATTTTGAGGCAAATATCACACTTTAAGGGTCCATATAAGGAAAAAGGCTATAGAAGATGAATAACTATAAGCAGAAACCTGTGTATCTGCTGTTATAGTGCTATTCTTGATCTCTGGACCTCAGAGAGGCTTTCTTCTTCAATTTATAAAAGCAAGGCATACATGCCATGATAATGAATTTACTGTGATATTACTAAAACAATTTTCATCAGGAAAACGGATCCCTTCATTGCAGTGGTTCTCAACCTTCCTAATGCCATGACCCTTTGATACAGTTCCTCATGTTGTGGTGACCCCCAACTATAAAATTATTTTCGTTGCTACTTCATAACTGTAATTTTGCTACTGTTATGAATCGTAATGTAAATATCTGATATGCAGGATGTATTTTCATTGTTACAAATTGAACATAGTTAAAGCATAGTGACTAATCACAAAAAACAATATGTAATTATATATGTGTTTTCTGATGGTCTTAGGCGACCCCTGTGAAAAGGTTGTTCAACCCCCAAGGGGGTAGCGACCCACAGGTTGAGAACCGCTGCTTCATTGGGACAGAATGCTGTTGAATCAAGAACTTCTTTTCTTACCACTTTCCAATATAGAAGAATCATACCAATAATAAAACCAACTTCTTTTTAATAACTAGCACATCACTATTAATTTATGCAAAACACAGTAACAGCAGCATATTTGCCAAATTGGAAATGTTTCTTCTCAAAGTGCCTAGACCAAATCATCCAGGAGTGATATATTTTTATCATTTATGCTTTAGACTTTCTTCCATTTGTGATATGTTGACTGTGTGATTTTTCTTCCTTTTTTCTTTTCTTTTTTTTTTTTTTTTAAACACAGAGGCTCAGTGAATGTTAGAAAAATAATGAAAATCTAGGAGCAACACAATAATTATCTTTCTTCCTATGAGTTATATATTTTAAGTGTGATTATAAAAATGTGGCCCACATGACCTTGCTTATGGATTGATTCTATCTGCTCACCTGGGGATTTATGTTCTGTGGCCTAATGCACACTTGCAGATAAATCCTGGAGTTGTATAACATGACATACTCCTACCTGCGCCTACTCTTCAACTGCCCTTCTGTTCCCAGAAATATTTATTATTTCAGAATTAGTTATAACTGGGGAAAACATCAAAAGAAGAGAACTCTGTTATTTATAATCATTCATCATCTTAACCTCTCTAGAATTCTTTTTTTTTTTTTCTACAGAAGCATTATAAATCCCCTAGGATCATATGTCAAATGGAAGAAAAATTTCTACCTATGGAGCACAGAAATTTTACTATATTTTTAGGTGAAGAACTTGAAGTCATTTCATTCAAACTTTTTCAAAAGTTTTATAGATGACTTCTTACAATTTTGACCTATGACCAGGGCAAAACCCATATCAATTTCATTAAAAGTCATGAGGATTATTTATTTTTTTCTTTTTGGTGTAAAATGAAATAGATGTCAAAGGGTAAATAAAAGTGGCTTTTCTAGAGTGGGTGCTGACTGACATCAAAAGGACTTCTATTAGATGGAGAATCATTTCATCTTCCTGAGTCCTTAACCTAGTGCTGGACATCTAACCAAAGGCAGTGAGTTGCTCATTGGGCAGATGGAGCTTAGAAGGTGACTAGTAGAGGACTGCAAAACCTACAAAGCATTGCTTCCTAACACATTTGGGATTTCCCCATCAGGTTGTAAAGTAGAGAACTGGTTCTCAAATTCAACCCGCGGACAAAGAGATCAGAGACTTAACTTCCTCGTAGAAGGCGACAGTAAATAGCAGAGAACTGGACCTAAGTTAAAATGCCGGATCCCTGACTTAGCAGCTGAGTAAGATTGCACATTAAAAAAAAAAAGTAGTATTAATTTTACATAAAAATGGAAATTATTCTACCTACCTTGCATGGTAGGTAGTATAAGAAAATAACATAAGGAAAGCACCTGGCACATGGTAATTTCTACATAAATATTTATTTCCCTTGCACTTTTAAATCACACCTGTTATTTGGAGAAATGTATTGTTAACTATGCATTTTTGTTCTTTTTAAAACTCTCTTTTTGAGTTAACACAAGGGATCATATTTTCAAATCTGATTCACATAAATAAAACCCTTGCCTGTTTGTGATCTTAAAGGAAATTGGGAGGGACAAACAAAATTGGGAGAAGTGGGACATCGAGCACCACTCTCTAAGTCCCTCCCTCCTGTGTAGGACACGTACTCTCTGACCAAGAGTAGACATGATCTCCAAGTGAGAGATTATCCCTTCACAGAGAAGGAGGGTTTTAGTTCTCTCCATTTTATACCATAGCTTATGTAACACTGTCTATGGAGCTTCAGTCATCATTAAACTATGGGTTTATTAAATATAATCCTAAGCCACAGGCATACTGTAGAGAACAGTCAATAGACAGAGATCCTCCTTTTAGTAAATATGATTATTCTATTACCTAGAACAGGGGTGGGCAAACTTTTTGTGAGTGCATGCAAAAACCAGCAAAATCTCTGACTCAAAATTCTTCTGCGTGCCAACCCTAATTTTTTGAGAACATGTTACTCCTACTTGATATCTCTTAAGGTGTATGTATGTGAAGAACCTTGAAGAAATAATAAAATTTATTTGAGCAACAAAAACACAGTATATGATGATGAAAAATACACTTATTTTTTAATGTATACATGTACACTGATAGTCCAACTTTATGACTCCGTTTGATATTATCAGTGGGACTTTTGCTGCTGCATCACGGATGACAGAGATTTTACATCAGGTTTATATTTCGTGACTTTCAGAGATATGCATGAGCTACTACTTTCATCTGTCAGGCTAATCCTATTACGAGACTTAACAAAATTCATCACTGAGAACAAAAATTCACAAGCGTATGTGGATGAAACCAAGACACTGGTCGGATCTAGGAAGGCAGGGAGAGTTAAGGCAGAGGCCTTAACTCTCTGAATTTGTCTTCCCCTCTTTCATCAATCCATGTCTATGGTCTTTAAGATTACTTGTTATGTAAAATTATTTATTTATCTAAGATGCACCTACACTGAATTTATCTGAAAAATAAAAAAGTCGATATTAAGAAAAAAATTGTAAATGGAAGATTATAAGAGAAGGTTTCACGTGTGAGCAAAAGTTGCTGGCGTGCCATGTTTGGCACGAGTGCCAGGGTTGCCCACCCCTGACCTAGAGGTTCATCCAGAAAATTGTTGACAAAAATATTAGATGAAATACCCTGCCATTCCTCCTTCCCACAGAAGTATCCCAATGGTTTACAAGTGCTTTAACTCCTTCTCTATACTTAACAAAAGCTTAAAACAACAACTGACACGTAGCCATGTAAATTCCCTCCTATTCCTCTCTCTGCATCTTCATGCAAATTTCTAATAAATTGATACTTGTCAAAAAATGGGAAAAGTGTTGGACAAGCATTCAGGAACAGAAATTCTTGTGCTTGGACTGACCTTGTACATGTTACTAAATAGCTACGAGGTTTTGTGAAGATTATATAAAATAAAGATAATGGAATCTAAATATTTCTTTCATGTTTTATCTGTTAAACTGGGATTATTCTTTTTCTGTGTATTCAGAAAGATTTGGAGAGTTATATATGAGTAATATCTTATATAATAATCCTATATAATAAAGAGGTAATATGCAAATTGACCATCACTCCAACAAACAAAATGGCCACCCCCATGTGGACACAAGATGGCCGGCAGGGGAGAGCAGTTGTGGGCGATCAGGCCAGCAGGGGAGGGCAATTGGGGGTGACCAGGCTGGCAAGGGGAGGACAGTTAGGGGCGACCAGGCTGGCAGGAGAGTGCAGTTAGGGGCAATCAGGCAGGCAGGCAGGCGAGCGGTTGGGAGCCAGCAGTCCTGGATTGTGAGAGGGATGTCTGGCTGCCCGTTTAGGACCGATCCCCCAGGGATCGAGCCTAAATGGGCAGTTGGACAACCCTCGAGGGGTCCCATATTGAAGAGGGTGAAGGCTGGGCTGAGGGACACCCCCCACCCTGTGCACGAATTTTGTGCACCGAGCCTCTAGTATAAAAATAATAAGATGTATAGAAGCATTATATATTATGCAAAATAAACTCACTGATTTTCATAGAGCAGTTTGCTAATTCATATTTAGTTCAATCTCCCCATTTTAGAGATGAAACAGTGAATCTTTAAGAAGTCAATAAAAATGCCAGAGTCATAGAATTAAGCTGATAGCTTTGATGTCCTAGTTCCTAATACAGAGATTCCTGCTCCTTTCTCTATATCAAACCAATGGATGTCAACAAAAATGTGCTTTTTATTAAACTATCTTAGTGCTCATTGGGTCTCCACAGGAGCATTATAAATAAAATCTTGTTCATTAAAATTTACTTACAGACAATTCTGAGGGAAAGCCTGGGTACAAAACACTTCCCCAGTAAAGGTGCTGCAAAAGCCTAGTGACATGTTGCTTGTCTTCTAATTAGCAGAATGGGACAGGTCTGTGTGTCTCTCTGAGGATCCATAAAAGATTACAATTAGTTGGTAAATTCAGATTATAAAGCACATTCTATAAGGAGATTTCAAATGGAATAGCTTTATTTTTATTCTCCTCTATTTAATCCTAACTAGTTGCCATCAAAGGTACAAAACATTTTTATTAAAATTTGAATTGCTTGTACAGATATTTATTCAGTGTTCTCATTTTCAGAGAAGTCAAATTGTCAGGAAATTTATAGAGGACCTTGGATAACCTAGGCCAAGAGATTTGGAGAATCGTCCTCAGAATACCCACTTCCACTTACAGTTAATAGCAAAGCCCCAGAGAATAGGAATGGTCATGAGATGATGAGTTAAGATGGGAAAGAGCAGCTATCATAACTAACATCATGGGCAGTACTTTATGTTCTGTCTTTTTTCTACCCACTTGTTTCTTTCTCTCATCTATAAATATGTTCATGTACCCTCTCTTATACAAAAACTAGAGGCCCAGTGCACAAATTCATGCCTGGGTGGGGTCCAGCTGGCCCAGCCCCAATTGAAGCAGATTGGGGCCAGGCCTGTCGGGAGGAGGAGATGGCGGGAGGTTGGCGAGCCAGCCTGCCCTGATCAGGGCCAATCAGGGCTGGGCTGGCTTGGGGAAGGGCCTGTGGGCTATTGGCTGGTGAACCCCGGTCCCAATTGGGGTGGGGGGCAATCAGGGGTCAGAGGTCGGGGAGAGAGGCCTCAGGAGGTTGGGCAGCCGGCCTTTCCCATGATTGGGGTGGGGGGGTTGATGTGTGCTGGGGCTCCAGGAGGTTGGCCAGCCGGCCCCAGCCCCTATTGGGGTAGGGGGCGATCAGGAGCGAGGCCAGCCAGGGGGAGGGACTGTAGGCTGATCAGGGTGGTGGGGGCCAATCAGGGGTGGGGTCAGCTGGGGGGGAATATGGGAGGTTAGCCGGCCGGCCCCATCCCCAGATCGAGCCGGTTTGCTGGCCGCAATGGGCATCATAGCCACTGGTTGTTCTGGTTGCTGGCTTTTTATATCTGTAGATTTCATAAAATTTACTTCTTACCCAAACTCTGATTTTTTTCTCCATTCATTTTGATGTTTCTAAACTTTTTAAAATAATAGTATAAGTCAGTGTTTCTCAAACTATAAGGTGCATCGTGATCATAAGGAGCTTGCTAAAATGTATACCTGATGAAATATGTCTGAGATAGGTAGGCTTGTACGATCACATTTCTAACAGGTTCCATGGCACACTTGAAGTGGGAAAAATTGAAATTGCATCATACAAAACTCTTATCACTTGATGTGGACTGAATGTTTTTCTCCCCTCAAATTCATATTGTGATGATATTTAGAGACAGGGGTTTTGGAAGGTAATTAGGGTTAGAAAAGGCTATGAGGTCAGGGTCTTCATGATGGGATTAACAGCTTGACAAAAAGGGTAAAAAATAGGAAAGCTCTTCTCCATGTGAGGATACAGCAAGAAGGTGGCCATCAGCAAATCAGAAAGAGGCTTCTCACCAGATACTGAATTTGCCAACACCTTGATCTTGGACCTCTCAGCCTCCAGAATTGTGAGAAATAAATGTCTGTTGTTTAAGCCACCTAATCTATGGTATAGGTTTCCCCTGCTATTAAAAAATAGAGCATTCCTAACAAAACCTCTCATAAGCCAAAATGGTGTTAAGCAAGCATGTTAAACTCTTGGCTAGTGGGCTGCATGTGGCCCACAATGAATATTTTTGCTGCCCAGCCAATATAATGGTATGTAAAAAACGTTTTAATAAAAACATTTTACACTATCCTGTTATACATAATTATTAATAATAAACTACAACATTTGCTAATGATTGGTTACTATAATCGTATTGCATTCATTCCCCTTATGTGCCTTACACACAGGTGCACCATTTCTCTCCACTAATACTAGCAGCGAATATTTTAGCAGCCGATTGCCACGTCATTAGTCTTGGACTGACTTGTTTGGTGTGAGCAACAGGAAATATTTCGCTTTCAGAGAACAAGAAAAATAGCTTTATTTTCTTATGCTTATTATTTTTTGCAGTTATTCAGTGTCTGGTAAGTCAATGTTCAGGAAAAAAATATGAATTTTTATTAAAATGTTCTATTATTTTATGTTAATGGTTACTCATTGATTTCAGCCCTTTGTATACAGCATGTCTCTATCGAGATAAACCTACATTTCTATGAAAATTGAAGCTTTTGTTTTTTTGTGGCCTACATAAACTTACACCTTGTTTATCTGGACCGTGTTAGCCTTTGAGTTCGACATGCTTTGTGTAAAGCAAAGAAGCAATAAATTACCATTATTTCATATAGAAAAAATAAAATGTGGGCATCCCCAGACCTCCCCCCGCCCCATACAAACCTACCTACCAAATCATTCCATATCAGATAACACATAAAACCCAAAATAACACTAACATATAGTAAAAGCAGCACTGTTCTCGCTGCTGTGAGTATGCACCATCTCTATAGCCACTCACTGTAAAATAAATGCTAAAGTTAATTTAGTAAAAGTGAAAAATCCTCTTTGGATTTCTTTTGGTTAGTGACAACAGATAGTAATGTAGATCTTTCATAAAATGTAGCAGAATAATGGGAACTTTCTAAAAGGAGTGGGAATATACATTTGGTTTTTTTTTACAGCAGCCTGAATCAAGACCCTCTTTACTAAATGACTGTCTAATCTTTCCCATTTCCAGTTTGCTCCTCAATGTCTTGCATCAAGTGCAAGAAATTAAATATAACATATTGAATTAAATAGAACATATCCCCAAATAATCTAATCTTTATTTATTTTTTAAAACATATTTTTTTTATTGTATTCAGAAAGAAAAGGAGAAGGAGAGAGAGACAGAAGCATCAATGATGAGAGAGAATCATTGATCAGCTGCCACCTGCACGCCCCACACTGAGGATCAAGCCCGCAATCCCAGCATGTGCCGTGACTGTGAATTGTACTGTAAACTCCTGGTTCATAGGTCAACTCTCAACCAACGAACCATGCCATGTAGGCACAAATAATCTCATCTTTAGATGTTCAATAAACATATTCTTCATATGCCTGTCCTTAGACATTTTGCATAATTATTATGAGCTTGGGATAAACTATACTCATTCTTAAAATAAACTTTAAACTTTAGAACAGTTTTAGACTTACAGAATTATTGCAGAGATAGCACAAAGAGTTATTCAATATTACATACCCAGTTTTTCCTATTATTAATATCTTATTTTGATATAGTAAATTTGTCACAGGTAATGAGCAAACATTGATACATTATGATTAAATAAATTCTATACTTTAATCAGATTTTCTTCGTTTTCCCCAATATAATTTTTCTATTTGACTATTGTATCTAGGATACCACTTCACATTTATTAATTATGTCTCCTTTAGCTCATTTTGGTTGTTACAGTTTCTCAGATGTTCTTTGTTTTTGATGACCTTGGCAGTTTAGACAATGACTAGCCAACTTGTGTAGAATATTTCTCAATTGGAAGGAAGACCACAGAGGAGAAGTGACAGCTGTCTTCACATCAAATCAAGGATGCACACTGTCAATATGAATGTTGATGTTAACCTTAGTCACCTGGCTAGGGTAGCACTTCTCAGTTTCTCTGCTGTAAAGTTATTTTCCCCCTCCTTCTCCATACTGTAATTTTTGTAGGAAAGTCCTTATGCATAACCCACACTTAGAGTCCCCCCTCTTTAAGGATGGAGTATCTGCATAAATTATTTGTAATTTTTCTGCCTCAGAGATTTAAAGTGCTTTTGCTATTGGTGAAAAGAGAATAGGTTTCATCTATACCTGATTTACATTACAGACATACCAACATTTTAAAAATATTATTTTTTTATAGTACTAAAGCTCTGCAATGACAAAAGAAGTGTAAATTAAGGACTTAAATATCCTGCTGTGATTGTGATGTGGGTTACCAAAAAGCAATATCATTTTTCACAACTGCAGAAGAAAATTTAGATAATCACTGAGGTTTTATGGGCACTATGTTTTACTTTCTGATGATGCCAGCTTTAAATACATATGGAATTGCTTATTTTTAAGCAGTGATGCATGGGTGTTTGGATAAAGGAAAGAACTAATTAAGTAATAGCTGCACAATTTTTTTAAAAAAAATTATCTACAAGTTATTGGTGAACAGGTGCTCTCTGGAGGAATGGATATCACATATATCAGAGCCTAATATCATATGGATCATCGAAGCCTGTTGTTTCAATCACGCCTCCTGCTTCAGAAAGGGCTATCTAACAAAATATGTGACTTTCCTTTTTTTAAAAAAATTCAGCAGCCACCTCACTCTGCTGGCCTATTTATTTGTTTACTGGGGACAAAATTACAGATGTCCCCCATTTCTCCTCCTTTGGCACCCTCCACCCAGAACACATCCTACCCCAGGGCTTTCCCATATTATTGTCTGTGTTCATGGGTTATATACATATATATCCTTTGGTTAATCTCTTCCTGTTCCTCTTACCCACCTCCCTTCTGAAATCTGTCATTTTGTTCCATGCATCCATGACTCTGGACCTATTTTGTTCATCAGTTTATTTTGTTCATTAGATTCGACATATAAGTGAGATCATGTGATAGTTGTCTTTCTATGCCTGGCTTATTTCATTTAGCATAATACTTTCAAGGTCCATCCATTCTGTCTCAGAGGGTAAGAGATCGAGCTGTTTCCAGATCTTAGCTATTGTAAATAATGCCGCTATTGTTCAGACAGACTTTTCTATAGATTATGCCAAAATAGCATGCAGGTCATGTCAGGAAAACTCTTCTGAATTTTAAACATATGCAACATTAAAAAAATAGTTTGTGGGATAGGTGTGGGTCAGTGTAGGGTGTATAGCACGGAAAACTTGGACTCAACTGTATTGGTTTCTCTACAAGATGGCACACATCAGGTTCCTCCCAACACACAATTTTTTTTCTAAAATATTCTATTTTTAAGGGAGAATAACAATTTCACCACTTTAACAAAATGCAGAATTATAACATATGTTTTATATTGAAGCAGAATTGTAATTTCCCTAAGCCACATTGAGCTACGTTTGCATCAATTTTTTTACAATTAATGTCAGAATTACACTGTATAATACAAATGGTTGTTCATATTATGCATTTAGATATGTAGAGTTTCATAAAACTTTTATCCCATAATATCTATCTCAACCAAAATTTTATACCATATAAAGATAAACAATTGAGTTAAAGAATAGTTAGGCTAGCATTTCGTATAGTTAACTAGATAAGATTGAGTTTCCTAACTAATACAATATGTATGCTGTGAAGTCCTGGAGGCAAACTTGGTAAAAATGCCTTTCTGGTAAGCTGTTTACAATAGTCTTATTTCTGTCCTGAAGTACGAAAAGGAATTGGAATTAATCTACTGGGAAATAGGAAACCAATGAAAGGCTTTGAGAATGTGAGTAACATGGACACATTATTTTAGAAATAAAATGACTCTGGCAGTGTTGTGGTAGTTGAAAAATAAAGAAAGCCTGGAGACAATTTTAGGAGTGAGAAATGTTGGAAGCACTAGAGAAGTAGGGAAGTGGATAGTTTTGTAAGATATAAATCTTAGTTCTTTAGGCTGGTAATAAAGACTCTCTCTACTCTGTTATAATACTAGTCTTTATTCACTATTCTCTCATTCATTCAACAAAGAACATAAATTATATGCCATATTAGAGGCCCAGTGCATGAATTCATGCATGGCTGGGGTCTGGCCAGCCCACCCGGATTGGGGCCGATGGGGCCGAGTCGGCTGGAGAGAGGGGCCGCAGGTGGTTGGCTGGCTGGCCCCACCACTGCTCAGTGTGTGGGGTGTTCAGGGGTGGGGCCAGTCAGGGGGAGGGGCCAGGGGCAGTTGGCCATTAGGCACCACCCCTGGTTGAACTCCCCTTTGAACTCCCATTCAAACTCTAGGTAGAGTGAACAATTTGCATATTAGCCTTTTATTATATAGGACTAGAGGCCTGGTGCACAAAATTCGTGCATGGGGTGGAGAGGTCCCTCAGCCCGGCCTGCACCCTCTCCTATCTGGGACCTCTGCTCTGCCTGCTGGCCTGATGCCCCTAACCGCTCTCCACTGCCTGCCTGAACACCCTTAATTGCCTCTGCCTCAGCCCCCAGACTGTGGCTTTGTCTGGAAGGATGTCCGGAAGATACCTGGTCTAATTAGCATATTATCCTTTTATTAGTATAGATTCTGTATAAGCCACTGGGGATATGACAAAGGAAAATAGGTAAACATTTCTTCTACCATAATGCTTACATGCCAAGTGGGAAGAAAGAGATGAAAAATTTAGTAAGTAATATGTACATTTTGTCAAAGGTCATAAATTTTATGAATAAATTAATATCAAGGAAGGGGGTTACTAGGAGAGGAGAATTTCAGATGGCTGATAACAAAGGTCTCATTGAGAAGAAGATGCGCTATCTTTAGGAAGTTTTTTAGAAGGTACCTGAAGCAGGTATGGAGGTAAAAAATGTAGATATCTGGGAAAGTAGTATTCCAGGCCCAAAAAGTAGCAGTTTCAAAGACCCTGAAGTACAAAAGGACCTGGCATAGCTGAGAAACAGTAAGGAGTCCTCTTTGGCTGGAATGGAGTTGGCATGGGACCATTAGTGAATTAGGTGAAATACATAATAGGGAAACCAGAAAATTTAGGGCCTCATAGACTTTCATAAAAATTTTGCATCTTATTCTAAAATAAGAAACATTTGAATATTTTAAAGCAGAGAAATAACATGATCAGCTTAAATTTTGAAAGGATCAGGGTGGGAGCAGAGACACCACTTGGGAACTATTTGAATGATACTGGAAAACTATGTTATCTTAGTCACTGTCTTTGGAATATAAACAATATAGTTTAAATATGGGTTTTGATAATTTGAATGTGGAATTTGAAAGAAAGAGAATAATCAAGAATAACTGCACTGTTTTTTGCTTGAGCAACTGGAAAAATGACATCTATTGGGATTAAAAAAAACACTGGAGAAGAAGGAGTTCTGGGTAAAAAAAGTCAACAGTCTTGTTCTGGACTTCCTTGTGGACAGTGATATATCCATTAGACTTTCATGTAAATGTATTAAGACTCTTGGATATAATGCTACAGCTGTGAGATTGGGTGAAATTACAGGAGAGTAAGCATAGGGATACAAGGTAATATATATACACCAAGCTCTGGGTATTCTGCTATCTAGGGGGTCAAGAAGATGAGGCTCAGTCAGAAAAGATATTGAGAAGAGTTAGACAGTGAGAGAGGAGAAACTGTGATGAAGGAAATTGAGAACATGAAAGCATTAACTTTGCTCTTAATAACAAATGATAAGGGATGATCATTTGAGTGAGCAGCTAAATGGAGAAAGTTTATTAAAAGAGAAAATGTCAGTCAGCTGAGAAACCAACATACTGAAATATAATCTAAACAAATATTAGAACCACCACAAATTATAAGAATCCATAAAATGAACCAAGTGTGATTCTAGAGCTAAAAATCTTCATAAATTTGACCCAGGGTGTGCAATAAGGAGAGGTTGTAATTGTAGTATGCAAACACATTAAATTAATTTTTGTTTGTTTGTTTTTGTTTATTCTAGAAGAAGATCTACAAGTAGCAGTGAGGAGCCAGGATGATTTTTGTCTCATCTCCATTAGGCAACTGGGGCTTCTTATTTCATCTCTAAATGGTATGAATGATGAGGGTAGCAAATTGGCAAACATCTGAGAGGGCTCTGGGTAAGCAATTCCTCCAAGGGAGGGCAAGACTTTGTAGAGCATGAATGTGAAAGGAAGATCCAGAGAAACTGATAAAAATATAAAGCGTTCATCAGTGGGTTCTAGAAAAGTGGAAAGTTCAGGAGATGGGAAGTAGAAGCAAAAAAAGTCAGCAAAAAGGATTTTTACAAATTTGTTGAGGTACGGGTCTGTGTAGTAAGAATTTCATTGGCTGACATAAACAGATAGAAACACTTCACCATCTTTAAATATTCTGAAATAATCTTCACTTGAAATGCATTTTACCATTTTGCATTGAGGCAAATACTATTTATGTCTCATTAACTTCACTCCTTTGGCTGTGCCATTTATTTATTTACTCATTCAAAATTCTTACTGAATATTTACTAGTGTCAGGCACTGTATAAGGAAGTAGTGAACAAAAAGTAATATTTCCTGTAGCCGACATGAGTGTGTCTGTTTGTATATCTTTTCCATTTATATTGTACAATTCAAAATAAAAAATGTCATATTTTGCAATATTGCCATGTCCTGTTTAGCTCCTATGAGTCAGTCCTGTATAACAACTAAGTGTTCAGTGGCTATTATGAAAAGTTTGAATGAATAGCTTTGATCTCTCTTGAAATGGGTATGTATCAAACAGAATATGCTTAGATAAAGAATATGGCCATGTTTACCTAGAAATGTCTTTTAGAATTTACAAATCATCCTTTCATAGTCCATCAGCATTTCAAAATTATTTTAGTGCTAATAAGGAAAAATGTTTTATATACTATGCATTTTTATTAATTTTTAAATGGTGTTTCCCGTCTTGAATAAAAGGCCAAAGGAAAATGATAATAGAGGGACTAGAATAAATTTTAATTAAGGAAAAGAGTTGAGTGGGGAAAAATTAAGGCATGAAAACAATGACACATTAAAAGAGCTACACTATTAAGGAACAATAAAATATAATTGAAATATTATTGCATTATTTTTATATCCACATTTACACAATTAACTGATGAATCCATCCTTCAAAGCAAGCTAAACAGCAATATCTTGAAAAATCTAAAACCTTAAAATTTGAGTGGGACCTCAAATTCTGGTATTTTCTCAACCACAAAAATGAGGAAAGATAAAATTGGGCAAAGCCACATTCCTAATAAATATAACATTAACCAAATGTCATTTAACATGGTTGGTCAATTCTCATGAAAGTATTTTTCTTTTTAACAGAAATAGTGAGGCAGATAATGAATGGTATGTCTTTAGAATTTATGGATATATTGACTTTTCCTTCAGGATTAACTCACTCACAGACCTATATCAAAGAATGATGGCGATAGAAGAGGACCTTCTATCAGTAATAGAAGAGTTGGCTTGAGAAAGACAAATGGAGATGGTGAGTCACAGCTGGGTTGTAAATCTCATCTCAGTTTTTTAGTATATTTATTATTTCCTCAATATTATACTAGATAATATATTTCAGGGAATGGCTCAGGAAGCACCATCCAAATTCTCAGAACTAAAGTTTTGTAGTAGAACCACTATTTAGATCCTTCAAAGTCAACTAACTTATCATCTCCCTGACAAGAACTATAAAGACAGACCAGAAATATGTGAACAGAAGATAAATAGGATCAGATATCCCAAATGATGAAATTCAGTTCACAGGCAATGAGAATAGATGAGATCGACTTTCTTATCTGGAACATATGGCATATGATTACTCTCCAGTAATCCACACAAATGTAGTAACAACATGGCATTAGTATTAATAACTTGCACTTTTTTTCATGTGCTTGAAATGTAAAGTGCTTTGATATAAATGATCATATCTAAGACCCATATTTTTCCTGTGAGGCAGGCAGGAGTATATTTTCAAAGAAGGAAACTGATAATGTTAACTATTAAAAGATTTCTCAAGGCCATTCAGCTACTAAATGGCAAAGCTGGCATCTGAACCAAACTACCTAGCCCTTTATCTTGTGTCATATGTGTTAATAGCCATTATGACCTGGGCCTGACTCAGGCTGCTCATCTGTTTATAGACTTCATTAAATACAGAATCTGTTCTACCACAATCATGCCCTTTCAAATTCATTAAATTATTAAAAAACAAAGCAGTCTTAAATAAATAAATGCATAATTAATAATTTTTAACTTGTAATGCTGTTTTTTGAAGTTCTTAAAATAATCACTATTACCGATGCATATTTTATATATTTGTTTTATAGCCACTAACTGCAGACTAGACAAATCAGGAAGGCATAACTGAGTATTTTAATGTAAATGATGTATCCAAAAAGCACATATTTTAAATATGAAACAACAGGTCCAACATACTTATTTTCATAAGTAATATGAACATAATATGAATAAAATTTTTAAAGATAGAGCTCTCAATTATATTCATGACTATTGCCTCTTTTTAAAAGTTACTTCACAAAATGTTATAAGGTTGAAAATGATGAAACATTTTGAAAAGCTTAGATTGTTCTATAAAAAGTAGGCATTGCAACTATAATTACTATTTCTCTTCAAGCTCATTTATGCCCTTTGAAAAAAGGTGAGATTGGTGGCCAAACTGAATCAGTGAATATGGTCTATTGATCTCCATGTTTCATCCAACACTTCCACCCCTCATTATTTAAATCCACAACAAGCAACTTTGTAGTGCACAGCCAGGGTTACACCAATTAGAGTCACTTTGTAATCCATGGTGTGTGAAATAAGCAACTGGGGTACTTATAAAAAAGTTTACTGAAAGCCTCCCAAAGCACCTGGCATGGAAACATTTAAAATGTTAGAAAAGTTCAGGGAACCAAAGTTGGTATTTTTATGGAATGTTTAAAGCAAGACATCAATATTTTAGTGGACTGAGCTGCTCAGTCATCTGAAGTTTATGACTTGGTTCAAAACCATTTATCTAGTCAGAAGCTCGTCCTAAACTATAGTTTTATATTTCTGTTATCCAATGCAGGAAAGAAGTATTACCGATTTTCTGTTTGAAGGGTTCTGTGTCGCTAAAATAGTTAAAGAATGTGAAGATTGCTGGAGGTGATTAATAAAACCAACATAAACCAATAAAACCAATATAAATATGTGTATTTTACTGAGAATAATCATTTACTTTTCAGCAATCTCAAAATTGCATGCTTTTAAGTATTTCCCCCCATGACCAAAATAAGGACTTTTACTGAAACCACATGAAACAAAGAAAGAAGGTAATAAATATTAATAGA
Organism: Myotis nattereri; assembly: GCF_964212035.1. Classification (NCBI taxonomy): domain Eukaryota; kingdom Metazoa; phylum Chordata; class Mammalia; order Chiroptera; family Vespertilionidae; genus Myotis; species Myotis nattereri. The sequence continues at coordinate 28,535,509 of NC_138077.1, read as the reverse complement.
GCTGTTTACATGGTTCTGCGGCCGAATTTATGCTTGCAATAATACAGGTACACTCTCCAAATTGCTAGCAAGGGGAAGAAATGGGATTTATTAATGTCTGCAATTTCAAAGCGCTGCTCCAGATTTTACTCAGGAAATTATTGCTTAAAATCAATGGAATGTGTAAGGCTGTTTTCCTTTCACTTCTGTCCTGCATCCTTATTTCTATTACTCCTTTGTTTTAAAAATTCAAGCTTAAGCAACTAGCTCCTTCATAGTATAACACAAAAAAACCACATTAAATTACATTAAAAAGTAACCTTTGGCTAAGATATTAGGTAATGCTAAGGTATCAATGTGAATACTGTGCTACTATAACAGGGAAAATCCCTTTATAATAAAGTAATCTTCTTAATTTTATTAGAACAAGTCTTACTGAGAACCAGAGCACTGTTGTATCACAAGAGCCTGAAATAGTGGCAAGTATAAAGTAGGTGCTTAAGAAAAATTTGTGAATGAATTACTGAATAATTTTGATATGTTGACTATGACTTGAGTTTACAAATAAGGAAGTATAAGACTGTGAAATTCGCTTTACATTTTCACCAAAGTAATGTACCAGCACCCCAAACACAACATGTCTAAAATAATCAAACTTACTATTTTCTTTTTCAACAGCTTCATTACTCTTAAATCCCTATTTGATGAATAATATCATATGCTGCTTACCACTCTGGTTTAAAATCTCTGTTCATACATTACTTCATATCATTTTAGCCTCCTTAAAGGCCTTGCCTGTCTAGTCTAAATATTTTTAAATTAGCCATGAAGTCTCCAATCTCATTTGCCACTCTTGGACCTGTGCATTTAAGATATTTTGTCCTAACAAGTGTAAGAGGTTTTTTATATTTTCTCTTTGCCTTCAATTTCTATTCTTTTAAAACCATCCTGAGATTATAGGAATTGTAATTTGTATCAGTTTGCACTAGGTGATGCTGAATATATAGAGACAAGGAAACTACTAAGATCATGCAAAATAAAGATATAAATTTATATTTCTTGCACATATAAGGAGTCAAGAAGTAGACTGTAGACCATCATGATTACACACTAGATTCTTTCCATTCTGGTGCTTTACTAAACTTCAGGTGCCACATCATAGTCCAAGGTTGCTGAGTGAGCTATAGCTAACATGATTACATTCAAGCGAGCAGGAAGTTAGAAAGAAAAGATGAGTGCATCCTTGAAGAATATTTTCCTGATTGAGATCATTGGCCAGAACATAGGCATGTGGTTACAATTACTCCACATGGTCTGGGAAATGCAGGATGCCCAGGAGAAAATGGCTACAATCTCTGCTGAACCAAATGTTTACAACACACCTGTACCTCTGATGTTAATATTCTCATTTTCTGAAGATGAGACATCCTTGGAGAGGTGAAAGAATTCTACAATTTCGTGGTCTTCAGTTCATATTTGCTGCTTTCTGCTACTTTATGTCTCTTTTTGCACTACTATTCTGCTCCTTTCAGGCAGGGACTGGCACTTAAGCTTTTTAGGTTATCAATGAAAGCTTGATAAGTGGAAAAATCATTGGTCAAATGTAAGGGGAGTGTTTAATTGTGTCTTAGAACCTGATAATTCTAGTCCAGCATCAGGGAATAACTAGTTTTTACAAATAATATTTACTTCTTCACTCATATATCATTATCAAGAAACACATTTAATACTCCAAATCTCTCGCCTGCTAATCAGAAACCAAAAACCTTTAAGATATGTTAGTATGATAAGAAAGAAAGGTTTGGTAGAATAAAGGTTGTTTTTCTTATGATTTCCAACAAAAATGTTAGCTATCCAGCCTTCTTTCTTTCTTTTTGGTCAACAGCATATTTTGAGCTTTGAACAAAGAGAGAAATATTGCCAGATGTGTGAAGAGGTTCATAGCATTCAAAATTGAAGAAGAATGAATTGAACAAGGATCACGGTAAAAAAAAAAAATCTCATGATTCATATACATTCATTACCTGGAGCAATCAGAAGGCAAGTATACCTGTTAGTCACTAATTACAGTATTATTGAAAACTTGGGGAAAAAAATATTCCGTTGTAATAAATTTATACAAATAAACTCCATAGTCCTAGCCAGTTTTGTTCAGTGGGTAGAGCATCAGCCTCCAGACCAAAGGGTCCTAGGTTCAATTCTGGTCAAGGGCACATACCTGGGTTATAGGCTCCTCCCCGGCCCGGACCCTGCTCAGGGCTCTTGTGCAGGAGACAACCCACCAATGTGTTTCTCTCACATCAATATTTCTCTCTGTCTTTCATTCTCTCTTCCACTTTTCCTAAAAATCAATGGAAAAATATCCTCTGGTGAGGATTAACAAAAACACACAAAAAACAAATAAACTACATATAGCTGAGTATTTTTCAGTTTCTTGTTCTGTCCATCCCCTGTCAAAGTATGGGTTAGCCTGCATTTGTTGGTATTAATTTGTAGAAACCTCTAATTCAAGAACCTTTTTACCCATTACTTATTTCTCAGCCTATGCTCTAGGTGCTGCTATATGCCACATTGCTCATTCGAAAGGAAGCAGTTTTATCTTCTTCACTAATTAACTAATCATTTTCCTTGTCTAGAAGGAGTGATGCTTTACTAACTTACAGCCATATTTTTTCATATAGAAGAGACAGATAATTGGTAACACTTAAGAACACAGGTAATTAAACAACTTGGTTGAATGCCCAAGTTGCTTAATTTGCTAGAAGTCATTAACATATAGCACTGCTTTAATTGATTATATTTAAAAATTTTTAAATTGTGGCAGAGTAATTGTTTCTGGGTCTTTGTAATTATTCATTTCCCTGTGTATTTGACTTTATATTTAATTGGCAGTAGAATAGTTTGTTCTTTGTAATCAGATAACCAACTTATATTTGTGTACTTAATTTATTAACTCATTCTATTAATTTGTTCAACAAATATTATATTGCAACTATCTTTTGCAAGACACCATTTTAGGTTTAGAAAATGAAGATGAATTTCCTATCCATACCTGGAGTGTTGGGAGAAGGTATGGGAATGATTAAGTACATCTGAAATGGAAAGTAGAATAAAAGGGATTTTGATAAACTGCTAGGAGAACACAAACTTTTTCTGATAGTTTCTAAAACATTTCACCAAACATAAAAATTTTGTTTTGGCACTGAAGACGAGTAAATGTAGTCAGATGGGGGATTTGGTTACAGCATTTTATTCAGAAAGCATGTAAAGGTGAGCCCATAATGCATCAAATACTGAGGAAAGGGATCAGATGTGGCCAGAATGTGGGGTATGTGACAGTGGAAAGGATTTTATCAAGATTCGGGAATAATTCACTTTATATTATGTTATGTGATCCTCACCATCCATCAAAATAACCAGTGCTTAAATGTCACAAATGCTGCCTACAACGGCTTTTCTACAGCCATATTGTCCTCAATTGCCTCTCTTACAGTTGTCACTGTAACTAATTCCCAAATCCTGCCCCTGGTTCCAAGTCCCTGATCCCAGATTTGGAATTACATTTCTCCCTTAATTAATTGAGCTCTTTTGAGCAACTGCAGAGTCTGGCTCCACAGTATTTAGAGAAATTCCTTAAAATTAGATTAAGTCTTTCCTCATTACATTTTTTTTTTTTTTGTAGCTGAACATGAATATATGACTTGAAGTGAATTTGCCTGAGGTGTTAAAACCAAAGTCACTTTTTCAAGTAGACTTGAATAAGTGTCCCTAAATAAGACATGCCCTCTGATCTCAAGTATGTTCCTTGAATTTTCATACTTCTATTCTCACAGTCTCCAACTGGTACCTATCTTTCTTTTTCCGAAGTGTGTGTGTGTGTGTGTGTGTGTGTGTGTGTGCGTGCGCATGCGCGCACACACACACTATATTTCTATGGTCAAAGAAGCAAACCTTTAATCAGTATTCTCTATGTGGCATCACTTAGTAGGCACACTTACAGCCCTTCTATTTGTTTTTCTAATGATGTCTTTCTTGGGAGGTAAACTGGCATAAGTTCAAATCAAATAGAAGTGGGCTTCCACATCAACCCTGCCATGTACTTAATTTGGGATTTTATGCAAGTTGTTTAGCTCTCTGATCCTCAATTTCCTCACCGGTGAAGTAGAGATCCTACCATGCAGTGCTTTTGTGAGGAGTTAAACATAGAGTCCTTAGCACAATGCTGGCCGTCTCTAGACACACAACAGTACAGCTCTTAGGTTTCAAATTATGATTATTATTTTACACCTCCTGTTCTACTTTCAGATGATCCATTGCTGCTTGATATTTCCATTAATCATCTCTGTACTATCTTAATGTAGCTAAAATTTATTGTGTTCCTTATATCAGCCAGTGTTCTGACAGGAAAATAACACTCGCACTGTACATTTCAACAAAGAACTTTGATAGAGAGAACTGTAGGTATGGAATGTTGAAAGAGTCAAAAAGGAACAGTGGAGTAAGAATAGCAAGGAGCAGTTCTTACCCCCGGGGAACAGACAGGATTACTCAGAACTTGGAATCTTGGGTGAAAGACACAGTGAAGCTGGAACTCAGTCAGACCTTTGAGGAAGGGCGCTGCCAACTGCTGCTGCTAACATGTCAGAGGAGATGAGAGAAGAAGAGAAGGGTGCAGTCAAGTGTCACAACTGCCTCCCATTTCCCTCTGGTGCCTTCTACTGTCAGAACCTGACCAAAAACTAGCAGCCCAAAGAGAAATGTGGTTGGCAGAGTCCCAGCTGCAGCCTAACAAAGTGCTGTCCACATGGGTGGATTTAGAGCCGATAAACGATAGGCGAAGGGCCAGTATGGTCACATGTCTGCCTACTGAACATCCATACACAGCCTTCTACATATATTTGAACTTCAGTGTAACTGTGATTATGGCACTAAGCTCCTACTAACGACATGTAACTATCCTAAGTCAAGTGAGGAGGAGCTTATTCTCTCCCTTTTAAAAAAAGGGGGACACAAAGTCCCCAAGGTCATGGATTCCCATGGAAATTGCTAAAGACAACAAGAGGGATCCTGAATCATCATAACCCCACATGCGGCCTGTTTCAGAGAAGACTAAACGTACACATATCAGAGATTTTTTTTAAAGGTTTTTGTAGGAGTAGAGGTTGCTCTGGAGAATGATGAGATGCTTTTCCTGTACCCAGACCCACATGAAATGGAGATTAGACATAAAATGCTTTTCTTCTGAATGTCCAGTTCAGACGCTCTCCTCATTGCTATCAGCACAGGACTAGTGATTTCATAGAAGACATTAGCCTGTGTAATATAGTATGAGTTCCTGTCTCTGAGTTTTGCTATTTGAGGAAGTCCTGTAATGGCAGCCTGGTGTAAAAATGATGCCCTAGACACCAAGAAGAGAGTGGGTTTCAAGTATGAAAGGCTTATTATTGGAGTCAAAGGCTGTCTAGAGCTAAAACGAGGACTATAAGCAAACACTTGATTTAGCACTAAGGAGGATTTGGGGTTTTTTATTGAGAATGGTTTGCAAGTAACCAGAAGAAAAAGGATTCAAACCTGAATCTCATGCTTCTTTCAAATTCCCATCTTTCTGTCAGAGGCGCTTTGCTAGCCTTTTATTTACTGATTATAAACTAAGGTTCAAAGAGAGTTAAGCAATTACCTAAAGCAGTGGTCATGAAATTGACTGGCCAAATCCAGCTCAATGTACCTTCAAGCTAACAATGATGTTTACATCTGTAAATGGTTACATTTAAATGACTCTGTAAGTACTTTCATGATATCTTTGATTTTGGTTTTCACCCTCATAGCCAAAAATGCTAACTACTGGCCCTTTACCGAAAGGCTGACTTCTGGTTGGCTTTTCTGAAAGTAACAAAAATAAGATAAAGGTCTTCTGATTGTCCACTCCATCTACAAAACTAAGCAAACCAATAGAACAAACCACCAACTCTCTAACAATTAAAATTACTTCTGTGAATGAGCTACATATTGATGCAAAATATAATTAAACATCATGAAAACCAAAATATGATTACAGCTTCATTACAGAAATTTAAAAACTTTTTTAGAATAATTTCTGGGGTTAATATTCAATTGTGTTGTGCTATTTAAAAATCAATAACCTGCTTTAAATCAGATACAATTTCAAGATGATATATTTCTGGCTGAATGATATCTCAACTGACTTACATATACACTGAGTAGCCAGATTATTATGACCACCTGATGTTTGTAGACAAATTAGTTATAATTTCATGCTGAAGTTGCTAGAGGGCCAGATCATTATAAACGTCTGAATAGTACAACATACCTAAGTATCATTGCTGATCAAGTTCATTCTATCATGTTGTTGGCATTTCCCAATGGAGATGGCTTTTTCCAACCAGACAATGCGCCATGCCACAGTGCTTGTATTGTGCAGGAGTGGTTTTAAGAACATGAGGGAGACTTTACCTTGCTTAGGTGGCCCCCACAATCACCAGATCTCAATCCAATTGAGCATTTGTGGGACGAAGTTAAAAGAGCCATCAGGCAGCTGGTTCCACAACCATCAAATCTCACAGAACTGTACAGTACTATTCATCAGGCATGGTGTCAGATTCTTCGCATCACCTTTTAACATCTCATGGAGTCAATGCCAAGAAGAATTGCCACAGTTTTGAAGGCAAAAGGTGGCCCAACAAAGTACTGATGGGTGGGGGGCTTATAATTATCTGGCCACTCAGTGTATAGGCTGGGTAAATAAAGATTTTGACTTAATTTTGATAACTTATATGCAAATTATTTTTTATCTTCAGAGATAGGAAAAGGAAAAAAAGTTTTTATTTCATGACATGTATTTGTATAAAATTGTAAAATATATTCAATGACTCTCCTAGTTCCTCTACTTGCAATATTGGTAGTTTTAAAGTAAATATCAAGTTATTAAATTATTCACTGTGGTGAGACATTTAATACGATGGGACAATTAATGAATAATAAACCTCATTTCTTCTCTGTCTCACACAATAAAATAGACATGTGGAGAAAGGAACATTTCACCCTAGAGGCATAAATATTAGTCTTAACTTCTCTTTTAGTAGCTGCATAACAAGATTTTATCTCATTGATTGTATGTCATGAATTGTAAAATTGAGATATTGAGGGAGGCAGCTGGAAGAGTTGGCCACTGTGGTGTTAATACACTCCATTAGAGGTTTATTTCAATATCAAATAAAACAATGCAAATGAAATTATTTTTAAAAGTGTATACCACCATAGCAGATGAATTTTATCTAAGAATAATAAGATAATTGGTTGAATTAAAACAATATATTTTACAGATATATTTGTCATGGTGAATGCAGAATTGAAGTTTTGATAGAAAGCTTTCATAAAAGTAAAAAAAAATATTTTTATAAAGGTTGTGTATAAAAATGATCTTTTCAAAAGATTAAATTTTTCTATCTCATATTTCAAGCAAAATGTAATTTCATTTTACAATGAAATTCGAACTGTGAAAATAAGTCAAAACCTAAAACTTTAATTCTGTTCAAAACTAAATGAAAAAAAAAGTATTTGAAAATTTGAGTCAGTAAAATCACGAGGAGCATGAGCAGTATAATATATTAGTATGTAAGTGTTTATAAAATATGTCTAAAAAGGTAGACTTATTTTTGTACAAAATAAAATAATAAGTATATGATAGTGAAAAAAATGAGTAGTTCAGTTAAACACTAATTGATACCTGTTAGATAAAATAAAAACATCTGTTTCAACGCATACTATTTATTGATATTTAATTTAAATAACCTTATAATATTAATCAAAATTCAAAGAAATACAATATCCTTTAAAGAAGGAAATTAAGTAGCTTGAGGGTATTGTTAGTAGGGACTATGTAGGTGTCTGAACAGAATACAAAGACAACTAACCATGCTTCATTTCTTTAATCATGTGGTAACAAAGATAACATGTTTACAAATATCATTTGGATGTGGACTTTTATAGCATGGGGAGATAACATGGAGAGGGTTGGTGGTAGGAAAGACATACCACTTTAAGGAATTAACAAGTGAAGAAAAAGACATGATGAAATACGGATTTACTGATGTGACTTGTCTAAATCAAAAGAGAAAACAAGTTAAAAAAAATTGTGTAAGAATGCAAATTCAAGTTTGTCTATTTAAGAACTTCTGGGTTACTATAGGTCTCTTGTTTGCCCTGCTGACTATTTGTCCATTTTAGGGTAAATAAATCAGGATTTGCACTACTTTGCCTGTAGTATCAAATTAATTAATTCATATATGAGATTAAAGAACTCAGATTCCTAAGAGGCAAAAGGACAGACTGAGACACCTAGGATGGTTGAAAGTGGCACTCAAAAATTACTGACCAATCTCTTCTGTAATATCTTTGAAATCATATAAATAGTAACTTTCCATTTTGGTCATAGCAAGTACTAATGCAAAATCTTACATACATAGGAAAACAAATAGCTCCCAAATTTTACATGACTAACTTCACTAGATTAAGAAAGACTTGTATTGTCCAGCCTGTGTGGCTCAATGGTTGAGCATGGACCCATGAACCAAGAAGTCACCAGTTAGATTCCCTGTCAGGGTATGTGCCTGGGTTATAGGCCGATCCTTGGTGGAGGACATGCAGAAGGCAGCCTATTGGTGTTTTTCTCCCATTGATGTTTCTATCTTTCTATCTTTCTCCCTTCCTCTCTAAAAATCAATAAAAATTCATAAAAATAAAATAATAAAGAAATACTTTTGTTGCCCTGGCTGTATCGCCCAACTGGTTGGGCATCCTCCCATGCACCAAAAGGTTGTCAGTTTAAGCCCTAGCCAGTATGGCTAAGTGGATAGAGCATCAGCCTGCAGACTGAAGGGTCATGGGTTTGATTCGGGTCAAGGGCACATGCCTGGGTTGCAGGCTCAATCCCCAGTAGGGGGTGTGCAGGAGGTAGCCAATCAGTGATTCTCTCTCATCATTGATGTTTCCATCTTGCTCTCCCTCTCCCTTCCTCTCTGAAATCAATAAAAATATATTTTTGAAAAAAGATTGCCAGTTTGATTCCCTTTCAGCGAACTTGAACCCTGGCAGGAGTGTGCAAGAGGCAGCTGGCTCACATCAATGTTTCTCTCTCCCTTCCACTTTCTCTAAAAATCAATAAAGAAAAATAAATAAATAAAAAAGAAAGACTTAAAGTTAAAGAACATTGAACTTTAGTTCTTAGCCATGAATTTATGTTGAATAATCTTCTTTGTCTGTAAGTCAAATAAAAAATTAAAATTTTGAAGTAGTTCACCATCTTTGAAATTTCAAAAAGGAGCTCTTAAAACAGGGAGGCTTTTGTGAAGTCAATAGCAACACATAATGCAGTAACCAGGACATGGCTAGTTGGAGAGAAATCAGTATTATCAAGTTATTGGCTACTGAAAGAAAAAGGTGGTGTTGTCAACTTCCTTGATAATTTGCTTGAACATTGTAGGTGAAACTTCAGAGAAATTTAAGTAGATGACATTATAATGTGACAGCTACATCTTTTCTCTCTGTTCAAAGCTACAAATGAGCTCAACCTTCCTCAGGTTATATAATTTAACATTGGCTATTATTTCTTGTTTAATAAATAGAATCAGCAATGTCCTGGAACACTGCAATGAGAATGGTTTTGTTTTTGGACAAATCAAGGGGTCAAATTCCAGCTTGTTTAATGTCAGTCTTCTTATTATTTAAATTTCAAAATAGCTAAGGCTTAAATGTAAAGTGGTGCAGAATCCTTTTTTTTTTTTTTAAATCTGTGTGTCATAGGCAAGGGACTGGACGTTCAAAATAAGTTATAAAAATAGGTATATGAGCCGAAACCGGTTTGGCTCAGTGGATAGAGCGTCAGCCTGCGGACTGAAGGGTCCCAGGTTCGATTCTGATCAAGGGCATGTACCTGGGTTGCGGGCACATCCCCAGTGGGAAATGTGCAGGAGGCAGCTGATCGATGTTTCTCTCTCATCGATGTTTCTAACTCTCTATCTCTCTCCCTTCCTCTCTGTAAAAAATCAATTAAATATATTAAAAAAATAGGTATATGAGGAAAAAGGAGCAAAAGAGGCAGTATAAAATAAAATGTTTTATCACTTGAAGGAAATCAATTAATAGTTAAATACACATGGTTTGAAATCTCTATCAAAAGTCATAGACTGTCAGATTGGGCTGAAAAATAAAACCTACCTATATATTGTATATAAGAATTACACTTGGACAAAATAAACAACATAAACAGTTAAAAGAAGAAATTGAGTTTTTGTGCCCTTTTAAATTTATTGATTATAGAAAAACTAGTAATACAGAAGCTTCATGTTTTTTTTTTTCTTTTTCTCCTGAAAAATTTTTATTGTTATTTATTTGATGTTTTCTAACTAAAGCTAGGTATAATGCCAGGGTATTTCTAAAATTCATTTCTAGCAAGTGGGAACTCTCAAGTGGTATACATTGATGAGAATAATTATTACATATTATTCTACTATGTATTTTGCCTGGTATTTGTTTGGTGTAAAATTATTTAATAATAATTTTATATCACTTTTAAAGCCACAGAAAAATTTTTTATTTTATTTTATTTTATTATTATTTTTTTAATTGCTTAAAGTATTACAAAAGGTATTACATATGTGTCTTTTTTTTTCCCCGCCCTTGACTATCTCCTGGCCTCCCCCACCCCCCAGCGTCCCATGTCCATTGGTTATGCATATATGCATGCATACAAGTCCTTCGGTTGATCTCTTATACCCCTCCCTCCTGCCCCCCAACTTTCCCCGGCCTTCCCACTGCAGTTTGACAATCTGTTTGAGGCAGCTCTGCCTCTGTATCTATTACTGTTCAAAAGTTTATAATGGTCTCTATTATCCATGAATGAGTGAGATCATGTGGTATTTTTCCTTCATTGACTGGCTTATTTCACTTAGCATAATGCTCTCCAGTTCCATCCATGCCGTTGCAAATGGTAGGAGTTCCTTCTTTTTTACAGCAGCATAGTATCCCATCGTGTAGATGTACCACAGTTTTCTAATCCATTCATCTACTGATGGGCACTTAGGCTGTTTCCAGATCTTAGCTATGGTGAATTGTGCTGCTATGGACATATGGGTGCATATATCCTTTCTGATTGGTGTTTCTGGTTTCCTGGGATATATTCCTAGAAGTGGGATCACAGGGTCAAATGGTAGTTCCATTTGTAGTTTTTTGAGGAAACTCCATACTGTCTTCCATAGTGGCTGCACCAGTTTGCATTCCCACCAGCAGTGCACAAGTGTTCCTTTTTCTCCGCATCCTCTCCAGCACTTGTCGTTTGTTGATTTGTTGATGATAGCCAGTCTGACAGGTGTGAGATGATACCTCATTGTTGTTTTGACTTGCATCTCTCGGATGATTAGTGACTTTGAGCATGTTTTCATATGTCTCTTGGCTTTCTGAATGTCCTCTTTTGAAAGGTGTCTATTTAGGTCCTTTGCCCATTTTTTGATTGGATTTTTTATCTTCCTTTTGTTAAGTTGTATGAGTTCCCTATAAATTTTGGAGATTAGGCCCTTATCAGATATGACATTGGCAAATATGTTTTCCCACACAGTGGGTTTTTATATCACTTTTAAAGCCACAGGAAATTTTTAAAAAATATATATTTTATGGCCACTTTTGAATGGCATTCATAGGAACCTTCACATCCTATTTTACTTACTGGTATTTTAAATTAGCTTTTTTATTCATATTTTCACATGTTATATTTTTAATATTAGAAGTCAGATAATTTCTGAATGAATGGATTAAAGTAGAATTACCAGAGAGGGTTGCTCTTTTTTTTTTTTTCCTGACTCTCACTCATATTTTGGCCTTTCTTCTTTACTGGAAATGAAGGTGTTGTATTCTAAGGTCCTGGGTAAGATATGGACAAAGCACAAAACATAGACTGACTAATTGACACACTTGTTGTAGTATCTGATACTAACAAAGACCATAAGATTTTCTATTAATAAACCTCATCATTATTTCTATTTTTTTTCTTACTTATATGCAGTAAAGTTTACCATTTGTAGGATATGGATCTCTGTTTTGATAAATACTTAGAGCTGTGTATCCTCCTTAGTAGTCATGATTCAAACAGGTCCAGCTCCCAAAAATTGCCTTATGTTGATCTTTTATAGCCAACTCCTCATTCCAATATCAAAACCTGGCATCACTGTCCTGTTTTCCACCCCTCTAGTTTTGTCAGGTCTATATATCTTAGACATGAAATTCACTCTATATCAAGATAAAATTATTTAAATAAGCATTGGCAAATGTTTTGTTTCCTAGGCTTTTGTTTGGAAACTTTTGGAAGTTATTATTTTTTCATACTCAAATTTCAATAGAATCACCTAAAATAAAAGCTTAGAGAGTTCTCTTTTTTATTTTTCATTTTATGATGTATTGGTCTTTGTCATACTGCCCATGGGCACAAATGACCTTTAAAGTGTTTATTGAGTACCATGAACACCCAGGAGTTTAACTCATATTTGTGAACTAGAACTGAAACATGTGCTTCCTACACCACTAAGGTCCTGACGCTTTGATTGTTTTCAGATAGACCCAGGTAGATTTGAGCTTTGCTTCTTATTTGAAAAAAAAATACAACACATTAGGGATAAGCTAAGATAAATGTTCTGAATTATTCTAGATGTTTAAAAATATCTCTGTGGTATTAAAAATTTGTAATTTTGGTGGGAGGAGAATCAGGGTTATAAGAAATGATAACTTTTCTTTAGTGAAATCCTTTTATTTTTAATTGAATTTATTGGGGTGGAATCTCTATATATATAAGCCTAAGCGACCATGACGACCTAAGGACTGAAATGACTGGAATGACCAGTTGACCAGTTGCTATGATGTGCACTGCCCACAAGAGGGCAGATGCTCAACGTAGGAGCTGCCCCCCTGGTGGTCAGTGTGCTCCTACAGCCAACCTCCCGTGGCAGGCCAACCACCCTTGGTCCCTCCCCTAGGCGGGCCGGTCCCCATCGGCCCCTGGTGCTAAACCATTAGTAGATGACCTGCTTCTGGGTTGGGGTTTCTTATGTAACAGAGCAGCTCTCTCGCTGCAATCTGTTGAAAGTCAGCATTGGACACAAGGGTTTGTCTCATTCCGTCCTCTCCCTTCCCTGGGGGCCACCCGCCTGCCACAGTGTGGCTCTGCAGTGAGGGAAAGAGGACGGGGGGAGGCGAGAAACCGTGCGATGGCAGGGCGGCATCAGTGTCCAGTGTCTGTTTCTCCTGTGCCCGGCCTGGCAACCATCGCCTCCTCTCCCAACTCTGACGGGGCCTTCAGGCCCCTGACTGGGACGGGGAACCAGTGGTGGGTGGCGGCAGACATGGCCCCTTTCCTAGGGGGGCCGAGGGCCAGCTCGAATTCATACACTGGCCTCTAGTTGTTAATACGATTATACAGGTTTCAAATGCACATTTCTGATACAAGATTATCATATTGTATTGTGTGTCCACTACCCAAAGTCAAATCATCTTCTGTCACCATTCATTTGGCCTTCTTTACCCTTTATTCTCTTCACCCTTCCCTCTGATAATCACCTTACTGTTGTCAGTGTGTATATTTCAGTTTTTTATATCCCACATATGAGTGAAATAATTTGATTCTTTTTAGATGAAGATATTACTTCGATACAAAATAGCAGAAAGAATTGTTGAAAATTTTTTTATTGTGAAAAATAGTTAGAAAATTGTTTATCAAAACAAAACAAAGGAAAAACACTATCAAAATGTTAGTTACTAGATTTAAGTCAGCCACTATGATCAATCCATCTGATTGTATATTTGAATTTAATATATGGCTGTTTTTTAAAATATAGACTGATTTAAAGTTTATCAGGTCAGCATACTTAAACTGACTTTTTATTTTAATATGTGATATTAAACATTATGATGATTCACATATACATGATACTCTATTCTAATTCTATATATTAATTTTAGCTAAGAAATTACTCCTTTAAGCTAATAAAAAGCTTTATGTTCAAGGTTCAATTTCTTTTTTCATTCTACAAGTATATAAGGATGTTTCTAAAGTTATATGTATGTGCTGAGCTATTATCAAAATAAAATGCATAATTTCTTTGGAAATAAAAGAAAATAAATGGAGGAAAAAGAACATTGTGCTCAGATATTCAAAGCATTATCCTTATGGGATAATTTCAACAAATTTTCTGCACTGTGGGATTACAACAGAAATCAATACCAGTGTATAGATCTGAATTTCCAATATTCAGTTTGAGAATTCTGGCATCTTGTGATTCAAAAGACCAATTACTGGAAATGAGTAAACACGTTCTCTTTGTAAAAAGATGCTATTCAAAGTGTCCAATAGGAATATACAAAGGACAATCTAGCTTTGAGATATCAAAATGTTTGTAACTATAAAATCAATTTGCTGCTCTAGTAGTTTATTTACAACGAAGTATGAACAGGAATCAGATTGTTGATTCCTTGCTAAACTGATAACACAAAATTACTAGTGCAATTATACAGAAATCTGTTTCTGAGAGAGTAAGGAGAAAAATTAGCTGAGGAACAATTGACTCAATGATTGCTTAGAGAGCTGGCCTACATTTTCCCCCATCTGTAGCTTCCATTTCTCATGAGCAGTGTGGTTCTATCGAATCTGTGACTGTTGCATGCAAAACAAGAAACGAGTTGGAGAGCTGGCTGAGAATTGTTAAAATTATTAATCACAGTTAAGTCTTTTTTATCCTTTAAATTTTTCTTTGATCAATGTATACTTTAAATTTCCTTAATATCCCATTTCCTTGGAACATCAATTTTGGTTGTTTAAAACTTTATGACCAGATAATTTCATGCATTAATATTCTTTTATTTCACTTCATTTCTACATCTATCATACTGTTGTTTTGTTGCTGAATACTTGTATATAACATTTTTTCATAAATTTCTATTTTCTTGCTTCCTTTGTTTCTTGTACAAATCCAATGTCTCACCAAACTTCATTCAAATGACTGAAGTGCTCCTTGAACAAGAACTCCGTTGTATAATTCCTCACAGCAATATTTATCTGCACATTTCAAATGACATCTTTCCTACAGTTGATTTTGAATGGTTATGTAAATATTTTGTTGCTCAACTTTTATCATATTTTGTGATGTACTAATGATGGATCATGCCTATGTCTCAATGATACCAAGCACATTGCCTTGGTATGGTAAATGCTCTGTGTATATTGCCCAGTTTCATTTATAATTTTTTTCCAGCATACTCCTCTGTGAGTTTAATAATGCTATGTTTAGTTTTTAATTTTTATTAGATATTTACCTTGAAACTATAGGTGTCTTAGGTGTCTGCTATTTAAAAATATCATCTCATTTGTAGTTTTTTTAAGCTACAACTTTACTGAAGATAGAAAATATTTTGATATGGCAGTATTTATCTTCCACTTAAGAATAAAATTTGATGGCCTGGCCTGAGTGGTTCAGTTTGTTGAGCACTGTCATGTGCACCAAAAGGTTACTGTTTTGATTCCCAATAAAGACACATACCTGGGTTGTGGGTTCAATCCCTGGCCCAGGCAACCTATATAACTAAAGGCTAATATGCAAATTGTCCCCTGGACTGGGAGTTCAACAGGGAGTTCTACCAGGGGATGGGGTCAGCCAGTCAACCACCCATGGCCCCTCTCCCTGGCTGGCCCCGCCCCTGATAGCCCCCCCCCCCACCCCAACCGGATAACCTTCTGGATGAAGCAGGGACTGCAAGGGCCGAGCCCCTTGCACGAATTTCATGCATTGGGCCTCTAGTACATACATAAGTAGGAAATTCATCTCTGGAAACATCTGAAAAAAGTTTTCTTAGAAAATGGAGATAAATACCTAAGAAATATATATGTACTTATATATAATTTAATATTATTATTTCATATATATAAATAATATTTTAAAATAGTTAACCATACACATTTAAAACAGTAAAACTCTGATGACAAACATGAGATTATTATTATTCTTTCTTTTACCCATTTCTCTTTGGGTGATGGGGACTGTGCTTTCATGCTCATAAACACACACAGGAGTTACTAATGTGAATACCTCATGGAAGATTAATTGATGCAATGGAAGGTGTAGAATTATTTCTTGTGAACACTAAGTTGAGACACAATCTCAGCGAAAAGCCCACATTTCTTTGCTGGACAATTTCTTTAACAGTCGAGGTAAATACCTCTGTTCTTAGGTTAGGTCTTTCCTCATTCAGCTTGGGAAATGTCCCTGTGTCGTTGACCTCCCCAGAAGTGAAATTAAGAGACCCGATTCAGCAAAGGCTTATTTGGGTTGTTTCTTTAAAATATATATTTTTCACCCAGACCAGTTTGGCTCAATGGCTAGAACGTCGGCCTGTGGACTGAAGAGTCCCAGATTTGATTCCGGTCAAGGGCATGTACCTTGGTTGCAGGCACATCCCCAGTAGGGAGTGTGCAAAAGGCAGCTGATCGATGTTTCTCTCTCATGGATGTTTCTAACTCTCTATCCCTCTCCCTTCCTCTCTGTAAAAAAATCAATAAAATATATATATTAAAATATATATGTATAGACATATATATATATACACACATATATATATTTTTTTTCTATACATACACAGTTCAAATTACCTGCAGACAAAGAATTTGCTGACTCCTTTCTCGTCAGGCTTCACAGAAAACCAGGGATATGGCACCTATGGTATCTTGAGTCCAATAGATGAAGACTGTGTGATAGGAGCGATTTTTATTGACCTCTCTACGGCATTGGCTTCAGCTGGCCATAAATTAACCCTACAAAACTTCAGGGATTTGAGGCCTTGTAGTGGCTGCCTAAAGTGGTTTGCATTAACTGGAGGAATTCTACAGGAAAGAAAGCCGCGTGAGCACAGATTCCAGGGAATTACAAATGAGACGCCTGAGGGCATATTTTATTTTCTCTGCTTGACGATTATCTTGTGGTCTAATGTGTTTTCTCCCCTGTGCACATGTATGCTAATGATATAGTGTGATTTCACAGAATAACACGGATGCCCTGGGGTAGCCCCAGCAGCCTGCAGTCCAATGTATGAGCTTGTTTTTGTTTTGTTTTTTTCCCCTCCAGAAGCTTGCTTCAAATGAAAGTTGATGTCAAAACCTTAGTCTTCTGTTTCACTTCAAGGTTTCATAAATGTTGAGTCTCATTAATAATTAACAACAATGTAACAGTTCGGAACAGACCGAGTAAGCTTCATTTCTGGATTCTGACCTAGCCTCACTTCAGATATTTAAATAGCACTATTTTCTGTCTTTTCAGTGCCCGTTAATTGTCTGGATGGGAAAGGGTTTCTGTTACTGAAATATGATCACATCAGCTCTTTTTTTTTTAGGGTAGAGAAGAAGCTGGCTCCATGCCAGCCTAGATATTTCTTGGGCAATTGCTGTCCCAGTGCACCTGGTTTGACAGGTGTCTAAGTGTCTCTTAGAGCCTCTCGGGGGCTTGCATTACCCAGCAGCTGTGGAAGCTGATAAAGCCATTGTGAAGTAAAATCTGGGATCCTCAACAGGCAGAAGGCGTCCTTAACCTCAGAGTCTGGCATGGGTGTGCTGGTGCCTCCTCCAAAGCCAGAGGGGGGAGATTGAGAATTGTATTCACTCCAAAATGTGCACTTGCAAATCTGGCCTCCTATCATTACTTTAATTATCATAATGTATAAATGGCAGAGTCTGATACTCAAAGGAGCCACTGAGATTGTCATTTTTCATGGAAGGAAAGAAAAATGTAGAAATTGCAAATTGTGGAATGATACATGCCATGGTCATTTGAATAACATTACTTTTTTCAAATAGGAAAATAGAGGCTCAGAAAATGTATATAACTTCCCAAGGCCATAGAGCTATTTTTAAGTAACTAATTTATTATCAGAGAGTTGGTCTTACAGTATCAGGAATGTAAGATATCTAGTAGGAAAGATATCTAATAAGAATACAAGATAAGGTAAGAAATGACAGAATATAAATATTTGTTGGTAAAAGTGCTAAATTACCTATTACTTGTCTGTTCCTTTTTGAAAATACTGTATTAAGAGTTAGCTTATGCCCTAGACGGTTTGGCTCACTGGATAGAGCGTCGGCCTGGGGACTGAAGAGTCCCGGGTTCGATTCTGGTCAAGGGCATGTGCTTGGTTGCGGGCACATCCCCAGTGGGGGGTGTGCAGGAGGCAGCTGATCGATGATTCTCTCTCTTCAATGTTTCGAACTCTCTATCCCTCTCACTTCCTCTCTGTAAAAAATCAATAAAATATATTTAAAAAAAAGTTAGCTTAAAGACCAATAATCTTCATTACAGTATTTAAATGTAATGCAGTAAATAGTGTGAAAAAATGTGGTCTTTCATCAAAATTTAGAACTGTCTTCTGATTTGTGTGGAATGTATCAAGCCCTGGTCAATTTTAAAGCTGAAAGTAATGGTAACAGAGGTAGTGTGTGTGTGTGTGTGTGTGTGTGTGTGTGTGTGTGTCTCTAACAGTGTAATTGAATAATTTGCTGAAAATCAGACTTTTGAGTTCAGATGATTAGACATAAGTATTTTTCTCTAGAACTTAAACTAATGAAACAGAACAGTTGTTTTTATTTATGTTATTTTTAAGTATGATCGTTTATTTCTAACCCAAATCAAACTTCCATTTCCCCCCAAAATGATAAGTAAACTCACGTTCACCAAGATGATCAATAATACATAAAAATGTTCTTTTGTTATGAAGTTTTTAAATCAGGGAAAATAATGATCATTTCTGAAAGTTCAGAAACCCGCAAGGCACTGAGGGATACTCTTGGTGGAGGGGTGTGTGTGTGTGTGTGTGTGTGTGTGTGTGTGTGCGCGCGAGCGGATGCATTCCCCATTTTTCAAAAACATGTGGCACAAGCTCAGTTAGTTGGAGCACAGTCCAATACACAGAAAGATTGCAGATTTGATTCCTGGTCAGGGCACATTCCTTGGTTGCAGGTTTGATCCCTGGTTGGGGCGCATACTGGAGGCAACCAATCAATGTTTCACTCTCACATCAATGTTTCTCTCTCTCTCTCTCTCTCTCTCTCTCTCTCTCTCTCTCTCTCTCAAATCAATAATGACATATCCTCAGGTGAGGATTAAAAATACAAAAATCGCCAAAACCGGTTTGGCTCAGTGGATAGAGCGTCGGCCTGTGGACTGAAAGGTCCCAGGTTCGATTCCGGTCAAAGGCATGTACCTTGGTTGCGGGCATATCCCCAGTAGGAGATGTGCAGGAGGCAGCTGATCGATGTTTCTCTCTCATCGATGTTTCTAACTCTCTATCTCTCTCCCTTCCTCTCTGTAAAAAATTAATAAAATATATTTAAAAAAAAATACAAAAATCATGTGGCATAAGTAATTGACAGTACTTCTTGCAACCAAGCCGAGCCCCACTTAAAACTCCCAGGCAAAATCCCAAATCACTGAACGAAGAGTAGATGGGGGAGATGCATTTTTGCCTTCCTTTGCTTCGCCATTCCTTGGTCTTTGGCCTTCTCTTTTTTTCCTATCCTCTGTTTTTAGACTTCTTAATATTCAGCCTCTTTTCCTTTTCAGTTGAATTAAAATTGTGGCTGTTTCACATGTGCTACTTATGCTTTGCTTTCCCTATGAATTGGCTGAAAATATTTTATTTTGTCAGGTGTTTCTTCTTATTCATAGGTTCCCTGGAAATCCTTTCCATCCTTTAAGGCAGTGGTTCTCAACCCTCCTAATGCCGCGACCCTTTAATACAGTTCCTCATGTTGTGGTGACCCCCAACCATAAAATTATTTTCGTTGCTACTTCAAAACTGTAATGTTGCTACTGTTATGAATCATAATGTAAATATCTGATATGCAGGATGTATTTTCATTGTTACAAATTAAACATAATTAAAGCATAGTGATTAATCACAAAAACAATATGTAATTATATATGTGTTTTCCGATGGTCTTAGGCGACCCCTGTGAAAGGGTCGTTTGACCCTCAAAGGGGTCGCTGCTTTAAGGCATAGCACTTTCTGTGTGAAGGTTTTCACAATCACCCTCCACAGAAAAGCATTCTCCAACATTTAAATCTTCATAGTTACTTATTTACACCAATTACAAAACAAGTATACTATTTGGTAACAAAGCTTTCCTATACCTTATCGCCTCTACTGGATTGTGATTATGTTGAATGGAGATGGGGTTGCATATTTTAACTCAAAATCAATATTCAATAGTGCTTTAAGCATAGTAGCCACATTGAAAAGTAGATGGCATTAATTCAACATGAAGTTGTCATCTGCCTTGAGACTCTAAAGATAGCATTTCCATATTTGATAAATACTGAAATCCTATGTAGAATGCACATCAACTTCTACATTGTCACATTGCAATGGAAAATACATATCTTGTCTTCCTTTATGATAGTTATAAAAATATATAAATACTAGAGGCCTGGTGCACAAAAATTTGTGCATTGGGGGAGTCGCTCAGCCCTTCCTATGCCCTCTTGCAGTCTGGGACCCCTCAGAGGATGTCCACCTGCTGGCTTAGGCCCGCTCCCTGGGGGGATTGGGTCCAAGTTGGCAGTCAGACATCCCTCTGGCAGTCCAGCAGCCCTTGGGGGATGCCCACTTACTAGCAGGGAGCAGACCTAAGCTGCAGTCGCATATCCTTAGTGCTACTGAGGAAGCAGGACAGGCTCCCGCCACCACCGCTGTGCTGGCAGCTATCAGCCTGGCTTGTGGCTGAGCAGAGCTCCCCCTGTGGGAGCACACTGACCACCAGGGGACAGCTCCTGCATTGATCATCTGTCCCCTGGTGATCAGTGTGTGTCACAGTGACCAGTCATTCCCAGTCGCTCTGCTGTTAGGGTCAATTTGCATATTACCCTTTTATTATATAGGATAGAGGCCTGGTGAATGGGTGGGGGCCAGCTGGTTTACCCTGAAGGGTGTCCCGGATCAGGGTGGGGGTCCCGCTGGGGTGCCTGGCCAGCCTGGGTGAGGGGCTGATGGCTGTTAGCAGGCTGGTCACACCTCTTTCAGGGTGGAGGTCCCCACTGGGGTGCCTGGCCAGCCTGGGTGAGGGGCAGATGGCTGTTTGAAGGCTGGCCAAGCTCTCCCCAGTGAGGACCCTCACCCCATAGAGGTTTGGCCAGCCTGGGTGAGGGGCTGATGGCTGTTTTCAGGCTGACCACACCCCTTTAGGGTGGGGGGTCCCCACTGGGGTGCCTGGCCAGTCTGGGTGCGGGGCTGAGGGCCGTTTTCAGGCTGGCCAAGCCCCCGGGGGATGGAAGCTCCCAGCCTCTCCATTTTTTTCTTTTTTTTAATTCTGGGATTTATTTACCTTCTATAATTGAAACTTTGTAGCCTTCAGTGGAGCTCAGACCCGGCCACAGCAGGCGGGAAGCTTGGCTTCCTCCATCACGGTGCAAGCAAGCCTCCTGCTTGCTCCAGCTCCGTGGCTTCCAGCCGCCATCTTGGTTGGGTTAATTTGGATATAGTCGCTCTGATTGGCTGGTGGGCGTGGCCTAAGGTGTAGTGAAGATATGGTCAATTTGCATGTTTGTCTTTTATTAGTGTAGATAACAAGAGAACACTATCTTCCATAATGGCAAGCAAACAAACAAATTTGTCATTGTCGGGGTATGATTTAATACATGATATCTGCAGCTATAATTGCTGCTTTATATCATGAGTGTCAATTTGAACTAAACTGTTCTTAACGTCAGCCAAAATATATGATGGCATCTAGAAAATCATACTGTTGAGCAATTAAGGCCTTAAAAGAGTCTAACTTTATGTTTATAGTTTCTATCTATAGTTTTTGATTGTTAAGCTAAGAAGCAATGCAAAGACTACATTCATCCTTGAAGTAGATGGGATTTCTAAAAGATTTTGGCAGCTCCAATTTGTCTTGTGAAACTTCAGTGACAACTGTGTGTTTTGATTTTGATGGGTGACATGTTTCTGTAACTTCCTTTGCAACATATCCAAAATGTTTTTTAGTGATCTTGGCATTTGTTGAAACTATATATGTTTGGTATCTGTGCCTGTGTGTGTATGAGAGTTTATGTGTTTAATGCTTTCTAGAGATTCAATTGGTTAGCTGACCAAGTAGCTTTGTCTTGGATAATTTTGTTTGTTTCCTGTAATATACCATATAGTCAAATGGAAATTTGGGGGTTGAGGCTGTGCAAATGTAATAGAGCAAAACCCAATTAGTTTTCATAACATTGAGCTACCTCCTTGAATATACTCAAAGCTTCCTCCACTCAAATCTCATGAACAAATATATACTTCATCTTGTGTGTGTACTCTGTGAGTTCAGAATAAAAAAAATGACAGGGTGAATATAAAAGTGAAAATGATAACTAAAAGTCATTTTCCAATGACTCTACAGAGTAGTTATTATGAATTTATAGCTCCAATGTAATTATGTCCTATGAGAATATAGGGTTGTTGTACTCTTAAAACATACTAAAGAGTAAATTGTATTTCTGAATAAATGTTAATCCTGCCCCTTGCAGTCTAATCAGAGTTTGATGATATTTCTTAGAATCTGTTGAATGTGCTTGACTTGGAATTAAGAGGTTGGCATGGGGTGTCTGATGTAGTTTTAAATGTATAGCCAAAATCCTGGACTAATAATAATATAGTGGGGGGAGAAGTTGTGTGGAAGAGGGTAAGGGGCGAGAGTTGGAATCATTATTCTTAAGGCCATAACATTCTTTTAGTACATATACTTTAATGAATTACCTATATAGATGCTACAAAATGATTCATCCTACATGACCATTTTTTCTTATGCATCATTTTATTTCCTCATATTCTTCACAAAGACTTCTGTTTTAATTAGTCAATATGATTGATATTTTCTTTAACCTGTTATTTAAAACATTTTTAATTTTCATACCGTTTTTTCTCATCATAAAACTGAAAATCTTTGAAAGCAATGAAAATACATTAAACATTATATTCTGGCATATGTTTAATCTAACATATGGGTAAAAAATGTCCCACCCTAAATTCATGTGTCAATGTTCTAATTTGCAGTACCTCAGAATGTGACCTTATTTAAAGAGAGGATCTTTGCAGAAGTATTCAAGGTAAAATGAGCTCATGATAGCAGACCCTAATCCAATATGACTGGTGTCCTTATAACAGGAGGACATTTGGAGACAGACATGCATATAGAGAAAATGCCATGTGAACATAAAGATAGCTACCTACAAGCCAAGAAGAGTCCCTGAGTAGATTTTTCCCTCACATTTCTTAGAAGAAACCAATCTTTTTCTTTAACATTCCCAGTAGATTTATTTATAATACCGCAAATCTGGAAATAACAAAGTCCATTTATAGATCAATAGATAAATTTGTTACCCATAGAACACAATACTACTCAGCAATAAAAAAATAATTACAATCCACATAAGCATTCGTATTGAATCTCAAAATAACTGTGTGACATCAAGGAAACAAGTACTGGTTAAAGAGTACACACCTTATTGTGCTTATGAAATTATGGAAAATATGAACTAATCTTGTAAACAAAGGAAAATCAATGACTGCATTTAGGATTGGGGAAGGCAGGAAGAGAAATTATGAAAGAGCAAGAGTTAAATATAGGATGTGGCAAAAGTAGGTTTAGAGTTGTTGTATGGAAATTAATACAATACTTAAAAAAAATAAAAATAAAAGAATAAACTCTTCCCTGCCAGTGTGTCTCAATTGGTTGGGCAACATCCTGTGCCCTGAAAGGTCACTTGTTCCACTCCAGGTCTGGGCACATGCCTGCCTGAATGCCCTGTAGGTGGCATGCAGGAGGCAGCAATTCCATGCTTCTTTCTCATATGGCCACTTCTCTCTCTGTCCCTTCCTCTCTCCCTAAAGAAAGTTAATAAAATATATATTTTTAATATAAAAATACTAATTTTTTTAAAAAGAGAATAAATTCTCTTTTGTATACATCTGCAAGCCTACCTTTTTAAATTATCTCAAAGTTTTCTTTTTTAAAAATTTAAATTCTTTATTGTTTAAAGTATTACATAAGTCCCCTTTTCTCCCCATTGACCTCTCCCTGGCCGCTCCTATCCCCAGCACATGCCCTCACCCTCTACTGTCTGTGTCCATTGGTGATGCTCATCTGCATCCATACAAGTCCTTTGGTTGGTCTCTTATCCCCCCGCCCTTGCCTTCCTTCTTAGGTTGGAAAGTCTCTCCGATGCTTCTATATCTCTGGCTCTATTTTATCCCATATGTGAGTGAGATCATGTGGTATTTATCTTTCTTTGACTGGCTTATTTCACTTAGCATAATGCTCTCCAGTCCATCCAAGCTGCTGCAAATGGTAAAAGTTCTGTCTTTTTTATAGCAGCTTAGTATTCCATTGTGTAGATGTACCACTGTTTTTTAATCCACTCATCTGCTGATGGGCACTTAAGGCTGTTTCCAAATCTTAGCTATGGTGAATTGTGCTGCTATGAACATAGGGGTGCATATGTCCTTTCTGATTGCTGTTTCTGGTTTCTTGGGATATATTCCTAGAAGTGGGATCACTGAGTCAAATGGGAGTTCCATTTTCAGTTTTTTGAGGAAACTCCATATTATTTTCCACAGTGGCTGCACCAGTCTGCATTCCCACCAGCAGTTCCCAAGTGTTCCTTTTTCTCCACATCCTCTCCAGCACTTGTCATTTGTTGATTTGTTGATGATAGCCATTCTGACAGGCACCTCATTGTTGTTTTGATTTGCATCTCTAGGTGATTAGTGACTTTGAGCATGTTTTCATATGTCTCTTGGCCTTCCGTATGTACTCTTTCTTAAGGGGTCTATTTAGGTCTTTTGCTCATTTTTTGATTGGATTGTTTATCTCCTTTTTTAAGTTGTATGAGTTCCCTATAAATTTTGGAGAATAAACCTTTATCAGAGATAACATCTGCAAATATGTTCTCCCATACAGTGGACTCTCTTATTGTTTTGTTGATGGTTTCTTTTGCTATGCAAAAGCTTTTTATTTTGATGTTGTCCTGTTTGCTTATTTTCTCTTAAGTTTCCATTGTCCTAGAAGCTGTATTGGTAAAGATATTGCTATTATGTATGTCTACTCTTTTGCTGCTTATGGATTATTCAAAGATTTTTATGATTTCCTGTCTAATGTTTAAGTCCTTTATGCATTTTGAGTTTATTTTTGTGTATGGGGTAAGTTGGTATTCTAGTTTCATTTTTTGCATGTACCTGTCCAATTTTCCCTACACCATTTATTAAAGAGTCTGTCTTGACTCCATTGTATGCTCTTGCATCCTTTGTCAAATATTAATTGAGCATAATGGCTTGGTTTGATTTCTGGGTTCTCTGTTCTGTCCCATTGGTCTATGTCTGTTCTGGTGCTAATACCAGGCAGTTTTGAGAGCAGTGGTTTTGTAATATAGCTTGACATCTGATATTGTGATCCCTCCAATTTTGTTCTGCTTTCTCAGGTTTGCTGCATCTATTTGAGGTCTTTTTTTGTTCCAGATAAATTTTTGGAGAGTTCGTTCTAGGTCTGTGAAGTATGCCATTGGTATTTTAATAGGGATTGCATTGATTGTATAGATTGCTTTGAGTAGCCTGGATATATTAATGATGTTGATTCTACCAATCCATGAACATGGTTTGTTCTTCCATTAGTTTATGTCTTGCTCTGTCTCTTTTTTCAATGTCCTGTAGTTTTCCAAGTACAGGTCTTTTACCTCCTTACTTAAATTTATTTCTAGGTATCTTAATTTTTTGTTGCAATGCTAAATAGGATTGCTTTTTTAATCCCAGGAATAAATCCCACTTGGTCATGGTGTATGATCTTTCTAATGTAATGCCAAATCTGATTTGCTAGAATTTTGTTGAGGATTTTAATATCTATGTTCATCGCGGATATTGGCCTGCAATTCTTTCTTTTTAGTGTCTTTATCTGGTTTTTGGGATTAGGGTAATGCTGACTTCATAGAAAGAGCTTGGAAGTGTTTCTTCTTGAATTTTTTGGGATAGTCTGAGGAAGATAGGGTGTAGTTCTTTGAATGTTTGGTAAAACTCCCCTGTGAAGCCATCTGGCCTAGGGCTTTTGCTTGTTGGAAGTTTTTTTATGACTGCTTCAATTTCCTCCATAGTTATTGGTCTATTCAGATTTTTTACTTTTTGTGACTGAATTTTTTTCTAAGAATATCTCCATTTCTTCTAGGTTGACCATTTTGTTAGAATAGAGTTGTCCATAGTATTTTTACTTTTTTTTGTAATCCTTTGTATTTCTGTGGAGTTTGTTGTTATTTTGCCTCTTTTGTTCCTAATTTTGTTTATTTGGTTCTTCTCTCTTTGCTTCTTTGTGAGTCTGGCTAGAAGTTCATCCATCTTGTTTATCTTTTCAATGAACCAGCTTGTGATTTCATTGATCTTTTGTTGGTCTTTTTTTTAAAAATATATTTTATTGATTTGAGAGGAAGTGAGAGAGAGATATAAATATCAATGATGAGAGAGAATCATTGATTGGCTGCCTCATGCATGCCCCCTACTGGGGATTGAGCCCGCAACCCAGCATGTGCCTTTGGCTGGAATCGAACCTGGGACTCTTCAGTCCACAGACCGATGCTCTATCCTTTGAGCCAAACCAGCTAAGGCTGTTGATCTTTATTATTTCCTTCCTTCTGCTCACTCTGGGCTTTTCCTGCAGCTCTCTTTCTAATTCTTTAAGTTGTAGAGCTAGATAATTTATTACCAGTTTTTCTTTTCTTTCTTTTTTTTTTTTTTTTTTTTAGGTAGGGCTATAGAGCTATGAACTTCCCTCTCAGGACTCTCAGGACTGCTTTCACTGTGTCCCATAGATTTTGGATTGTGTTGTTTTCATTGTCATTTATTGCCAGGATACTTTTTATTTCTTCTTTGAGCTCTTTGGTAACCCAATCATTGTTTAATAGCATGCTATTTAGCCTCCAAGTGTTTTATTTTTTTTAATTGTTTTTATTGTAGTTGATTTCAATATTATGCCATTGTAATCCGAAAAGAAGCTTGGTATGATTTCTATCTTCTTGAATTTGAAGAGACTTTGCCTGTGTCCTAATATGTGGTCTATCTTTAAAAATGTCTCATGTGCACTTGAGAAGAATGTATATTCTATAGCTTTGGTGTGAAATGTTCAGAAGATGTCAATTAGTTCTATCTGTACTAGTGAATCATTTAGGATTGTTATTTCCTTGCTGATTTTTTGTTTAGAGCATTTATCCAGTGGTGTCAATGGGGTATTAAAGTCCCCTACTATGTTTGTATTACTTTCAATCTTTCCCTTGATATCTTCCAGAAGTATTTTTTATGGATTTGGGTGCTCCCATTTTAGGTGCATATATGTTTTCCAGAGTTATATCCTCTTGTTGAATTGCTCTCTGTAGTATTATTAAGTAGCCCTCCTTATGGTCTCTTGCTATGGCCTTCTTTTTGAGGTCTAGTTTGTCAGATATAAGTTTTGCTATTCCAGCTTTTTTTTTTCTCATTTTTATTTTCCTGAAAAAAAATTTTGTCCCTTCACTATCACTCTGTGTGAGTCCTTTGTTCCAAGATGGGTCTCATGTAGACAGCAAATATATGGGTCATGTTTTCTTATCTATTCAGCTACCTATGTCTTTTGATTGGAGCATTTAATCCATTTACATTTAAGGTTATTATTGATAGGTATAGGTACTTGTTTCTCATCATTTTTATTCTTTATGCCTGTGTTCCTTCTTTTCTTTCTTTCTTCTCTTTTTGGCAGTCTATTTAGCATTTCTTGCATTGCTGGCTTGGTGATAATAAACTCCCTTAGCTCTTTTTTTGTCTGTGAAGCTCCTGATTCACCTTCAATTTTGAATGATATCTTTGCTGGGAAGAGTATTCTTGGATTCAGTCCCTTGCTTTGTATCACTTTGTATATTTCATTCCATTCCCTTTTGGCCTGATCTGTTTCTGTTGAGAAATAAGTTGATACCCTAATGCAGTGATTCTCAACCTGTGGGTTGTGACCATTTTGGCAGTCGAATGACCCTTTCACAGGGATCGCTTAGGACCATCCTGCATATCAGATATTTACATTATGATTTATAACAGTAGCAACATTACAGTTATGAAGTAGCAACAGAAATAATTTTACAGTTGGGTCACGACATGAGGAACTGTATTTAAAGGGCCAGAAGGTTGAGAACCACTGGTCTAATGGTAGATCCCTTGTAGGTAACTTTCTGTCTCTCTCTAGCAGCCTTTAAGATTTTTACTTTGTCATTGATGTTTGCCAATTTAATTATGAGGTGTCCTGCTGTAGTTCTTTTTGGGTTCATCTTTTTTTTAAAATATATTTTATTGATTTTTTACAGAGAAGAAGGGAGAGAGATAGAGAGTTAGAAACATCGATGAGAGAGAAACATCGATCAGCTGCCTCCTGCACATCTCCTACTGGGGATGTGCCCGCAACCCAGGTACATACCCTTGACCGAAATCGAACCTGGGACCCTTCAGTCCGCAGGCCGACGCTCTATCCACTGAGCCAAACTGGTTTCGGCTTTTTGGGTTCATCTTGGTTGGACCTCTGTGTGCTTCTTGGACTTGTATGGCTTTTTTCTTCCCAACACCAGGGAAGTTCTCTGTCATTATTTCTTCAAACAGGTTTTCTATTCCTTGCTCAGTTTCCTCTCCTTCTGGAACCCCTATTATGTGAATGTTAGATCATTTCGTGTTGCCCCAAAGCTCCCTTATGCTCGACTCTGACTTTTTAAGTTTTCTTCCCAGTTGCTGCTCTACTTGGGTGGTTTATTTTACATTGTCTTCTAACTTACTGATGCAGTCCTGAGCTTATTCTAGTCTACTGTTGAAACTCTACATGGTGCTCTTTATTGCAGCTATGTCATTCTTCATTTCCTCCTGGTTCTTCTTCATTTCCTCTTGATTCTTATACATGTTGAATTTGTCTTCCATTCTTTTTAGCATCCTTATAACCATTTCTCTGATTTCCTTCTCTGACAAATTGCTTGCCTCCATTTCAGTTATTTCCTTTTCTGTTGATTCCTCCTTTTCTTTGAATGGGGATTGTTTCTTTTTCTCTCCATTTTTGCTGTTCCTTTGTGATTGTTTCTCTGTATTAGATCAAATTGCCATACCACCCAGATTTTTTTGAGTTTGTCCTATATAGTAGATGTTTTGTGGGACCTAGTGGTACAATCTCTCTGGTCTTCTTGGCTGGTCAATCTAGGGATACCTCCTACTTGGGATATTTGGTTTCTCTTGATTTAGTTGGGTCTTGAGTGTTATTGTCATGTTCGTGGATGGAGTCTCCTCTCAGGATGTCCTGTTATGTGGCTTGCTCTCTGCCACATTGACCAAACAGCACAAAATGCAACTTGACAAGACATGACACAAAGGGAACAAAATATGAATGTACTCGTGACATCAATAACCCCAGTACAAGTGACCACCAGAGAAAAGAGAATTAGGAGAGAAAAAAGAGAGCAAACATTATATTGAGGGGAAAAAAGGGTAAAGAGAAAAGGAAAGGGAAGAAAAAATATATGGGGAGAAAACACCACAAAACAAACAGAAAAACCATAAAAGGCAAACAACAAACACCCAGAAAGAAGGGCAGGGAGTGGAATCTATAGAGGCAGAGCTTACATTCAGAAAGTGAGGTTAAGGCATTGAATGAATATGGGAAGAACCTTGGTTCAGTACAGAGGAGGCAGAAAGAGAATGAGTGGATAAGAAGAAAAGTAAGAAAAATAAAAACAAATATTAAAATAAAAAGATAAAACAAAAATAATTTTTTAAAAATTTATCTATACATTTTTTAATTTTTGGAAAAGGAGAATAGGAGAGAGAGCAGGTAGTCTTGAGTTTAGTGAGTGAAACTAATTAAACAATTAGAAGAAGAAATCAAGAGAGGAGAGGGAAAACAAGTATTAAAAAAAAATAAAATTGACTAATGAAGAAAGAGAAAGGAGAAGGGTGCATGGAATTGGAGCAGGGGAGAGGAAATTAGATATATGACCCACACAGACTACAGTAATAATAACATGTCAATAAAGCATATAAAGAAAATCATTTTTAACAAAGGGTAAAAAGAAAGGAAAGCAAGAAACTAAAGCAGGGACAGGAGAAGAGATAAACAGTATGAAAGAGGGAGAAGTGAGGAAGAAAAGGGTGGGTAAAAAAGGAAAAATAAGGTAAAATAAAATAACAGTAAAATAAAAACAGAATAAAGGAAAAAAGTAATATAAAAAAACAAAAGTAAAGAAAAAAAGTTAAATTAAATAAGATGAAATAAAAAAGTGAAGTGTGGTTTGTTTCAGTTGCATTTTAAAGACCCATGGCGGCTGGTTCAATACCTCACTTTTCTGTTCTGTCTGCCACTTCCCAGTGTTTGTTAAGTAGTCAGCACCATGTTGAACTTCCAAATGATCCACTGCTCCTCTGATGGTGTCTATCTCCACAGCCTTGGCTGCAAATGGGCAGGACCAATCTGCCCTCTTGGCCTATTTGCCTGCTGTCAATCTTAATCTCTCAAAAATCTGTTTCTGACAGGGCCATAGGTGGGGAGGGTGTTGTATTTCTTTCTTTGACTAGACAGCCTCTCTTCAACAAGGCTCTTTGGGACTATTCAGAGTCTTTGTGTCCTTTGTACAGCTCAGGGTGTAGTCGTGGTGTTTAGCTGACTTGAGGCTGCTGGGAGGGGCTGGTTCTTCAGGAGAAAAATGGCTGCTTAAGTCTGGAGGGTCAGGAATGTATCAGTGTCAGATATTCCTGGTCACCTCTCCCCTACCCACTCTCCTACACAGACTCTTCCCATACTCCATAATTCCACACCTCCACGTGCACCTCAGCCACAGGTGAGTGTTTATATTTGAAAGGTACCATGAACTGGATTTAGTGAATAAAAACAAAGACAAAACAGAGGCAAAACAACTTCACAACTGCTAGTTTCTCTCCTCTCCTGGAACTGTGTGGCTTGGGTAGCTCTTCAAGCCGCCTTTCTGGGGTCAGCCTCTCACCATTGTGGACTTACATCTAGTATCCCCTGCCACCAGCAACTCTGTGGATTTCCTTTTCACAGTTGGATGTTATGCCTGTTCCCAAGGGATGTGGACTTGGTACCAAGCAACTTCCTTCTAACCCTTTCATCTTAGTGGTCTTGTGACTCTCTCTAGCCCAGATCCCCGATCCTACCATTCTCCTGGTGTCCTCTGCCCTTCTGGCTGCAAAATGTCTCACCAGCTGTGTCTACTTCACCAATTCCAGGTGGATGTTATTCGATTTAGATGCTCCTTCTATCTGCCCCAGGGTAAGGTTTGGGGCATGTCTGCCTATTTGGCTGCCATTTTTCCCTCTCCAAAACCAATCTTGCCAATATTTCTTCTCAGACTTCCAGCCTCCAGAACTGTGAGACAATAAATGTATGTTTATTTACTTTCATTTTTTCATTGTTGACAGTTTTATAGAGTCTGCCATTTTCCCCTCTTCATCCCCCTCCACTCTGTCCCCAAACCCAGGCCTTTCACTACACTATTGTCTGTTTCCATGGGCTGTTTTTCAAAACCATTCATTCTGTGATGCTTATTTTAATCTCAGTAAACTAATACACATATTATTTTCTATTTTGGTGTACCACATTTGAGTCTATTTTAATAAATACCCCACAAAAACAGATATGCACATATAATTTTACATCTAGCTACCTGTGTTAACATTGTACATCAAGTATTTCCTTGCCATTTAAATAGTGTTTTGTATTATGACTTTAATCTGAAATATGAAAGAGTCTACTACAGGGCTAAATCTATGTGTCACCACTTCTCTAGATTCCGAGCTCTGTACTAAAATTAAACTCTAGAGCAAGATGGCGGCGGTATAGGCAGAAGCGTCCCAGGTAGTGTCCTGGAGCAAATGGAGTGAGCAGCTGAAACTAGTAACATCCACCCCAAATTGGCGAAATTGCTCAGCTGGTGAGACGGTTTGCAGCCGGGAAGAGCAGAACTCCCCTGGAAAGGTAAAAAAAAACAGGGATTTGGGCAGGAAAGTTTGCCAGACCTCTGAGCCCAGAGAGTCGGAGGGAGACTGCGTGGCAGACAGTCTCGTCCCTTGGGACAGGCACAGCCCCTGACGGGGGGCGGGAAAGGAGAACCGCGGGATTCCTGGCGCCGCCGGGGGAGTTGAGAGCTGGGTTCTGTGATCACAGAGGACTGAGCCTAAAGGGGGCAGCCTGAAGAGCTGACCAGACCATGCAGTCCCGGTAAGAGAAGAAGCTTACAGAAACCAAGCCTTTCCTGTTTCCGCGGCCAGCGTTTGTTTGTTTGTTTTTACTGAATCCTGTTCATGGAACATTTCGGATACAGACACTCACCTGTGCTGAAGAGAGGGAGAGTGTGCGGAGGAGTGGAATCTGGGGAGAGACTGAGGAGAGAAGGGGGGCCGGGAGAGGTGGCAGCGAATTGAATGCTGAGACACCCCCCGAGCCCAGGTCTGGGGCAGACATTCTCTCCAGAGAGTGAGACTCCTCCCCCCAGCCCCCAGGCAAGGAGCACAGCCACACCCAGATTCCACCCTGTAGGAGATCAAGGATTAAAATAACCTGATTAGTCCCTGGGAGTTAACAGGGTCTGGCCTATAGCGGGATTTTCAATCACAGCAACAACACAGCGCTGGTAACTAACTATTACGCAGCCAGCTCTGGGCAGTGAACCTCCACTGGACAGAGAGGCCCTATAGCCTCAGAGGCCAACCCCAGAACACTGCCACCCAGAGGCTGACCCACAAACTGACTTTGCTAAACACAAAATAAGGCAGTCTGGGAAACAAATTCGGCTTGCTTTAAAATAAGGACTGTGGTTTACAACACAGAGGAACAGTGTATCGCAGGGAAACTCAACACTCTCCTGAATACCTGGCAGGTCTAAGGCGAGCCACACTGAAGAATAGAAGAACCGAAGGACCTTCACTACTGCAATTTTATTTTCTTTTTTCACCTTTTAACTACGAAACCAATTTTTTTTCTTTTCTTTTTTTTTCTTTTCTTTTTTCTCTTTTTTTCTTTTCTTTCTTCTTTTTTCCATCACCTGATTTTACCCTTTTAATTACTACCTTCTTATTTTTAACCAGTATTATTACTGCTACCATTTTACCATTTTTTTTAAAGTGCCATTTTATTTTCTCTTTATTTTATTTTGGAATTAGTGTTCTCCATTCTATTTTCATCATTATATTATTGGTTGTTTCTAGTTTGCATTCATCTCCAGGGAGCTGTTGCTGGAATTTGTTGGGATTAATGGCTGTTCTATAGGAGTATTCTCCTCATATAAAATAAGTCTCCTCCCCTCTTCCACTTCTTTCTCTCTTTTCGCTTTTTTTTTCTTTTATTTTCTTTTCTCACTTTTATTTTCCCCCCTCCTCTTTCCCAATTTCATTTTTGCACTCCTTTTTTTGGTCCCTACTTTTCTTTTCTTTTTTCTCTTTTATCTTTTTCTCTTCCTTCTTCCTTATCCCCTAATTCTCTTAATTCAGGTGGTCACCTTTATTTGGGGTTATTAATATCGTGTATATATTTGGGTATAGTGCCTGGTACGTGGTGCCTTGTTGTGTTGTACTTTGTGCCTTTAAATCAACGCAGCAGATCCAAGCAACAGCAACCTCCTGAGCACCAACACCCTCTGCTGAGGAATAGCAGCTGTACGTGAAACCTCGCCCCACCAGCCAGAAGAGCCACCACAGCTGTGAACAGCTCCCACCAGAGGAGCTGCTGCCAACTGAAGAGCAGCTTCTACCACAACCGCCCAAAGAGCAACCACAGACCAAAGAGTCACTGCCACCAAGGGAGCAACCACTGAACGACTCAACGTCTAGATATGTCAGTGAGATCAAACATGGGTAGACAAAGAAACCCCCAAAGGAAAGAGAAGGAGGACTCTCCAGAAAAGCAGCTAAGTAATACAGAGGCATGCAACATGACAGAAAAAGAATTCAGAATAAGGGTCCTAGAGTGCATAAACCGGATGGAGGAAAAAATCGACAACCTCTGCAAGAAGCTAGAAGAAACAGATGAAAAAATCAACAACTTAAGTAAGATCCAAGAAGAAATGAAGAGTGATATAGCTTCAATGAAAAACTCCATTGAAAGTATCAACAGTAGACTAGGAGAAGCGGAGGACCGAATTAGTGAATTAGAAGACAAGGAAGCAAAACACACCCAAACTGAACTGCAATTGGAGAAAAAAATTAAAAGGCAGGAGGAGAGCCTAAGGGAGCTTTGGGACAACATGAAACGAAACAACATACGAATAATAGGGGTACCAGAACAACAGAAGGATGAACAAGGATTAGAAAACCTATTAGAAGAAATAATATCAGAAAACTTCCCTGAGGTGGGGAAGAAAAAAGTCACACAAGCCCAGAGAGTCCCAAACAAGGTGAACCCGAAAAGACCCACACCAAGACACATCATAATTACCATGGCAAACGTTCAGGACAAAGAGAGAATCTTACAGGCTGCAAGAGAGAGACGGAAAGTTACATACAAGGGATCTCCCATTAGATTGTCAAATGATTTCTCAACAGAAACACATCAGGCCAGAAAAGAATGGACAGAAATTTACAAAGTGATGCAAAGCAAAGGACTGAATCCAAGAATACTCTATCCAGCAAGGCTATCATTCAAACTTGAAGGGGAAATAAGAAGCTTCACAGACAAAAAAAAGGCTAAGGGAGTTTATCACCACCAAGCCAGCAATGCAAGGAATGCTAAAGGGACTGGTATAAAAATAAGAAATAAAAAGCTCAGAAAGAAAACAGCCCCATAAAAACAGAAATGGCAACAAACAAGTAGCTTTCAATAATAACTTTAAACGTAAACGGACTAAATGCTCCAACCAAAAGACATCGAGTGGCTGAATGGATAAAAAAAACATGACACATACATCTGCTGTCTACAAGAAACCCACCTCATTAGAAGGGACTCACACAGACTGAAAGTGAAATGATGGAAAAATATCTTTCAGGCAAATGGAAAGGAAAAGAAAGCTGGGGTAGCAATACTTATATCGGACAAAATAGACCTCAAAGTGAAGGCCATAACAAGAGATAAGGAAGGCCACTTCATAATACTAAAGGGATCAATACAACAAGAAGATATAACTCTGGTAAACATATATGCACCCAATACAGGAGCACCCAAATTCATAAAAAAACTCCTGGAAGATATCAAAGGAGAGATCGACAACAATACAGTCATAGTAGGGGACTTTAATACACCACTGACAACACTGGATAAGCCCTCTAGACAAACAATCAGCAAAGATACAGCAATCCTAAATGACTCACTAGATCAGATGGACTTAATAGACATCTTCAGAACACTTCACCCCAAAGCCAGGGAATATACATTCTACTCAAATGCTCATAAGACATATTCAAAAATAGACCATATATTGTGTCACAAGCAAAGTATCCACAAATTCAAGAAGATTGAAATCATAAAAAGCGTCTTCGCAGACCATGATGGCATAATATTAGAAATAAACTACAATAAAAACAACCCCAAATACTCAAACACCTGGAAGCTGAATAGCATGCTATTAAATATTGATTGGGTTACCAATGAGATCAAAGAAGAAATTTGAAACATCCTGGAAACTAATGACAATGAAAACACAACAATCCAAAACCTATGGGACACAATGAAAGCAGTCCTGAGAGGGAAGTTTATAACTCTACAGGCCTACCTCAAAAAAACAAGAAAAAATGGTAGTAAATCAGCTAACTCTACAACTCAAAGAATTAGACAGAGAGCAACAAGAAAACCCCAGAGTGAGCAGAAGGAAGGAGATAATAAAGATTAGAGCAGAAATAAATGACATAGAGACCAAAAAAAAAACAATACAGAAAATCAATGAAACCAAGAGCTGGTTCTTTGAAAGGATAAACAAGATTGACAAACCTCTAGCCAGACTCACCAAGAAGCAAAGAGAGAGGACCCAAATAAACAAAATCAGAAACGATAGAGGCGAAATAACAACAGACCCCACAGAAATACAAATGATTGTTAAAAAATACTATGGACAGCTCTACTCCAACAAACTAGACAACCTGGAGGAAATGGACAAATTCCTAGAAAAATACAACATTCCAAAACTCAATCAGGAAGAATCTAAAAATCTCAACAGGCCAATAACTATGGAAGAAATTGAAGCAGTCATCAAAAAGCTTCCAGCAAACAAAAGCCCAGGACCAGACGGCTTCACAGGGGAGTTTTACCAAACATTCAAGGAAGAACTAAAACCTATCCTCCTCAGACTACTACAAAAAATTCAAGAGGAAGGAACACTTCCAAGCTCATCCTATGAAGCCAGCATCACCCTAATACCAAAACCAGGTAAAGACAACACAATGAAAGAGAATTACAGGCCAATATCCCTCATGAACATAGATGCCAAAATCCTCAACAAAATCTTAGCAAATCGGATCCAGCAGTACATCAGAAAGATCATACACCATGACCAAGTAGGATTTATCCTAGGGATGCAAGGATGGTACAATATCTGCAAATCAATAAACGTGATACATCACATAAACAAATTGAAAGAAAAAAACCACATGGTCATATCAATTGATGCAGAAAAAGCATCTGACAAAATTCAACACCCATTTTTGATAAAAGCTCTCAGCAAGGTGGGAGTAGAAGGATCATACCTCAACATAATAAAAGCCATATATGACAGGCCCACAGCCAACATCATACTCAATGGACAAAAACTAACACCATTTCCCCTAAGAACAGGAACAAGACAGGGATGCCCCCTCTCACCACTCCTGTTCAACATAGTACTGGAAGTGTTAGCCATTGCAATTCGGCAAGAAGAAGAAATAAAAGGCATCCAAATTGGAAACGAGGAAGTAAAACTGTCCTTATTTGCAGACGACATGATATTATACATACAAAACCCTAGAGACTCCATCAAAAAGCTACTAGACTTAATACATGAATTTGGCAATGTAGCAGGATACAAAATTAACCCCAAGAAATCTGAGGCATTTCTATACACCAATAGTGAACTTTCAGAAAGAGAGATTATAAAAACAATCCCGTTTACCATCGCACCAAAAAAATTAAGCTACCTAGGAATAAACTTAACTAAAGAGGTAAAAGACCTCTACTCAGAAAACTACAGGACGTTGAAAAAAGATATAGAGGAAGACATAAACAGATGGAAGAACATACCGTGTTCATGGATTGGTAGAATCAGCATCATTAAAATGTCCATACTACCCAACGCAATCTATAAATTCAACGCACTTCCCATTAAAATACCAATGGCATACTTCAGAGATCTAGAACGAACTCTCCAAAAATTCATCTGGAATAAAAAAAGACCCTGAATAGCTACAGCAATCCTGAAAAAGACCAAAGTAGGTGGGATCTCAATACCAGATATCAAGTTGTATTACAAAGCCACTGTTCTCAAAACTGCCTGGTACTGGCACAAGAATAGGCATATAGATCAATGGAATAGAATAGAGAGCCCAGAAATCGGCCTGAACCAATATGCTCAATTAATATTTGACAAAGGAGGCAAGAACATACAATGGAGCCAAGATAGTCTCTTCAATAAATGGTGTTGGGAAAATTGGACAGATATATGCAAGAAAATGAAACTAGACCACCAACTTACACCATACACAAAAATAAACTCAAAATGGATAAAGGACTTAAATGTACGACAGGAAACCCTAAAAATTCTAGAAGAATTCAAAGGCAACAAAATCTCAGACATATGCCGAAGCAATTTCTTCACTGATACAGCTCCCAGGGCACTTGAAACTAAAGAGAAAATGAACAAATGGGACTACATCAAAATAAAAAGCTTCTGCACAGCAAAAGAAACCATCAACAAAACAACGAGAAAACCCACTGTGTGGGAAAACATATTTGCCAATGTCATATCTGATAAGGGCCTAATCTCCAAAATTTATAGGGAACTCATACAACTCAACAAAAGGAAGATAAACAATCCAATCAAAAAATGGGCAAAGGACCTAAATAGACACCTTTCAAAAGAGGACATTCAGAAAGCCAAGAGACATATGAAAACATGCTCAAAGTCACTAATCATCCGAGAGATGCAAATCAAAACAACAATGAGGTACCATCTCACACCTGTAAGACTGGCTATCATCAACAAATCAACAAACGACAAGTGCTGGAGAGGATGTGGAGAAAAAGGAACACTTGTGCACTGCTGGTGGGAATGCAGACTGGTGCAGCCACTATGGAAGACAGTATGGAGTTTCCTTAAAAAACTGAAAATGGAACTCCCATTTGACCCTGTGATCCCACTCCTAGGAATATATCCCAAGAAACCAGAAACACCAATCAGAAAGGATATATGCACCCCTATGTTCATAGCAGCACAATTCACCATAGCTAAGATCTGGAAACAGCTTAAGTGCCCATCAGTAGATGAATGGATTAGAAAACTGTGGTACATCTACACGATGGAATACTATGCTGCTCTAAAAAGGAAGGAACTCTTACCATTTGCAATGTCATGGATGGAACTGGAGAGCATTATGCTAAGTGAAATAAGCCAGTCAATGAAGGAAAAATACCACATGATCTCATTCATTCATGGATAATAGAGACCATTATAAACTTTTGAACAATAATAGATACAGAGGCAGAGCTGCCTCAAACAGATTGTCAAACTGCAGCGGGAAAGCCGGGCAGGGTTGGGGGGCAGGAGGTAGGGGGGTAAGAGATCAACTAAAGGACTTGTATGCATGCATATAAGCATAACCAGTGGACATACGACATTGGGGGATAGGGGAGGCTAGGGGACTGTCTAGGGTGGGGGGATATAATGGACACATATGTAGTACCCTTTGTAATACTTTAAGCAATAAATTAAAAATAAATAAATAAAGTTTCATCACAAAGAAAAAAAAATAAAATTAAACTCTAGGTAAGAAGGTTTTTCTGGAGCTCACTTCTACTTTCTATTATTAACTTTATAATGCCCAACTCATCTCAATCCCTTTCAATGGACTAGTAAGACTTATACCTCTTAGGTGTATCCGGTTTCCAGGCTTCCCACATGGATGTGCAACCTCTGAAGTTGCTCAGGATACCACTTGTTCTAAGGATCCTTCTAGGACTCCATGCTTGGTTAGTGCTCTCTTGTCTTTGTCTTGAAATTCATAACAATTTCTGAAAAAAAGGGCCTTGCATTTTTACTTTGTGTGGGGAACTACAAATAATGTAGTCAATCCTGCCCAATTCTTCATCATCCCACTGTGTTCTACCTGCTATGGAATTCTCAAATTCCACTTTGCCATTCCTTGTTGTTATTGGCTTCTGAGTCTCCTAGGGTTTTCTTCTTTGGCAAATGCTTCAGACAGTTCTGTACTGGGTGACATTTTGGATATTTCTGTCCCAATATTGGTTTCTTCCTTGGTGACTTATTCTAGTTTTCATACTCTAATTTCATAAAATGCAATCACATATGAGATTTTTTTAAATCTAGCTGTCATAATAAGAGAGGAGACAAAGACATAATGTTTGGTTAATAAAATTTAAAGAATTAGGTAATTGTTTATTCTTACTACCATTACACTGAGATTGGTTAAAGTTTTAATTTGTGATAACAGAAGAAAAAGTATTGTAAATTGGATATTCAGGCTTTACCTGCTTAGGATGCTTTTAGCTAAATACCAGCAAAATCAATCTAAAAGTAGCATATTTACCAACTTTTTATTATTCACAAACATTTGACTATTCATATTTTTAGATGATAATAAAAGCAGAAGTAGGCAGTATCCATGGTTGTTGAATTCAACAGTTCAAGGTCCTCCTGAGGGACCTTGGTGATAGCACTATCCATATTTCTACCTCTGACTTGTTCAACATGTCGTGAGCTTTCCCTCATGTTTACATGATAGCTGTGGCACTTCCATGCAAACTCCATGACCTATACTTAAGAGGAGAAAATTTATATTCTATACATTTTATTTTCTTAACCAACAGCCCTTTCTGAAAAGTCCCACAGAAGTTCATCCAGTTTCTATTAATCAGAATTGGGTCACAGGTCTATGACTCAACTGCTCACAATTATGGTAAGTGAAATCACCATGATTGGCATAGGCCAATAAAATTATTTTCCTAGATCTTTGGAGTACTTGCAATCTACTTGGATCTGTTAGAAAGAGAATTGGGAATGGCTATTGATTAGGAAAAAAAAAGGAGGTTCCCCCCCCTTAAATTGCTAAACTATTTTAGAATTGGCATGGTAGATTAGAGCACACAGTTTTGTAATCATGTAGTGAATACATGGCAGTGTGTGGGATGTCTACACTTATATCTGGGTGTATTCCTGTCCTGAGGCACTTAGAACACATGAGGTCATTGTTGCTGAATGACCATTCATACAAAGGAACAAATAACATGTGGATCTCCCTGGGGACACAACCAGCTAAAATTGGTCAGAGTCATGCAATATGCATTGAACCTGGTCAAGAGAGGATTGATCATAAGCTCAGGAAGAGTGTAATTGGCTCAGGACAAAAGAATGAATGAGACTAGGTCACAGTGAGGACCTGGATAATATCCCTAATTCTGCAGAGGCTTTTTTCATTCTTAGCCTGTGGGTATTAGCTGATAGATATTTTCTTTGTTGTCACAATATAAGAGTCCCTTTGGTGGTATAACAAGATGATTCTACCATAAAATAAAATAAAAATAACAAAAAAAGATGCAGAATGGTGAGAGCAGGTCCAGAAATTTTATTTTCTCAGCATGATTTTTCATGCAAGCACCGGGATGCATTATGACCCCTTAGTGGCAGTGAACAAGGATGTCCATGTTGGCTGACAAAATGCAAGAACCACAAGACACCTTAATTAAAGTCAGAAGCAAAATTTGCAGTCCGGAATTTGTGAAAATTGGGGTTGAAAAGAAGCCTCTTTATTTTTCTCTTTATATCTGGCTCTCTGTTTTTCAAAACCACAGGATAGAAACAAAGTATTAATAAAAAATGTCTAATTGCAATACATTCATGGCAAACTATGATGAACAAATTCCTGCAGGAGGTGATAAATACTTTATAGGGGAGTATTCCTAATCAGGAATCAGTGAAGTAGGTCTAACCATTAGGTCTTTGGGCAAGGTGTCTAGAAAATGCCCCTTTTCCTTTTGTGAATATAATAATTAGAATACATAAGGGCCTTCTTTTAGGTGGTGGTAGGTGGCAGCAGGTTGGGTAGCAGTTTTACCTTCTGAGTTGGTTCTAATTCCTGTACCATATTTTTTGGAATAACTAACTAATTGAGCATGCATCATTAAACTTCCTGAAGCATAAGAAGAAGAAGCAGACATGTTCAAACCTGGGCATAAGGTGGTAGAGTGGAGAATGTAGAGTAGGGAGGTGAAAACTAGCATTTTCTGGGATCCTACTGAGATTTTCTGATAAATCACCCACCTGACACCAACGTTTTTCACTTAATGATTCTCTGAAAGATAATATGCTTAAGATATTGATATTATTAAATATTTCATATGTATCAGAGATTTTTTATCAAATCTGGTTTTCTAATTAACTGCTGCTGGTAGCTGATAATTTGCCAGTATCTTACAGATATCTTACAGATATGCCATCTGTAAGAATTTTTTTAACTTTCTGTCTGATTACGTTCTTTTCCTTGTTTATCATCTTTCTGTGAGTGCCATGATTGTATCTTAATCATGTATTCATTTATTTTAGTATCTTAATCCTGTATTCATTTTTACTCCACCTTATTTCAGAAAAGTAATACACTTACGTATTGCAAACACGACTTAGGTTTGTGCTTAAAAAAGACACACAAGGTAAAATCTGTCAAATCATTTACTAG
This sequence comes from Myotis nattereri, assembly GCF_964212035.1. NCBI lineage: Eukaryota > Metazoa > Chordata > Mammalia > Chiroptera > Vespertilionidae > Myotis > Myotis nattereri. The sequence goes on along the minus strand of NC_138077.1, from coordinate 28,493,554 downwards.
AAATTTTCCAGGCTGTTTTTCATTTTCTTTTTAGATTGCCCATGTTCTAATTATTGAGTTTGTGGACTGTCTCATGGAAGTGACAGATCTAATATTAATGTTTACAAAGGATCAGTCAAAATTTAAAAGTGTCATAGGCCATAGCTGTTCACACATTTTTAAGAGTCTCTATGAAACTAAAAAGAGATTTGAAGATTTCAAAAATAAAAGTGTGGCCCAGCTGGTGTGGCACAGTGGTTGAATATCAACCTATGAACCAGGAGGTCATGGGTTCGATTCCCAGTCAGGGCACATGCCCTGGTTTCTGGCTCGATTCCCAGTAGGGGGGCGTGCAGGAGGCAGCCTAACAATGATTCTCTCTCATCATTGGTGTTTCTAGCCTCTCTCCCTCTCCCTTCCTCTCTAAACTCAATAAAAATATATTAAAAAAATAAAAATAAAAATGTGTATCTTCTACACAGTAAGAAAGCCAAGGGGAGCTGCAATCTTGGGGATTCTGTGTACATGTTTATATGGATGCTCTTATCACACCACAGTACAATTTTCTGCTTATATAGGTGTCTTTTTATTGGTCTGGAACAGGAGAGGCAGTCCATATGACATTAATTTTATATTACAGACATCCAAATAATAGAATCACAGTGCCTGTCATAGGGTGGTTGTTTAATAAGCCCATATTGAATAAGTGAAGAAGAGAAGGGAGGGGAAGACGTTTTGCTAAAAAGGAGCCATGTTTTTTCAGTGTAGACCCACAGGCTGAGAGATGGCAGACAGTCTTTGCCTAGAGTATTTTTTTTTCTGCTGCAATAAAGTCAGGCTCTCAGGGGTGGGGTGGGGACCTCCTTATTCTCCATATGCTAGAACACCTAAGTAGTTCCTTTGACTTTCTGTCCAAAGAAGATGCTCATTTGGGAGTGAAACGGAGACTTGCTTCTACTTCATCCACTTCCCGTCCAGAACCTCTCAATGTGTCCGCACAGCTGTCACAGACAGCAGCTCTTTTGTGCACTCTTTGCTCTGAAGCTCCAATAGCATTTATGTTGCCTCTCAAAGTTGTAGTCTCACACTCTGTTCCCATAACAAGAAGTCTCTCAGGTAAAGGGCCTAATGCAATATACATGGGTTTTCCTCTTGCCAAAGCACCGTCCAATACCATTCCTTCACATCTGCTTAAGGACAGGAGAGCTTCGGTTTCCAAAAGAAATGCGCTTTGTTCTAAAATAAAATATGGCACCTATGAAATCATGCAAGATGTAATTTAAGAAGCGCCTGCTCAGTATTATAACAGGATTTTCTTATCAAGCTCTCTCCAGATGCTGCGGCTGTCACTTAGGCCATGCCAATGTCTGGTGTCATGCCAGCTTGATGCCAAGTTGGTTCCACTTGTCACCCTTTCAATTTCCCAGCTGGCCTCAATTTTAAAGGGCATATTAGCATTATCATAGCAATCTTAAAGATGCGGCTTGGCTTGACTTTAAGCCCATTTTGTTTCTAAGTCACCAAGTGTAATGAAATACCACTGAGATAAAAGGGAATTTTATTGTCTATATATGACATCAAATATTCTAATCTCTGACCAAAGAAATTGAAGGATTTTACAAAGGTTGTTCTATGAGACACACTGCAGTGTAGCATCAAAGAGAACAAGAGGTGCTTTGGAACACATTAGATTAAATAACAGGTAGGGGTATGTGTTCCCTTGCACATTTTGTAAAACCCTATGCCTATCGGGTGAACACAGTTTTAATGAAAGTCTTTAGAAGATTACAGAACAAAGTAGAGAAGTCTGAAAATATAAATGCACTCTAAAATAAATAATTGAATAATAAAATCACTCCCTGTCAATTATTAGTGGCAAGTCTCAACCTTGCCTAAATACAGATACTTACAGCAGCGTCTTCAGATTTATTCTATTTGCCTGTGCTGCTGCCTTAAAACTACATTAAACTTAAATGTTGTGATAGAGATGTTTGCCTTAAGATAAATGAAAGTCTCAAAGAGACTATTAGTTGCTAATAATATTATTTGACATTTTTAGTCATTACAGAATCTATATAAAATATATACTGAGTGGCCAGATTATTATGACCACCTGACGTTTGTAGGCAAATTAGCCGTACACTGCATCGTATGGAATTTGGAAGCTGAAGGCCTGTTCGAACACCTTTGCTGTCTACAGTTACCAAGATAAAATGTCTCCAATTCACACAGGAACACAAGGATTGGATAGTCAAGCATTGGAAAAAAGTCATGTAATCTGAGGAATCACGTTTCCAGTTGCATCATGCAAATGCCAGAGTAAAAATTTGGCGGAAACATCATGAAAGCATGCACCCCACATGCATGAGTACGACCCTTCCAGTTGGTGGGGGAAGTGTTATTGTTTGGGGAATGTTTTTCTGGCATGATTTGGGCCCTTTAATAAACGTGAAACAACGACTGAATAGCACAACATACCTAGGTATCGTTGCTGATCAAGTTCAGCCTATCATGTTCATGGTGTATCCCAATGGAGATGGCTTCTTCCAACAAGACAATGCACCATGCCATGGTGCTCATATTGTGCAGGAGTGGTTTCAATAACATGAGGGAGACTTTACCTTGCTTAGGTGGCCCCCACAATCACCAGATCTCAATCCAATTGAGCATTTGTGGGACGAAGTTAAAAGAGCCATCAGGCAGCTGGTTCCACAACCATCAAATCTCACATAACTGGACAGTGCTATTCATCAGGCATGGTGTCAGATTCCTCGCATCCTTTCAACATCTCGTGGAGTCAATGCCAAGAAGAATTGCCACAGTATTGAAGGCAAAATGTGGCCCAACGAAGTACTGATGGGGTGGTCATAATAACCTGGCCACTCATGTTCAAATTATATCCCACTTTCAAAGGCTGTTAAATTGCATTGTTTACCCATATATTCAGAAAAAAATCACTTCTACTTCTGCTTCCCTATTTACAATGGTCTGGCCCTCTAGCAACTTCAGTGCGAAATTATAGTTAATTTGCCTACAAATGTCAGGTGGTCATAATAATCTGGCTACTCAGTATATATATAAAGGCTGTCTAGATTTTTTAATCCTTTGGTGAGTATCTTTTTTTATCTTCCCTCTGTTATTTCAAATACTCAAGAGTTCTACTTTTTTCTTCCACAAAATGGGGATAATAGTACCTACTTCCTGGAGTTTTTGTGAAGGCATAGGACAGCTAAAATCTTAGCTGCGTGCTGGGAATACAGTGAGTCCATCACAATCACTGGACTCTCAAACACACATGCCCACACACACACAGAGACACACACACCCTTCATGGAAATCTATAACAGGAAAATTTCCCTGTGACTCTTTGCCTGGGTCTGGTTAATTTTGAGAGCTAATATAAGTTTATTTAAAAACTAGAGGCCCAGTGCATGAATTTGTGCACAGGTAGGGGCCGGCCCACCCCGATAGGGGCCCATTGGGCCAGGCCAGCGGCGGGGAGGGGATGCAGGGAGTTTGCTGGCTGGCCCCACCCCCTGGTCAAACTCCCTGTTGGACTCCCAGTTGAGGGGACAATTTACATATTAGCTTTTTATTATATAGGATCATTAGAATCCTGATTTGCATTATGATGAAATAGCAAACCTTTGCCCTGGTTGAGAAAATAGGATAGCTTTGCATTTTCCCTTGTAACATAATCTAAGTGAAGTTTCAGAGCAGAGATAGCTTCAGATCTATAACTCCCTAACCCAGCATTAAAATAAAACACATTCCCAATCTACAGAGCCCGTAATTGCCTAGTGCCCTCATGTGGTCTTGGAATAGCAAATAGCACCACATCTCAAAGGGATAAAAGAAGCCAAAGGGAAACTGAAACAGGTTGTGAAAAGAATTGTTTACATATTGAGGAGTTAGTGAGGAGCCATTGAATTACTTCTGTACAATCAAGGTATGTGTTCAGGTCTGTGTTTTAGAGAGTTGATTCCCTCAGCTGCACCATAGGAGCCCCAGGGTAAAGGGAAATTAGTACCAAAAAAGTACAAAAGTAGTTAGGAGATTATTTTGTTGATATATGTTTATTACAATTTCTCAGTAGAAAATAAGTAGAGGGCAGTGGTTAAAGGCTTTGTTCCTAAATTCTGAGTCTGAATCCTGGTTCTTCCCTTACTAGCTGAGGGGACCTGGGCAAATCACCTAATTTCTGTCATCGTGACTCAGTTTCCTCATTTATAGAACATTAATAGCTATATTATGGGATTGTTATGATAACTAACAAGATCCGTAGATATAAATTTCTTGGAATTCTGCCTGGAGTACTGTACATATTCTATTATTATAAATCACACAAGGGCAGACGCTAGAAACTTCAAATGATCGGCAGTGCATTACTTACCTTACCTTATTGGAGAGGTGGGTAGTTTATGTCTTAAATTGGTGGGATGCAAATCTAATTTGCTTGCAGTCCTTATACATTGCACCTATCCCTTTCCCGTTTGCAGTTTGAGATCCGTGGACAAACATATGGCAGATTAATATACCTTCAGATTATGAAGCATGGCAATGTCAATGACATGAGTTCATTGGAAACATAAAGGGAAAGTCATCTAGCCCCTCATGTCTGCACTTGACAATTCTGGTCCCATGGAATTGTTTGGAGGAGTGACTATATACTGTATAGAAAAGTGCCTAAGAAATAAGAAGTGCTCAATTCACTTTAGTGGAATTTGAATTTCGTCTTCATTGTCTTTCAAAGTCATTCTACCTTGGATAGCTTGAAGCTTCCTGAGTATCATAGACCCAGTTGTTTATTTAAAATTTTATTTTTTAACCTATTCAGAGTGCTAAAAAGTAGAAAAGTAGTTCATATAAAGAAAAAGTGTACTTATCTTCTAGTCCAATTTCCACTGATAACCATTACAATTCTTGACATTATTACTCCTTTATTTACAGTATTATTCTTAAACATAATTATAGTATTTCCTAACTTTTCAGTTTTAGATATTTCCCATCCTTTTCCTACTATTTAGTAATTAGAATTTAAAATGTACCCCTCTTTTATTATCCAACATGTCCAAACAGATGTCCATTCATCTAGACATAAAATATAGTTATAACTCAATTTTTATTAATTCCATATAGACAGGTTTCATCATAAAAAAGACATAACGTTTGTTGTTTTGATTGCTAAGTCAAGCAGTATACTATGAGTTTACTTCCTTTTTTGAAGATCTTTGAATTTTTTCTGCAATTCTGTGGCTCTTTTATTACCTTTGTTTGGCACTCCTCTTGTGCTAGTTTTCCACAAAGCCAAAACTTTCTGGTGATCTATCAGTTCCATTTTTTTCTTGTTCTTGGTTTTACCTCAGAAATTCTTCTTTGTTAATCGGGCCTAGTCTGCAACCAAACGGTTATCCTGGGTCTTCCTTTTGTGTTTTTATTGATTCTCTTTACCTTCCTTCTGTTTGGTCCTTGGTTCATGGATCCCATGTCTTCCTCATTCTTGATTTATTCTGAAACTCTTGTTGCTGCATACAATTTTAGTGTTGTCTTTCTTCATGTCTTCCTTCCATCCTTAAGACCAAGAAGTCATTTGTTTGCAGCAACTACTGCATGAGCTAGTTTGATCATTTGCAGGCAAACTGGAAAGCAGACCTTGATGTGCCCATGACAGATACAATATGTTTCTTGCAATAGAGTATTGATCTCATAATGATAGTGACTGAAGTATTCAATTGTGTCTTCAGATTGTACTCCAACTGCTCAGTGAAGCAGGCCCTTTGTCAAATATCTAACTTAAATTTACTATAATTTTACTTCATTGACTTAATAGCTTTCATGTTCTAGATTATAGGTAATAATTTTTGATTACTTAAGAGAAGCTTTTAAATTTTTGTGTGACCATATAATATAGTTATAGGTACAAAGAAAACATATGATGAATAAAATCTAACAAGCAAAAAGAACACATAAAAAACTCCTTCTGTGACTGCTCCTGATACAATAAAACTCAAAATTGAAATCAGCAGACTTTGAATAGCTAGAAAGAGAAAGATTTTATTAAAAAGCAATAGCAAACCTAACAATAATGTAAAAGTTAAATTTTGGCAAAATGTTAAAATAATGAATATTAAAGGCTTCTTATTGCTTCTAGGTCATAAATTTAGGACATTTGGAAAATATTAGAAGCTAAGAATAATAAGTGCATAACAACTAACAGTTGGGATTATCTCTCCAATACGATAAACAACATTGTAAAATTCGATTCCAGGATATTTTTTTTTACCAAATTGCTATGGAGGGTTGTAAAAGCAGTCCTGTAAGAGCCTTATGAATATTGTATTCACCTTGCAAAGATTATCTTCTTAGAGTCTGTACACTAGCAGCATCAAGCATAAAAGAAGGGATAGATTCAGACTGTTTTATATCAAACAGATTGTCCCTTCCATGAGGCAAGCAAGCAAAGAAAAACTGCTGATGTTCTCAGATAGCATTAGCCATTGTCTCCCTAATAAATCAATCTCTCCCTAATATAAAAGAATGGAGAGATGGTCACTTCATGCAGTTTCACAACCTGGGGTCCTTATTGCTACAGTTTAATAAATATTTCTTGAGGGCTAACTGTAGAGGGCCCTGTGCCAAACACTAAAGATCACCAAGAGGAAAAGGGAAATCTGTCCACTCTCAAGACGCTAAAAACCTAATGGGATTACTAGTGCCTACCCATACCTATGACACAAAAGTAACAAGAGTAGAGAACTTAGTCAAGTGCTAAGGCCGTAAAGAAGAGACAGGTAAGCATGGCTGAACATCGACCTATGAACCATGAGGTCACAGTTCAATTCCTGGTCAGGGCACATGCCTGGATTGTGGGCTTGATTCTCATTGGGGCGGGGGGTGTGCAGGAGGCAGCTGATCAATGATTCTTTCTAATCATTGATGTTTCTATCTCTCTCTCCCTTTCCCTTCCACTCTCTGAAATCAATAAAAAACATTTAAAAAGAAGGAAGAAGAGACAGGTTCCTTCTGACTAGGGAGTTTCAGAAAAAAACTTCAAGGAGGAGATTAATTCTATGTTTTGAATGATAGTAGGGTAATTCCCAAGGAGAAGAAACTAAGGATACATCACAACTTATATTTATGCTGATGTACAGCCTACAGCATTCTTACAGAGCCTTTTATCAGTGTTGTTATTAGTGTTACTACCATACTCATGAGGTGCCTGGGATGTTACTTTCTTAAATTTCTAATTGTTGTAAGTGGTCAGGAATGGCCCAGTTGAAAAACGCCTCCAAAATCCAATCTGAGTTTTAAGAATAATCCACTCAGGGTGTTATGGTTGGCAGAGACCTAGAAATGTCAGTCTCACCAAATGTGATTTTGTGTACAGGAACAGAGTGTTTCTTTGATTCCAAATTACCTCTGCAGTGCTTCTAAAAGTTATTTGCCACAGTGAATAGGGATGGTCTACAAGACTGCTTCCAAGTCTTCCCCATCACCTGGATGACCCAGAAAATATTTTAAAAACATATGTTACAGCCCCCATCACTGCTAAATATTCCTATCTATTTTATCAGAAAAACTGGGGCTGGTTCAGTATTTTTAATTGCTCCTCAGATAACTAAAATGATCAGCTGAAAATGGAGCATAAGTTCAAAAGAAGAAAATGAGAAATGTAATTATTTTTTCAAATCACCCTCCTTTTCCAATATAAAACTGTATTACATCACTTCTATATATAACTAATGTAATTTTTTGGTGTAACAAGGAACACTGATGTGAAACCACAGATGATAATAATTAAAAATGGACACACCTGGTTACCTAGTCATTTCAGCTAAGAACAAGCATGTGTTTCTAGGAAAGGTTTTTACTGAAGAAGCCCCGTCAAGCCTACAGTTTCTTCATTAGGCTGTCTCTGAGTATTATCGATGTAGTTACTGCTCTAATTCTCACGAAACACTTCACTTATAGACACATGACTTCTGTGATGTAAGGAGGATTACAATGAGATTTGTGCATTGTGTATTTTTAAAAGCAAATTTCTTTGTTCTGAGGAGTTTGAGTTGTTTGCTCACCACCATATAGGATTATAGAACCTACTAGAGTCCCGGTGCATGAATTCGTGCACCGACTAGGATGAGGGGCCATGGACAGTTTTCTGGCTGGCCCTGCCCCCAATTGAGGTGTGTGTGTCAGGGGGCTGCTCAGGGGCAGGGCTGGCTGGGGTGAGGACCCGCAGGCATTCTGGTCATTCCACAGTTGGGTCGATTTGCATATTACCCTTTATTATATAGGATAATCAGAACTGTTGAAATTATCTGAAACAAGAGGAAGGTAGAATAAAAGATTCTAGGGTACACTATAAAAGGGAATAGCAAACATCTCACAAATAACCACAAGACTTCCCTCTGCCTTGAACAATATAGGATGTGATTCAGCCCTGGGTTGGGAACTGACTCTGCCAATCATAACGTTTGTGCAGCAGTACCTGAGTCAATTTATCTTTTTTCTCCGATTCTCAGTTTCCCATCAGAGTCATTTCAAATGAGGAAATGCAGGTTATAAAACTTCACCAATTGTGATGTGTGATTCAAATATGCTAATGATGAGATGCTGATATTAATGACAATGATAATTGAGCCTCAATATGACATAGAGTTCCTTAATAAAAGAAAATAAGAATACACCAGAACTATACCTTTTCCTGAACAGACACAAAATAATCTTCAATCAGAAATTGGGGAAGGAGTAACCAAAAATGTCTCTATATAAGAGATCTATACAAGATGCACAGCCCTGAAACTTTTTTTTAAATATATTTTATTGATTTTTTACAAAGAGGAAGGGAGAGGGATAGAGAGTTAGAAACATCAATGAGAGAGAAACATTGATCAGCTGCCTCCTGCACACTCCCCACTGGGGCTGTGCCCACAACCAAGGTATATGCCCCTGACTGGAATCGAACCTGGGACCCTTGAGTCTGCAGGCTGACGCTCTATCCACTGAGCCAAACCGGTTAGGGCAGCCCTGAAACTTTTTAAATGCAGTAATATATAATGTTTGCGTAAAGTTAGTTCATTGTTTCAAAGATATATATGATATTTACTTTTTTGTGCACTTTTAAATTGAGATTAAATTATCATAAAATAAAATTAACTATTTCATAGTGAACAGTTCAGTGGCAATTAGTAGTATATTCACAATGTTGTGCAACCATCACCTACATATAGTTCCAAAATATTCTATGTAGTTTAACAATGGCCTATTTCCCAAATAATAGCTCATTATTTAGTCTTATAACTAGGAAAAATATCATATATTTTAGTATTACAAAGGAAAATGCTACACTTTTCTTCCTCAGAAAGATTTTTATATTTATAAGTAAAGTAAGCTAAGAGCCTTGCTTTCAGACATTTAACTGTTATATCAGGAAATCATGCTGGCATATTCCTGTCATTACACAATAACTATACTCCAGATCTCTCTCCAATTTTTCAAGTTTTACAAATACGTATTTTTCTTCTACTTGAATGTATTTCGTGTAATTCTAGTTGAAGGTTGTTAACATTTAGATGCTAAACACCAAGGGAATTAATGACTCTGCACTATAAAGTAGATAAACATGAGGATTTTACATTTTTATTTTAGGGAGCTAAACACAATTTTGTAGTTGGGTGGAGGACCAGGTAGGAAAAACATATGCTGCGTATCACATTTTAAAAAGGCAACCAGATTTAACTCATCTGGTTATTTAAGTTGACTATGCTTTTAGAATTTGATCATTATCATTTAATCTCAAGCTGGGATGTTTTCAAATCTGCTTTGCCAGGCACAGATTGTTCTCTTTGAACTTGATGTATGTCAAAAGAGCTCTGTAGTTAAATATAGACTTGGGATTTCATGGTTAAAATATGTCTGCTAGACAAAATAAAGTTTTCATAGACAAATAGTTTTCCTTTTATAGCTTGGAAAAAAATCTATTGCTAGCATGAATTTCTATCTCTGTCTTCCTCTCTCTGTGTTTTTTCTTTTCTTCCATCTTATAACACATTATGTATTTAGCTTTTTCCACTGTGTACATTGCAATCACATTACAAAATTTGAGAAATTAATTGACTCAATATTTTTGAAACTTGCTGTTTAAAAGTGTAGGAAAATTCATTATGGGAAAGATAAAAGTGAAATTACTGAAAGTTGCTATTATGATGGCCTCTAATAAAGCAATTCCAACTTAGAAGAAGCTTTCTTATAATACTCTGTCACTAATGGATGCTGATCTTTCAATACCACTGTGGTTTGTTGTGAAATAGAGCAAATGACTGAAATTATTTGAGAGTTGAGGAAAACCTCATACATGGAACTAATTTGAAATATAGTTAATTGGGAAAGATTTAAAATGAGAAAAAAATCAGTGAAACTATATTTCCATGTACTGTTATAAAAGAATGTTGTGCCCTTACCAGTTTGGCTCAGTAGATATACTGTTGGCCAGTGGACTGAAGGATTCTGGGTTCGATTCCAGTCAAGGGCATGTACTTCAGGTGCAGGCTAGGTCCCCAGCTTTTGTCCGAGTGCATGCAGGAGGCAACCAACCGATGTGTCTCACTCACATTCATGTTTCTCTCTGTCTCTTCCCTGCCTTCCACTCTCTCTAAAAATCAATGGAAAAATATCCTCAGGGGAGGATTAACAGCAACAACAAAAATAATGTTGTACCCCATTATGACCACATCTTGGGACTCAAATGACAAACATGTCCGAGAATGGGAAGCACTCTGAGGTAATTGATGTTTAGCACATCCGGAAGCTTTTTCTTGCTCTGATATTTACAAGGTGTGTAAACTTGCACAAACTATTCTAACCTCTACGTCTCATTTTTGTCACCCAATGAAGAGGTTTTATACTACCATGTCCTTTCTTCCAGAGAGTATTAAATAAGATATTTATAAATAATATATAATAAATAAATCACTTAGGGAAGTGGCAGTCTAAGATTAGATACCTATAAAATTCAAGCTATTTATCGTGTTTGTATAGAGAGTATTCTGTTGGTAAGACTCATTTAGATGCTATTGCTATGTATATGCATCATGCTATCTTTTAAACTAAAGGATATTTTGGAAGAATAATCTGAACCTATCATTCTCAATGTATTTTATATGCTGGAGAGAAAGGTAACAATTCACTGTGGCAGTGAAAGTCTCCCGGGTACTGGTGTGTGGGCATGCACAATTCCCAAATGGCTCTAAAACCTTTATTTCCTTTATCTTTTCCACAAGCTACAATTAATCACTACCTCCAAGAAGGTAAATAAGGGAGTCTTAATTTTACCAACACTTGACCCTATGTAGAATTTATTTTAAGTTTTAAATGGTGAAGAAGCATCATTTCAAATTCAATTAATCTCCAAAATGGAGAAATTTTGCTGAATCTTGGCGATTCATAATCACCACCAAAATAACATTTTATTTAGGTTGACATTTATAAGACACATTGACATTGACTGATAATCCCAATTTCTTCTGGAAACAATTCATTTGTTTTTCAGTAACCCTTCATGAGAAGCATGCAGTATATGCTTCCTAATTATTTGTAAAAGGAATTTATACATATTTGCCAAGATGCTTTTTCTCACTGTCTCTGATAGCTGATTTTCATGTGTTTTTTAATTTTTTTTATGTGAAACACAGTTTATTATTGTATTATTATTTAATTTATCTTTATTGTTGAAAGTATTACAGATGTCCCCTTTTTAGTTCTCACTGATCCCCTCCTCAGGCCTTCACCCCATACTGTCTGTGTCCATGAGTTATGCATTATGCATATAAGCTCTGGTTGATCTCTCCTCTCTACTCCCAAACCCTCTTCCCTCTGAAAATCCTCAGTCTGTTGCATGCTTCCATGTCTCATTAGTTTCATTTTTTAACATGTAGAGACATGAGGAAGTCAGGAAGCACATTTATAAGAAAGGTTGAGGGTGAAATTTTATAAAGGAACTCGCTGTTTTTGCCTACTTTTATTCTTCCTTCCTTCACCCTCACTGCCAGCTTATTGAAGCCATTGTGTCATGAGGATTTGGCCCAGCTGAGAGAGCTAGCATTAAGCTACCTATTCTATTTGACCCTCAGTGCTGCTATTGTATGGAGGGTCATTTCCGAACATTTGTCAGGACATTCAAATTAAGTACAATCTATGATTGCCAAATGTTGGCCAATTTGACAGTGAAGAATAAACAAATTGTTGTTCAAACTGCCCCAGAGTCTTTGAAGACAATCTAAGGACTCTTAGAATTAAGGCTCCTGTAATATTTTAAAATTTGTCTAACAATCTTTTTGGTTTCTTCATATCTTCACAATTAATAGCATTCCAACTACCAGTATATAAAAAAATAGACAAAAATGCAGTTTTCAGTACAAGGAAATAAAGAGAACAACCATTTATAGGCTGATATTGTGATTAAAACATTCACAATGTTATGCTATTGCCCATTTTCATGTTTGAGTTTGTTAAAGGATTTTTTTTTCCATATTTAGGTATCAACAAAAAATTATTTAGGGTAACTACATGATAAAAGCATTTTAAATAACACTGCTTTTAATCCACACTTTCCTTGAAATTATGTGTTGCTAAGAAATATTTTCATATACACATAGTGAAATTTTTTCTAGGTAGAACAGAATAATGCAATTAAACCTGAAGCTTTATTTGTATTATTTTTTTTTATAAAACAGTATCTGTTTCTGTATTCTGAATAACTTAGTTCTAGTTATGGAATAAGTGACACCAGTTTAATTTTTAAAATCTGTTGCATAGAAGAATGTGACACAGTATCTCAATGTCTACTTAGACATGGTGGAATTGTAATAACATAGGAGATTAGATACAAAAAGTACCTCTTCCATATTCTTGTCCAATAATTTATAGATCAAGAAACCATTATAGAAAAGTGGAATGATTTGATTTCTCCAGAAAAGAAAGCTGAAGATTAGATCAAGATAATATTCATTGCCAGGAACTGTACTTATACTGCATTTTCAATCTTACAGCAGTTTTGTGAATTTGGTATTTTTATCCTTGCTTTATAAATAAGGGAGATTTCAAGATATGAGCTATTTTCTTATATATCAGTTAGTTAGCATTTTGCTAATTAGGCTAACACCTATTTTTTTGGTATACGTGATAAGTCAGTAAATATTTTTTGAGTAAATGAATGAATAAATGAATGGGTTTACCAGAATGATTTCAATGTATCACTGTCCTGCAAGATACCATTGGAGATCCAATGCATAATTATTTGTTTCAGTTTATCCCATTCAAAAAAGTTTAATTATCTTGTTTAACCTTAGCTTATCATTGTCTACTAAGATTAATACAATAATAATGGCACATGTCTTTGCTGATAAAGAAATGACCTACAATTATTCATTATTAAATATATATGTGCAAATTCCAGACCTATCAAAAAATGATGCCTTGGCTTAATTAACTTTGATTTATGTATCTACCTAGAAAATGACTGTAAGTAGGCAGATATTTAAGTCATTATGGTCTTCCACATTATTCCAAAATGAAAATGAGTGCATATTTAATTGTTCACAAATTGTCTTCTCCTCTGTTCTAAAAATTAGAATAATTAGAAGGTCAAATAATTTTGAATAATTTGCAACCTAAAGCACTGGTAGACAAACACGATCAAATATATACATAATTACATAATTACATAATTTTAAGAGTTAGATTAATTACTAAAATGAATTTTCACAGACAATTTTCTACAATATAAAAAGTAGATATATTAAAAAATCAAAGTACTTTGTCTTAATTATGTTGAAAATATAACTAGTTCTACTAGTAATTAAATCTCTGTACCTACAGGAATATTTAATTCTGCTTGTAAATGTACATGTGGTAATCAAAATCTGTAACAGTTACTTTTCATTCATTTATAGACTAAGTATGGAAACAGGTTAGGTCTTTCTGGTAGCTGGTATTTCTAATAAGAGAAATGGTAACAAAAAGCAAGAATATAGTGTAATAAACCTACAAAAAGAGTAAATAGTCGTCAAATGACAAATCCTTTATGTTATTGAATTGTAAATGTTTTGCTTCTCATTTGTTTTTGTTTTTTTTTGGGGGGGGTTGTTTGTATTTTTGTTTGTTGTGTTTTTTTTTGAGAATAGCCTGTGAATGAATATATATATATATATATATATATATATATATATATATATATATACAGCTAATATGCAAAGTGTCCGCTTGGGAGTTCTACCAGGAGACTGGGAGTTTAATCACTCGCTATAATGTGTGCTGACCACCAGGGGGTGGCATGGAATGAAGGAAGGCCCCAGCTGGCAGCCAGGGAAGGAAGGCCCTGGTCAGCAGTCAGAAGGAAGGCCCCAGCCAGCAGCAGGAAGGCCCCGATCGGCCCTGATCTCTGGCCAGGCCCTGATCTCTACCCATGCACAAATATTGTGCACCGGACCTCTAGTAGTAACATAAATAAGACCACAACTTTTTTCTTTGCATTTTGCTTATTAAATTTAATAGGATATAATGCAAAGAGAGTAACTTGTATTGGAGCTAATTTTGTACCAATGAATTGTAATAAATTTCCAGTGTATAGAACACAAGAAGATGAATATTCATATTGGAGGCACAATGTTCTGGGTCTTAATGCCATCATTAGTATTTACTAGCTGCAGTTTTCTCTCTCTCAACCTCAATTTTTCAATCTATAAAATGGAGATATAGATGATTTTATTACAGATTTATTGTAAGAAACAAAGAGTAAATTAACACATCATTTAGTATATGCTATGTAGGCACTGTCACATAACTCATCAGTCTTTTAGACTTTATACAATAATGTTCAGTAAGAATTATAATCCATATCATTTTCAAGTTAAAAAACAATAACTTTCGCATGTTTATGTGGTTCAATGTTATAAGGAAGAAAAACTCATTCTCAAATTCTGGGTTACTTATTTGCACTGTACCAAAATGTTAGCATTGCATAAAAAATATCTAGTGTCTAGTTAGCATTCATCAATCACTGAATATAAGTGGGTGCATGAGCTATTTTACACCTAGTACAAATTTTACCCTCTTTTTTAATCTCTTTTTTTTCTTTTAGCTCCAATTCAAAAGTGAAATCAGAGCACAGTATTATGTGTGTGTGCACACACATGCATGCAGATGCATGTGTGTCTGTAAATATTTTTTAGTTTATGATCTAAACTAGATTCAAGTGAAATCATTGAACATTTTTCTCTGGGCACAGAATGTCTGAACTTCCATTTGATTCTCAAGTAACTAACCAATAGGGGGCATGAGAGCACTATAACCAATTGTCTTTGGTGCTTGTCCCTTTTAACAACAGTTATCTGACATTCTCAAGACACTTAAAATATCTTTATGGCTGGCCTTGGTATTTGCAGTTGTTATACTAGAACTAGTTACTGAAATTAGTGAATTAATAAAATGCTGTAACTCTTACAATGTTAATGAATCATGTTGATTAGCAAGGCATGTGCAGGGGGAAAAGTTGAGATTGGGTATTCAAATGAAAGTAATTAAAATGAACATAGAGCTGAAAATGAAAATGTGACACACATAAATGACCCTATTATTTCAAGATAACAAAATGCTGTTCAGGCAATTTTACTGTAACGGAGCAGACCACTAGTTAATTGTCTGTCCCTTCCCTCCCACACTTTAGCTAGAAATACTTTTTGCTCTGCTATTATAATAGGAGAAGTTTAGAGGAGAGAATCTGAAAAAGTTTGAGAATGACTCTTAAGAATAAATTACAGTACCATTCAAAGACATCTAACAGTATACCACTTGTTTTTATTCATGTCATGTCAAATAGAGAATTATCTGTCCTGTAATTTTCCATCAAATGCTGCAGGCCAATGCATGCAATCATAGGGAGTGAGCAGGGAGGCAGTGCTTGATTTGTTCCTGTCTCCCACAAAGATATTTGAGAACCCTCAAAACCTTCCTGAACATCATAGAACTCTTGAAATATAACTTGTATCTTGAGCTTTTCCCCAAATCTGCCAGAATGGAAAGACAAGAGATGTGACATTTCCCTTGTGAGTGAAATCAGGGAGAGACAAGGTGAAGAGCCAGATTTGTGGATTAAAGGAGGAATGGTGAATTGCAAATTATGCTGTGGGCTTGCTTTTGGTTCTTAAATAATCCACTCTTCTCTGCAAAAGTAATTTGCTCACTGGTCATATTTTACATTATCATTTGTGACATTGTAATGAGAATTTGCCAAACAAGCTAGTTTAGCGATACCTCTTTCCCTCATATTTCTCTGGGAGTATCATAAAATTGAGTTGCAGACATGTTGCTTTTGTATAACAGAGTGGCTAGTGTATGTTACATATGTGTTGCGTATTACAGCACTCAATTGTAGGATATGAGTCTTAAGATCCAGGGATAAAAAGGAATTTAAGGGAATTTTTCCCTGGATAAGAAAATTATGTGGATGTGTTTGAAATCTATGATTTTCCTTTGACATGACTTAAAATGGCTCACAAATCTAAGGAGAATTAGAGTACAATCATAAGATTGGGCGGGCCTGATTGGATACCAGGTCTGCTTTATACTGAGTAAACGGTGGAGCAATTGCATGTCCTTTGTTTGCTGTTTCCATTACCAGCCTTTATTTTTCTTAGTCCTGCTTCCCTTCCCAGTTCTGCCCTAAAAACTATTTTTATCCTTGTCTTGCTTTTCTCTCTCATCTCATATATTTGACCCACCTCAACTAAAATCTGTTTTCAGCCATATTAGAATTAGGATGTCTGAGACTCAGGTAAAAAAAACAAAAAAAAACACACACACCTAAAATAGGGTTATCAGGCAAACTCTTGATTTGGTTAAAAACATTACTTATAGTGTTCAGAAGATCTAAATTTTGGTCTCAATATTCACTTTTCAGACTTTCATAAACTATTTGTCAGTTTTAAATAATTAAAAATGAATTCCACACTACAGCGCTGGTCTGGAAGATAGTGATTTGAGTTGGTTTTGACAGTCATACTAATGGATTTTCTCTAGTCCATTCTTTCTTGTCTAGCTCCTCTTGTGACCAATAGGACTCATTTGGTCAGTAGCCATGGAATTGAGTAATGTTAGCCATCCCATATGGCGATTGAACTTGCTTGATTTCATTAGCACCACACTCCAACTAGCTGGGCTAACAAGCCAAGAAAATCAAATTAGATACTATACAGAGTTCCTGGTTAATTGCATTTTCCTCTTTGGGGCTCTTCATTATAGCCCACTTTCATCAATTACCAGCTTCTAAAGGGTGAGGATTGAGTCTATATGGCTCTTGTTCATTTCACCCCTTATGTTGAAATTGTAGAATGAAATGTACTATTTAAGTTCAAGCAGCAAAGTCATGAACATATATCAGCTAAATTATGGTACAAAGTGTTCTTTGTCAGATGCCAGAGTAGCACATTTCAAACATCCCAAGAGGAAAACTGCTGCATTTTTTGGACAAAAAGGGTGATGAAAAAGCAGCTCTCTGATCCATTTTCTCGCACCTACTTTTCAGTCTCTCCATCTTATTTCTGCCTTCAGTTGCTACCTGACTTCATGTTGGAATATTTACTTAAGCTTTCATGTGAACCCTGGATTGCAGATGAAAACTGACTTCCAATTATGCTTAATGACCTGGCACCTCAGCATTATATCTTGTGGCTGGAAATTTGACTTTCTGATTAGCATGTCCGAATAACAGTATGTCTGTGATTCTTGGTAATTAATCTAGTGTTCCACTCATTAGGAAACAGGGTGAACAGAACCTAATTCTTTCTTTGCCTAAATTGCTAGGCATATATAATAATAGTTTTCCTAAATTTAATTCATTTCAATTAATTAACATTTTGACATGTATGCATTTATAAACTCCCAAGGCATTTACTAGATTAATGTTTTATGATGGACCATTATGTCAACAAATATTGTGGCTCAGATATTTAAACAGACTGACTTGGAATGCATTGTTGGAATTACTTGGTGATGTATTATTTAAGATGTTGGTTTTTGTGCATGAGAGGAGTTGGTGATTATAGACTCATTGAGTGTCTCTTAATGCAACTTTTAAGTTATATTTTCTGTGGGTTAAGATGAGTTAGTAAATAAGTGAATTAAATTAAACACTGAATATTATAGTTGGTCATTAGAAATCATCCTATTATTGAAATGATAGAAGGGAAAGTGTTCTCTCTTTGTTTTCATATATGTAGAGATCATCCAATTCAACTTCATTTTACACATGAAAAACATAAAAGAGAAAAAAAGCCAAAAGGGATCGAGAGGGAAGGATCTGCTGAAGGAACTTAGTGTCAAGACCAAAGGTAGAACCCCAAATTCTTATGTTGAAGCTCAAACCCTCAATGTAACTGTATTTGTGTTTTTGATAAAGTAATTAAAGTTAAATGAGATTATATTGATGGAGCCTTCATCCAATAAGACTGTTCTTATAAGAAAAGAAGCAGACAGCAGAAGTGTCTCTCTCTTTCTGCACATGTACAATGAAAATGCATTGTGAGGACATCAATAAGACAGAAAGAAAGGCTTCACCAGAAACCAACTCTGCTGGCACTTTGATCTTGAACTTCTAGCCATCTGAACAGTGAGAATATATATTTCTGTTGTTTAAGGAAACCAGGCTGGGGTATTTTGTTAGAGAAGACAGAGCTGACTCACCACCAAGTGTCCGCTCAAATTCTACTGCTAGCTAAGATTTGGAAACAGCCTAAGTACCCATGAGCAGATGAGTGGATTTAAAAACTGTGCTACATGCCCTGACCAGTTTGGCTCGGTGGATAGAGTGTCAGCCTTTGGACCAAAGGGTCCCAGGTTCGATTCCAGTCAAGGGCATGTACCTTGGTTGCAGCATATCCCCAGTAGGGGGATGTGTAGAAGGCAGCTGAATCGATGTTTCTCTCTCATCGATGGTTCTAACTCTCTATCCCTCTCCCTTCTCCTCTGTAAAAAATAAATAAAATATATTTAAAAAAAAAACTTTGCTACGTCTACACAATGGAATACTATGCTGCTATAAAAAAACAAAGAATTCTTACCATTTGCAACAGCATGGATGGACGTGGAAAGCATTATGCTAAGCAAAATAAGCCAGTCAAAAAAGATAAATATCACATGATTGCACTGATTTATGGAATATAATGAACAACATAAACTGATGGAAAAAAAAAAACAGATCCAGAGACAGGGAAGCATCAATCAGACCATCAAACCTCAGAGGGAAGGTAGGGGAGGGTGGGGTAAGGGGTAGAAATCAACCAAAGGACTTGTATGCATGCATATAAGCCTAACCAATGGACACAGACAATATGGGGGTGAGGGCATAAGTGGGAGGGGAGTTGGGGGGCAAAGGGGCAATGAGGACACATATGTAATACCTTAATCAATAAAGAAAAAACATTATAAAAAACAAAAACAAAAAACAAAACAAAAAAAAACAAAGTCTACTGCTATCCCATACTACTATTACTGTGGTTAACAAGACGCACACATTTTGCTTACCATGCACATTATACAATAGTTGTCACAAGAATGGACCAACTCTTAGCATAGTAAAATTAACTTTAAAATCAAATGGTGCTAGTGATAGAAATGTTTGGCAGGAATTGGATCCCTCTTTTGTCTTAAAACCTGGCATAGACATGGGCACAGAGCTGGTATTAAATTGCTTTGGATCCCCCTTTTTTTCCCTTTTTCTTCATTTCAAAGGCACCTTCAAAAATAATTGTCACTTTATAACTTTATTGGATAAATCCTTTCATTTTATAAGCCTGGAAAAGAGAGAGTTGTATCACTTTCTCTTGTCCATTTTCCACACAAAATTCTTGTCAAGTTCCTGACCAATAAGATCTGGATTCTAAGATTAATAGACAATTTAAATGTGAGGAAAAATAGCTTAGTAATTTAGCAAAATTATTTAAGCATAATACAAATGAAAACTTAAATCATTTTGCTTTTGGAAAACTGGTAGTATGCATTCCATTTTTTTTCTGTGCTCTTTTAGATTATGAATATCACTTAAGGCATGAAAATGATATTGACATTGGCGATGAACTTTTAGCAACATTTGCTGAATTACCTATCTCATTTGGTGAATAAAATCCCCTTGGTTTTATACGTATGTAAAATAAACCCTTTTTTTAAGATCTTATTTAAGAATAAGATGTCAATGCCTGACCAGTGTGGCTTAGTGTTTGAGCATTAACCTATGAACCAGGAGGTAATGGTTCGATTCCTGGTCAAGGGCACATGCCTGGGTTGAGGGCTCAATCCCCTGTGTGGGGCATGCAGGAGGCAGTCAATCAATGATTCTCTCTGATCATTGATGTTTTAATCTCTATTCCTTTCTTAAATCAATAAAAATATATTTTAAAAAGAATAAGGTGTCAAAAACTATAATGAGACCAGAAATCCTACTGCTAGGTCCCATGTTTTCCACTGTTCTGACATTTGTTTTTGGTACAAAACAATGTATACGGCTTGGGCACAAAATTCCTAACCTAGGTTAGAATGTGATTCCATTTAAACTGCATTAGGAAACTCATAAAAATATGATTAATTTTATTTGGTGCTTTCCAGTATTTGATTCACGGAGACTACATGACCTTTTCAGCTTCTTTTCAGCTGTGAAGAAATAAAATGCTTCCAAATGAACTTTTTCTTTGCTTCCACTTGAAATTTCAGCTGGGGCTATGTAAGGGTCCATTATATCCAATAGAAATTATATCACTATTGTGATAGTGAAGGATATTAGAACTACAGAAGCAAAATACCCTAGGAAATCTAAGGGCAAAACTACATATGGTATTTATTAGTAAGTTAGTGGTGCTTAATTAGTTACACTTTTAATTTCAGAAGAACACTCAACAAAACTAATTATTATAAGCAGTAAGACAAGTTACATAGCCTTTTGTTGGCACAATTAAGGAGTTCTCATTTCTATCCCTTTTCTAGCATCTGTGTGTGGTATTTGATCCTGCACAGGGAATGTATCTACAGAATGTAGGATATATGCTTTCCTTTCCATTTGGCCTGGGTCTTCATTGTATACAGACAGCCGCTTCTGTCAGTTGAGTAAATGGTTAAAAAATACAAAGAAACAATCCTTAGCATGCTTTACCAGACTCTGTCTAAGGGATCCTCCTTCTACCACATTTTCTCTTGTTCAGTACACTCTAATCATACTGGTCTTTCAGTTCCTGAAAGGCACCAATCCTATTTTTAAACTTGGCCTTCCTACTTTTTCTGTTCTAAAATGCTCTTCCATCAGAACTTGACAGGGCTGCCTCTTTATATTTTAGGCCTTAGCTCAAATGGTACCTCTTCAAGAAAGTTCTTCCTTATCAACCTATGTGTAAATAACCCCTCTTCTTCTCAGTTTATCTTCATTTCTCATTTTATTCAAAGCATTTATCACTACTTGTAATTATCATGCTTATCTATTCAGATAAACTTTTGTCATGTTATTGTATTCTAAATGACTAGAGTAGAGCATTATTTTTATCAGACAATTGATCAATAAGCATTATAATTATTGGATAGTTATATGGGCATACACAGGAAAGATTACAGATGATGTAGTGTATAAATCACTTTGGCATATATATTGATATTATGTGCTTTCACCTTCATTATCCTGACCAGCTTTGCGGTAGACCTATGGGAGGATTAGCTTTGCTTTCTCTGTAGACATCTTCTGATAATTTTTTCATACTATGTGAGTTCCAGGTGCATGCCTTCACTTGCAATTGTAATTGTTGTTTAAAATAGGGTTGGGTATGATCTTTGTTTCTGAAGTTCTTTTTTGTTTAAAAGTTAATGCTATTCCTGAAAAAAAAAAGTACTATGTGAGTGCATGGTTGAAATATTTCTGTAGCTAAAGAATACAGCTGTCCAGTGGGTGGTGCTTTCAATTGGAATTAGTGCTTATGAGTTGTACTTACATTTTATTCATTAAGTTTATTTGTTAATCAGATATTTATTAAATAGCTACCATGTATCAGATACCTGGCCAGGAGCTAGAAATGTTCTGAATAAGAAATACACACACACACACACACACACACACACACACAAGAAATACACACAGTTCCTGATCTCAGAGATCAGAGATCGTGGGAGAGACAGAAAAATGATACATAAGCAAAGATAAATTTGTAATTGCAAAGTGTCTGATTTCCTCAACATTTAAACTGGCTTGAATACCTTGAAGTGAAGCTGGAAATCACTTGACGATGTCATGGAGAGCTGTCTAATGAGGTGTATTTTAATTCAAAGTTAGAAGAAATAGGTAGAAAAAACGTTCAGTAATATTGTGGCAGGAGACAAATGCTATTTCTTACTCCAGTCCCTTATTTTTAGTCCCATATCACATTGAAAACCATTTTTGAAACCAACCACTGAAATTGTAATGGTCTTGCTGCTGCTGATGTGTTTTCTTCTTACGGCTTTTCTTCAGAATCAGATGCTGAGTGAAAGGAGTATTCGTTTCCCAGCAGTCTGTCAGAGTAAGTTCCACACTGGAAACTGGGATCAGTCGTAAATCTGACAACAGGCGGAATGTTGTTAACTTTAAAGTGCCTTTTGGAGAGCACAGGGGAGCTCTGAATGGTCAGTCCCTTTCCCAGAAGGCACCTGCAATCTTGCTAATTTGCCTCCGAGGAAGTCCGTGCAGAGGGACAGGAGACCATAAGGCTCTCAGTAGCTGAAGTAGGTAAACCGCTGTTTTGCACTTGTTTTCTCTTCATTCATCGTTTTGCAAGAGGAGCTATAAATTGGTTAGTAAAAAGGATGCTTGAGGTGCTTTATTCAGTTTCTTTCTGGGAATCTGTAAAGTCTTAGATCTTTGTCCATATGTACAAAGACTGTTTGGAGACTTAGCAATGCTCTGGAATGAAGCATCAATATTTAATATGCTAAAAGATTTTTAAAGGCTAAAAGCCTTTATGCTAAGGCCCTTGCTGTTTCAATAAGGTTCTGAGATACTGAGAAACAGTGATAATGCTCAGAGTGCTCCTAAAGTACAAACTATAGTTCCAAGTCTGGTGATAAACCAAAACAAAACAAAATAAAACAAAACAGCGTGGCAATGTGTGTGTGTATAAAATAATTTTTATTAAAAACAAGCAGTTTGGACAAATAACATGTGACATTCACATCATTTGACTAAATATATTTAATAACTATTGGGAATATATATGCTGAGAAAGCATTGCAAAGAAGAAAATGTTATATTTAGCAAGATAGCCATTGCATTTTCACCTATAACAACAAAATCTTGGAAGCTGTCCAAATGCCCAACAATAAGAAAGTAAATTTTGTTGAATTTACTCACTGTTATATTTTGTCTGCCATAAGTAAAGTTGTGGAGAATATGAAACAAAATCAGAAAATATGTTAGCTAAAATGTTATTGATAAGAAAAAAGAGATAATTATAAGATTTTCCATTTCCTCATAAGTTACTGTTAACTGATGGCCCCACCGAACTCTTAAATATAACCTATGCAGGGCCAATTTTTCACCTCAAAATAGTTATTTCTGTGTGCCTCATCTTGCTGAACTTTGTCAGTATAAACACCAAACCGAATCTAGAACTTTAGGGTTGTCTTTGATGTTCCCTCTCTGAACAAATTGACCGTCTTCACCCTCCCTCCCCATGGCCTATACAGGTGATGGCAAACGTATGACACGCATGTCAGAGGTGACACGCGAACTCATTTTTTTCGTTGATTTTTCTTTGTTAAATGGTATTGAAATATATAAAATAAATATAAAAAATATAAGTCTTTGTTTTACTATGGTTGAAAATATCAAAAAATTTCTATATGTGACACGGCACCAGAGTTAAGTTAGGGTTTTTCAAAATGCTGACACGCCGAGCTCAAAAGGTTCGCCATCACTGGATACCTTACTTAGTCTGGCCCCCACCACCTATAGTAGTTACCTGATGTTTTATGTTTCCACCCCCAGGTTCTACCTTCCATAGTAAATATATTCCACTGAAACTCAGAAGTGATCATGTCAGTGCTCTGCTTAGAAGTACAAATGGGACGCCATTTCACATGGCACAAAATCTCACCTCTTTTTTATGTGGTAAATGGTGACAAATATGAACTTGTACATTTTCTTCCAAAGTCTAGTGAAAAATTTTGATCAAAAGGAGAGTTTGAGACTTTTGGTACTGAGAATAAAGAGTTTACAAATTAGGGTCAGATGTGATATTAAAGATTTGGGGTGAATTGGCCATGTAGAAAGCTTTGACAGCCTAGTTATGTATCCCCACTTTTGAAAAAGAGAATTATATAATCGTACATGTTGTGAGCATATTTGAATAGGCATAGAGAAGGTGTGAAAGAACACATACCAGGTTATTAACATGGGATGTATGGAAAAATTATTTTTAAATTTTATATGTGTTTATGGAGTCAATGTTTACAGTAAACATGGTGCTATTTATTATTTCTGTTGTATTTATTTAACAAAATATTTTAATAAGTGGAGCTTAGAGTGAAAGAAAAAAATGCAAATCCACTGGTGAAATTAAAAACAAACAAACAACTTTTGATTGATTTTTAGAGAGAGGAAGAGAGAGAGGGAAACACTGCTGTGAGAGCAAAACATTGATCAGCTGCCTGCTGCATACCCCTACCCAGGATCTAACCCATAACCCTGGAATGTACCCTGACTGGTAATCAAACCAGCAACCTTGTGGTGTAATTAACTGAGCCACACCAGTCAGGGGCAACTGGTGACAATTTTATGTTAATGGATTAAGGGTGAGTTGCAAGATAAATTTTTACTTATCTTTTAATTTGCCCAGTTCAATTCTTTGGGAGAAGAAAGAATAAAATGATTTTGGACAGATTCTCTGTACAGAACAGAACATGCACCTTTGTGTGGACTATAAGTTCAATGATAGCCATGTTACCCCCGGTACCTAGAAGATGCCTAACAGAGTAGGAAGGTAAATAATGTCTAAAAAATTATTATTGTTTGGAATTCATCTATGATCCATGTTAAAGGAGAGGATAATTTTGAGAGACTTATATTTTCTTATCCTTAATATAAGAGACAAAGCAATAAGAGATTTTGCCTGCTCAGCGCTAGGCAGAGGGAGCTGAATATAAAAGACTATGCTTTGCGGCAAACAAGACAATCATTATAACCTTCAGGCATCCTTGAAAGTGACAGAAGGGGAAACTAAGATGGCGGCATAGATAAACACCGGGAAATAGTCGCCCCACACAACAATTGAAAATTAGCCCAAAGGACGGAGCAAACATCGTCCAAAACAACAGGAAGGCTGGCTGAGTGTAATTTCTACAACTAGAAGAAAAGAAAAGCACGCTGAGAGCCAGAGGAGCTGCGGAGGCTGAGTGCAGAGGTACGCGGCGGCTCGTGCGCGCGGAAAGGGGGTGGCACCTGAGGACGCGGCTGTCTTTTTGAATCACAAGCTCCCGACTGCTCTGATCTCCGGCTCCTGGAAGTCTCTGGGGACCCAGGTCTCATATGGGGAGAGGCTGCTCTCTCAGGCGGCAGCGGGCGAACTTGGGGGCAGATTTCCCTCGGAGGTGCTTGCAGCCATTGTCGGACACTGAGACGCGCGACTCCGGGCGCGGAGAATCAGCCATAGCTTCTTTCCCCGCCCTTTTGACTCCCTGAGACCCCGCCCCACCCAGGCTGCGGCAGAGGCTTTTGCATGTGAATGCCCCAGAACTTTGCAACCTGATAATTACCTAACTGCAGCCGGGCCAGCCAGACCCGGAACTTCCAAGAGAAGGCCCAAGGCCCCGCAGCGGCTTGCATTGCTTCACAGCTGAGCCTCTTCGTAGTTCCTGCTGTGTGGCCTCAGGCAGGGGCTGAATTAGCACCTCCTTAGATCCAGGAGCCACTGTACCCAGTGGTCAGAGGGGGTCCATTCTCCCACTTCAGACACAGCTGCTTCCCACAGCCAATTGGCCTGGAGGTCAATTCCTCCCAGTGATCCTACAACAAGCGAGGCACCAAGAGTGCATCAAGAGTGTCCACCCCAGGTAACTGGGGAGGCTGAGCCACTGGGCCCTACAGGACACCTGGCGCGCAGGCCACTCTATCAACACAGGGAAGCAGCCAAAATGCGGAGACAAAGAAACAGGTCACAATTGGCAGAAACGGAGGAGGCCAGACGACTGGATATAGAGTTCAAGGCCACGTTTATAAGGTTTGTCAAGAATTTTATGGAAACCGCCGATAAATTTAATGAATCCCTCAAGGAGTATGGGGAGACCATGGAGGTCATGAAAAAGGACCAATTAGAAATTATGCATACACTGACTGAAATAAGGAATACTTTACAGAGCTCCAACAGCAGACAAGAGGATCCCAAGAATCAAGTCAAAGATTTGAAATGCAAAGAAACAAAAAATACCCAACCGAAAAAGAAAAAAGAAAAGAGATTCAAAAAATATGAAGATAGTGTAAGAAACCTCTGGGACAACTTCAAGCGTACCAACATCAGAATTATAGGGGTACCAGAAGGAGAGAGAGGGCAAGATATTGAAAACCTTTTTGAAGAAATAATGACAGAAAACTTCCCCCACCTGGTGAAAGAAATGGACTTACAAGTCCAGGAAGCGCAGAGAACCCCAAACAAAAGGAATCCAAAGAGGACCACACCAAGACACATCATAATTAAAATGCCAAGAGCAAAAGATAAAGAGAGAATCTTAAAAGCAGCAAGAGAAAGACAGTCAGTTACCTACAAGGGAGTACCCATCCGACTGTCAGCTGATTTCTCAACAGAAACCATGCAGGCCAGAAGAGAGTGGCAAGAAATATTCAAAGAGATGAATAGCAAGAACCTGCAACCAAGATTACTTTATCCAGCAAAGCTATCATTCAGAATGGAAGGTCAGATAAAGAGCTTCACGGATAAGAAAAAGCTAAAGGAGTTCATCACCACCAAACCAGCATTATATGAAATGCTGAAAGGTATTCTTTAAGAAGAGGAAGAAGAAAAAGGAACTCTTACCATTTGCCACAGCATGGATGGAACTAGAGAGCGGATAAATACCACAAGATCTCACTTATTTGTGGAATATAATGAACAACATAAACTGATGAACAAGGACTGATCCAGAGACGGAGAGGCATTGATTGGACTGTCGGGCCTTGGAGGGAAGGTAGGGGAGGGTGGGGGCAAGGGGGAAAGATCGACCAAAGGACTTATATGCAAGCATATAGGCCTAACCAATGGACACGGACAACGGGGGGGTTAGGGGGTGAGCGGGGAGAGGGGGGGTAGAGGGTACACATATGTAATATCTTAATCAATAAAAAATATTAAAAAAAAAAAAAAAAGAAAGTGACAGAAGGAGTAAAA
Source organism: Myotis nattereri (assembly GCF_964212035.1). Lineage (NCBI taxonomy): Eukaryota > Metazoa > Chordata > Mammalia > Chiroptera > Vespertilionidae > Myotis > Myotis nattereri. Next base: position 28,466,141 of record NC_138077.1, on the reverse strand, counting down.
GACTCTTTAGGTTGTATAAATAGAGCTTGAACATTTGCTCCTGGGAGGCTATAAGCAAGAATTGATTGGGTGCACAGTTATCATTTGAATCTGCATTCGGATTGAAACATTTAATCAGTAGATATTGAATAAGTAATTCCTATGTAGTCTGCTAAAGAACTATGTTGCTGGCATATTCTTTTAGAAGGGTTAAGTATTGTATTTCTCAATCACTTTCAAGAACAATTAAACTTTTAATTAACAGAATCCTACTTTATTTGGCAAGAATTGAAGGCATTTATTTAGGAAAACTGCTCAATTTACCAGTCATTACTGGGCCTGTTTGGCAAGCATCATGAAGAAAAGAAGCAGAGAGTCAAGTTGATGCATCATTCAACTTTTTGTGATTTTTTTCACTATAACTTTTCTTTTGCTCCAATGATTTTTGAACTTTTGATGGCCTACTGTATATGGTGGTGAGTATAAAATGTATAATTACTATGAAATAAATGTTCATTATGATTCTCATTCCATGGTTGATATCATTCTGTTTTGTACCAGTCCTGCATAAGATTTTACGGCTTATTTCTTCAACCCCTTGATATTTTATGATAAGATTAATAGAAATGAACTAAGATGAAACTAATAAGCAGAAAATAATTTTACAGTGCTGGAAAATGCATAGTTAATTTGGTGACTCCATAATGGATACTTTATAAATTTAAATGGTTGCTCATTTAATTTTTCTCAATTACCATCCACCAATCATATCATTTATTTTGTCTTTCTCCTTAATCTCTATTATTTGAATCAGTTGAGATTCAGCCGAGTATCTCTTCCTCAGGGGAGACTTTCCTCTGTTCAACACTCTCAGATAAGCGAGGTAGCTTTCCTCTTGTCATCTGAAGTCATCTGTGTACTTTCTCTGTACCTGGCTTGCAAGGTGTGGTGATATGAATTTACTTGGTTTTTCTTGCAAAAATATTGATGATTATTTTCTGGCTTTCATAATTTTTCTTGCAAAGTCAACGTTTAGTCTTGTTGCTGCCTCTGTGACCATAATGTGTCTTGGTTCTTAGACTAATTTAAGTTTTTAAAAATTATTTTTTAAACATTTTTTTCCCTTTCTCCATGGTCTGCTTAGTCAGTTGTACTATGATGTAGCTAAGTGACTTTTCTTTGTATTTTGCTGCTTGGGGTTCTGAAAGTTCTTATAACTGCAGACTGGTGTCAATCATTGGTAATAGAATTTGGAGGATAATATCTTGTCAAAAATTACTTTTTCTTATTCTTTATCTTTTTCTCTTCTGTGACTAAAGTTGTACCTATGGTAAGCCTCACAATCTTTATGTGCTGCCCATACTTTTTTCTCTTCATGCTTAAATCTGGATATATTCTGCAAATATATATATATATATATATAGTTCAACTAACTTATCTTCTTTCAGCTTTGTCCAAGTTACTTAGTTCACAATCTTAATTATCATATATACATATTTTAAGTTCTAGAGTTTCCATTCTATTTTTTTCTACTGATTTTAGTTCTCTGGTGAAAATTTAAATCTTGTCATATATTTTCTACACCATCTTAATTAGCGTTATTTTAAAGTTAATAGCTGATAACTTCAACAGCTTTGTTATTTATGGTTCTGTTTTCTACTGTCATTTTTTCAACTTTTGATTAGATTTCAGATATTTTTGCATGAAGAATTGTAGACACTATGATGTCATCTTCCTGTAGGATGTGGAGGAGCAGAAAACCTCAATCACCCAGGGACTCCGTTTCATATATGCTGGATTCATAGTGATTGTTCTCTCTCTGATTTCCCCACTACTAGTATATGGTCAACTAGAGTTTTCAACTGAGTGTGTTAGGATTTACTAAGATCTTTCCCCTTTGCTACGACTTGAACTATAACTTTTGACTTCTAAGCAATGTAGCATGAAAGTCCTGCTCTGTATTATAGCTGCTTTCTCCCTCCTTTTTATACTCTTGTCTTGTGCATCTTATTCCCAAATGTCTTGTGGAGAAAACTGATGCCAAATGTTGTGCTTCTGTCCTCAAGTCTATTGTCTCTTGGGGATTTTGTTGCTTCAAATGTAGGCTGCTACAGCACTACAATTTTTTATTGATTTTTTACAGAGAGGAAGGGAGAGGGATAGAGAGTTAGAAACATGGATGAGAGAGAAACATCGATCAGCTGCATCCTGCACACCCGCTGCTGGGGATGTGCCCACAACCAAGGTACATGCCCTTGCCCAGAATCGAACCTGGGACCCTTCAGTCCGCAGGCTGACGCTCTATCCACTGAGCCAAACCGGTTAGGGCCAGCACTACAATTTTTAATTTTTATCTTTCTGGCTATGTGGATTGCCTAAAGCCCAGTTGTCCACATCTTCGTAGAAGCTCTTTGTCTGACTTGACCTCAAGATCTCTTCCAATTATTTTTAAATGTCCTGAGAGAAAAGAGGCAGGCAGAAAATTGAGATCATCTCAATTAGCTTCATCTTAAGACCTAATTGCTTTGGTAACTTCCAATATATTTGTCAGGACTCACCCCAAATATCTCACATTGGCATATTGATTATTTTAAATTAAAATTACTTAAGAAATTGTCAATGCAAGAAGAACACTATCCTCTTTCTCTTTCCCTGCACCTTTCTCTCTCCACCCCTGAAAGAAAGCAGACCATAAATCCCCCATGTCAAAGGTGTCCTCCCTGCACCTAAAGGCTAAGGAAAGAGGAATCTTTATCACCAAGTTAGGGAATTCAATGCCAAGAAATTTATAAAAAAGCATTGTTACTTTTTTTTTTTTTTTTTTTTTTACTAATTTACTACCCAAGCCTAAACTTTGCTTAGATTCCTCACTAATGAGCTCCTGAAGTTGTTTCCTTGTCCTGTAAATTCTTCACAAATTTATTGTTTCTTTTTCTAAAACATATAAAAAGCTGCCTGCGTTGACCATATCTCAGGATATCATTTATGATCTCCCATGTGCATGTTTTATAATGTGTTTTATACTGCTAATCTGGTCTTGTGTCAATTTTATTATTAGTTCAACCATGAGGACACAAAATCGGTAGAGGAGGGAATGTTTCCCTCCCTGTACACTCAGATAAGCTTTTTCAAATTTCATATGACGTTTTTGCTTTTGTTGTTAGAGATATTACTTGAGTACAAAGTATTCCATCATGGCCAAAGCAGAAGTCAATATTCCGTATTAATATCTTTGGAGCAAATAACCATTTCTATATTTTGGATTACTTTACCAGTCTCATTTGTTTGTTTAAGAAACTGATAAACTGTATGCTCTGTAGACACCAATCTTTTATTCATGGACTTGCAAAGCTGAGCAGCTGACTCCATGAAACTAATCACCTGGACTTTGTAGGCAACTCTGATTTGTCTAGCCTAGCTAGTCACTTTAGTCATCATCTCTTTGTATTGCACATTAGAATTGTCTTATTTATGTCTTGTGGCAATTTATCCTTTATTAATTTTCTAAGATGTTCATCTAGTCTATGCTTTATTATATTTAATTCCCTTTTTACACTTTACTGGTTTATTATGTTTCCTTATGGATCATCCACTCACTTGGAAATTTTTTGGTGTAAAGTGAGAAACATAAACTAATTTTCTAAAAATGTAGTTTGTTGCCAGATATGCCACTGTTATTAATTTAAGATTTTTTTCTACCCACAGGTTGGTGATGACTCCTTTATTGTTTGTTATTACATAATGCCTGCCTGATTGCCCCTAACCACTCACCTGCCTGCCTGATCTCTCCTAACCACTCGCCTGCCTGCCTGATTACCCCTAACCACCTATGCCTTGTCCCCCGCTGCCAAGCCTTAGTCTGGAAGGACATCCGGAATGACGTCTGGAAGGTCGTTCAAGCTGTCCGGTCTAATTAGCATATTATGCTTTAATTATTATAGATAGTATACATATTTGGAAAAATTGATTCCCTTTATTTCTTAGGAATTTAAAAATATTTTTAGGTATATAAATTTATTTTCATTTTGGAATAGATCTCTCAAGTTCTTTATTTCCACCTTTTTTAATAAAAAAAAAGTTTGGAGAATTTTCCATTAGAAATTCATGAATTAAAATATGCATTTATAAATTCCTATACTTAATATGTTTATAGTACCAAATATTCCCTTTCAGGAATATAATATCAATCCAATTTATTGAAACTACTTTAGATCTCAAAATAGTTTTGCATTCAATTTTCTATTTATTATAATTATTTTCTTATTCCTAGATACTTTATATGTTTACCTATTATTTGTGACATTTTTGGTATTGTATTTTATGAATTGAAATAAGATTTTTCTACTGAATTATTTTAAAATAGCCATAATTTATCTGGCTTTTTTGTGATCTCTTTTGCATTTAATCTTCTTAATTTTAACATACTAAGTTTTTTTAAAAAAATTAAGTTGTAGAATCATTCTATTTGTGAATATTAGTAACTTAAGGATGTTCAGATTATGAGAAGGCAATGACAATTTTTTCCTTGCTATTTAAGGATTTTATTTTTTATTTCTGTTTTAGATCTTATTTTTGAGTCAAAATATCTTCAACATTAAACATAATGTTTTATCACATTTTCATAAAGATTCTTCATATAATTACAGATATACACTTCAAATTCTGATTAAAATATTTTTTTCTCATCAATAAATACTGAATTGGTTTAAATGATCCTAAGCGGATATTCACAGTATTCATAACTTTATTAAACTACTTGATGTGATGATCTGTATTATTAAATATCAACATTTTCTTTAAGTTTTATTCATCACATCAAAGCAACATGGTAATGGCGACTTTGAAAATATACTACCATATGTTGTTTTATAATTTTTATTTGACATAAATTTTGTGCCTAAAAATATCTTGTTTGTAACTTAGTCTTTTTATGCTATCATTGTAAGTTCTTAGAATTTATTATGGTTGCTATATAGGCAGAATTATATAGCTTTTGAACTATTTCTATATTCATAAAAAAGTTTATTATTATTATAAGGTATCTGTAATTTGTAATTAGAAAGTATTTACAGATATAATCATCTGTACAAAAATATGCATCCCTGTGTTCAAAGCAGCACAATTTACAATAGCTAATATATGAGAATAGTCCAAGTGCCCATCGGTCGATGAGTGGATACAAATGCTGTGGTACATCTACACAATGGAATACTATACAGCTGTGAAAAGGGATCTTTTATCCTTTGAGACAGCATGGGGGGACCTGGAGAGTATTATGCTAAGCAAAATAAGCCAATCAGAGAAAGACAAGTATCACACGATCTAGCTCATATGTGGAATCTAAAAAACAAAATAAACTGATGAACAAAATAGATCCAGAGACATAGAAGCATGGAACAGATTGAAAATCTCAGAGGCAAGGTGGGGGAGGGAGGTAGTTGGAGAGATATTAACCAAAGAATTGATATGCATATTTGCATAACCCATGGACACAGAAAATAGTGAAGTGAAGGCCTGGGGCAGAGGTATGGGTGGAGGGTGGAGGGGGCCAAGGGGAGTAAGAAGGGGGGGCATCTGCAATACTTTCAACAATAAAGATAAATTTTTAAAAAGTTTTAAAAAAATAATCCCTTGAAATTTTTCTCAATTTCTTTCCTTGTTATTGGGTCTTATTTAATTCTCTGCTTTTCCTTGAAGCAATTTTGGTAATTTCTAGTTTATGAAACTATCCATATCATTGAAAAAAATGTATTTTATTGACTTACAGAACAATATTTTCTCAAATATTTAATTATAAAGAAATCTGTTGGGGGATAGGGGAGGCTAGGGGACTGTCTAGCGCGGGGGGATAAAATGGACACATATGTAATACCCTTTGTAATACTTTAAGCAATAAATTAAAAAAAAAATCAGAAAAAAAGAAATCTGTTTCATCCTAATTGCCATCATTCTGTCTAATCTTATAGTTTGTCACATTTTCCACTTTGGACATTATGTTGATTGACCAAAACACACCAGACTAAAACAAACAAGAAGAAATGTATCCTTAATCTTGACTGAAGAACTTCACAAGACTTAGTATGCAGATAGAGAGCACAGATTACCTCAAGTCCCTCAGTGACACCCAATATTGATAGATTCTTCTTTTCTGCTGTGAAGCTGTAAGTTACATTCTTGTGCTTAGCATCTCGCACTCTTGTTGATTTCCAGCTGGTGCAATATTTGGAGAAGAACACGTTATTTGTGCCAGGGCTCTAACTTGAAGAAAGGTCAGTAGAAATAAGGCTGATTCATGCAACTCTGAAAGTTTTATACCCCCAGTACACAATTGCTAAAGAATACTTCAGAGGCCCTGCTCTGGATCCTCTTTCTTCCATCACCAATGTATTCCTTGGGGTTGTATGCTTGTGCACCCCAATGTCTGTGTTGCTAATCTCGGTTACTGTCTTCATCTAATATGGCAACTCTTATTTCTTATCACTTGTTTGGGACCATCTTTATCCTTCTCTGCCTTTTCTCCATCTCTCTGGTGAGTTCAGCTCTGTTTTCTCGCTGCATTATAACCTCACTTTGTTACTCCCAGACTACTAAAGCTGAGACCACATGACAAAATCATGTCACCAGTTAAATAAATAAATAATATAATATAATATAGAGTGTAAGTATAATGTACATCATTAATAAATGTTACTGGCCCCTGCCCAATTAAGTCTAACTCTAGAGATATTGGCTGTAATAAAGCAAAGGTTGAACATTACAATTATTTCAGCAGCTCCTCACTTCCAAGAATACTGTAATAAACCACACAGGATTTTCTAGGTTATTATGCGTGAGAGGGATCTAGAGAGCCCATGAAAATTGTACCAAAATTCAGAAACAAGTGGCTTGAGGCTGGTAAAAAGCTTGTCATAAATCTACAATTTTATTTGTTGTACTTTCAAGTGGGTATAATATGAGGTAGAAAAGAAAAAAAAAATGCTTAAGCTTCTGACACCTTATTTTCTCTAAATATTTATTTAACTTATTTAAAATGTGAATTTCCTTTGTCTCCTATATATTTATGCTGGGTTACAAAATTAAACATGATGTAGAATACAATCGTTACTGATTCAAACAGAACAGAGACCAACTAAAGCTGTATTTCTTAACATGTGGTAGTCATGTATCCCTTTCAGAATCTGATGAAAGTTTTGGGCCCTATTTTAGGAAAATGTATACATACAATCATAAAGATTTCACCAACTTTCTGAAGCCCAGTCATATATAACCAAAATAATAACTTCTGTTTAATGGTAGCAAAAAAGAATGTGTTTGTGAGATCCTAACTTTATACATCTGATATTTGAGACCATTAAAGTTGGCTCTGAGGTTCTTAACAACTGAATTAAAAATAGAGAGGCATTCAATCCAATTCCAGTGCTAATTGGGGGTTCTTATTCACCACAAAATGATTAATGTAAAGGTAACTGATCTAATTCATTCTAAAAAAGAAAAGGGAAAAATAGTGTTATTCCCATGGCTTCTGAATAGGAATAGAGTAAGCCCTAGGAAGTCATGTACCATCTTGCTCCTCACATATTTAGAAATCAGTCCTCAGTGTCTACATGAGGATTCAGAGATACCAGCTTAAGTGTCACAACTGAGAGAATCAAATGCTACTCTGCTTTTTTTTAAATATATATTTTATTGATTTTTTACAGAGAGGAAGGGAGAAGGATAGAGAGTTAGAAACATCGATGAGAGAGAAGCATCGATCAGCTGCCTCCTGCATACCCCCTACTGGGGATGGGCCTGCAACCAAGGTACGTGCCCTTGACCAGAATCAAACCTGGGACTCTTCAGTCCCCAGGCCGGCGCTCTACCCACTGAGCCAAAATGGCTGGGGCTGCTACTCTGCTTTTTTAATTTCACCTGTGGTTCAGAACAAATGAGCTCTGCTCCAGAATCCCTACCTCAGACAGTAAAGGTTGATATCTCTCCTCTGGAGATTCTTCAAATGATAGTATCCATTCAAACAAAATAGCAAAAACAAAACAAACAAACAAAAGAAACAACCACAAAAAACACAATAGTGTTTGTGGTCAGGACTGCTTCCACTGTACCATGAGAGGCTATTTCACAGATTTTGGTCATTCACTCAAAGCAGAAAGTGGAATCCTATATAATAAAAGTGTAACATGCAAATCAACCGAATGTTCAAACAACCAGTTGGTGAGGGGCGGGCCGGGTGAGCTGGCAGCACCAAGCTAGCCAAGGCACATGCCAGTGGGCAGAGGGAGGAAACAGCGATGGGGGGGGAGTGGTGACCAATGACGGCGGAGGGGCAATGGGGGCGCCTGGCACTGTCACCTGATCAGCCGGCCTGGTCACCTCCCACAGAAGGAGGCCAGACTGTGGCTTAGGCCAGCTCCCCACAGGGAGTGGACCTAAGCCATCAGTAGGACATCCCTTGAGGACTCCAGGACTGTGAGAAGGTACATGCCTAGCTGAGGAACTTTTCCCTACATCCCAGTGCACGAATTTTCATGCACTGGGCCTCCAGTATCTTATAAATTGATATAGTCTGACATAGCACTTTTCAAGCTGCTTTTTGGGGGGCTACATATCTTAGGGTCAGTGAGACCACTTGCCAGCCTCCTAGGAGGGTAACCTATACCACTTTGGGTCCCTTAGACATAAGCCCCATTGGTTTTCTAAGTAAAACATTTTGGGGGCTCATTTGTCTGATGCAGCTCTTAGGGCTTGGGATATTAACTACTCACTCCTCCTGGAGAAGAACCTGTCTGGTGAGATCCTTTCCTATTGTGTGTTGCCTAGCTAGGTGTGGGTTTGTTTTTTGTTTTGTTTTTTAATATATATTTTATTTATTTTTTACAGAGAGGAAGGGAGAGGGATAGAGAGTTAGAAACATTGATGAGAGAGAAACATCAATCAGCTGCCTCCTGCACACTCCCTACCGGGGTTGTGCCCTCAACTGAGGTACATGCCCTTGACCATAATCGAACCTGGGACCCTTGAGTCCGCAGGCTGATGCTTTATCCACTGAGCCAAACTGGTTAGGGCTGGGTGCGGGGTTTTTTGTTAGACCCTGTCTCTGCCTCTCCTACCTGTTTCAAAATGGTCTTTGTATCTGTTGTTGTGCGGAGCAGCTTATCTAGTTTTCAGAGGAAAATGATTCATATATAGCTGTAAATTTATTCTGTCCTTGGGAGGAGGTAAGTTCAGGGCTTTCCTATGCCACTTGGACTCACTTCTCTGCTTTCACTAAAGTAGAGATTTTATCATTGACCTCAACAAAAGGTGAATGTCACAAATAAAAGTTTATCTGCTATGAATCATGGATAAAAGCACTGAAAATCTAGTTTTCTTAGAAGAAGCATGAAATAGAACTCCCTATTGGTGAAGAAGTCCCTGGTGAGCATAAGTGACACTAACAATTTCAGGAAGCAAGCCATGACTCAAACTCACTTAAGGGAAAGTTCTCTAATAGACTGTAGATTTCCTTATTACCAGCTTTCATGGTCATGAAGGGTTTCTCACTCAGGCTGATTGTTACAGTAAATGGTCACAGAAACATCAACCCATCTTTTTATCAATACGACATTTATGTTATACCATTTTCATTATCATTGTATTGAAATAAATCAGTGTAGAAGAGAACTAACATTTTTATAGCTTGTAATATGTGTCAGCAACCTATCATGTGTGTTCTCCTTTAATACAATAAATACAGAAGATAGGTCTTTATTTTATAGATGCGGAAGCTGTACCCAAGAAGCTAGCCTAAAGTCACATATTTCGGAACGTGGATTTGTAGAGATAAAGTTTCCTGGATAACAACTTAACTAAGGATTTGATCTACATTTTCCAAAAAAGGAGACACTATTCACAGAGGACTGAAAAAACTGGAAGACAGGCATAGCTTAGGCAGAGGCTATGTCTGGCTGGACCGTGCCTTGAGAATTGGGACAAGATATAAGGATACACAATATCTATTTATGGATCCAGTAAGAAAATACTGAAAAATTATGTTTAACAGTGACACAAATAGGTATTTTGAAATTAGATTGCCTATCCAAGAGGGAGAAATTAACTAACTACGTAATTTCCAGCATTGATGCAGAATCAGTGAGGGAAGCAGTCGGAAAATTAACTAATGATGGCTTCTGAAGAAAGCATGCAGGAGTTTCTAAGGCAACATTGCATGGCCCAGTAGTGGCTTTCTATTGCTAGGCAGCTATGTGTGGGTGTGGCAGATGCTCTTCAAGACAGTCTGGAAAGCTGTTCACTGGGCAGAGTTTCTAAAAAGAAAAGATGGATAAATCAGTTTTAGAAATTTTAATAAACATGATATAAACCATATAGTGTCTTATTCTTTCTGTAGAGGACACTTAGCACAAACTGATATTTATAAGATCTATTTTTAAATTAACACCATTCTAAAGCTATTTGCTTTAAAAACAAAACCATCATCATTGATTGCTTATGACAGCTATCACACATACCATGATAACATGTATACCATGGTAAAGAGTTATTCATACAAAATATAAACTTAAAAGATGGATATTTCAATATAAAGGAATATATTTGAAGATGAAAGTGCATATAAGAGCAATGGTTGGTGAATGTTAAAGCAGTGTCCTCAGAGAAATATCCACCTGGAATTCTGGCAACTCTCAGAGCTCCTAGTATAACGCCTGACATGGTGTGTGCTCAATGAGTATTAGTTGAATAAGTAAGTGAATAGGGGAAGAGAATATCAATTTTCTCTAAAGATAAGCCTCAGTAACAAAAACACACACAAAAACACGACTAAGCAAATAAACCATTTTTACTAAATCAGAATAATAACCTGAACTTGAATAATAAATTGGAACTTGCTCAATGGAATATGACTAAACCCAAAACAAAGCAAACAGTACAAGAAATCTCTGGTAGTCTATATATCAGATATACGTACAATTAGTGTGTTTCAATTTCTCAGTTTACTGGCATGAAATTAATGCCATTCAGAAGACATTGAATTAAATTTTCATTTTAACCTGTAATGATCCAAGGGGAAAATGCCCTTCTATGAAATATTACCCAAATGAAGTGGAGGCAACATTTTCTCCCTTGTTTCTCTCCATTTACATTATTGTCATTTTCTTTTCTGAATTTTATAATATACTAGGAGCCCGGTGCACGAAATTCGTGCACTGGGTGTGGGTGGGGGGAGAGTGTCCCTCAGCCCAGCCTGCCCCCTCTCACATACTGGGAGCCCTCAGGCATTGACCCCCATCACCCTCCGATCGCCTGATCGGCCCCTTGCCCAGGCCTGACGCCTCCGCCAGAGGTGTCAGGCTTGGACAGGGGACCCCCATCTCCCCCTGATCACTGGCTCTGGCCCCCGCCCAGGCCTGAGGCCTCTGGCCCAGGAATTATGCCTGGGCAGGGGACCCCCATCTCCCTCTGATCGCTTGCTCCACCCCCCGCCCAAGCCTGACGTCTCTGACCCAGGCTTCAGGCCTGGGCAAGGGGACCATCATATCCCCCCAATCCCCGGCTCCACCCCCCACCCAGGCCTGATGCCTCAGCCAGAGGAGTTGACCCTCATCACCCTCCGATCACCAATCACCGGATCGGCCCCTTGACCAGGCCTGAGGCCTCCGGCAGAGGTGTCAGGCCTGGGCAGGGGACCCCCAGCTCCCCGCGGTTGCAGGCTCTGCCCCTGCCCAGGCCTGACACCTCTGGCCTACGAGTCCGGCCCGGGCAGCGGGGACCTGCAGTGGCAGCGGGGCGTGCCGCGATCGTGGGCTTCGCTTTAGGCCCAGGCAAGGGACCCCTAGCTCCTGGGACTGCCAGCTTCAACTGTGCCCAGCTCCCATCGCTGACTCCACCCCTACTTCCTGCTATCACTGGCCAGGGCGGCAAAGGCGCCTGATTCTCTGATCATGGCTGGGGGGCAGGGCAAAGGCGGCCCCAGGGCCGCCTTTGCCCTGCCCCCCAGCTCTTAGTTCCCCCCTGGGTTTCCGATCACTGTCAGTGGCAGGGGGCTTCTTCCTGCTTTCCCTTTCACCTGCCTGCATTGTGCCTACATATGCAAATTAGCCACCATCTTGTTGGCAGTTAACTGCCAATCTTAGTTGGCAGTTAATTTGCATATAGCCCTGATTAGCCAATGAAAACGGTATCGCCGTACGCCAATTACCACTTTTCTCTTTTATTAGTGTAGATTTTCTAAATATTGGGATCATTAAAATATTCTTGTCTTGATTTCTTCCCTTTATCAACACTAACACAGCTAGTGTTTTATTATTTTTTTTCAAAAGAAAGTTTAGTAAAAACTTAATGATTGTACATAATTTTTGGAGGCCACTTTTATTCAAACCTTTATGTACTCTTGATTAAAAAATGGATTCCTAAGAATTTATTCAAAAGCTATAATAATTAGAATAATTATTATTATAATGTTGATTAAAATGATAATGGTAACATGAATAAATCTGAAATGCCTCAAAATATGTGGCTTGGTAAAAATTAAGTCTGCAAATAGGTGGATAAATTAATCTATTTGACATAAAATTATCTTAAAAAATGTTGAAAAAAAACATATTTAAATTGGTGTTGTACAAAAGTGGATTTTACACACGAGTTATGATAGATTTTATTAGTTATAAAACCTTCTTTAAGTTATAACTTTTTGTGTATAAATGCGTGTCATTTTATTAAAGAGGAGGATGACATACATCATACATTTTATCAAACTATCAAAAGGCAGCATGACCAAATGTAGAAGAATAACTAAACACATTGAAAAACATGTGTAATATGTTAAGTTTTGAAAGAGCTACAGGTTTAAAAAGTTTACAATGTAAGAGAAGTTGTTTGGAAATAAAAAGCTACATAGGTGCACATATAGAAATACAAGCATGGAAAATAATGTATGCTACAAAGTATAAATGGTGGCTATCACTGCTTGATTTTTACTTTTTTTTCTCTTTTTGGTTACATGCGTTTTTTCAATATATTACAGGACTGAGCATACATGTGTATAAAAGACAAAACAATGAGAATTTTTAAATGTGTAAGGATTCAGAGAGAAATTAACAAAGAAAAGGATAGTAAATTAAAAATACAAGTCTCCGATCTTCATGTAGTTAACCTGAAAGCCTTACCCTACTGCTTCCTCTTAAACTATTTGTCCTTCTCCAAACATGCCATGTTCTTCCGTGCTTTTGTGATTTGCTATTTACTAGTTCTTTTCCCTTATCATGCTTAAGGACCAAGTAAATTCCTTATCCTTCATGTCTTCTCAGTGCTCAATATAGTGAAATACAGGGAGTGCTCTATATACATTGTTTGCTTAATTGAAGAATGAATGTGTCCGTATGTTTATGGATGGAATACAGAAAGATGGGTAGAATTGGGTTGATACAGAGAAGTGGAGAGGACATTTCAGAATAAGAGGAAACTTGAGTCAATCAGAATTAATATTCTATTCAAATCACAATAAAGAGAAGAAAATTTGCTATAGGAGATTTTGTGTATTAAAAGATGATTTCATAAGAAATCATAGTTGGAGAGAAATGAAGAAACATATAAAAAAGCTTAAAATTGTAGAGAAATTTGAATATATCTAAAAAAAACTCTCCCTGTACCATCAAGCTAAGAAAAATGCTAACAGCTTTCCTTTCAAGGAATTCAGTAGAAAATGAATCACTTTCTCACAGTCAATGTTTATATCCTTTTGTTTATTTTGTTAAATTACAACATTTTCAATGATACTTTTTATATCTGGCAGTATCTTTAATGTTTCTTATATATTACTACCAACTGATATGTACATATATACATGCACCCCCATCCGTACACACACCCACACACCCATGCACACATAACTCCTCTTTATGTAGCAGAAGGCAATTTCATTTAGTGATGGCAGTGATTGATAGTTACACACTCACAATGGATTGCTTCAATACCTGCTCATAATCCTACGATATTAAAAAGAATCCCTTAACATTTACTCTTAATGCTCTTTAGAAAGCAAATATATTTCTGTTCCTTTGTAAAACACTGAGTATTAACGATTTAGATAAATTACACTGACTGCTGCCAGTGGTGTCCCCTGCAGTGAATTAAAAAATACATTTAGTATGAAAACAAGGAACAGATGTTATTTTTGCAGTCATTGTTCAAATGGCTCCAGTGAGCTGCATTTTCCCTAGTGCTCTTTTGACTTCTCTCATAGAGAGGATGACTTATAGGTTCTTTAGTCTATGAAAGGTGGCAATAGTAATGGTAATTTAACTCATAATCATTTCTTAAACTATCTCTCTAATGTTGAGTAACAATTTAACAACATATAAAGAGCCAGCTTAGACTTGAGAGCCCTCGATCAGCAAAGTTCTTCCCCTGTCACTGTGGCACAGAGCCATGAGAATGTACATGCTTTCCTAGCAAAGGTAAAAATCATCCCATTACACTCCATTTAGGGTAAGTGATGACAAAGAGGATTCCGGGGAAAACCCACTCCATCTCTTTAGAGTTCATCTAAGATGTGTTGAGCCACTGTGCTTGGTAGAGAGCATCTGTCTAGACTAGTCGAGGACATGATGGCTAATTTCTCCGTAGTACCAAAGTAACACAGGTAAATTCTATAGGGGCAGTCTCGCTCATTTGTATGGTGTGATCTAAAGAGTGACATCTTTACCACCTCTTAGTTTGTCCTAAGGAACATCAACATACAAGGAGAGTAAGTCTTTTAATTAGTTTAATGTTTATTAGGTAAAGGATTATATGTGAATATGATTAATATGTATTTGCTTCCTGAATAGAACTCTCCTATTATATGTTAGATATAAAGTAGGTTGTTAGAAAAAAAAAATGGTATAATGAAAAAAAAAACATGGAAAATACTCTTTAGATGTAGACATTCTGGGATTTGAATTATAATTTTCCATTTATTTGCTGGATGATTTCAGGAATCTTTAAGCCTTATTCCTTCATCTACACATTTTGCGTAAAAATCCATACTTCCCAAAGCTGATATGAGGATGAAATTAGGCAAATTCAAATATAATCTAAAGAAATGAGTATATTCATTTCCTGCATTTGCCCTTTTATTGTCTTCTTAAACATAATCTGCTGCTGACAGCCCCGTTATTTTTATTCAAACCTTTCCTTTGCCTGGAATATCTGCCCCCTACCCTCTTTTTCTTTTCTATGTGTTTTCTAAGTTGCCACCTTTGGTTGCTCCAGAATGGAAAAGTATACTTTTTTCCTCTGAACTCCTAAAATCCTCACGTCTGGAAGGAACTTTGCTGGATTTTGTTGTCTTGGAGATCGGGGGCTGTGTGATGTCCATTATTTCCCCTAAAATCTAATTCTCTGCCTTGCTCATGATGAATACTTCCTATATATTGCAACCTGACTAAATAAATGTCTGATGAGTACATGAATGAATGAATGAGTGAATGAAGTGTTAATCTAAAATATTTGCACATAAACTGCTTTCATATACATTTTTTCAAGGATGGATAGAAAATATTATTTTTATTTAAAATGATTACAGCAGCTACTAATATTTGAGAACCTAATATATACTATGTAATGAGTTGATATTTATATCATACATATAAAATAATATATATCTATTCATTACCTATTACATATGAAGCCTAAAAGCTAGAAGCTATTATCTTCATATAATAGATGAGGAATGCATGCTTTGAGTAGTTAAATAACAATTCTAGCATCCGGTGTCACGTAGCTAATAAACACTAATGCTGAGATTTGAACCAAGTTCATATTTCAAAACTGAATTCTACATTCCTCATATTAACTGAAATGAAAATGAAAAAGCCTTTGTGATTTGATTTAGGATACTGATTTAGGGACAGAACAAAGACTAGAATTTAGGTTTCCTGAAAAAAAAATCAATAAGGGAACAGATTAGGAGATCTGCATTTCAATTCTAACTCAGATGGACAATTGGAGGCTATATAATAAAGAATGTTAATAATTTATAAGAACATATTTCCAGAGATCTGTATCCCTACCTGTGAATGTGGCTCAATATGAACATTGTTTTGCCTTATTCCCACTCTAAAGAATAAAGTTATCTGAACCAAAGACAGGAATATAGAAGAACACCCTTAAATTCCCCATCACTCGAGATAGAGTTGGAGGAGCAGGCAATAGATTTCCAGAACCCTTTCTGAGGCCTAATTACTTTTGCATTAACTCTGTGGTGCTGTGAGCCAAGAAAGAGTATTCATTTATACAAAGTTGAACAAACCTCTGAAGAGAGGAAAACCTCATGATCTCTTGCTTAAATTACTGCAGTAGCCTTTAAAAATGGTTTCCTGCCTGCACTCTTGCCATTTTAGTATTACTCTTTTCCCACTGGACAGCTAGGATATAATTTTTTAAATTTTCAATTGTTAGACATTATCAGTTTTTCTATTTAAAATTCTCCATTGGCTTCACATTACACGTAATATCTTATTTGACATTCTTGCATGCCATTTACTGTCTTTATCCTCAATCTCTTTCCTTGCCACAGTCCTGATTTGATAGTCTTCTCAAAGTTTATCCAACCAAAGAAGCAAGATCTTTTCTACGATGAGGACTTAGCCTGTGCTTTCTTCTTCATCTAGAATCTTCTCTCCATCCTTCTTCCTTCAGATATCAACTTAAAGAGCAGATCTTCTAAAAAGTGTTTTCCTGCCTGGCCAGCATGGCTAAGTGGTTGAGCGTTGGCCTATGAACTAGGGAATGCTTTTTGGTTACTCCTAGCTAAAAGTTGGGTGGGTGATTCCTTGGTTGCCTCCAATGTTTTCCCAAGGAATTTACCCACAGCAGTGCACTAGTCTATGAGTATGATAGCCAGGAATCTTCTATTCTATGAGTGAAATATCTGCGATCCTAAGTTATTATACCAATGCATGATATACTCTTGTTTCTGAATTACCCCTTTTCCCCATATATTATCACAAGCATCTTGTATCCAGACCAGTAATGGTCACTGTATATTATTATAAAGTTAATGCACCTTAGGATCATCCTGGTTTGTGCTGTACATCATCCTAGGCAGAAGTGTCAGCTTCGTGCTCGCAGCTGCTCTCAATCTGTCATCATAAATGATAAATGAGCATCAGAGTCTTATTTTCTATTGTACATTATCCTCACTACAAGAATGCAAAACCAGCATATCTTCGATGGCTCACAAGACCCTGTATGAAGATAAGAACTTTACTAGAAAAGCAGGGACCCTTACCTTTCTAAGTAAGTGAATAAAACTGCAAATCTGCTCAACTTTTGGCTCACAACCATAGAAACTTTAAAGCTTAACATTATATATAGATCTTGACTTAATTGTTTACATTATTATTATTTTAAATATATTTTTATTGATTTCAGAGAAGAAGAGAGAGGGAGAGACAGAAACATCAATGATGAGAGAGATTCATTGACTGGCTGCCTCCTGCATACCCCCTACTGGGAATCGAGCCCTCAGCCTAGGCATGTGCTCTTGACCAGAATCGAACCAGGGACCCTTCAGTCCACAGGCCGATGTTCTATCCACTGAGCTAAACCAGCTAAGGCTGTTCAAATTATTTTTAATTTCCATGGTTCCTGTTCCCTGAAACTGAGCTGATGGAATTTATCAAATGGATATTATTGAACACTTATCAGCAAATGTAAAATATGGACAATTCTCCATAGGTCTCTCACATTTCTGTAGGCTTTCCATTTGTTTTGGACTACTTTTTTCTAGGGATATTTTTATAGTGATCAGTCTTGGAAGATAACGATTTTTATCTCCTTGTGGAGTAAATTACAGGTTTTCTTAAAGTTTGGAAAAACAAATATATTTTCCCAAAAGCAAATGTCAGGAATGCTTACAGTCCAGTATAATAAAATTGTCTTTCTCTGGAGCGCAGGGCAGGCATGTCACTGCCAACCATCAAATCTGGGGTTTCCTATGCCCAGGATTGTTCCGCTGTAAGGCAACCCATTAAATGTACAGACATCTATCTGCATCCATCTGTGTTGTTCCTGGGAACTTGGGAGGTGAGGGGAAGGTTGAGAAATACATTGTAGTTCATGATGTTTGTTGTGCCATAAGAATCAAGTCTTTTGTTTCTGTCCATGGAATGTCCTTTCTTCTGCCAATTTATTCTATGAAGCTTTGGTATGTTATCTTGTTAGGCTATAAGTATGGTAGGAGCAAGACTTTTATAAATCTTGACAATATAGGTAGAAAATAAAGAAGGTGCTTCTGAAATTTTCAACAGAAGACTTAAGAAAGCAAATGCAGACAAATCAATTAATAAAACATATGCTTATTTATGTTTATTTCTATCCCGTTCCTGATTTTTTTTAAAAAAAATCTATATTTCAATAAGGTTTGTATACTATCAATATGTTTTAGTGCTGAGAGAGCAACAGCATCAATAGTGTAAAAGGGGGAATAAAATCTTTGGAACAAATATTAATATACATTTTAGACCCACTATTAATGTATGTATTTATGTATGTATAAAATTTATTATTCTAAGTGACTACTCATTTCATAGAATGTAAGTAATACTTACAATAGATATTAATCATGGCATAGTCTTTATTTACATTTATGTACAGAGAAATATACTATAGCCCTTCTAAAAATGGGTTTGGCCAGACTAGGTATTAGATAAGAACTTTACTAGAGACCTATGATTCTATACCCTAATATTATTTTAATGGACTAGTAGTATTTTTCTGTAAGAATGTTCTAATGACTTAAATTTTATTTTTATATTTGCATAATTGACTATGTTTTTAGACTACCTAATAATTACAGGTAATTTTCTCCAGTCTAGCTTTCTAGCTTTCTTTATGTCAATACAACACTAATCCTATCTAATAATAGACAAACTTGGTAATTAACAGTAACTTTGCTACCCTTCCCATTGGCTAGTCAGGGGGATATGCAAATTAACTGCCAATCAAGATGGCGGCCGGCAGCCAGGCAGCTGAAGCGAACATGAGGCTTGCTTGCTCCAGTGATGGAGGAAGCCAAGGTTCCCCGCCTGCCGCTGCCGGCCTCTGAGCTGCACTCTAAGAAACAATGTTGCAATTATAGAAGATAAACAAACCCCAGAAACCTGCTTTCAGCCAGCCGGGCCTCAGAGCTGGAGTTGCAACAGTGTTTCAATTATAGAAGCCAAACAAACCCAGATACCTGCTTTCAGCAGCCGAGGTCTCAGAGCTGGAGCCGAGTCTCAGAGCTAAAGCCGGCTCTCAGTTCCAGTGACAGCCATAGAAGGTAAATAAATCCCAGAATAAAAAAAAAAAGAAAAAAAGGAGAGGTTGGGAGCTTCAGTCACCCGCCAGCCTGAAAACAGCCCTCAGCCCCTCACCCAGACTGGCCAGGCACCCCAGTGGGGATCCCCACCTTGAAGGGTGTGTGACCAGCTGCAAACAGCTATCATCCCCTCACCCAAGTTGGCCAGGCACCCAAGCGGGACCCCCACCCTGATCCGGGTCACCATTCAGGGCAAACCAGCCGGCCCCCACCTGTGCACCAGGCCTCTATCCTATATAGTAAAAGGGTAATATGCAAACTGACCCTAACAGCAGAAGGACTGGGAATGACTGGTCACTATGACACACACTGACCACCAGGGAGCAGACACTCAATGCAGGAGCTGCCCTCTGTTGGTCAGGGTGCTCTCACATGGGAGGAGCTCTGCTCAGCCACAAGCCAGGCTGATGGCTGCCAGTACAGTGGTGGTGGTGAGAGCCTCTCCTGCCTCCTCAGAAGTGCTAAGGATGTCTGACTGCAGCTTAGGTCTGCTCCCCGCTGGCAAGTGGACATCCCCCGATGGCTTCCGGGCTGCCAGAGGGATGTCTGATTCCCATCTTAGGCCCAATCTCCTGGGGAGCAGGCCTAAGCCAGCAGGTTGTCATCCCCTGAGGGGTCCCAGGCTGCGAGAGGGCACAGGCCGGGCTGAGGACCCCCCCTCCCCGCTGAGTGCACAAATTTTTGTGGACCAGGCCTCTAGTTTTATTATAATAATCTATCACTTTCACAGGATCATACACTTCACTAAGCCATAGTGAATCTATTGTCCTTGCCAATACTTTGTCTAGGAATAAATAGTTGAGCAGATGTGAGAGGAAGTCTATGGGAGCACCTCTGAATATGAGATTTTCACTCTAAAAAGGAAGTATGGAAGGAGATGCTCTCCTTTCCTTCCAATATAATATGGTGTCTGAAATTGTAATAGCCATCTGTGATCATAGGTACTGGTAGTCTAGTCCTAATTTGTGTAATAGTAATTTAGTGAAGAGTTATTGATGATGTTGTGTCACTGGATTAATCAAATTTAGGTCTAATTATTCAGATATGGGGTTATATGAGATAACACATTTTTTTACTGTTTAAAGCCACTGTGGGAACCCTGTACAGAGTATCCTGGTTGTTCCAGGCCAATTTGAGTGACGGGGCCCTGACTAGAGTACTCCAGACGTTCATGGCCAAGGCCAATTTCCCAGGACACAGGTGCAGAAGCAAGGACACAGCAATCTTACTGCACCACACGAGTGTGCTCTTCTATAACCCAAGTACTTATGTCACTATTTTGGCAAGAAGTCTTTTTTGTCTAAGTTAGTATAAAGACATGTTGTTGACCAGCTTGTGCTGGACCGCTTTATATGATGCCTCCTATATTTGCTGAGGATGTTTTATGTAGGGTGCGACTGCTTGGTATGGCTCCTGTGTTTGCTACTGTGTTAGCAGAGGCTGCTTTTATGTAAGGGGGCTGCTGTGTGTGCAATGGTTGCCTTTGTCAGGCTACTTTGAAGAATTGCTTTGTCTAATGGCTCCTTAGTAGCAATGGCTACTTATGCTGCAATAAGGACTCTCTTATACATCTACTAGAGGCCTGGTGCACAAAATGCATGCACAGGTAGAGTCCCTAGGCCTGGCCAGTGATCTGGGCTGATCAGGTTCCCCATCTCCTTGCCTTCACACCTCCTCCTTCCCTTGCTCCCTCAGAACCACACTGCTGCCTCTGATCGCCTGCCATGTTCTGCGTCACCCCCTGGTGGTCATAGTGAGTGATTGAACTGCCAGTCTCCTGGTCAAACTCCTGAGGGGATACTTTGCGTATTAGCCTTTTATACATATAGATGACTTCTCATATCTTCTTCGTCCACTAGTTGGTGTTCATGAAGGTCCAGTTCCTGGCAGGGGAACTGAGACCCCACAGCCACTATATTACATTTTATGGATCTCTTAAATAAAATTGTGTGTGTGTGTGTGTGTGTGTGTGTGTGTGAGGTGTGTGCCCAGGGAAGAATAAAGGATCTAAAAGTCATAGATACTTAAAGTCTGCCCTAGCTCCAGCCAAAGCTAAGATTAATGAAGTCAATTTTGAGGATGGTTATGGTATTATCACATAAGGAACTTCAATGATCATTTCTTATTAATCATTCTAATTAACTTCTGCAAAATAATAAATAATAGTATTTGAATTCTATTCTTTTTTATATTTTTGAATCATTTATTCATAAAGAATCTTACCTGACTCCAAATATCTCAAACAAATTAAGGGCAATCTCTACTATCTTAAGCATAGGCATAGACAATAGAATGAAATTTTGCTTCTAAAACCACCACTTTCCCTCATTCTAAGTGGCCTTACCGGGGGGTGTTCATGGAACCTTTAGAGCTCAGTATGAATATCACAGCAAAGTGGAGATCTGTGCTAAGATTCTAGATGCAAGCTTAAGACAAAATTTAATCTTACATATGGGGCAATAGATTTATAGCTAGCATTGTGTCCAGCATATACTCACTAAATATGCATAATGATGGTAATAATTTCAGTATCATAACTAATAATTCATTTGTCAAAGTAGAAATGCAAATGGTATATTTTATTGATTTTAAGGCAAGTTCTTAATAAGATGGCAATAGTAGGTTTCAAGAAAGGCATTTTAAAGAGTTTCTATATTGTAGTGAAGTCTCAAATAACTGCCTTTAAATACAACACAATTTCAAGGGAGAAAAAGACAAAGAGGATGATTGATAAAGAAAACAATCAAACAAACAAAAAATACTTATTTTTTCTTGTAACAAAGCTTTTTTTATAAACTATCAAGAAGGAAGCTTTAGAAATTGCCCCCTACCATAGTTATTCAGTCTTGCCTCTGTACAAAACAAATTCTACTAGATGAAGGAACCGATTAAAAATGCCTAGCACTTGACATTTATTTTTGCTTGGTGAAGGTAAGCAAAGCCATATTTTATTGAATGTGAAAAGATGCTGCCTAAGTAAGCATGGGCTATTTAGAACCATTCATCTCTAGTATGTTATTCAATTTACAATCTTGCAAAAAAATCAATAGGCCTGATTCTCTTCTTGTCTCCCCTCCTTTCTGCTAGCCTCATGCCATTAATCTGAGTTTAATGGGCACAGTAGCTTTAATGGATGTTGTCTTTAAGGTAATGGAGCAATTCATCCCTGGAATCACTAATTTCTCTGCTTGAGCAATATGGTAACCTCTTCTTTCCTGAGATCCTCTGGAGACTAGTTAATGCCCTAGTTTCTGATGCCCCAAATTCCCCCTATTGACCCCTGACAACTTTCAGATCAACTTTGCTTTCAGCCTTGAGACATAATACATTTGTAATAGTGAAGAGTGAACTGGCAGAATTCGTGAAACAACTGTGAGAAAGAACATGACAAGTAAAGGTAAGACAATTAAATCGTAAGTTGATCATTGATATATCAACTTCTGCTTCACAAGCAGTTAAATATAAGTAACAATAATAAGAGTTGTGATTACTCAATACTTATTCTATGCCAAAATCTGAGTTAAGCAATTTTTGAGTCACAGAATAATTTCTTCTTAATCTCATCACTCCTGTTAAAACCTTTAAATAGCTTCCCATTGAGTTCAATTTTAAACCAAAGTTATCATGCCTGGACTGTGCCTAACCCGCTAATCTCATTTTTGACCACTTTCTTTCTTACTCAGTAGACTGCAGCCACATTACTCTGAGTCCCTTCAACTTCAAGGGTTTTATACTTGCTGTCTTTTCCCAGAAATCTCTCTCCTCAAATCTTTACAAGATTGAGTTATCATCCTGTTCTCTGCTCAGTTACGATCTCCTGTAGGAAGTCTTCCTGAATAACCAATTTAAAGGGCTCCTCTCCTCGACATTCCCTAGCCCCCAAATCAAATTCCTTTATTTGTGACTATTTCCAAAATAAAACATTACCCAAAACATGTTAGCTCCATGACATAGATGAGAACATTTAGGGTACAGAACTTGTTATTTTCTCAAAGTCATATGACTGATAAGGGGTAAAATTAGGTATCAATTTACCTCTGGCTACCATTCAATTATCTATTCTAATATTATTGTTTGTTGTTTTTATGTTTGGGCTAATATGAAAAAAATGCAGCTCTGAACATTCCTACATATTTATTCTAGTGAACATCTTGGCAAGGGTTTTCTAAGGGTTGTGTCTAACAATGACATTAAACATTCTGATAATTTATTTCTTTTGTTATTTGTTATTTGCAATATTTGAAATCCTTATTTGTTATGTGAAATCCATCTTTATTTTCATGGTTTGCTTCTTTTTATGTTTTTTAACTGTAGATGTAATACAGTGCTCCTCTGGGCTCTATATTTTAGAATTCTAAGAAGCTGGGTTTGAGAGTATATCCCTACAGTGAGAATTTGCTTTATCTAGGCTTCTGTATAGTGCAGTAATATAAATTCAAACTCCAAATTCATGTAAGGCCAGTCTTTTGCTTTACAGATGCTAACAGGAATCTTTTACAGCAACTTAGGTCCCAGGTCACAAACAACAATTTTCTTTCTGTATACATTACAGATGCCATCTGGCATTGTTTTAACTAGTTATAACTTATTCTTTGCAGAATCTCAAAACTATCTCCCTAGGCTGTGCAGGACCAAGGCTTTTTCTCATGTCAAGTTTTCCAGTAAAAATTCTAAGTGCCATATGATTTCACTCATAGGTGGAATTTAATGAACTGAACTAACGAACAAAATGGAGACAGATAGAGAGCAGACGGACAGCTTTGGTGGGGTGGGGCCTTGGGGGTGGGTGTGTGGAGGGATTGAGCAAAAAATAAAAAAAAATAGAGAAAGAACTCATGGACATGGACAGCAATGTGGTGATTGTCAGGGGAGGAGGTTGTGTAGGGGGAAGAGGGTACAGGGGGCATAAATGGTGATGAAAAAAATAAAATAAGAAAAAATAAATAAAATAAAATTCTTGCTTTTAGATGAAAGATTTCTGCATTTTATTTTCTGATGGCACTTGCATTGTTGAAGTCATTTTATGACTGGCTGACAGTTTTTTCTATTACGAATTGGTCTCAGTATATTTCTTCCCTTTTTATCTGAGTTCAGTTCTGCTTAGCTCAGGATTTTTTAAATTTAATATATCTGTGTATTTTGAATGGCAGGGTGTTCTAGAACATGTAACCTTTATACAACCCCATACCTAAGTATGTTTTTCCTCCTTTCTTTACTATTTCTGCCAATTTAATACCAATAAAGTTTGAACAATATATTAAAGTACAAATATTATTAAACTTATATTTTGATTAAGCTCACATGAAGACATCTACACATCTAAGCTTATATATCTAACATAAATTACATTCAAAATCTCATTATTAATAATTTTCTCTTTCCTTCAAATATTCAAATTCCTGCTGTGTTAGGTTGCTTTATACAGGGTATCCCAAATATATATATATACTTTTTAACAGAAAACCTACACCTTATGCTATTTTTTATAAAATCTCCACTTTTTTAATGATCAGATTATATTTAATTCATATATTTGATTCTCAAAAGTCTAGTTTTTTCTCCTCTACACAATTTGTCAATGGCTCCAATTGAGTAAACAAATGGTTACCTTAGTTTGAGTTAGTGGAATGATGGCCCATCAATAATGATCAAGTGGATTTATTAAAGAACTTCAAGTTTGACAATTCTATCTCAAAAATTTTATTGAATATGGGTTTATTAGTTACCCATTGTCATGCATTAAACTACAACAACTGTAATAGCTGAAGCCAATGTATTTATTATCTCAGAGTTCTATAGGTCAGAAATCTTGGCATTGTAAGCTGGTTCTCAGCTCATGTCCTCACAAAGCTAAAATCGAGGTGTCAGCCAGATGCATTCTCATCAGTAGCTGTTCTCATCAGTAAGGTCTTTTGCCAAGCTCACGTGGTTGTGATAATTCAGTTACTTATGGCTGTCAGCCAAAGTTACTTTCAGTTCCTAGAGGACGCCTGCATTTCTTGCCATGTGGCTCCTTTTCAAATCCAGAAACACAGAAATTTTCTTGCATTGAATCCCTTATATTCATATCTGACCTCTAGATGTCTGACCTTTAGATGCATATTAAAAGAGCTCATGTAATTAAATTATGCTATGCATGTACCATACCTAATCAGGGGGACAAAATCAAGCATATAGAGGGTGCATACATCAGAAAGGGATTTGGGGATTCATCTCAGAATTTTACCTACCACAATAGCATTATAAATGACAATATTTTAACCATCCTATATAATAAAAGGGTAATATGCAAATTGACCCTAATGGTAGAACGACCAGAACGACCGCTCAACCAGTCACTATGAGGCACACTGACCACCTCTTGGTCCCTATCCCTGGCCATCAGGCTCCCATTGCCTGATGGCGAATGGGGAACCACAGGTGGGTGGCAGGGGATGCGGGCAGCACTAGGCCAAGGCCCCAACCCCGCTGGTCATCACATGCACAGAGGGTGACCTGTGGTTGGGGGCAGGGCCAGTGACCAGGAAGGAACAGCTGACCCCTTGGTCCCTCCCCTCAACCTGAGGTTCAGATCTCCCAATGGTGAACGGGGAATCAGGGGTCGGTGGGGCAGGGCCAGCTGTGAGCAGCCAGGGAAGATGGACCTGCTTGCAGGCCAGTCCTAGGGACCTTACCCAGCAAGAATTTCATGTGCTGGGCCTCTAGTTAAAAGATAAGTATATATCAATATGGTCCAGGTCGTATTATTTTTAATAGTCTTTGATGTTTATGGCTTGCCCCCTTTATGGTTCCCTGCTTAAAGGGCTCCCTTTCCAATTTCTTACTTCTATGACAGCCTCAGTTCAAGGGTCTGACTTCCTAATCAAGTGAGGTTTTGGCTTCCTGCTTCAGTTCTGCCTTTCACAACCAGCTGGGATATACTGGGTATATATCTATAAATATACATACTGGGGTATATGTTCCCCAGAGGAAAAACTATACACATGGATAAATATGGTATGATTTCCACCTTTCAAGGGTTAAATCCCTTTAGTTTCTGCCAGCTCTTGGAAACTCTCTAGTAAAAAAGGTATAATTTCCTATTATTAGAACTACTTATGACAGTGCAGTAGAATCTGCTATTATCAGAAGCTGGAATTTCCAAAATGACATTTTAATTAATTAAGTATTCCACTAATTCCCTGAACTCTTAAAAAATAGTACCCACATTTAAAAAATAAATAACATTATCTCCTTGCTCCTTAAAAATTCCCCATTATAATAAAAACTACAGCTGAGACATTGTGCACCAAATGTAAGGACCACCAAAATAATTCTCCTTTGTTTTATGTGTTATGGTTTTTATCATTGCAGAACCATTGCTAGGAGCTTATTGATCAAATAATTATGACTTGTATAGAGAGATGTAAGGAATAAACACCTTAATTTTTACATTTTAAGTCCTGTTCTACAGAATCATTGATTTCTGCACAGCTTCTTTAGGAGCTCCACTTCTATTTGATCAAATTTATTGGAGATGTATTTAACTCTTTTTAAAATAATATAATGAGTAATATATCTATATAATAAAAGCCTAAGCAACTGTTACGTTGGAATGACCAGAACGACCAGTCGCTATGATGTGCTCTGACCACCAGGGGGCAGACGCTCAATGCAGGAGCTGCCCCCTTGTGGTCAGTGTGCTCCCACAGGGGAAGTGCCACTCAGCCAGAAGTCGGGTTCATGGCTGGCAAACACAAAAAAATTATGTTTATTGATTTTACCTTAAGCAAATAAAAATACATGTTAGAAATGTAAACTAACAAATACAGACAGTATCATTCATTTTATCCACTAGGTTTTACTTGAGAAATAAAGTTATATTAACAAAAAGTAGAGATAGAAAACTGCAAATCGATCTCAACTCCTCAGAAACCTATCCCTCTTATTGAGAAGACAGAGAGAAGCTAGGTAGATAGGGGTGGGACCATGGGGGCAGAGATATTAGAATCTAGGAACCCGACTAGGCGGACTTACTAAGGCACCCCAACTGGGTAGGGAAGGAAGGGTGCATGAGAGGCAAGAATTTATAAATTTTTGAGGATTGCTAAGACAGGCAGCTTACAGATAACCAATCACAAGATAGTAAGGCATAAAAACCAATCTTTAGAATTTGCTAAGGCAAAACTCTTTGAAAGGGCCAATCAGGAACTAACAAGCATATACACCAAAAAGCTAGCGATTTGATTCCTGTCTCACTCATGTACTAAGTTGATGGCAAGAGATGCACTCCCCTGGACCCATGTGGCTTATGGCATGCGGGCCTCCAGACAAGGACTAATAGACTTTAATTAGCTTGGACGCCGGACTTCTCCTGACTGTAAGTGGAAAGGAAGCTCTGGACAGTGGCCTGCTCCTAGAACCCCAGCTACTCCTTTTCCATGACTGGCTTCCCTGAATAAACTTTGGTTCCACTAATTGTTTTTATCCAAGACTTCATTCTTTGATTTCGTGAGACAATGAACTTGGACTCAAACATTCCATATTTTGGTTTAATTATTTTGTAGACATTTATGTCACCACCTTTTTAGTAGTTTGATGAACATACGTTGTTGTGTGATAATCCCTTGTTATGAACTTCAAGAAATCAGTGTTCTGTACCCATCTTTGATCAGTCAACAAGTGCGGTCCCTTCAACTTTTGAATGTTTCTTAAATCTAAGGCCCTTATCTATCTGCTACTGACTTATGTTACATGGAAAGATTATAATAGTCAATTACTTTTACCTGATGTCAATTTTGTACTCTCAATCCTACAATTTCTTTTAAAGCATTTTTCAAATGGTTCTCAGATAAACCTTTTAACTCCATCATTCCTGTTCTTAACTCTTTGGCCTATGTATTTGCACATTTATCCTAGTAAAATGTCTAACAATAGGCCCTCCCTGAACAAAAGCTGTTGAAACAACTTAGTGCTCCTTACTGCTTGTGTAAGTTCCCTTCATTAACAGCCAATCTCTCTAGCTTTACCACCACCACCAGCTCCCACACCCTTTGATCCAGGATTATTTATAATTTTCCACACATAATATAACAAATTTTAGGAATATTCTGATTATTAGTTTTATCAACATGAATGACAATAACATTGTTTTAGACACACGTTACACTACTTATGTTAAGTATAATTTAAATTGGTTCATTAAATCATTTTAATTTCCTAGTTGGAAAAACTCTGTTAAAAGAAAATAATTGTATAAGTGATTATTAATATCTCTTTTATAAATAGATTAATTCAAATTTTCTAAGCTTTAAAGTTTAACATTTTTCATTCTAATTAGAATGTCAATGTTTAAAACTACTGGTTGAAAAATACAATGACTTTTGGGTAATACACTTTCAAATTTTAATTGTCTACATTTATGTCTTTTTCAATGTTTTCTAATAGATATTTGGACTTTGAGATAAAAAATGATATTTGGATTTGATTCACATTTATGTTATTGTTAAAAACTGTATTGGATGACTATTGAATGCATCATAACAGGCAAAAGTGAATAAATAAGACATTTACATTTTTTTTCTCTACCATTAGACTAAGGATAAGACATAGTCATGTGGCAACTGTCAGAGAAGGCATAATTAAAAGAGCAACACTTTCTTTTTCTCTAAGTGATCTAAATTTAGTAATGGACCAAATAAAGATTACTTGAATGAGATTAGATTTGAATGTTTGTGTTACACTGTAGGTATCAATTAGTGAAGAAAATAAGATGTCAATCTTTTTTATCAGGATGTCATTAAAAATATTCAGTACTTTGTTAATCAAAATTATTAAATGGTTTTTTAAATTAAATATATGGGAGTGATATTGGTTAATAAGATTATATAGGTTTCAAGTGCACAATTCTATGATACATCATCTGCATATTGTGTTGTGTGCCCACCATCCAAAGTCAAATTATCATCCATCGCCATATATTTAAGCCCCTTTACCTTTTTTTTAAAAAATATATTTTATTGATTTTTTACAGAGAGGAAGGAAGAGGGATAGAGAGTTAGAAACATCGGTGAGAGAGTAACAGCGATCAGTTGCCTGCTGCACACCCTCTACTGGGGATGTGCCCACAACCAAGGTACATGCCTTTGACTGGAATCTAACCTGGGACCCTTGAGTCCGCAGGCGAATGCTCTATCCACTGAGTCAAACCGGTTTCAGCAAGCCCCTTTACCTTTTACTATCCCCTATCCCCTATCCTCTAGTGACTGCCATACTGTTATCTGTGTAGATGGGTATTTTTTTGTTTGTTTGTTTGTTTTAAATATATTTTATTGATTTTTTACAGAGAGGAAGGGAGAGAGATAGAGAGTTAGAAACATCGATGAGAGAGAAACATCGATCAGCCGCCTCCTGCACATCTCCTACTGGGGATGTGCCGGCAACCCAGGTACATGCCCTTGACCGGAATCAAACCTAGGACCTTTCAGTCCGCAGGCCAACGCTCTATCCACTGAGCCAAACTGGTTTCAGTAAGCCCCTTTACCTTTTACTATCCCCTATCCCCTATCCTCTAGTGACTGCCATACTGTTATCTGTGTTGATGGGTTTTTATTTATTGTTCTTGTTTGTTCATTTGTTTCTTTCAGTATGATTTCACTCAGGGTGTCATTTTATACTGTTGAGCTTTTTTTTTTTGGTTTTTCCGTGATAATTTAAGCACAACCTGGCCCACCTAAGGATTTTTGTTCTGAATTCAACTTACCTATGAGGTTTTAAAAATCCTATGAGAGAAATTATTTGAAGTTGATTTTCTTTATTCACTTTGGAAGCAAATAAAGAGAGTTGAAAGTGCCTGAGGTGATCTGCAAACATCTTTTCTGGAAGAATTAATCTTTAATGTAGGTGTGCTATGATTTCCACAGCTAAAGATCTAGAGAACAATAGTTTAAAATCAGAATATACCTAAGGGGAAAAAATGAAAGCCAGAAGAAACAATAGAAAATGGATACAAATTTTGGCATTATCAGGCACAGGATATAAGATAGTTTAAGGATATAACATAGACATTTAGTTTAAATAAATAAAAAAGGAAGTTTTAAATGTTATTAAAAACCAAAAGACTGTATGTGATGATAAAGTGCTTATAAGAAATAATTGAATAGCAATTCTAGGAACAAAAAAACAATAATTATAATTTTAAATTAAAATTTAAGAATTAAGGAGCAGTTTATGTACAACTGGAACAGAAAAAACAACTATCTGGAATATCTCTATATATTTAGATATATAAAGAATATTCAAAGTACTAAAGAATATTATTAAAGAATAATTCAAATTTTTATTCTGAATACAGCACAAAACTAGAAAAAATGAAAGGTAGGTGAGAATTTACTACATTTTCTAGAAGGTGAAAATAAAAATACTTGGAAGGATTCAAGAGTAGAATAGATTCTGGCCATCAGTTTCTCAGAATTGGAGAAAGTCATCAGCCCTAGACTTTTGAAATTCATTGGATTCCAAGCAGAATAGATAAACGTAATACACATCTCGATATGTAGTACTACAACTTCAAATATTATTTTAAAAAAGACACCACAAAGATAAAGAACTAAAGAAAGAAAAAGAGAATGTATGTGTGTGTTTGT
Source organism: Myotis nattereri (assembly GCF_964212035.1). Lineage (NCBI taxonomy): Eukaryota > Metazoa > Chordata > Mammalia > Chiroptera > Vespertilionidae > Myotis > Myotis nattereri. Next base: position 28,435,199 of record NC_138077.1, on the reverse strand, counting down.
GAGAGATAGAGATCTTTAAAAAAAGAGCTAGATTAACAACAAATTTTTTCACAGTAAAAAATGGAAGCTCTGGGTCCTTCGAATAATATCATTAAGCTGAAGGGCATTATGCCAAGTGAAATAACTCAGTCAGAGAAAGATAAATATCACATGATCTCACTCATTTGTGGATTATAATGAACATAAACTGATGAACAAAATCAGATCCAGAGACAGAGAAGCATTGATCAGATGCTCAAACCTTAGAGGGAAGGTAAGGGAGGGTGGGGGTAAGGGGGAGAGATCAACCAAAGGGCTTGTAAGCAAGTATATAAACCTAACTAATGGACATGGACACCAGGGAGGTGAGGGCATGAGCTGGGGGGCGGGGCGGGGGGGCGCCAAAGGGGGAAAAGGACACATATGTAATACCCTAATCAATAAAGAAAAAAATAAAATGCACACAAGAGAAAGATAATATGCAAATGAAAATAGTTCTATTAAGATGACAGAATTATGGGGAATTTTAACCATTTGTATTACATAAACATGTATAGGTGCAAGCTGCGGATCTTTTATAATTAAATTGAAAATATCCTGGCAGTTAACTGGTTAAAATCATTTGTTTAAAGTTTGATTAGACTTATCTTTCCAATAAAATATTTTATATTAAAAAAAATTCAGAGAATATAAACTATAGTTTTGTATGCAGAAACATGATATATAAGGAAGGAATGTAAAATGACATTTTTAGCAAACAAAAACCAGAGAGTTTACCCCTAATATACTAGTATCCTATTTAAAGTGGTAAAATTCTTAAGGGAAATTATCTCACATTGAAGATCAGAGATGCTGGAAACTAGAGGGGGAAAGACATATTTTTTAAAAAATGGTTAGCTGAAATAAGCATTGACTGTAAAATGTTATAATCATATTGAATTTACATAACTAATATTACTGTGGCAATTTTCCAGGCATGATTTTGAGCACTTTATAAATATTCGTAAAGTTGAATCGTCCCATCAATCTTTTGAGAAATGTACTATAATTATCCATGTTAGAAAAAAGAAATAGAGAAATAGTGATGTTAATAAATGACACAGTGTCCCACAGCAAATATGCAGCAGGGCTAGGGTTTGAACAGAGCCATCTGTTTCCAGCATCTGCACTCTGGAGCACCATACTTGGGATTTATCTAATTTATGGAGGCAAATAATAATAATAATTAAACTTTTGACAATAGCCACAACTGAGATAATATCTTTATATATTCAATTCTATGTAATCCGTTGCAATTATTTAAAGAAGCAACATTACTATTTAATTTGCATAAACTCTATAAATTTAAAACCACCACATAACTGTAGCATGAGCCATAATTTCATTTCTTCTCAAATATCACCAGCAATGGTTCTCAAATCTCAAAATGAAAAACAATAGGACATGATTATTTTTAAAAAAATAAATCAGTTTTATAATTTTCCACGTAAAATCAAGCCAAGGATTTGTATAGATTCCTCAACTGATTATACACCCAGTTTACTGAGTTCCTAATTATGTGCAGATATTATGCCTCCCAGAAAGTTAGACAAATTACCATCAGTCCTTTCTCACAAGTAGAGAGATAGAACCATGATGGCTGATTTTAGGGGATCTTGGGAGCACGTGGTTTACCAGTGACAGGAGAAAATGTTGATCTTAATTCTTTAGAAACCAAGACCAACCAACTCTGTGAACTTGGTGTTATATCATGATTTGAGTTGGTATTTAGCTTATTTCAAGCTAAATTTTAGGGCAGAGGAGTTATTCCACTTTTCAATTGAAAAGTTGAGTCCCATTGTGGCACTTAAAAAAACAAAGTTGGTATTCACTAATCACACAAATAGTAGAAGTGAAATACCAAAGACTGATGAAACCTTGCTTTGATTTGTGAAAAATTTTCTTAATTTATTAGTGCCTAGTTAAATTTATTAGTGCCTTTCATTTTGCTTAAAATTAAAATGGCCTCCATGGGTATGCTGGGGTTTTCAACAAACAAATCACTAACAAATGACTGGCTTCCATGATCTAGATATTTTATTTGTCTTCCTTTACCAAGATCTCACTTAGTATTATTTAAATTATGAAAAGATTTTCATAGATGTTTAGTCAATCAGTTTTCTCTAAACTCCATTATTACAATTATCTCTGATCTTCATTATCCAAAATGAAGATCTCTCTCTCTCTCTCTCTCTCTCTCTCTCTCTCTCTCTCTCTCTCTCTCTCGTTTCACAGTGACCTACAGGAAACACAAGCCTTTATATTTTGGAGTACTCTTAATTTACTCCAGCTAGTCTATAATTCATTTGCTGCTTGGCACAAGCTTTAGGCTTCATAAAAGCTACCAGCTATGTTCATAAAAAAAAGCATGAGATATGTTTACGAGAAGAAAGACTTCAGTTGAAGGGACAGAACGAGTAATACTGACAGTAAGAGGGAAAACAGTAGCCTAGAGAACAGGAAATACAAATGTTGTCAGATCACAGTTGAGATAATCAGATACATCCCAATGCCAGGTTTGAGAGGAAAGTGCAACTGTCACATACAGACAGTAGGTAGCCACGGTAAGAAGAGGAAGATTACAAGGAGGAGGAACAGAACCAAAACATTCTGTTCCTGAATCCCAGATACAGCTGGTATGGAGTCTGTTGTCTAAGGAACCATAATAAAGGTGTTGCACTCCAGTGTACTCCAGTGTATTGAGTTCTTGTTCTGAAATCTCTTCGTATTCAGAGGTTTCTTCCTGGGAGCAGGCAGGATCTCTCCCGAAAGTAGGGTTTCCATGCATCAGTGACATATAGTTACAAAATCAAAAGTCCAGTGACAAATAGGAGGGTTTTGTTGAATGCTGAGGGTATGCTTTGTCTCAGGGCAGGATTAATGTATGGCAATATATCAAGGAAAGAAATCAAGTATAAAGAGCCAGAAATATTTCCTAACACATTTTCCTTTTGGACTTGTGAGTTTGTGAGTCTATGATTACATTGTCATTAACCTCCCCAATCCCATGAGCCTTACAATGCCATTATCTGAGCATGCTTGCTCTCAAACAGAATGCTTACTGAGTTATCGCCATATAGCTAGAATCTACACTGTTGTTTGGTAATGCATGTTTCAAAGGATGTGAAAACTTCACCATAAAAACTTGAAAAATTAAATCAGCGTTTGAGGTGACCTACCATTTATCAATGGATTACTTAAAGGGGCTGATATTTGAGAGACTGGGGGAAACGCACACTGCGTTTTCATGTTCCTGGATACAAATTCTATCATCATATCAAGTTGGATCATCACAAAGCAAAGTAAATGGACTGTGTTATCTCTGCCCCCCACAGATATGCCTTTACTGAATTATCACTTAATATTATGCCCTCAGCTTGGGTAACTGGGCCAAAGCTGCCTGAGCCTGATTAGATTGTGCTTTCTCCAGGTATTAAATTAGCAGGTGGGGCATGAGGCTTGTTCACATGGAGAGAAAGTGCTGAGGTTGGGTACTTGGTTTGTTTATTTATTTATTTATTTATTTATTTATTTATTTATTTATTTATTGTTGCATACTTAGGAATGCAACCGAAATCTGATCTGGATTCTGTCGACATAGAATGTGTCAGTTGTGTGTGTATGTGTGAGTGTGTGTTTGTGTCTTTAAAAATATGTGGTTAAAAGTATTGTCTCTTCCTTTACCCTGTGACATTTCATTATTAGTACCAATGCTAATGGCAATAATAATGAAATAATATTAAGTTAGTGATAGCATGACTTATTAGGGCTTACTTAATTATTTTTAAGTAAGGTCAATAATCATAATAGCAATGATGATTCCTATGGCTTCCTAATATAAAATCCATTTTACATTAATTCAGTGGCTAAGTAAGAAAACAATCATTTGTGACTGGCACTCATTTCTAAGGAAGATACGAAAAGAAAAAAAAATCAGAGAATAAATTTTTCAGTGAACATTTTTAGAGATCAGCATAAATATGCTGGAGGAAGAATTTCAGCTGAATTACTCATTCACCAATATTAAAAACTAGAGGCCTGGTGCACAAAATTCGTGCACTCGGGGGGGGGGTCCCCCTCAGCCTGGCCTGCACCCTCTTGCAGGCTGAGACCCCTCGCTCCTTACCACCTGCCTGCTTGTTGCATCTGCCCCCTGGTGTGTAGGGACCTTGGAGGACTCCAGGGTGTGTCTGGCCTCTCTCGCTCAGTCCCTATTGGCGGGACCCCAGCAGCAAGCTAACCTACTGGTTGGAGCATCTGCCCCCTAGTGGCCAGTGCTTTTCATAGCGAGCAGTTGAGCAGGCTTAGCATATCATTAGCATATTACGCTTTGATTGGTTGAACGGCTGACTGGATGACCAGACACTTAGCATATTAGGCTTTTATTATATAGGACTAGAGGCCCGTTGCACTAAGATTTGTGCAATAGGTCTTCCTTCCCCTGGCTGCCGGCACTGGTTTTCCTCCGGCACCCGGGACCCAGGTCTTTGGTCAGGCTGCAGCAGTGAGGCTAGGCTTCTCCGCTCCGGCTGCAGCAGAGAAGCCAAGCCTCTTCAGTCTTCAGTCATCTTCAGTCTTCAGTCATCTTCAGTCTTCATTCCGTGCCTGCATATGCAAATCAACCACCATCTTTTTTGGGGGGTTAATTTGCATACTCACCCTGATTGGCTGGAAGGCATAGCGAAGTGACACCAATTTACATGTTTTTGTTTTATTAGTGTAGATGAGAAAAGAGTGGGAAGGAAAAGAGGAAGGGGAAAGGAAGAATATATAGTGACAACAACAAAAAGAGCAATAGACATTGCTCTCATAACTAAAGAAACAGATAGACAAATCATCACAAAGTCAAACCAAAAAGTGGATAACCTGATAAATTCTGATGATAGGTGATTGGAATATATCATCAGAGATATAGAGCCTGACACATCCAGAAGTGTTCTAATAGAACAGGGACTTGCTGAATTTTGTGTAAAAGACAGATGATAATGGCATTTCTTTGAGGTTCTCTGTTAGACTATCATTTACAAACTGTGTCTCAAAATTTGGCATTCACAAGAGTCACCTGGAGAAACCTTTCTAGAAGTGCATACCTCTTTTCCCCCACCCACCAAGAAAACCGTCATAGCCATAGATAACAGTATGGTGATTACCAGAGGGAAAGGTGGGTGCAGGCGTAGAAGAGAATAAAGGGGGGATAAGTGTAGCTGGAAGGAGACTTGACTTGGGGTGGTGAACACACGATATAGTATACAGATATCGTATTATATAATTGTACACCTGAAATCTATATAATTTTATTAGCCAATGTCATCTCAATAAATTCAATTAAAAAAAAGAGAGAGAGAAATAGAGCAATACATTTACTACCACTTTAGTAGAACCCAGTACCTGCACTTTACCGCACTCGGATCGTTCTGTTGGGGAAGGCCCATGAAGTCTGATTTGAGACATGCTGATAATTTTCACTTTATATTACTCAGCATAAAATAGATGTATTTTAAAATTTCTTCTACTACTAAGAGCAAATGCAAATGCTATGCTATATGTAAACAGGTCCAAAACACCCTTTTAGATGGTTTCTGAGGCAGCATGATGAAGTACTTCAGGGAGCAGGGTTCACAATTAAAGGGACCCAGATGTGAGCCTTGTTTGTAGAATGGTCTGGCTGCATAATTCTGAGTGCATCACTTACTTCCCTTGAGCTCTAGTTTTTATTTCATAAGATGGGGAGACTAGTGCTCAATGTACAATATAGTTGTGATAACTGAAGGAGAAAAGAAATGGAAAGCAGTAGGCACGGTCCTTAGCATATTATTAGTGTTGTTTTCCTCTGCATACTTACCCTGAGTATTCTATTTGGCGTATCTCTAACTTGTAAATCACTTGACATATTTTTAATTAGGTTGTAACTTACTAGAAGTATATAAGAGAGTTATAGAATTATATTTCTTGATAATTATTCAATGAGAACACAGGCAAATTAAATTTTAAAGTTAAAATCTGTGATGCAGTTGCAATTATTTAAAACATACCAATGGAGGAAATGCTTTCTATTATCTTTTATAAAACATATGTCACAAAACTACCAAAATTAAAATAGCCATAAAATACTTGGACTTTGAAAATATTCCTGGCAGCATAAGGTTTTGACACAGTTGGATTTTTTCTGGGAGAACACAAAATGAAATACAAAACATGGTCCTAGTGGAACTAGTCTCTTAATGGGAAAAAAATAAACTTACTGTGCACGGACAGATGCAAACCTAGTGATGAAGTTGTATCATATGGCAGAAATTGTGCTCCGATGGCAGTGTAATCACCACTTTGAAAAACAGCAAAAGGAACACACAAATAAATATGACACTACTTTCGGACCTCGTTACTACTTCAGTCCTCATTGACAGGACTCTACTGAGAAACTCATGGACATTGGAATAGATTCCAAACATTTTGCCGCACAAAGCCGGTTGTTTTAAGGAAATATGAAGAGTTTTGTTAGTTTGGCATCAAGTGTGATGTTTCATCAGAATTCTGACCACGTTTTCACTCTTTATCAGATTAATGTAACCGTGGACATGAGAGTCGAAATTAGTAGAAATTGGGGAGTTTTATTGCACAGAATGGAAAATTTTATTGGGAGGGAAATCTTAGAATTCTATTGTTGCTTTTAGGACACATTGAATGTCAGTTTAATTTTAATCTCCAAACAGAGTTTGGCTTTAAGTTCTTTCCTCTTCGACAAGGATGCTCTGAAGAAAAGGGAGATTATCTTCCTGTCACCCAGCCATCTCGAAGAGACTAAGATAGTGACCTTCTCCACTAAGAGCCATCGTTAGCCCATTAGGCCATCTAATGCCTGTGTGAGGACTAGAAAAAGAGGGCTCTTCTTCCAAACTTCTATGCCAGCGCACACGGCATAGCAAGGGAGGTAGGGTTACAATTCAGTCTCCCCTTTCCCTTTGGTGAGGTGCCCTTGCACAGAGAACATCTGGATCTGCCCAGCCTGGGAGCCCCTATGGAGAGTGTCACTCAACTGCTGCTCTGGCAACACAGTGAGCTGAGTGGGTCTGGACACTGGTATTTCCTCAGGACTTAGGGTAGCCAAGGTGCATGCTGGACAAAGCAAGACTGGTATTGGACTTGACTTTTCACAAGTTTCCCACTGCACAGCTGCCAGTGCCCACAGCTGCACTGGCTCTGCATCTGGCACATTTCTGTGCTGAGAGCAAAGCTATGGATCCATTCCAACTGAAGGGACATTTTTAAGGATCAAAATATCCAAAGCTCATTCACGTAGGCAGCTTGTAGGCAGGCAGAATAGCTGCCTAAATGACTAAATTTTTGATTCAATTCTCTCTCAACTATAACCTTTATTATTGAGGTCACAACTTTTTCTGTGTGTTTGTCTTTGTTTAGTGATAATTTGATGATTAATGCTGATAATTTGGGCACAAACACTCGATTATGAAGGATCTCCGTGAATCCTAGATAAATGTTTCCATATTAAGATTGAACTACATAAAAGTTTGCCATCTGTGCAGGCCAAAGACCAAGGGGCTGGCTGGTGCAATAAAAAGTTGATTCATAAATCTGGGATATTCAAACTTTGTACATTCCAAAGAAAAGGCAAGCACTGCTGATGTTCTAGGAGTTAATCTCTAAACCTTTGGAATATCCTACTTGATAAGAGTGTGTTGGTAATTCTGGGTTTGCTGGGCCACTTCAGATAGGTTATGCTAACAATGTGATTTATGAAGTGAGCCTTGGGCCAAAGCTCTATTCATTTTGCCTCTGGAGGGGCTGGAGACAAGAGTAATTAAAGTCAGAAAGGTTGAGTGCTCCATGCTACATGGCCACACACACCCTCTGCCGCCTCAACACACACACACACACACACACACACACACACACACACACACACACACACACACGAAAATGCTGGAGTTCAAGACCCAGATGAGCTTCCCTGGCTGGTAATACTCTGTAGATATCAGAGAATTAAGCTGACCACAACTTCATTAGAAGAGGCCAACTGGGACCTTGAGCTCCTGGAGTCTGCCTTTTTATATTTGCTGATTTTAATCTGTATGCTTTTTCTGGGATAAAAGGTAATCATGAGTATATAACAGCTTACCAGTCTGTGAGCTCTAATGAGTCATTGAACCTGAGGTTGGTCTTAGGAACCCCAAACCCAGTAATAAGGGATTTTTTAAATCCAACTTAGAGTTGAATAAATATGTGTTCAAACAAATAAATTGCCATGTGCGCTGGACAAAAAAATAAAGAAAACAGAAATAGTGATTGTAGCCAGTGCTGTAAAAATATATAAACAAATACAGTCTGATTATTCTTGGTAGGAATACAGATATATTTTTCTCTTTTTAAAAATTTATTTATTTATCATATTTCAAAATTTTAATTTTTGGGAGCAGTTTTAGCTTTACAGAAAAATAATGTGAGGTACAGAATTCCCATGCCCCGCCTGTAAACACACATGCATAGTTCCCCCTATTATCAACATCCCCAACTACCTATATTGGCACATCATAATTATTCATAGTCTATCAGTTACATTACAGTTCACTCTTGGACATTCGAGGGTTTTGGAAAAATGTATAATGACATGTATTCATCATTGTAGTGATATATAGAATTTCCACCATCCTTAAAAATGCTCTGTGCTCCACCTCTTCATTTTTCTCATCTAAATCTCTGATCTTTTTATTGTCTCCATAGTTTTGTCTTTACCAGAAGGCTATATAGTTGGAATTATATAATTTTTAGCCCTTTCAGATTGGCTTTTTCCACTTAGTAATATGCTTTAAGATTTCACTGTATTTTATCATGGGTTGATAGGGTCTTCTTTACTTTTTAGTGTTGAGGTTGGAAGAGAGGAATTTATATAAACGTTATAGCTTTAATTTTCTGGGATTCTATAGTCCTCACTACTGGGAGATTAGATGACTTCTGCACTTAAACTCTGTGCAACTAGCTGGTCAAAGTGGCATTCTACATTCAGAAGGAGACCATAATTCCCCCCTAAGGAGTTGGGTCCTAAGTCAGGGGCAGAATAGTGTGGTTTCTCTTGAGACCAAAACTATATAAGCTGTTTGTAAATGTAAAACTAGGTTGTCTCTGCTGCCAACTTTTCTGCCATGTGAACCATGTGACAGGTCTTTAGAGAGAGAGAATAATAAGGCAAATGACTAGAGAATAGCAGACATGGAAGTTGGCAAAATAGTGTCATTCAATCCCTTGTTCAAGTGCTTCCCAAGACTTAGTTATACTGTGTGGTCTGTGAGACATCACATTGCTTGCATAATTCATTTCACTTTTTTTTTTTTTTTTTTGCAGAAACTACTCCTATTTTAAATTTTGTGACATGTAATGGAAATAATATTATCTAATGTATATCTTCTCTTTCCTTTCCATTTCCCTGTCTGGGCTCTAGGTATCTTGAATATTGTTTCAAGTCATTTGTCTAAAAGAACAGAGTAATATGTTAATTTATGTCAAAATACTGATGGCAATATAGTACATATTTCAGGAACATTTGTTATCTGTAAAAGAGATGATTTTTTAAATCAAAAGAATACACTTCTTGTTAGACAATATGTTTTTATTGATTTCAGAGAGAGGTTTGGAGAGAGAGAGAAAGAGAGAGAGAGAGAGATTAATGAAAAGAGAGAATCATTGATCAGCAACCTCCCACACACCCCCTACTGGGGATCAAGCCCATAACATGGGTATGTACTCTAACCAGAATCCAGATTTATGGGTCAATGCTCAACCACTGAGCCACACTGGCTAGCAGGATTACACTTCTAATGGGCTAATTTTAGGTAATTCCACCTGGGACAGGACTTTACACTGGTGGGGAGAGAGGTTTAGTCTTTCACTGAAACTGTGTAAATGCCTGATTTTGTGACCATGTACAAAATTTGAGCGGTTGGCCAAGTGAGACTGAAGATTGATCATTCCCCATAAGAGTTGTTTAGATTGGTCACCTTACCATTGCTCTAGCAATTTTGTTACTTCTACAGGATAAGAAGCAGTCATTCTATATTTGAATGCTTTTGTACTGGGAAGCACAATGATCAAAATCTTAGCAGCATTGAGATGATAGCTGCATTTCTTTAAATTGAGCACATTAAAATAAAATTATACTGATAGCCTTTATATTCCATTTAAGAGCTTCTATAATTAAAATTTTGTTCTCATTTAAAACATAGACTCATAATTCACAAAGAGATAATATTGCCTAGGCAAATATTACAAAAATGTAAACAAGTTTCCACTAGAATGACCACACAATAAAAAAGAAATTGCCTTTATTATTTTTTGTACTGATAAGTAGTTAATAATATGATGTAATTAGCTAATTTAAAGCTATTAAACATAATAAATGACACAAACACTCTAGATCAAATAAAAGAATAGTTTTACACATTATAAATTATTTTAGGTCTTTTGAATATAATTTTAAATATGACTATATTATAAAATTGAAGTCACTAGAAAATATACCTGGGTAATGGACCTTACCAAATGTATGTATCTGGTTATATGTATATATCTATGCTTTAACCTATAATCTATATATCTGATGTTTATAATATATATATACATATATATGTATATATATATGTGAAATGACTACATGAATGTTTATTATGTATTTCACATTGTATATAAAATGATGTACATTGGCATCATTATTACATACACATACAATCACAGTAGCTCTGGTAGCCAGAAGCCTACATTTGCTATGAAAGAAAAACTTATCTGGGCCTCGATTTCTTCATTTCTATCAAATCAGTGTATCAAACCATTTGTGATAAAGGTTAAATTGAGTCAGAAATACAAAGTGTCTCAATGGACATTATTTTTCTTCATTATACATTGTTACTTTCAGTGCTACAAAGTTACTTTTTAGTATCTTTTATGCCTTGCACTACAATTTTGCTCATACTACCTAAAATAGAGAATTAAAGCTACTATAGTAGCAATTGAGGTAAGATGTGTGATGTACCAATATATCATAAACTATATATGAACTTTATCCAGTCAAGTCTTATCTCATGTAATCTCACAGCTACTAAATCAACTGTTCTGCATTAAGATCTTTGCTAGAGCTCTTGATAATAGAAAAGCAGGAGGAACAACCAGACACCAATTTATGAGAATGTTACCATGTGTGAGTACAGTGGTTTGTCTAGTTCTCCTTGGTCCTTAGCAGTCAGTGGAGCCTGTAAAAAGAGTTCTTTATTCTTTAAACTCATTTTCTTGGAATTAAAAATGTGTTTCATCTTCTAGACTGACTTAATCCCAGGAAAGTACTATTATCAAACATTTGCACATGATATAAATTTCATTGAATATGGATATTTAGTTGATCTATACCCAGGGGTTTTGCAAGTGAATTTATCTTGCGAAACATACAATAAAATAGCATTTTTCCACTGAGTAAATGTCAAGCGTCAGTGAGCTGTTGGTGAGCTATTTGAAAGGACGATGCTTTTTTCATAGTGCTTATTAAGTCAATCCCTGGAAGTTATCGCTTTGCAAATTCATACTGCTAATACTTAAAAACATACTTTTTCAGAACATTTCTATTTTCAAAGTCTGATTGCAAGAAAAATGATCATCAAGATAGAAGTGATAACTATTTACTAGTTTGTTATGTGTGTTAAAATATTATCTTCAAATATTTTTGGAACTCTATGCTTCCCATCTCAAGTTCTTTTGTGTATAACACGGGACTTGATACATCTTTTTCCCTTCAGTCTAGTACCCATGTCAAAGTTAAATTTGAATTTTGGGGAAACTTAGTCATTTTGGTTAAACATATGTCGACATAAATACCTAAGGCAACATATAATCATTAATGGCTTACAGTCATCCTATGGTGATGGTATAGCCCTCCTGACTTTCAGAACCTTAGTACTCGTCTGGAATATTTTCACTATGTCAGAAGCAATTGTAAAAAAGCATTATGGCTGGTGCATTTTACTCTGTAGAATGTTTAGAAATATACTTAGAGACTCCAGTGGTGTTTGAAAATTAAGAATTAGGTGTAGAAGAATTACTAATTAAGAGCTTGCTAAAAAACTTGGAACATACGGTAATACTGCTAGACATAGATATGCTGACATAAAAGGAAGGGACAGAACGGTCTATAAAAATGTTAGGAAAACTCCAAATGCTTAGCCATCTGACAACTTTTAATTTAGAGAATAATTTAATTTTTAATTGGAAATTAATTTTTCATTGTAAAACAGATGTCCCCAGCCCTCAAAAATACTGATGTTATAAATGGTTCATAAACATCTAGATCTGGATTTCACTAGCTTAATACCCATCACCCCCTACATACACACACACACACACACACACACACCACGCCTGTGAAACATTCTCATGACTTTCCTCATTTAGGGTATTTCAAGGTACTCAAAGTAAGGTGTCTCCATTCAGTTTGATGGTCCTCCTTAGGCCACTGCTCACACGACTGTTCTCTTTTCTAGGTCCCCATTTACTGCTCCTTTTCAGCTTCTAGTAGCACCATGTTCTTCAGTGATCCACTTCTCCATGCTCATCTCAGTCTGTTTCTCACCCTGCTGCTGCTTTTCCATAGATCACAGATCAAGTCAGCCACTGGTCATGCCACCATATGCACTCACTTACTGCCACTCCGCAGACTGTTGGGTCCTTAGATCCCATTGCTTCCACTCTTCCCCAGATTATGGCTGTGCATCGTTCTTCTCCTCAGTACGTAAAGAAGGGAAATGCCCTTCTCTATGGTCTCTTATCGGAAACCCAAGCAGTGTCATCTGGGTTCTGAGTTATGTCACAGACCACTCTTAATTTGTGCATACTGCTTTCTTCCTCAGGTCACTGAAAACCATCATCCTGTAAATGGAACCTCATTCACTCCCCCCTAGCCCTCAGTGTATTGCTTAGTTGGACTCATCATGCCTGACTCCCAATTTTACAATAGTTCTTTGGGCAAAGAGAGTAAAACAACCTTCCTTGCTCTGCAATGTGCTTTTTATTTTTGCCCTCATTATCACCAACCAGCTGAAGTTTATTAAGCATTCATGGGTACTACTGAGACTTACGTGTTGATAATTAATGAGGTATTCCCTACTCAGATAGTTTCCAAACAAAATAAGATATTTATTATGTTTCATGTTTAGGGTGAGGAAGGAAGTGTACATAAACTAATATTTCATATATCCAAATCTCAGTTTTGGCTTCCAGTCCACCATCCATTTACTTAATTATTGAACTCCAGTATACATGCAGAGCCATATCAGAATTGTTAACCCATACTCCTGTGGATTATTAACTCAAATGCATTGCCTATATGTAGTTACTTCTGTCTTTAGTCTTGCAGACTCCACTCATATCCAAAGTTAATTAGGTGCAAACCCCTTCAGTGAGATAGTTTTAAATATTTGTAAAACTTTTAGAATATTCTGTCATATTCTACATTCCATTCTGGGATCCGCAACCTTCTAAATCACTTTTTAAAAACACGCATGCCTTAGATATAGTCTTTGTGCTCTGTAAAGTTCTGTGGATTTTGGCAAACATTTGATATCTTGTGTTCACTATTACAGTATCCTAGAGAGTAGTTTCATTGCCTTAAACAATCCCCTTTGCTTCACTTACTCAATCATTTATCCCTTTTCTTTCCTGAGCCCCTGACAATCACTGGTTTGGTTACTGTCTAATTTTGCACCTTTCTGAAGTTGTATAATTAGAATTGTATAGTATGCAGGTTTTTAAGATTGGCTTCTTTCATATAGCAACATGCATTTAAGCCTTATTCATATCCATTCATAACGTAAGAGCTCATCTCTTTTTCATTGCTTAGTAATATTTCATGGTATAGGTGTCCCACAGTTTATCTATTTGCTTAAAGAATATCTTATTTGCTTCCTGTTTTTAGCGATTATGAAAACACCATTATATTAGCAAACATTAACATGTAGCTGTTTTAAGCTGTCATACATTTCCAATTCAGTTGGGTAAATTCCTAGTAGTGCGATTGCTGGGTTACATGGTAAGATTACATTTACTTTTTTTCCTTTTTGACCAAGTATTACATATGTGTCCTTATCCCCCCATTACTCCCGCGCCCCCCATTCATGCCCTCATCCCCTGGTGTCTGTGTCCATTGGTTAGGCTTACATGCATACATACAAGTCCTTTGGTTGATCTCTCCTGTTGTAGTAATATATAGAAATGTTTTAAAATACCTAAGAAATATTAAGAAGGTTTTAAAATGTTTAAATTAACTTTTCTTGAAACTTCAAGTATGATATTAAGGACACATTCCCCACTGCCCTGAAGCACATGACCCTCATAGGTAAGGATTTGAACTTCAGTAAATAATTCAGAGTGACTTGTCAAAATAACCACTTGAGTGAGTGATGTACTCTCCCTAGATAACCACATGTAGCTCCTTGCCCTGTTTGAGATAAACATGTGTGCATTGATGTAATTCATTGATAGCCACCTGGAGGCCTGCAAATGGGGTACAGGCTTTAAAAATGAGGGTCCTGACCAGCCCAGTGCTTGCCTGTCAAGACAGCCACAAAGGCATGTCCTTTTGTCAGTCCGTCAAGTGACTCTGCTCCACACTCCTCTCTGCCAGATGATAGAAGAACGGCCAGTACTTCCTGATTGAGACGCGACTGAGCTCTCTGGTGAGGAACGCTGGCCCCCTGTATCTGGTCCAGCCCAACCCAGCTGCCAGACCCCAGAGGACAGTACCACTGGGATCCCATTTAAGCCTGTACCCGCAGCACCAGAAATTATGTGAATAATAAAGTGCTGTGTGATTTGCAACTGCATATGTTTCATGTGGTGTAATTTCTCCTGCAGTTAATTGAATTATTTTGCAAACACTTAAAAGTTAAATTAAAGCTTCTGGTCTCTTTTTGGTCCTAAGCCTGACCCTTGGTCCTGCTTGCGTAGAGTAGCCTCTTTGCTAACAACTACTTGAATGTCCCACACCTGCACGGTTAAAGTTTATCTCCAGGGACGCCTTACACTCCAGATCCTTTCCCAGGATCTACTTGGTACATCTAAGTAGTTGTCCCCCACCCTCCCCTACCTTCCCTCTAAGGTTTGACAGTTGGATCAATGCTTCTCTGTCTCTGGATCTGTTTTTGTTCACCAGTTTATGTTG
Source organism: Myotis nattereri (assembly GCF_964212035.1). Classification (NCBI taxonomy): domain Eukaryota; kingdom Metazoa; phylum Chordata; class Mammalia; order Chiroptera; family Vespertilionidae; genus Myotis; species Myotis nattereri. The sequence goes on along the minus strand of NC_138077.1, from coordinate 28,419,976 downwards.
TTCACTATATTCCACAAATGAGTGAGACCGTGTGATATTTATCTTTCTCTGACTGGCTTATTTTGCTTAGCATTAATGCTCTCCAGTTCCATCCATGCTGTTGCAAATGGTAAGAATTCCTTTTTTATTGCAGGGAAGTATTCTATTGTGTAGATGTACCAAAGTTTTTTTTAATCTACTCATCTAGTGATGGGCGCTTAGGCTGTTTCCAAATCTTAGCTATGGTGAATTGTGCTGCTATGAACATAACGGTGCATATATCCTTTCTAATTGGTGTTTCTAGTTTATTGGGATATATTCCTAGAAGTGGGATCACTGGGTCACTGGGTCAAATGGGAATTCCATTTTTAGTTTTTTGAGGAAATTCATACTGTTCTTCACAGTGACTGCACCAGTCTGCATTCCCACCAACAGTGCACAAGGGTTCCTTTTTCTCCACATCCTCACCAGCACTTGTGGTTTGTTGATTTGTTGATGATAGTCATTCTGACAGGTGTGAGATAATACCTCATGGTTGTTTTGACTTGAATCTCTTGGATGATTTGTGACTTTGATCATGTTTTCATATGTCTCTTGGCATTCCTTATGTCCTCTTTCGAAAAGTATCTATTTAGGTCCGTTGCCCATTTTTTTATTAGGTTGTTTATCTTCCTTTTGTTAAGTTGTATGAGTCCCCTGTAAATGTCGGAGATTAAACCCTTATCAGTGATAACATTGGCAAATATGTTCTCGCATACAGTGGGCTTTCTTGTTGTTTTGTTGATTTTTTTTTTCTGTACAGAAGCTTTTTATTTTGATGTAGTCCCATTTGTTTATTTTCTCTTTAGTTTCCATTGCTCTAGGAGCTGTATCAGTGAAGATATTGCTTCAGCATATGTCTGAGATTTTGCTGCCTGTGGATTCCTCTAAGATTTTTATGGTTTCCTGTCTTACATTTATGTCCATTATTCATTTTGAGTTTATTTTTGTGTATGGTGTAAATTTGTGGTCTAGTTTCATTTTTTGCATGTATCTGTCCAATTTTCCCAACACCATTTATTGAAGAGACTGTCTTGACTCCATTGTATGTTCTTGCCTCCTTTGTCAAATATCAGTTGAGCATAGTGGTTTGGGTCTATTTCTGAGTTCTCTATTCTATTCTATTCTATTGATCTATATTTACTTTTATATGAAATTTCCAAATGGTCTTCTAAAGTGGTTGAGTCCTATTACATTCCCATCAATATTTATGAGAATACCTATTGTTCTGCATTTTTTCCAGCAGTTGGAATTGTCAGGGCTTTTTAGGTTTTTTTTTGTTTGTTTGTTTTGTTTTTCAGTCTAATAAGTATGTAGTGGTATCTCATAGTTGTTTTAATTTGCAAGGTGTTGATATATGATGTTGAATATCTTCTCATATGCTTAATCTTCCTCACTATATCATTAACTCATTTTGTTGAAAAAACATAGTAGAGACTGATATTTTCTGGAACACTCTTTGGAAAATGCAGCTCTAGTTAATTTTGAAAATTTAGAAATATTCTTAGGATACTTTCTTTTTTGAAATATATTTTTATTGATTTCAGAGAGGAAGGGAGAGGGAGAGAAAGATAGAAACATCAATGATGACAGGGAATCATTGATCGGCTGCCTTCTGCATACCCCCTACCGGGGATTGAGCCTGCAACCTGGGCATGTGCCCTTGACCGAAATCAAACCTGGGACCCTTCAGTCTGCAGACCGTCGCTCTATCCACTGAGCCAAATTGGCTGGGACAGGATACCTTCTTATTAAACTGGGAGATAAAATAATGCTTCAAACAATAGTTGACAAACTATTGAAACAAAAATATTTCAGTGACTATTTTTGTGATTTTTTTCTGTAATTTTGTTGATGATGTTTAGTAGTAGATCTTTTAAAATAATATTTTTGGAGTAAAAATCTTAAATCATGTCATATATCTAAACATAATATCAATATATATAAAAGGCTAAGTGACTGTCTGACCACCCAACTGCCTGACCAGTAGCTATGACACGCAATGACCACCAGGGGGAAGATGCTCCAACTGGTAGCTATTATGCGCACTGAGCACCAGGGGGCAGATGCTCAACACAGGAACACTCTTTGGAAAAAATGGCCCTAGTTAATTATGAGAATTTAGAAATATTCTTAGGGATCCCTCGGGGGATGTCGGAGAGCCAGTTCCTGCCCGATCCATGCTGGCCAGGCCAAGGGACCCCACTTGGCGGAGGGATCCCATTCATTCTGCAGATACCCTTCAAGCCACAACACCGCCTCAGGTGTGGCTGGCCCAGGAGGGACCGCGGGAGGTTGGCTCCAGGGCATGTCTGGCCCTTCTCACTTAGTTGCACCCTGCTGGCCACCTTCTAATTAATTTCCTTTCAATGTGCATGAATCCATGCACCGGGTCACTAATATATATATATATATATATATATATATATATATATATGACATAAGTTATCATGAACATGTATACACAGTTTTATTTTTGCAGTCTTAAAATAAAACTGTAATGTTTTTCAGATTTTTACTAGCTGTTGTAAATATTCTCATTTTAAAATCATAGCCCTTGTGCAATATACCTATTTGTATATATAATGTAAGATAACATATGTACTATATGGTTACATGTAAAACAATGATTGCATACAAAGAATAAGTAGCCAAAATATTTTAACTTGCAAAAATAATTGTATCAAAATATTTGTGTATGAGGGAGTTTCCAAATTTATTCAACAATGAATAATGATGCTATGAGAATCACTGAAGAAGGCAGAAATGTAAGCAAGTGTTGTAATACAGTGAAATAAGTGTTATAAGAATTTTTTAAAAGTCAGAGGGACCAAAGTATAATGAGTAAGAAAAAAGAGACTGGCTAAAACAAGTGAAGGGAATTTCATGTTATGTTTGGTTTTAATTCTATAAAAATAAATAATGAGACAAGTACCCTGCTAAGAAATGAAATACCTGTGCATTTCTCAAATATTGGTGAAATGCTAGAGTACCATCTCTTATTGACAGTCATTAATGACTCTAATAAATAGGAGACTTTTGTTAAAACAAACACATTATTCCAAATGACAGAAGTGTGAACATGACTAATTAATGAACTTGCTAATATTTTTTCCTATTTATGAGAACATTGCTCTGAGTTAGAACTAATTACCTGTATGCTTACCTCAAAAATATAACCATATCTCTAAAGCCAGCTATTTTATGTTATAGTTAATATAACGATGGATATTCTGTTTATTTTAAACCTCTGAAAACACATACTAGTTCAAAATAATAGGATAAATCATATTAATTAAAAGTTATACTATGATGAGGACTTTTTAAAAATCATACTTGAAATCAGGATTTCAAGATTTCTTCTCATTTTTATGTACCTGATCCAATCCTTCGAAGAATGAAGCATACTATGAGAAATAGATTACTTATCACAAAACCCAAGCCTAGGCCCAGGCATTCTGTTATATTGGCAGTCTTAGAGGCTGTTGAGTTTTTTTTTTTTTTAAATATATATTTTATTGATTTTTTACAGAGAGGAAGGGAGAGGAATAGAGAGTTAGAAACATCGATGAGAGAGAAACATTGATCAGCCGCCTCCTGCACGCGCCCTACTGGGGATGTGCCCGCAACCAAGGTACATGCCCTTGACTGTAATCAAACCTGGGACCTTTCAGTCCAAAGTCCGACACTCTATCCACCAAGCCAAACCGGTTAGGGCGGCTGTTGAGCTTTTTGTTCCGTAACACTTTTTAAAATATATTTTTATTTATTTCAGAGAGGAAGAGAGAGAGATATAGAATATCTGCCCCCTGGTGCTCAGTGAGCATCAGTGATGAAAGAGAATCATTGGTTGCCTCCTGCACACCCTCTACCTGGCATGTGCCTTGACCTGGAATCAAACGGTGACTTTCTGATGTATAGGTCAATGTCAACTACTGAGCAATATTGGCTGGGCCATAACACTTTATTCTTTAGTTTGTTTTTAATAGGAAACTAGAACATGATCAACTTGCTTCAGTTCACCACTTTAAATATTAGGATTGATATTAGCAACAACAACAAAAAACAAACAAATAGGTATTACAAAGAGATAAATAGTTTTGTAGTTCAGTATAATAATACAAATAAAACATTTTCAACTTCCGTTATATCTTTGTTTTCTATTCTCTTTCTTCCCTAGGAAATCACCACCAGAATCATCATCATCATAATCATCATCATCATCATGGTTGTTGTTGTCACAACTCCCTGTTCTGGGTATATACTCCCTCTACATCAGCTCTATAACTCCCAATAACTTGTTATGAAGGTGATATTATTTTTACTTACAAAAGAGGAAACCTCAGTGTAGTGAATAGAGGTTAAATAAGTTGCCCATATTTACGTGGCTGGTAAGAGGAAGAATCAGAATTTTTACCTAGATGTTGATATCACAGCACCTCTTCCCTCATGCTATCCACATTTTACTACAACACACAAATATGGTTTTGAGCCATCTACACTAATAAAAGAGAAACATGCAAATTGATGTCACTCCACTACACCCACCAGCCAATCAGGATGAGTATGCAAATTAACCCAACAAAGATGGTGGTTAATTTGCATATGCAGGCTCGGAGCGAAGACTGAAGACGACTGAAGACTGAAGATGACTGAAGACTGAAGAGGCTTGGCTTCTCTGCTATAGCCGAACGGAGAAGCCAGTCCTCGCTGCTGCGGCCCTAGCAGAGAAGCCAAGCCTCACTGCTATGTCCAGAGCAGATAAGCCAAGCCTCGAGGCTTGGCTTCTCCGCTGCGGCCGGACCAAAGGCCTGTGTCCTGGGTACCAGAGGAAAACCGGTGCTGGCAGCCTGGGGAAGGAAGGCCTATTGCACGAATCTTCATGCAACGGGCCTCTAGTAACACTATAAAAGGGTTTCCATATTCTCTAGTCCAATCTTTTTTTATTTCATAGACATGGAAGCTGCAGTCCATGGAAGTTCAACTCCTTCCTCAGTGTTGTATAGCTGATTTATGAGAACGTCTGCTTGGGAGGTAGCTCTTATGAATACAAAATGGTCAGATTACTTCCTTTTGAAAACCAGTAAGGGTGCAATTATAAAGAAAGGCTATGAAGCATAAAAATATACCAGTATATAGCTTTATAGCTTTTGACCTTAGCTTGATCGTGGCTCAAGTATCTCTATATTAAAGGAAGATTTGGTGAATTTTCAAGTATCTAATTCAGGTCTATTCTCAGTTTGTCCACTCTGATTTGTCAAAATCAACACTAGGATCTTTAGGATTATTGCAGAACACTAAGGAAATTGTCTCTTACTGTTTTTTCTTTTGTCTTTTATTCACAACCATTATTTCATAAGTGCAGCATTCTTCTTCATTCATTTCAAGAAAAGTGTAAAAGGGCAATATTACTCTTTATTCCCCTTAATAACTTAATATTCCCCCTAATGATAACAAGTGTGAAAGAATATTTGCTTTATGAAGCTAAATATTTGACTTTTTCTTTTCCAATACAATGCGATTTTGTATCTTTAATGATATTCATCTTCTATGATATAAAATTGCTTAGTTGACTCATATATGTCATTTTATATATCATCCAAAAGTAGCCATTGAAGATGGATATAAGTAAAACTTAATAGAAAACTTCTCATATTTATAGAGAGCAATAAGTATTTTATTTTATCTCATGGCAAATGTAGAAAATATGACAGTATTCTTGTCATTCAAACCTTGAGTGGAAAGAAAAAAAAAGTAATGCCTATTAAAATTAATAAATCCTAATAAAGCTTACAACAGTAGAGTTAAGCTACAGTGTAGAGATTTTAGGAATCCGGGAGAAGCAGCACATGTGAATATGTTATTCATAGTAACAAATATAATTCATTTGCATTCATACATTGCCCCTCTACTTTGCTTTTCCTCTCAACATACACACAAAGATCTTACTGTAAAACATTCCAGAATCTAAGGTGTCCCTGTAAAATGATGAAGGTGATTGGCCTATCCCAATTGCCAATTATACTAACAAGAAGAGAAAAAAAATCAAAGGAGACTGGATGAGATCAATTAATGATGGACAGTAGTTTGTTAGAAATGTTCTGAACACAATATTTTTCTGAAAATATGTACACTGGATTTCCAGTTCTTTGTTGTCAAAGGTTCTATCTTTGAACTTTTTCAAAGGTCTCAGCAAATCCTGAGACTCCTCTATCTTAAAAATGGCAGGAAAGATTCTCCCCTGTTCCAGATCTATGGATAAAAGCTTGTCAAAGTTTCTTGCTCTTAAGTTGAGCTGCTTTCCTTGTTTCGTACCCAAAACAATTGTCAGTGAAGAAATCATAACTTTTCCTTATCCATCTGGGACACTGAAAAGCAGAACTTTTTTCTTTAATATGCATATGACAGAACAATGGACAAAAGAAGCTCTTATGATATAGTGCAAGATATAGAGACCAAAGCATACTTTGTATTTATTTATTTCTTTATAGTAAATCATCTTGTGGGAATGGAATAGTTTAAGCCCTGCTATTTTGCTTTTGCTAATGAGTTTAACCAAGTTCATATGTTCCCAGATGAAAGAAACATCAATACATGATTAATGGCCAGAAAGGTCCTCCCTGAACACACTGTTGAAGGTTCCTTGGAAGCGTCCTTAAGGATAATGAATGCTGAGTATCACAGATCTGATAGATGGCAGTGAAGTGATCCTAACCTGAGCATGTAAGTCTCAACCAGGCCTCTTGTCACTCTGCTGTGATTCCCTTCCAGTTGATCTGTTCTATTAACATAGTTGTAAATAAGAATCCTGCCAGAGGCTAAGAAAGTGTAATTTTAAATGTGTGTGATTCTGTTGCCGGGAGCCAGTCCATCCTTGCTGTTTCAAAGGACCTGGAATATATGGCATACTGTTCTTAAAATGTTTGCTCACCTTCTTGGCACTATGTGTTTTAACCAAGGTCTCTGAGAAAGGTTGTTTCCCCAGGTAGGGATTTTCCCCTGAAGTTAGGGAGGGAATAAAACCTCTTAACTAAGTGCCAGGTGGGTAATTAATCACTTTAACTATGAACAATCATGCTTAAGCTACATAATCTTTACTCCCTGGAATGGAGATAAGAACCGCCCTAACCTTTGTAATAGAGATTGATAGGATTGAATCAACTGGTATAAATACAGATGTAACAAGACAGCAAGAGACAGAGGAGAGACAGAAATTGGCACAGAACCTACACAGAACGTTCTCTAGAGACAGAAGAACTTCGCTGGAGAGAACAAGGCAAAAGATCCTGGACAGAAACTGGCCTCAGAACCTAGAGACAGAACCTAGCGAGAGAACATGGCAAAAGATCCTGGACTGAACCTGACTACAGAAATTGGCAAGAGAACCTGACTAGAACCTGGTGACTGAACCTGGCTGGAGAACCTGGACAGAACCTGGCTGGACAACCTAGCGAGGGAACATGGCTACAGAACCTGGCTGGAGAACCTGGAGAACCTGGCTGGAGAACCTAGCAAGAGACCATGGACACAGAACCTGGCTGGAGATCCTAAACAGAACTTTGCTGGAGATCCAGACCAGAACTTGGCTGGAGATCCTGGCTGGAGATCTTGGCTAGGCTGCTGATCAACTGAACACTGCCTCTGAGTCTTTCCCTCTTCGCTGACTCCATCCACACATTTGGGGACCCCTGGACCCGCTGGGGTTGGACCCCAGCATTCTGTGATGGAGCAGATCTATACCGGCTCTAGTTTATTTTTATATATTACAGCATTTGTTTTTTAGTTTAATTTAATAATGCAATTACTAGACATGAAGTGAAATTTACTCTGCAATAAGAATTGAATGACTGAGCATACAAATAATTAAAACTACCTACAAAGAAATATCTGCAAAAATTTTCATGATAGAGATATAAATCATGAGATATTCCATGATGACTTTTAAAGTAGGTAAACATACAGTGCCATTATTGTTTCAATGATTGTTTAGCTAAATAAAATTGTCTTAAGAATCAGGTCTCTTTCTACTCTGGACGAGCACAGTATCACTGGGTTTTAGACGTTGATTTGTCCCAAATAGCATCATCTATGCAAAGATGCATTTCTTTTATCTGGATTGTCCATGGTGCTAGATCATACAAGCTTTTCTATGCCAGTTATTTATTGATTAATTGGTTTTTGTCTCCCAGCTCCTATTCTGGTATTCAGTGCTTTCCTCTGCATTGCTAGGGGACCGAAAGCCTGCAAATATTTCTTTCCAGTCAGTGTCCCAGGAAATAGCTCTCATAATGGGAGTACTGGCGAGTGGTGCGGGGGAGGGGGCGGGAGACATTTTCTTTGCTTCTCATGTTGCCTACATGGTGACTGTAACAGTGGCATCAGCAATGGCAGTGGTAGTGTCAACAGTATCAGTGGGAGGGAGGGCACCTGAGTCACCATGAAGCAGCATCGGTTGTAGATGAAGCGGAGGCAGCAGCGCCCTCAGGCGGCTGGGGCACATGTGAACTTACAGGCACCTACATGCGACTGTAACACCCTCATGCCGCTGCTTATCCCCTTTCTTCATCTTCTCTTTCTCTCTTTCTTCCTGCCTTTCCGTTCTGGGGTCTTTCCAATGCCCTTTCAGTTCCTTGCTTCATATTCCTGTCTGCTTGATATCACTAACTAGAGTGCTTTCTATTTCCCAACGAGACTTTGACACATTTAGTATCTATAAAATAAGTAGACTTAGAAATAGGATTGGAATCTGGGTGTGTTAATGTAATTTTCATCTGAAAGTCGTGAATCACTGCCAGTGAATAATGGGCTACTGCTATTCGATGTCAAAAGATAAAAATAAAACTAGAACTACATAAAATGGATGAAATTAAAGCAAGTGTTTGAGTGAAAAATGGCTGTTTTGCTTGATTATTATGGTGGCAATGATGTCTACATGGACTGTGGGGTGGATGGCTATTCTGATGTTGCTAGAGAGTACCATCAGTGTCCAGTCAGGAAAAATAAAACCACCAGAGATATTTCAGTCTCCTGCCGCCCTGTCCAGAGGCATCATTTGCTAAGAAGAAAAAAAAAGGGCTTCTTCTTTACTCCCTTCTTCCAATCCCTCATTATTGTTTCCCTCTGGCAAAGCCTGAAAAATCAAAGTGGCAAAAGATTAATGGAAATGAAGTTTGCAAGCTTCCAACTCCCCGCAATGCAGGGGATATTACAGAAGCTTGAGAGCAAGAGCCAATAAATGAATCACCAGCTCAGATTGTTAGTGTGCTCTATAGCTGGTTCTAAAGATGGTTTGTGAAACCATTCCTGTTAAAAATGAGGGCATTCTAAAAACGAAGCAAAACGAAGCAGCTCTCTTATTTATGAGTGAAATATTGGATCCAAAGAGGACTCTGGCTCTTAAAGGGCAAAATATAGAAACAAAATAAATAAATAAACAAAGAAAGAACAAAAGTACCAAAAAGTTATTTGTGGCATGGGGAAAGAAAAACATACATGCAAGATTGTGAGATATATCACATGTCTAAATAATATGTACTATAGAATGCAAAAGTAAATGTCAAAGAAAAATCTTTAAAAGTCAATATAGAAATAAGTAAATTTCAAATAGTGCCTATAAAAGTGAAGAAAACATGATTCCAACAGAAAGGCAAAATAATAGATTTAAAATTAGATGAAAGGGCAGGGGAAGGAGATAAAAAGGTATCAGGCTAGAAGGCAGTCCAAAATAAAAGTGATTGGGATGATTGCTAGAAATTGTTCTGGTACAATATAGGTGATAAAACAATTTTTAATGTTTTAATAGCAATAAATAAGAGGTGCTGTCCTGTTGAATGCTAAGTTAATGTGGGGGTTGACAGGTCTGAAAAATAAAAGAAAACAAAGGAAAAACACAAGTGTATTAAAATAATTAAAGAGGAAAAGGTGAGTTATAAGTAGCTAACACAGCAGTAGTAAATAAAAGTAATAATTTGTACTTATGAAGGAACTCCAATAAAAAACAGTTCTTAGACTGGGTGGTGAACATACCATATACAGATGGTGTATTATAAAACAAAAAGGATCAGGAGATAAGATGATTTTTTCATCTGTCTTCCCTTCATGTTTACTTAAGGCCAAAACATATATGTTAATATTTTCTAGGTAATAGTAAAGATGAAAACTACATTATAAATACAGGTATCTATTTCGTATTAAAAATGAAAATATCATTAATATTAACTATGCTAAATTTTAGATAGTTTTTTATATTTCTGTAAAGAAAATCTTTACAACAATTGCATTACACTAACTTTTCCCAAAGCATGGTATGAAAGACAAATTTACTTGAATCTGTAATATTTATGGGTGTGTTTTTTTTCCCAGACAAATATATTTCTAAAGACAAAGTATTAGAAAATATAATAACAATAGTAATAGGGAAAACTTAAGTAGAACTGTAGTATATTTATACAATGCAATACTATGTGGCTATAAAAAAAGAAGGAAATCTTAACTTTTGTGTCGCATGGATGGACCTGGAGAGTATTATGTTAAGTGAAATAAGCCAGTCAGAGAAAGACAAATACCATATTATTATTTCACTTATATGTGGAACCCAATGAACAAAATAAACAAATAAACAAAATAGAAACAGATTCATAGATACAGAGAATGACTGACAGCTGTCAGGGGTAGAAGGTTGTGTGTTTGGGTGAAATAGGTGAAGGGATTATGAAAAAAAAAAAAAGGAAACCTCATAGACACAAATATCAGTGTGGTAATTACCAAAGTGAAGGGAAGTGGAGGCAAGTAGAAGAGGATAAAGACAGGATAAAGCCTGATGGAAGATGACTTGAAAGTAGAAAATGCACTGTGTACATTCCTTTCTATTAATGAAAACTTTTCAGTGTGGGGGTCTATGTCATCAAAGGAGCCTGACTTGTGAGTAATAATCATCACACATTTTCCACCTCCATAGTTCTTAATCACTTTTAATTTTGGTTCCAGGTCAAACACTGGATGTGGCCTCTTACTGACAAAAATTAGCAGTAGATTTTGTGCACTTAGGGGCCATGATGAACAAAATAACAAAAAGTTATGTTAAGCACAAGAGAAATGATGAAGTAAAAAAGAAGAGGTAAACATGAGATTTACGAGGGTGCAGCTGATATAGAGCATACTGTTTTACAGCGCACTTTAAAAAATGTATTTTTATGGATTTCAGAGAGGAAGTGAGGGGGGAGAGAGACCAGAGAGAAGCATCAATGATGAGAGAGAATCACTGATTGGCTGCCTCCTACAGGCCCCTTACTGGAGATGGAGCCCACAACCCAGGCATGTGCCCTGACCTGGAATCAAACCATGACCTTCTGGTTCATAGGTCAATGCTCAACCATTGAGCCATTCCAGGGCCAGGCAGCAAATTTCATTTTATAAGTAGAAAGAGTAAACTCTATAATGACAATAAAAAGTATACTATAGTAAATATATAAACCAGGAACTTAGTCATTTTTATCAATATCAAATATTAAGTATTCTACATAATTATATGTATTATACCTTTAAACTACTGGCAGCTCAGCAGCTTTGTTTACACCAGTGTGGCCAAAAACACATGTGCAATGCATTGTGCTTTAATGTTAAGATGGATACACTTATTAGGTGACAGGAATTTTTCAGCCCCGTTGTCATCTTATTGGAACATCGTCATATATGTGGCTCGTCATTGACAGAAAAGTCATTAAACAGTGCATGACTGTATTTACTTCAGTTCAAAATTTAATGCTTAGTAGGGTAATGCTATTTAAAAATGAATTAAGCATTTATTAGATGGTTATCCTATTCCAGTCATGGCGAACCTATGACACGCGTGTCAGAAGTGACATGCGAACTCATTTTTTTGGTTGGTTTTCCTTTGATAAATGGTATTTAAATATATAAAATAAATATCAAAAATATAAGTCTTTGTTTTACTGTGGTTGCAAATATCAAAAAATTTCTATATGTGACATGGCACCAGAGTTAAGTTAGGGTTTTTCAAAATGCTGACACGCCGAGCTCAAAAGGTTCGCCATCACTGTCCTATTCCATCTAGACTCAGCCCTAAATATTCATTGATAAAAATATAAAAGGGAAACAGTGATGTTAAGCCTCTTTGCTGTCTGAATGTGGGAATCTGGTAGATAAATAAGGGCCTCTTTCACCAGGGAAGTGGTGACGAGGATAAGGAGATGACTGATATGAGAGATGTTTAAGGACATAAAACATACAGTAACAATAGCAGCTGACATTTATTGTGTATTTTTAACATGGCAGTTACTGTCGCCGTGTTTCACATGGATTACATCACTTAATTCTGATTGTAAAAGCTATTAGCAGGCTACATTAATTTTATAGGAAAAGGGAACTGAGCGTTAGAGAGGTACATAAGTAGTCAATGGACTGTGACGCTAGTGATATTACATAACTTTTTAAGACACCTTCTTAGAGTATTGTGCTGAAACTGCCACATGCGAAAGCCAGGTTAGCCTCTGGGCGTGAGAGATCATGTGGGCCAAAGACAAAGTACTTCGGCCAGTAGCCAGCACCAAGTGCCCAACCCTGAGTGAAACCATCTTGAACCTTCCAGACAGCATCTCTCCAATAGGTGATAGACTGGTCAGTGTCTAACAACCAGCTTCAAGGTAAGAAATAGGCCTATTGGTAGCATTAGGCACTTTCTATACAACAATAACCACCATGTCCATTTAAGCCATCGATATGATGCCACCTAGTTCATAGAAGTCCCGCAAACATCAGCTCTCATAAGTTGCTGGGGGAAAAAAAAAGAAATAAAAACAAATGGAAGACATTTACATATTTTTTAAAGTAATAGAAAAGTATGATTACATCTGAATCTATAGAATGAGTATAACATCTCTTCACTGTAATTTTTAGACAGATATTTCCTTAGGAGAGAAGTGTATGACACTCATAGGTTGTTTTTTTTATTCATTTGTTGTTTTTTGTTGGTTTTTTTTTTTGGGGGGGGGGGGCGAGGCAGCTATATGTCATGAAAGATTTAAAAAGAAATTCATCGGAAGACAGACAAATCAGTTATCTCATTTGGAACCCACAACATTTGGAGCCAGTCATTATAAATATTGGTATTTCCTTTTTATCAGCGAAATGACAAGATCAGAATATATATAATTTTCTTATTTGTGTATGTAAGTGTGAAAAACAAAATTCAAACTTTATTCTGATTCCTTATCCCATATTCTTTCCATTCTAATGTTTTCTTTATTACTCAACCAGTGAAATTTTAAACACAATTTTTATTTTTATTTGGAACTTGTTTTAATTTTAACTAATAACATGAGTGTCTTAATTCATGGGAGCTACTGACAATTTTTCTATTATTATTTTATTTATTATTTATAAACAGATATACTGCACAGTTCACAACTGATCACAGCCTTTGGGAGTTTATCAGGCAATCACACCAATCAGCTATTCATTTGGGGAACCTCTGTGTAGGTATTGATAGTAACTGTCATAGGCTTTTTTCAGCAGTAGAGGATAAAACTCACGTGATAATAATAGTTAATAAGAATATTCCCTGGTAAAGAAGATGGAATACAGTGATTTTTCTCTATGGGAGCTGCGGCTGTGATTAAATCTCTTTGGCAACATGGGAAGTCTGGTAAGCCTTAACTATTTATATATCATGTACTTCTTTCCCTAATAAAGGCAAGGAGCTTTGAAAAATAATATGCAGAAAATATCCAGTACCTTACATTAATAAATGCCCTTGTCTGTTGCATCAAATTAACTAGAATAACTAGCTACTAACTAGAGGTGTTAGTGTAGGAGCTGAGAAATGACTGCATGGGGATGTGGTAGGAAAAATAACCTAGCACAGTTGGTGGTTGTGTTAAATTACCTCTAGTGTATTTTCCAATCTGGATATTCTTTACTTCTTTGATTCAGTGATACGATGTGGAGTTTGTATATTCTTCCTTGGGAAAATCATTCCTAACAGCATTTGGTCTCCAGAGTTTAAGTTCTTATGTGAGAAGCTTGGTGAAAAGGGTGAGTAAAACAATTTGAAGTCCTTCTGAACCTTAGAGGAAGAAACAGAGAACTTTCAGGCCGTGCTGACAGTGGTGAATGGCTGTGTCAGAACAGAAGTGTACTTCAGCAAGACCTAGAAATATTCATAGTTCTTTTCCAGGAAGATGTATAAAATAGGGGAGGATTGTGGGAAAGATTCAGGCTTTGGAAAAAGCTTGGGAAAAGGCATTAGAAATGAAAGAACATGCTGAGGTTTGAAAATGATTGGTACTCTGCTGTGCAGAAGCTTTTAGTTTGATAAAATCCCATTTGTTTACATTTGCTTTTGTTTCCCTTGCTTGAGGGGACATAGCCAAAAAGATATTACTCAGACTGATGTCAAATAGCTTACCATCTATGTTTTTTTCTAGAAGTTTTATTGTTTCAGGCCTTACATTTAAGTCTTTAATCCATTATAAGTTTATTTTTGTATGTGGTGCAAGAGAAAACCATCAATAAAACAAAAAGGCAGCTTACTGAATAGGAGAATGTATTAAACGAAGATATATCAAATAAGTGGTTGATATCCAATATATACAAGGCACTCACAACTCAGTAAAAATATAAATACTCATCAAATAATGGACAAAGGACATGAAGAGATATTTCTCCAAAGAAGACATACAGATGGCCAACAGACATATATGAAAAGATGTTCATCATCACTAATCATAAGGGAACTACAGATTGAAACCACAATAAGATACTACCTCACACCAGTCAGAATAGCTATTATCAAAAAGTCAACTAGTAACATGTGTTATCTAGGATGTGGATAAAAGGAGACTCTTTATGTACTGTTAGTGGATTGCAAATCAGCACAGCCACCATAGAAAACAGTATGGAGACTGCTCAAAAAACTAAAAATAAATCTATCATATGACCCAACAATTCCACTTCTGGGTATTTACCTTCCAAAAAAAACAAAAACAATACTTTGAAAAGGTGTATGTACCCCTATGTTCATCGTAGCATTAGTTACAATAGCCAAGATATGGAAGCAAACTAGGTGTCAATTGATAGAAGAATAGATAAAGATGAGAGTTTTATTATTCTATATATATACTAGAGGCCCAGTGCATGAAATTCATGCACTTGGGGGTGGTCCCTCAGCCTGGCCTGCACCCTCTCGCAGTCCGGGAGCCCTCAGGGGATATCCATGCAGTGGCTTAGGCCTGCTCTGGAGCGAACTTAAGCCATCAGTGGGACATCCTTAGCACTGCCGTGGAGGTGGAAGAGGCTCCCACCACTGCCTCTGCGCTCACCAGCCATGAGCCCAGCTTCTGGCTGAGTGGCGCACCCTTGTGGGAGTGCACTGACCACCAGGGGACAGCTCCTGCACTGAGTGTCTGCCCTCTGGTGGTCAGTGTGTGTCATAGCAACCAGTTGTTCTGCTGCTTGGTCAATTTGCATATTAGACTTTTATTATATAGGATATAATGGGATATTACTCAGCAATAAAAAAGAGTAAAATCTTGCATTTATAATAATATTAATGGACCTAGAGGGTATCAATAATTTCACCCTAGAGGGTGAAATAAGTCAGACAAAGAAAGACAAACACTATATGGTTGTATGATTTCACTTATATGTGGAATCTTTTTTTAAAAAAAAAGGACAAACAAAAGAAAATAAAAACAAACTCATAGAAACAGAATGCAGTATATTCTGTCAGCCAATCCCCAAACCCTAAAACAACACCAGGCCTTTCAACCAGAACAAGGATGGCTATTTGGTTTTATTATCAGTGGAAGTGGGGTATCCCTTTCCCCATTGAGTGCTGGGGGTCAGGTCCTTACAGTATCTCGAGAAAAATAATTTTCTGAGATTCACACAGGAGGATGAGTGATTTTTATTTGCATGAAATTACGTCTCTGAGTTTCCAAAGTCCTGTTTTCCTTAATCCAGTCCTGGAAGATATGCAGCTGGGGCTTCAGTAGAGCTACAATGGCATCAAGGGTAACAGCTTCAGCCAGTCATATATTTTCTATTCATCGCTCTCTTATTTGTTTATTTTTTGTTAAAACTTACCCAAGGACATTTTTCCATTGATTTTTAGAAAGAGTGGAAGGGAGAGCGAGTGACACTGAAAAATTCTTATAAATTCTGTGAATTTTGGACTCATCATGAAAACTCCATATTTCCTTAGGAAATGAAGCCTTGTCAAGAAAAATAATTTACAAGAGATATTGAATCATTTCAAAATGTCCCCAATGTCACCTCTCAGCATTTTATCATTATTTTCACTCTATATTTTCTCATAGAAGATCTCAGTGTTAGGAAATTGTTAAAGGGTCACATGGGTGTCAAATAAACTGTCAATGATAAAACCTCTATAAAAGAATTTGTTCTCAGAAACTGTCAATTGGTAGTTTCTTTACTGGCACCAATTTGACAGGCTGAAAAAAAAATTTAAGTGAGAGGATTAAAACTTTAAGGCATACATATCATTTTCAACAGTGACTTGCCTTCAAATAAAAGATTGCCCTTTAGTTTCAAATACTGAAAGAGGTGAAAATAAAATGTTGATTTTTTTCATATAACTTTTGTGTATAATTTACACAGGTGTATGGGGATGGGAGTGGAGAGAAGCTAAAGACTAAGTGTGAGGTGGTTAGAAAGGATCTCAATATCATTATCTGCTTAGAGTTGAGTTTGGTTTACTCTTTGGGTTGTACTGAACATCCTTCAACCTCCCCACCACCCCTCCCCCCTGCATCCCCCACACATATACACCAAAAATAAAGAAATGAAAATACTGCTATGGTTAATTTCCTTACAATGCTCCTCATTAAGCTTTCAGGCAATATTCAAATAACCTTTTTTACTTTTGCCTTATTATGATAAAAGACTATTAATCGCTATTGTACTCATTCTACCATAATTCAGAGAATATGACCAAATTGTCTTTCGTAGTTCTTGAGATTTCTGAGAGTCACAACAGATATAAAATGGCTCACAACTAACTTTATTGGACATTTCAGTACATATGAAAAAAAGAAAAAAATATGTCCAGAATATTTCTTTTTATATCTCAAATAAAATAGAGTAGTAGACACAAGTTGAACGCATGAATTTATGTTTTTATATATGAAAGCAATCAAATACATATGATGGCAGGTTAGTAGAGATTCTGCTCACATGTTACAATGCTATGACTGTTGATGATAACTATAATGCACCACAATTTTATATGATTATTAGTAAGTACAGATGTATCAACTAGACTATTTTTATTAGACAACAAGGTAATCAAACTTAGTACTAAACTTCCTTTTCTCTGACCTATTTACTCAATTTTGAAGCAAGAACAAACTTATAGCATAACAAATCTCAATCCTGTATTCATCTTACTACAGTAACTTTTATAAATCCTATCAATGGATTTATGAATGGATGCACTACTTAAACTCTGTAAGAATTTCTATGAGATACTTATTTACTTAATTCTAAGGACTCTATAAGGCTTGCGGGGCTTAAAAACTTACTTTGTGCCCAGAGGGGATAATTACTAAATCACATATCAATATTTAGAGTCATAAAATAAAAATACATATTCATTTTCTTTGAAAATGTTGTTATTAACCTCATGTGTAGAGACAAGTCATTATAACAAGATTAACATGACAGACGAGTCAGAATAGTTTCCTAGGTACTAGATGTTAGGTTAGATGGCTCAGGAGGCAGTGTAAGAAATAAAGACAGTCCAGTGAATCAGAAAAAAAAAGAAAGGAAAGGTTTATTTCTGCATCCCCAGGAGACCCACATACCCCCAAAGACAGGGCACGTGGATTCACGCCAACAGGGAGGGGGGTGCTTTTTTTATACTGCGGTTGGGTGAGGGGTGGGGACATGAGCTGAGGTATTCTCTGCCACAGGGATCATCACTGCATTCAAATAAGGAATTCTCTGCCACAGGGGATGGGCGGGGTATTCAGAAAGAAGTCAGTATCTGTGGAGGGGTATGTGGATTCAGGGAGAAGAAGCCAGTATCTGTGTCTGGCACGTTGATCTGTGAGATATTCCAGGGGAAGTCCATTATCTCATCACAGGTCTGCAAGTATCCGATCCTGGGCTCTCTCTGACCTAACACTATATAACTGACACATGACAGAAAGAGAGGGGAGCTTTTTCTAATGACAAGAATGATGGACATTTTCAAAACTATTGCTGCAAGTTTTAGTACAAAATGACTGATTTTTTAAATTTAAGTGCATTTTATGACTTTCATTATCTTCCAAAATTTTAAATGAATAGTATATTTTTTCATTAAAAATGGAAAAGATGAGATAGTGATAGAGATAAAAACAGAGATGTGTATGTATGTATGTTCGCATGGTAAAAGGAAAGCCAGGGTTTTCACTGTAGGGATGCTACTGAAACAGAATTTTTGGACTGGTACCTGGATTCTTTGTCTGCCAGAGTAGAAGAATGAATCCACAGACAGAAAGTAGTATAGCAAAGGTGGAGATTTATTGAAGAACAAGTACAGACTCCTATGTGGGGAGAGGAAAAGAGTCCTACAGAATGGACTCGCACATGGGGAGGGAGAAAGGGTCCCACAGACTTCCTGTTTCCATGATTTATAAAGGCTGCAGGCCCTGTGTCCTGATATCCCCTCTGATTGGTCAATATTCCCCTTTGAATTGGTTACTATAGTGATTCCTGAGGCTCTCCTCCCTCATAGTTCTTCCATTCCTTATAGGCTTTCTTCCTTCTTCTTTATTTTGTAAATATAGACCTGTTTTGGTTACTTCCAGTTCCCTTGTCTTATGGAAATGTAGCTGCACCTGGCTTCCTTGTGTTATGGAAATGTACCTTCTCCCAGTCTATAGCTCTGTGTTTTTCCATGGACCCCAATTCTAAAAATTCCCTAAACCTGCCTATGTTCCCCTAAAATTCCTATTTCACTACCTGATTCATTTTAAATGCCTTTAGGTGGTAGACACACAATGCAATATACAGCTGATGTATCATAAAATTGAATACTTGAAATTTATATAATTTTATTAACCAACTAGAGGCCTGGTGCACAAAAATTTGTGCACTCGGCAGGGAGGGTCCCTCAGCCCGGCCTGTGCCCTCTCACAGTCTGGGACCCCTTGGGGGATGACCACCTGCTGGCTTAGACCTGCTCCCCCGGGGATTGGGTCTAAGATGGCAATCAGACATCCTTCTGGCAGCCCGGCAGCCCTCAGGAGATGTCCACTTGCCAGCGGGGAGCAGACCTAAGCTGCAGTCAGACATCCTTAGCGCTGCTGAGGAGGCAGGAGAGGCTACCACCACCACCACTGTGCTGGCAGCCGTCAGCCTGGCTTGTGGCTGAGCAGAGCTCCCCCATGTGGGAGCACACTGACCACCAGGGGCAGCTCCTGCATTGAGTGTCTGGCCCCTGGTGGTCAGTGTGTGTCATAGTGACCAGTCATTCCCAGTCTTTCTGCTGTTAGGGTCAGTTTGCATATTACTCTTTTATTATATAGTATAGAGGCCTAGTGCATGGGTGGGGGCCAGCTGGTTTGCCCTGAAGGGTGTCCTGGATCAGGGTGGGGGTCCTGCTTGGGTGCCTGGCCAGCCTGGGTGAGAGGCTGATGGCTGTTTGCAGCTGGTTGCAGCCCCTTTAGGGTGGGGGTGCCCACTGGGGTGCCTGGCCAGTCTGGGTGAGGGGCTGAGGGCCGTTTTCAGGCTGGCCAGGACTGAAGCTCCCAGCCTCTCCTTTTCTTCTTCTTTTTTTTTTTATTCTTGGATTTATTTACCTTCTATAATTGAAACATTGTTGTTGTCACTGGCGCTCCCAGCTCTAAGGCTGAGGCCAGCTGAAAACAGATATCTGGGGTTTGTTTAGCTTCTATAATTGAAAGTTTGTGGCTTTCAGAGCTCAGAGCCAGGCTGCGGCAGGCGGGGAACCTTGGCTTCCTCCATCACTGGAGCAAGCAAGCCTCCTGATTGCTTTAGCTGCATGGCTGCTGGCCGCTATCTTGGTTGGCAGTTAATTTGCGTATCACCCTGATTAGCCAATGGGAAGCATAATGGAGGTACGGTTAATTTCCCTTTTTGTCTTTTATTAGATAGGATATCACTCCAGAACATTTAATTAAAATAAATAAAGTGCTTATAGAACAGTAACTCTGAAAAAATCATGATTTATTTGCTTGTTATTATTATTGTTTTTTAAATCACTAGGAATATAATTAAGGATGTTAAATTTGTGTCATCTACAAAGACTAAGTAAGATTCCTGGATCATTCTACATGATTTTCCAAGAACAAATATATATTAGCTATACCATATTTGAAAAATGGCTCAAAAACATACTCAGAATATTCTGAGTTAGAATTGAATATAATCACATAGACTATCTTAACAAGATGACACTGAATTTGGAACATCCTAATTCTAAGAAAATGATACCAAGAAAATTCTGAGGGAATACTATCCAATAATAGGAATAACTTCAGTAAGTTGTGTAATGGTCATATAATTAAAGAAAGAAATTATAAGGATTGAAACTTATGCTTTTGGAAAAAAAGAGTGACATTGAAAAATCATTATAAATTCTTAAAATAAGAAGAAAATAACATAAATACAAAAGTTAGCAAAAACATGCTCAACAATATGAATACTATGTATCTCTTAGGTTGCTGAAATTTGATGACTTGATATCATCTATACTTTAGTATATTTCCAAGTAGTCTATAATTAGAGAATTTTGTTTTTCATTCACACAAAAATATTACTATAACAACAAAAGAAATAACACTTGCTAAAAGATAGGACAGAACCCATGGGAAAGAAGAGGGCAGAGAGTGGGTTCATGCTACCCCTGAGGATTGATCACAGGAATTTCAAGAGACCAAAGACATTTTTCTTTTCCAAAAACACTCCTGAAGTCATAGGGTGCACAAGTGCCTGGATTCCTATTGTCTTTTGCAAAAGGTGGAGGAGATAGACTGAAGCACTCTCTTGACTGAAACTGTTTGTCTTATTCACAAATGCATGTGATGTGTGCATAACAACACAGAGAGAAATAGTCTTTTTCAGGCATAATGTGTAAGGGGTGGTGATTCCACACCTTCTTCAGTTGGGCTTTAGTACAGTGAAGGTTTGGAAAAGGTATTTTTGAGCATGGAGAAAGAACTGAGTGTCGGATTTCTGAGAGTTGAGTGCAGCTTGAAGAATCACATGACATGGAACCCATAAACTTGGCTGTATGATATATTTTACAACTGAATCCAATCATGAGAGAGACTGCAGTAGTCATCAAAAGCTGAGACCATGGGTAGCTTAACAGAGGAAGTGTGCATAGTGGTTATAACAATAATGGCAAGAAAAACAAGAATTCAGATGTTAGGTTCAGGTACAGGGCTTGATAAAGGAAAATCTTATAACCTAACTAGAGGCATGGTGCATGAATTCGTGCACAGGTGGTATCCAGCCAGCCCACCTTGATGAGAGCCGATCAGGGGCATGGCTGTCTAGGGGGGAGGGGCCAGTTGCAGTTGCAGGGGGGGTTACCGGGGTCCCAATCAGGCCAGTTCGCTGCCAGTGTGTGTCATAACAACCAGTTGTTTCAGTAGTTCTGGTTATTCCAGTCATTCCATCAGTCCAGTCGCTTGGCTTTCATATATATATATATATATATATATATATATATATATATATATATAGAGAGAGAGAGAGAGAGAGAGAGAGAGAGAGAGAGGACAATTATATTAGAGTTTTAGAGTAATGTGAGTGGAAATTAAACTCTTACGGTAAGGTCCACCACATTACTTTTGCAATCTGACAAGATCTCAGCCAGTGCTGACAGATTACTATCACCATCACTCTATTTAAGGTCCCCTGTGAGGACCAAGTAGAATTGAGAATGTGTGCTCAATAGTCCCCATTGACCGTGTTCAGGAAATGTTGCCAGATGTTTCTTGGTAAGTGTTATTGACACTATATTTTAAAAAATAAAACTGTTATTTATATACAGTCAGAGTGCTCCTTTTTACTACTTTTCAAAGTCAGCCCTCTTTTGGGATTACTTTAGCCAGAATGTCTCTGGCATATAGAATAAGAGAAGTCACCATGCTATGGAATTATGACTCAAGTTCCATTAAAATAAAATGCCTTGCCTATAATTCACTTTCTTTCCCCCCACTAAGCTTGGGTTGATATAAGGCTGTTAATATATATTGATATTGTTGACATTTGTTTCTCCAGAGAAAATATTGCATGCTAATAGTTCCATGTTATCAAAGAACAGATATTCATTTATAAGTCATAGCAGGGCTGTCAGAAGACATTTTCTTTCCTAAGGATAGACATATAACATTTCACATTCCCTTCTAGATCCACACATACTCCTATGGGATAGATAATGTGTGAAAATGACTCTTGATGAGTTTATTACTTTCTTATAATATGTCAATATACAACTGTGGAAGTATGGGTTGGTTTCTATGTTACATGTTTTTTTTGTGTGTGTTTTTTTAATAAAGTCACTTTTTAGAGTAGTTTTAGGTTTACAGAAGAGATGTATAGAAAGTATACAGAGTTCCTATATATTATTCCTTCTTTGTAATCACAGTTTTCCCTGTTATTAACATCTTGAATTAGTGCAGTGCATTTGTTATAATTCAGGAACCAATATTGACACATTATTATTAACTTATTAGTCCATAAGTTTCCATTAGAATTCACCATATAGTTCTATGGCTTAACAAATGCATAATTTCCAGTATCTATAATTACACTAACACACAGAATAGTTTCATTCCCTAAAAATGCTATATATTTCACCTATTAACCTCAACCCCTAGAATCCCTGGGACCTTTGGAAACTGCTGGTCTTTTTACATTTCCCATAGTTTTGTGTTTTCCAGGATATCATAAAATTTGAATTGTACAATCTGTAGCCTTTTCAATGTGGCTTCTTTCACTTACCAATATGAATTTAAGCTTCCTCTATGGGTTTTTTTCTTATTTTTTTTTTGGGGGGGGGGTGGAGCTAGGGTTTGATAACTCATTTCCTTTTATTGTGGAATAATACTTCCAAACTTTGGTGATTATAACTCAAACTTATATAAATATTCATATGGTAGTGTGGACTTAAGTTTTCACCTTATTCTGGTACATACTTATCAGACATGATTACTATATTAAATGATAAGCTTCTGTAAGCATATGATAAAATTCAGGAAAAACTGCCAAACAGTCTCCTAAAGTGGCTGTACCATTATACATTCACATCAGAAACAAAAAAGAATTTCTGTGATTCCAAATCATCTCCTGCATTTAGCATTGTCAGTGGTTTAGATGTTGGCCATAGTAGCCTGTGTTTTATTTTGCCTGTATTATATTAAAAATTCTTCTTATCTCTCTATATAAAAGGCTAATATTCACAATGTTCTGTTGGGAGTCTGATCCCTTGCTATGATGTACACTGACCACCAGGGGCAGTGCAGAATAAAGAAAGGTCCCTCCCAGCAGCCAGAAGACCCCAATCGTCCCTGATTGCCTGCCAGGCCTAGGGACCCTACCCATGCATGAATTTGGTGCACTAGGCTTCTAGTCTAAAATAATACCATCATCTTAATTATAGTGCCAATCTCAGCTACAATGTTTCTGAGACTTTTATATCTAACTTACAATTATAAGTTTTATCCATATACTTCATTACTTTGCTGGTCAAAATCTTGTCTGAGCATCTGATACCCTCCTTATCTCTTTTCCATATGTCTGACTTGTAAATTCACCCTTCCTATTATTTCCTGCACAACGAGCTCTGGTCCTTGGGAGAATCATTATCTTGTTAAAGTATGTTTACCTCTTTTGTTTCTCATTAGCTCACTTTCCTTTGCTGATGTATTAAACAAACAAGTAACCCTTGCTATCTATCTTCCTATTATCCTTTAGGGCAGTGGTCGGCAAACTCATTAGTCAACAGTGCCAAATATCAACAGTACTTCTTCAAAATAGACTAGCCCAGGCCAAAAACTGACTTCTGTGCATGGGCCACGAAGTTTCAATCGCACTGTACGTGCGCCCGCATGGGGTATTTTGCGGAAGAGCCACACTCAAAGGACCAAAAAGCCACATGTGGCTCGCGAGCCACAGTTTGCCAATCATGGCTTTAGGGGAATGTTACTTTCCAAAAAGGAATCATATATTTTAATTGTAGTACATACAGTGCATTATCTTCTTTTTTTATAACCCATATCCTCACTTTATTCCATTAGACAGTATTTATGTGATGAATCTGAGACTAGAACATGGATCTTCTGACTCTTGCTATGTTCACTTTCCCACTGATCACTAATAACATATATTATATAGGTGATCAATTTTGCCACCCAGAATTAACTGAAAAAAAATTAAACAAAGAGTAAGGGACATTAAATTATCAATATACATATCTGTTTTTATTTTTCAGGGATGCAAATATTTGATAATACCATCTGTTATATAAGGGTTAGATTGTGTACCCCAAAAGACATAATGAAGTCCAAACCTCCCATAGCTAAGAATGTGACCTTATATGGAAATAGGGTTTTTGCAGATGTAATCAAATTTTTATCATGAGGTCATTAGGATAAACACTAGTTTAATATAACTGGTATTCTTTTTTGTAAGATTTTTAATTGCTTTGTAGAAAGAGAGAAAGTGAGAGGGGGACAGAGAAACATCAATTGGCTGCCTCTTGCACACCTCCTACCAGGGATTGAGCTGGTCATCTGGGCATATGCCCTGACTAGGAATCAAACCAGTAACCTGTTGGTGCATGCGACAATGTCCAACCAACTGAGCCACACAGGCCAGAGCATAATGGGTTGTTCTTATAAGGAAAGAACAGAGATACATAGGGAGAATGCCATATGATGACAGAGTCAGAGAGTAGACTGATGCAGTTGCATGCCATGGAGTGCAAGGATCAATGGCCACCAAGAGTGCCTATTAAGAGAAAAGGAAGGATTCTACCCAGAGTTGCTGATGGAGCATGGCCCTGAAGATATCATGATTTTGGACTCTAGCCTATAGAAAGGTGAGAGAAGGAATACCTGTTTTTATGAGCCACCCAGCTTGTGGTGTTTGTTACCTCAGCCTCAGGAAGCTAACACCAGTCACCAGTGTAGGACAAATAAGAATGTCAGTGAAACTACGTATTTTCCCAAGACTGCATACTTTTGGACAAGTACTTTTCCCCGGTTCTTATTATGGTCTAATGCATAATGATATTTTATTTCTTATTTATTTTTACCATAGATATTTTACCCTAGCTATTGTCAGCCCAAAGAAGAGTATAAAAGACAAAGAGGCAAAGAAGCAAAGAGAAATAATATGACAGCTCCTCAAAGATTACAAACCATATAGAGTATATTTTCTCTTCTTGTGTTTGGCTTTGTCATTGTAGCTAATGACATACAGACCTATTCTTTTATTTTCTGGAAAGAAGCTCATTGAAGATAATCAATTTTAAAATCAATACTTATAATTTGTTTTGATTCAAGGGACATTATTACCCATTGCCTGAAAGATTGTGCCTTGGCTTACTAGAAAACCAGGGCTCATATGTCAGTGATGTAAATTGTTGTTTTCTTTCTGCTTGGTCACAATTTGCCGTTCTTCACACTTGGCTAAATATTCCCATTTCCATCATTCCATCTGCTGGCAGTTGCTAAGGTGCTACTCCTGCTTTCCCAAGTCTTCCTACTCTCAGAGTCAACATTAAGGACATTTATAGTGAACTGGAATAGTCAGAGACTTATGTCAGTGGGACTTCAGCTTCCTAAAACTTTAATCAAACACCTCCAATTCTTTAAAACATTAAAAAGAGTTAAATAGGTGATGGAGGTATACAGTGACTATTTGATTTTATAGATTCACTAGAGGCCCGGTGCATGAAATTCACACACTGGGGGTGGGGTGTCCCTCAGCCCAGCCTACACCCTCTCCAATCTGGGACTCCTCGGGGGATCGGGCCTAAACCAGTAGTCGGACATCCCCCTCACAATCCAGGACTGCTGGCTCCCAACCGCTCGCCTGCCTGCCTGCCTGATTGCCCTTAACTGCTTCTGCCTGCCAGGCTGATAACTTCCTAACCACTCCCCTTCCAGCTTGATTGATGTCTAAATGCTCCCCTGCCAGCCCAATTGCCCCCAACTGCCCTCCCCTGCCAGTCTGGTCACCCCCAACTGCCCTCCACTGAAGGCCTGGTCACCCCCAAATGCTGGCCTGGTTGCACCCTACTGCCCTTCCCTGCAGGCTCAGTCACCCCCAACTGCCCTCCCCTGCAGGCCTGTTCGCTCCCAACTGCCCTCCCCTGCTGGCCTGGGTTCCCATAACTGCCCTCCCCAGACAGCCATCTTGTGACCACATGGGGGAGGCCATCTTGTGTGAGGGCATGATGATCAATTTGCATATTACCTCTTTATTATATAGGATTAGACCCTATCTAGTTTTTGGATAATAAATGTATTAATATAAAGTTAATAATCAATGAAACACAAATAAATATATCAACTGTGCGTCATAACTGAGTTGTCAGCTGTCCCTTGACCTATGAATATATTCCAATTTAATGTTTAATAACAGATTATTTCAACTTATAATTGCATGTCTTGAAGCTTTTTGATATGGACATAATCAAATTTAAATCCATAAAACCATTCTCTTCTTCCCAATATTAATATTGTAATCTCACATGCATCTAGTACTCCAATAAACCAAATTTGAGAAATTATGTATTGGCTGCTAATTCCAGTGTAAAGAACATTGTTTGAATGCCTGCAAGTGCAGGAACTAATTTACTCTAAGAGGACACAACAAGGAATAGGTATGAGCATGATGTACTTGAAAGGTATTGAAAGATCTAGCTTAATTGAAATGGAAGGGAGTTTTATCTTAAACTTTATTGGGAGAGAAGGTAATTTACTCAGCCAGGACTGTAGTGGAGGACTTGTCATGCCTGGCCAAGGTTTTTGAGCTTCACTCTCTAAGCAATACAATTTGTTGTCATGACTGTGTTTTATGAAATTGATCTGAGATGGAATGCAACTATATTAGAGGAAAAAGAGCCTATAGGAAAGAAGATAAAACAACTGAGGTCAAGAGAGTCCAAGCTAGGATGATGGAATGAGAAACTGAACTGAACAAGTCAATGGAATTTTGTAAGAGGATGGACATAGAAACGAAGGTGGTGATAAAGTAATGCATATGTGTTGGAAAGTATAAAGGAATAAAATTAATTAAGCACTTAATATATATTTCAATGAAACCTCATAATAATCTTATACACGTATGAGGAAGATTTTATTACCCACACTTCCTTAGACATGAAACTGAGTGTCACAAAAATAAAAAGTAAGAAATTGGTAGAGAGGATATTTGAACCCAGATACTTTGTTTCTAAATCCAATACATTTTTCTCACTGTTATAGAGTAAATTTTTTATTATCATGAAATAAATGATCAAACTAGATATAATATTGCTGAATTTGATAAAAAGTATAATTTTTAAGATAAAAAATAAAAGAATTTCTTGCTTTTTTCTTTAATTTGCATTTATTCTGTTACTAGAGAGAACAAGCATGGTTTTGATTCATTTTTATTTTGATTTTATGTGGTCTTTATTTTTAAATATTTTTTCATTTGAGTATCTATACATGTTTATTTTTTTTATTTATTTATTTTTTAATATATTTTATTGATTTTTTACAGAGAGGAAGGGAGAGAGATAGAGAGCCAGAAACATCGATGAGAGAGAAACATCGATCAGCTGCCTCCTGCACATCTCCTACTGGGGATATGCCCGCAACCCAGGTACATGCCCTTGACCGGAATCGAACCTGGGACCTTTCAGTCCTCAGGCCGACGCTCTATCCACTGAGCCAAACCGGTTTCGGCTACATGTTTAAATATAAGTAATACTAGATGCCC
Organism: Myotis nattereri; assembly: GCF_964212035.1. Classification (NCBI taxonomy): domain Eukaryota; kingdom Metazoa; phylum Chordata; class Mammalia; order Chiroptera; family Vespertilionidae; genus Myotis; species Myotis nattereri. The sequence goes on along the minus strand of NC_138077.1, from coordinate 28,391,965 downwards.
GATGCACGAATTCATGTGCATGGGGGGGTACCACAGCCTGGCCGGCAATCGAGGCCTATTGGGGGGGCTGGCCCGCCAAGGGGAAAGACGATGGGAGTTTGGCCAGCTGGGGGGAGGGGTCACGGGAGGTTGGCCAGCGGGGGGAGCGAGAGGGGCCGTGGGAGGTTTGCTTTGGGAGTGCACTGACCACCAGGGGGCAGCTCCTGCATTGAGCATCTGCCCCATGATGGTCAGAGTGCATCATAGCCACTGGATGACTGGTCATTCCGTCGTTCCAGTCATTCTGGTCATTCAGTTGTAACCATCACTTAGGCTTTTATATATATAGATATCTACTATTTTTGCTTCATTTGTTAGTGTAGTTTTTTATTTGTTATTAAGATATATAATTTAAAATAAAAACTCTTTGAATATCTTATTTATTGCAAGTATATTTTGCTCTTAATTTACTTTGAGTTTATACTACCATTAGTGAAGATTATAAATACAAATTTTTCTTTCAAAAATATTTTTGAATTTTCCATACTTTCATGTCTTCAAATGAATAATATAGTTTGATTTCTCCTATTTTTAGTAGGTCAGAAATATCTTATAAAATGAGAGATGTTGTTTGTGTACACAAACTCTTTTGAATATAACCTGCCTATTTTGGTATCTTTCCTTATTGTCGGTCTTCTTTTTCTCAGGCTGAAGCTCAAAACTACATTTCCCAGGGCCCTTTGCAGCTGGTTATATAGAAAACTTTAAGCCATTACACCTTCTTAGAATTAACAAAGATCATATGAGGAAGGCTGAATGGTTCTTCTGGCAAGGATAGTCATGTAGTCACTCGATTTTCTCTGCAGCAGCTTGGCAGAGGTTATGATATTGGTAGCTGTGGGTGTGTTAAGAGGGATTTCTGCTTGAACAGCCATATGAGATGATTGGACATTTCTCCTGGCTACATCTCTTCTGATTGATTACATGACTCACTGTGCATTAAGAAGCATTGTTAGTCAACTATTATTTTGAACTAAATCTGTTTCTGTTTTAATTATTTAAATTAAATATATCTGCAAATAAATTCCCAATTACTGCAAATATTATTAAGCTGACATGAAGTTTTCATATAAAATATTTGAACAATCATAGTAAAAGTTTGAGGTATCTTTTTATAGATATATAAAAGTATAGAATATTAATATTATTAAATTGTCATCACATGAAGAAGTTACCAAGGAGAAAATAGTTTTATTAACTGTTTCAGTAATTAATTCATAACAATATTTATGTTATCTCTCTGGATAATGAGATGTTCATGGTACTTGTCAATATTTTAATTAGTAATTTATTGTGATTTTGTCTTATTCTACATAATAATAAATAATTTTGATCTAATTTTGTTTTTAAAATTCTGTAGTATTTTCTATAGATGCCCCTTGAATTAGTTACTCATTGCTGCATAACAGATTAAAGCACACATTTACTCTCTCATAGTTCTTTGGTCAGGACTCAGGGCATGGCTTAGATGGGTCCTTGGCTCAGAGTCTGATAAGGTGGCAAACAAGATGTCAGCTGGACTGTGTTCTTATCTAGATGTCTGAATAGGGAAGAATCTCCCTCCACACTTACTTTGGTTCTGTCTCAAAGATTTGACCTAAAAGGCAGGGAAAACGTTTTACTTACAATAAGACCTCACTGAATATCATCGACAGTTTATTGGAAACGGTGACTTTAAACAAAACAGCCCTTACTTAACAAAAACAATTTTATTATAGGTTAATTGACATGAAAAAGATTTACGTTCCTACAACATATTTCTGATCACAAGTAAAACATCACCAAAGCACTTCTAATGATAAACATTGGGATAAAAGTGAGCTACACATTCATTTAAGAAAGATTGATAAAAACCAGTAAGATCATGATTGCCCAAGAGGTCAAGGGTGGCTGGAGCCTATCTGGCAGCTCAGGTTGCAAGACAGGACCCACCCCTGAAAAGGACATCCTTCCATTGCAGGGCCCACTCATACACCCACACTCACTGAGGCTTGGACAAGTTAGACACACCAGCTCACCTCATATGTACATCTTTGGGATATGGGAGAAAACCAAAGGACCCAGAAAAAACCCCGCGCAGACATGGGGAGAACATACAAGCTTTCTTTACACAGTGGCCCTGGCAGCAAATTACTTTTTCCTCTCATCAATGTTCTAATGAAATGACTTTGAACTAAACATCTTTCTAGGGCCTGTTGTACAGTCAACTTGAAGGTATATGAGACATGGTTTTGCATCATAAGGGATTGCCTTCATCCCAATATCTTTCAACTAAGGTTTTGGCAAATCTTTTTTTTTTTCTTTTTTCCGTAGTTATTCTGTAAGGCAGATCAAGGTGCACAGATCCTCATACATTTTCCATCGTTAAGAGGATCTTTAAGTAGTGTCTACCTTAACCTGTTTCTTTTTAATCTCTGAACTGATACAGTATACAAAAATTATTATAGGACTATGCACTCTAGCATTCTTTCTGGCTCTACTGCAACTTACATAAGCTTGCTTTTGGGCATTACAGTGCCAGTATGAAATATCATCTCCTTTCATCCCTATTTCTGGGCCAGTAGTTCATCCCAAATAGCTAGTAAATATCTAAATGGATGTAGATAATAGGTGCTGAGAGTGAGTCAGATGTACTGTTTGTGCAGGGATGGGGTTAATGAGAGGCTAGTGGACACTGGATAGTAGAAAACTGCCTGTCGCCATGATTGTCCAAGCCCCTGATATCCAATAACAGTGGGGAAAATGCATCCTCGAGCATTGGCCTAATAGTATGTTCTTTTCCTGGGATTATAGTGTTTTGTGGCCACTAGTACTTTTTCTTGACAGTTTTATTAGCTTTACTGGTAGTGGAAATGTCACTTATCTAAGTATCCAAATACACCTGTATTTTTTGCTTGAGCTTCTGAATAGCTTGGTTTAATTTAGACCCTGCTGTGACCAAGGCTACATCTGCAGCTATACAATCAATTCTGAAACAATGTAGGAATTGTCCTGATTATAATCTTCCTTCAACTGAATAGCTATAATTGAGTCCAAGACAGAGAATAGATGATAAAGTCTAAAAATATTAGTCATTCTGTGGGTAAACAATGAAATTGCTTGGGATTTTATTCCACAGGATTGGAGGAAATTGGGAGAAGAAAAAAAAGCCCCACAATATTTGGTTGGATGATTGAAATTTTAAACAATTATTCTAACAAAAATTACAGAATGAATATTTTTACTTTGTAATAAACACAAAATAATAAAACTTCTAGAAGTCATTACCTGGGAAATCTTATTTTGCTACCAAGTCATGCTTGCCATTTCTGACCCATTGATATTCCTCTGCATAGAGAAGGAATGTAATCTCATGTTCATGGTCTCTTTAGCAATCATCAAAAACAAAGCTATGTTACAGATTTGTTTCTTAATTGGTGCTCTTTTCTTCTATCAGTTTTCCTTCTGCTCACTCCAAAACACAGTTCTCAACAGATTCTCAAAATAAGTAGCAATTTATTGTTGCTGTTTAAAAGCATATTTTTCATCTCCCTCAAATAATTAGAAATACTTGAAAAGCACTTGAAAATACAATTACACAAAAAATTAATATGTACAATTTGAGCAAACTCAGAAATTATAAATTCCTAAATACTGTTTATAAAGTTTTCTGTGAAAACAGGAAGTCTAATTTCAATGGCAATGTGCCTAAAATTTATAATTTAATTTGGAAAAAGTCATAAAGGTCAGTGAAAGGACATTTTATTTTATTTTTTAAATATATTTTTATTGATTTCAGAGAAGAAGGAAGAAAGAGAGAGCTATACAAACATCAATGATGAAAGAGAATCATTGATCGGCTTCCTCCTGCCTACCCCACACTGGGGATGGAGCCCGCAACCCAGGCATGTGCCCTGACTGGGGAATCAAGCTGTGATCTCCTGGTTCATAGGTTGATGCTCAATCACTGAGCCATGCTGGCCAGGCTGAAAGCATATTTTAAATATAACTTATGCAGGTGGTTAATTTAAAAAATAGTTTCATTACTCCTTTGAGCAATAACAGTTTATACTTTAACCTATTTTTTTTTTAAAGTTAAACATTAAAATACAAGTATTGATAAGTTAGCTCTACAAATGTTTGGAATTCAACATTAACTTAAGACAAATATATGCTTATTTTTATTTCTGTAGAGTGAAAATTACAGAGTAATTTCTTTGAAGACTTCTCTCTTAATAAACATTGCAGATTGCATCCATTACACCACTGAAATACACAATAAATTAATACTTCAGAAATCAAAACAAAGATAAAACATTCGTAGACCTCTTTGAATAATTTGTGAATATGTCACAATTTCTGATACCTGATAGCTAATAATGTATTTATACTTAGTGTACCTCCATATAGATTAGGTAATAAACCCTCAATTTTATGACAATTTTAGTAATACATTACAATTTTATACACTCTTTAATATATTTGAGATATTTAGAGTACAATTATCTTTAAAAGTTATACCATAAACATTTTTCTGTTGCTAGCCTGACTTAATAATTACCTGGCAAATAATTGTTCAGAATTTTGTTGTAAAATGACTTCTTTCACTTGGCTATTTAGACATTTAGATGGCTTCATATTACCCACTACTATGAAAAATAATGAAAATAAACTTTTTATTCATGCATGCAGTTATTTGGGATGTAGTCAATCAGACATAATAGTATTGAGTCAGATTCCATTAAGTATAGCATTTGTCATAACCTTGGATTCATGGGATTGCCTATAATTTTCCTCAAATTGACAAAGAATGCTATTGGTTTATGTGTTCTTGATGGAAGAATGTTAACTGTGAATCTAAATAACTAGGAAAACATTAGAAGTATTAGTTCTAGGCTTTCTGAGGGTGTGTGAGACCTCAGGTAAACATTTTATCCCCATCTACTGATATATGAACAATGTGATTTAAAAAGTTGTTTAAAATTTATGGTCACATGTGTGCATAAAGTAATATTTTTAATAAAAATAGAATAAAGTGTAGAGAATTACTTGCATACCTGTTTATCATTCAATCAGATACAATCTCTTCCTCTTCAGATCCACAAGCTGTTTCTTTGTTCAGGTACCATCAAATATGCCATTTCCAACTAATACTAATTTAATATTTTCCAAAACAAGAAACAGGTTAACAATGCTGTTATTTTCATAATGCCATGGCTCTTTGGACCCTGTTTTTATAGAAACAATATAGAATTCCTTGCCTCTGAAGTTTCCCAATACCATTTATTTAAAGCATCATTATTCTTGATACTGATTTATTCTTGGTACTACCTGTGAATACTGGCCTCCAATTACTCTCCTGAGAGTTATAACTATACTTCGTGATGATGATAACACTTATAAACTACCCAGTGTATGCATGAACATGTGGACTTCCGGGATCCCTGTTCATGGCGTCAGATATGGGGGGAATGGCGTTCTCTCTTCCTGTGACCAGTGCAGAGAGAGAGAGAACGCAGGGGTTGATGAAATCTTGAATAGAACGCGACGAGGTTTAAGGAAAATGAATAAAACAAGACTGAGACAGAAATAGAGGAAAGCTGGGACCTAGTGTGGTGTCTGCTCTCTGATAGATGAACAGGGCCCAGAGTCAGAGCAGCAACTTTATTGATAGCCAAATACCAGGAAGTTTTACTAAGGGTAAATAGAAGGGGGAATGTGTGCGTTCTTGTAGATTCCTCCAAAATAGTCACCTCCGGGTGGGTCCGAATCGCATTCATTCCTGGTGCTTGACTAGATTTAGATGAGAACCCATTTCCTGGCACCTGGCTTTGAAGGTCAACTGAGGCATTCCTACCACTTGGTTAGATATGCCCCCAAGATAAGGCTCTGCCTTCATTATGGGTTCAGTTGACACGAATTTAAAAGAAAGCCAGCACCTTCCCTGGCAGGGGGCCTTTCACAGTGGACAATAATACATTTTATTTTAAATGTACCATATGGGACTTTAAAGCATTAACCCATCTTCTTTTGAACTCTTTCCACCTACACATAGCATTCCTAGAATGTCTCTCTTTCAGAATTGACCACACCCTCGGTTCCACACAGTAATCCTAGTGGGAAGATAATGACAGGACAGGGTGTGAATAGAGGCCCCAATTGGGCAAAAAATGCCTGTCTGTTTTCCAGCATGGGTTTGCACAAACTCAGGAAAGCTGATGGCACTAGTCTATTAGAGACAGAGAGGATATCAATCAGAGGTCCTTTGGATTTGCAGAGTAACTGTCTTCAACATCCTCAAAGGAAGTAGTCATGGCCACTCCAGAGAGATGGTTTAACACATCATGTGGAGGCAACAGAAGTAGTGGAGTGACTGTTCTGAGCACATCGGCAAGAACACGGGATTAAAGATGCTTGCTACCACCCTAAACATCTTTGGGTGCTGTAAATTGGAGGTTGTACCATCGTCTCTACATAGATAGGCAGGTGTTAATGCATGAGTCCAGGCAACCAGCTTGAGAGCAAGATATGGAGTTGAATTATTGGTAGCTCAGACCTTAATGATGTGAGTGAGAGACACCTCAAATCAGATTGTCTGAACCATTCTGTTGGCCAATCTGATGCAGTCCTGTTAAACTAATATTGAGCTACTAGGTGGGAGTGGTCTCCTTAACTGACCACTCTCCTGAAACTTGGGCCAGGTCATGAGGCCCTACAACAACCCAATAGTCATGATTACTGGATATCCTCTAGGTATGTGATCAACCAAATTCATGTTTAAAAAGTGACCCAAAGGCCGAAGCTGGTTTGGCTCAGTGGATAGAGCGTCGGCCTGCGGACTGAAGGGTCCTAGGTTCGATTCCGGTCAAGGGCATGTACCTGGGTTGCGGGCACATCCCCAGTAGGAGATGTGCAGGAGGCGGCTGATCGATGTTTCTCTCTCATCGATGTTTCTAACTATCTCTCTCCCTTCCTCTCTGTAAACAATCAATAAAATATATTTAAAAAAAAAGTGACCCAAAGGAGAGTAATTGGGACAGGGCAGGCCAATTTCACAGCTTGTGCTGTGTGACCTGCCCAAATGACAACACACCACTAGTCCTGAACAAAAGAAGTGATTTAGAACACTTTGATAGATGATTCTTAGCCACCAGAATCCATGTGGGACTATCTCATCTTGAAGTGCTCCACATGGGTGTCAGGGTGGCCTCTTCCAGTCCCAGGCACTGGAAGTAAACAAGAAAAATTGAAAGAAGGAACTGCAAAAAATGATGCCCACAGAGATGCAGGTTTAGGCAGATAATTTCATTCTAAGTCAAGGGAAAACTTTAGAATTATCTAAGTGTGATGGTTAGTCATTGGATATTTAAGCAGGGGAGTTTTAAACAGAGCTTTGGCTGCTTTGAGTGTATGCTTGTATCATGGCTGGGGATTAAAAGATGAAACAGGGAAATAGGATTGCTGGCTATTAGAAGGTTAAGGCCATATCTGATGGTGTCTTGAATTAAGTGGCAGGTGGAGAGGATGAAAAGATATTTAAATATATACTTTAGAAGTAGAATCAATAAGAAATAATGCTAATATGATTGTTTCTGCTGAACAAATGGAATCAATGAAGATTCCTTAGGTCTGGTGGCATTTAATGAGATAGGGAAAACTGTGGGTAAAGATCAGGCTTTCTGACATTTCCAGGTTAATCTCAAAGAATTTATTAAATATCCAGCAGAAGATTAAATGTCTGATGTGAAGTAGGTGTACAAAAGTAGGTGGTAGCTGCAAAGCTAAAATAACTATGCTCACTACTGTGCCAAGTTTTGTAAAACACAGAAAGTATGTATTTTAAATTTCTAATATGCTTCCACAGCATTATATTCATACCTTACATATAATTTCTCACTCTATTACATTTTATCTATTTACTGGAATTCTTCAACCATTAAATATATTCTTTTGAGGCTTGGCAATCTTTGTAGCAATAACCACTAGGCCAAAGCCTGACCTACAACAGAAGTTTCATAAATGCTTATGAATAAATGATTCTAGTTTAAGGTGGAAAATGAAAAGGTAAAATAATCCCACATATAAGAAAATGCATTATAATGATTTAGTTATGTGATTCAGTCCTTCCTTAAACTGTATATAGTAAGCCTGGTGTGTTCAGAGACTGGTAAGGAGCAGAAGTTCATTGCTGAGGCATGATAGCAAGCATTAGAAGGAGTTTATTTGTATGGAATTCAAATTCACCATAATGTATGACAAGTCTCAGGGGACAAAAAGTATTTGCAGTTGAGATAGGGATTGTAGAAATGCTTTTACTCTGATTATGAAATCAAGACCTTTTCCTCTGCTCTATTATTTATCTATGTAGATTACACATACATGTGTAAAGTTTAGTGTAATATCATACACTTAGTTATCAATGGCAAAAAATGATTTAACTGTGAATGGGAAGACACTACTAATATCTAATTCAAAGCATGAGTCTTTAGTGCTGCATATTGGATAGAATGTTCTTTAAATAAACCTCTAGTGATGCCAGTAATTACGATTCTTTAATAGAACTGTCCAAAGTTCCCAGTTAAGGATGATGTATAATGTTAGTTTTTGATAGATGGTTTTGATCAAATTAGGAAAGTGCCATTCTATTCTTAGATTGCTAAAACTTATTAAATTGGGAATTGGTGGTGATTGCACTGTACATTTCGCATAATCTATGAGGCTGATAATTTTCTTTTTATCTCTTAGACTTTTAAGATAATACATCATAGCATTATTATATATTCAAATATTGACTCAATTTTGCATTGTTGGGTTAAACTCTATTTACTCAAAATGTATTAATGCTTTGATATATTGCTGTTTGTGCAATGTTTTATTTAGTCTTTGCATGCACATTCATAAATTACATTTAACCATCGATAAGGTTTATATTTGTGCTTACTTTTTGCAAGATAATGATAATGAGATTATGCTAGCTTCATAAAACAATATGGAAGTGCACTGGCCAGTGTGACTCAGTTGGTTGGAGCATCCGCCCACACACTGAAAGGTTGTGGGTTCCATTCTGGGTAAGGGCACATACCTAAGTTGTGACCTCAATCCTGGGTCAGGGTGTATATGGGAGGCAAATGAATGATGTTTCTTTCTCACATCAATGTTTCTTTCTCTCCCCCAAACCTCATTCTAAAAAATATCAATAAATACTCAGCTATAGCATGGTTCCACGGTTGAGCATCCAGAAAGACACAGTATCAATTCCCGGTCAGGGGATATGCCCTGGTTGTGGGCTAGATCCCCAGTGTGGGTGTACAGGAGGCAGCCAATGAATGATTCTCATCATTGATGTTTCCGGTACACAAAAATTTGCACACTCAGGGGGAAGGGGGGGGTCCCTAAGCCAGGCCTGTGCCCTCTCACAGTCTGGGACCCCTCAGGAGATAATGACCTGCTGACTTAGGCTTGCTCCCGGATGGCAGAGGGCAGGCCCAATCCCTAGGTGCAGCCCTGGTCAGGCTCAGAGCAGGGCTGATTGGGGAGTTGGGGCGCCGCCCCTGTCATGCACAGAGCAGGGCGGATTGGGAGGTTGCGATGTCACCCTCAGTCACGCTCAGGGTAGGGCTGATTGGGGGGTTGGGGCACCACCCCGTGTCACACTCAAGGCAGGGTCGATGGGCAGGTTGCGGCGCCACCTCCTGTCACGCACAGAGCAGGGCCTTTGTTTACCTTCTGTATTTGAAACAATGTTGCGATCCTGCTGGCTGAAGCCCGGCGACTAAAGCAGGTTTCTGGGGTCTTGTTTAGCTTCTATATTTGTAACATAGTTGCTTAGAGTTGCAGCTCAGAGGCCTGCAGTGGCAGGCGGGGAATGTTGGAGTCCTCCGTCACTGAAGCAAGCAAGCCTCATGTTAGTTTCAAGCTGCCTGGCTGCCGGCTGCCATCTTGGCTGGCAGTTAATTTGCATATCGCCTTGATTAGCCAATGGGAAGGGTAGCGGTCGTACGCCAATTACCATGTTTCTCTTTTATTAGATAGGACTAGAGGCCCGTTGCAGGAAGATTCCTGCAAGAATAGGGCTTCCAGCGGCTGGAGCGAAGCAGAGAGTGGAGCAAAACCCACTGAGGCGGGCTTCGCTCCCACTCTGAGCCAATTCTTTTGCATTTCCCCTCCCACTCCCAGCCCCTCCTGCTGGGTTTCCCCTCCCACTCCCAGCCACTCCTGCTGGGTTTCCCCACCCACTCCCAGCCCCTCCTGCTGGGTTTCCCCTCCCTCTCCCAACCTCTCCTGCTGGGTTTCCCCTCCCACTCCCAACCTCTCCTGCTGGGTTTCCCCTCCCTCTCCCAGGCGCTCCTGCTGCATTTTCTCTCCCGCTCCCAGGCGCTGTGGCAGGTTTCCCCTCCTGCTCCTAGGCGCTGCTCCTTCCCCTCCAAGCCGCTGCCCTTCCGGCTCGCAGCCGCTGCGGCTGGGCTTGCCCTCCCACCTCCCGCCTCCCACCTCTGCAGCCTTGGCTCCGTTTCTGTCCTCGCGGCCTCTACTTGGCTCCCTTCTGTACCACTTAGCCTCCTTGTTGTCCTCAGTCTTCCCTCGCAGCTGGTATATGCAAATTAACCGCCATCTTTTAGCTTCTATAATTGAAACATTTTATCTTTTGGAGCCGTTGCTTCAGGAGCTCAGAGCTGGGTGGCGGGGAACCTTGGCTTCCTCCATAACTGGAGCAAGCAAGCCTCCTGTTTGCTTCAGCTGCCTGGCTGCCGGCCACCATCTTGGCTGGCAGTTAATTTGCATATCTCGCTGATTAGTCAATGGGAAGGGTAGCAAAGTTATGGCTAATTACCATGTTTCTCTATTGTTAGATAGGATACACACACACACACACACACACACACACACTAATATATATATATATATATATATATATATCTATATCTATATCTATATCTATATCTATATCTATATCTATATCTATATCTATATATATATATATATATCCTTGGGTGAGGATTTAAAAAATAATAAAAATTTGGAAGTGTTCCAATCCTATATATAAAAGCTTATGTGACCAGCTGACCTGCTGCTAGCTATGATGCACAATGACCACCAGAGGACAGATGCTCAATGACAGAAACTTTGCAGAATGCCCCCTTGCACTCCAGGGCCCCTCAGGGGCTGTCAGACTGCCGGTTTTGACCCAATCCCTGCAGGTCAGGCCAAGGGACCCCACCTGCCAGAGGGACTGGCTCACTCCGCATATGTCCTTCAAGTCCCAGTGCTGCCCGCCCGCTAAGGATGGACTGCGGGAGGTTGGCTCCAGAGCGTGAATGGCCCATGTCACCCATTCCCGCCTCATTGGCCACTTTCTAATTAATTTCCTTTCAATGTGCATGAATCTGTGCACCAGGCCTCTAGTTTTAATATAATAGAGCAATTTAAATAATATTGATATTATTAAAATTTTTAATAGAATTTGCGGTAATATTGTTACATAATGGTTTAGTAAGTAATAAAGTGACACTTCAATTTCTTTTATGTTTTTTGGCCTCATCAAGTAGTTAATTCTTGGGCCAATTTTTTTTTTTTGATAAAATTTTACAATTTAGTGTAATAAAGTTGTATATGGAATGATCTTATAACAACTTAATGTCCTCTCATTTCCTTTGTAGATTTTTTTTTATATCTATTGTTATTATGTGTGTTTTTTCTTTTTATCTATTGGTTAAGATTTTTAGATGTATGACAAATTTTATTTACATTTTCCAAAATAATACTGCTCTAAATTTATGTGGTCTATTATAATTGGTTCATTATTGAATTATTAACTTGACTTACTTTTTTCTCCTTTCCTATATTTTATATGCTCCTAGCTTCTTCACTTGCATTTCTGACTTATTTACTTTTAGACCTAATGTTTTCTGATGTTAATTGTCTATATTAAAATTCACTTCCTTGCAAAATACCCCCAAATCCTATTACTATCTCTCCAGCTATCTCTCTGTTGGGTAACCTATCTGAATGAATGTAACCCTCTTCTCGTTCAGTGATTGCTCCCGGAGCAAGTAAACTTTGTTGATGTGAATCACACCATTTGAAAAAATAAACGTTCTTATTTAATTCACATGAGTGGGCAGAAATTGTCAGCACACAGTATTTCCTCATTATCCCTTCATATATCTGTGAAGAGTATTTTTCTGGTCTTTATATTGTTTAATTTCCTCACTCACCATGGAAGTTCTGTTACTTTATTATTTTTATTTTTATTGAATTCATTGCGGTGACATTGGTTAATAAAATTATATAACTTCCAGGTGTACAGTTCTATTAATACATCATGTGTATATTCTATTGTGTGTTCACCACCCTAAATCAAGTCTCCTTCCACCACCATTTATTCCCCTTTATCCTATTGTACTTCCTATGAGCCTCCTTTCCCTTTGGCAATCACCATATGTCTGTCTATGTGTATTTTTTCCTTTGCTTAATCCTTTCACCTTTTTCACTTAGCCCCCCAACCCCTCCTTTCTGACAACTATCAGTCCATTCTCTGTAACTATGAGTCTGTTTCTATTTTCTTTGATAGTTTACTTTGTTCATTAGATTTCACATATAAGTGAAATCACATGGTACTTGTCTCTCTGACTGGCTTATTTCAATTTGCATAATACTTTGCATACCCATCCATGCTGTCCCAAAGGGTAAGATTTCCTTCTTTTTTTAAGACTGAGTAGTATTCCATTGTGTAAATATATCACAGCTGTTTTACCCACTTATCTGGACATGTGGGTTGTTTCCAAATTTTGACTATTGTAAATAACACTGCAATGAATGTGGTGGTGCATATATTCTTTAGAATCAGTATTTTGGGTTTCTTAGTATATATTTGCAGAAGTGCAACTCCTGGGTCATTGTTCTGTTTTAACATTTCGATGTAACTCCATATTGTTTTCGACAGTGGTTGCCCCAATCTGCATTCCCACTAACAGTGCATGAGGATTCTGTTTTCTCTGCATCCTTTCGAGCATTTGTTGTTTGTGATTTATTGATGATAGACATTTTGAAAGGTGTCAGGTAATATCTCATTGTGCTTTAATTTGCATTCTCTGATGATTAGTGATATTGGACATCTTTTGGCCATCTGTATGTCCTCTTTAGATATGTCTATTCAGGTCCTTTGCCCATTTTTAAATTGGATTTCTGTTTTTTGGTGGTGAGTTTTACAAGTTCTTTATAAATTTTGGATATTAACCCCTTATCAGATGTATCATTGGTGAATATGTCCTCCCATTCAGTAGGTTGTCTTTTCATTTTGTTGATGGTTTCCTTTGCTGTGAAAAACTTTTTAGTTTAACTCTACCATTTATTTGAGTTGTATTGGTTTTGTCTTTATATAGATCAGTGGTTCCCAACCTTTTTTTGGGCCATGCCTCACCTAAGCATCTCTAAAATCCTGATGCCTACACCCTCGACCCCCTCATTAACATATACAGTAAATCTTATTATTCAAAAAGTGAACTATTCACATGGAGGAAGCCTAAAAGGCCATTAAATTGGTCTAAACAAGCTTCCAAAGAACATGGCATCCATGAAAGAGAAAAATAAAAGAAAAAAAGGACAGTTGAAGTACTGAGGAAGAAATCATTAAGAAATTGTTAAAAATAGCCCTAACTGATTTAGCTCAGTGGATAGAGTGTTGGCCTGTGGACTCAAGGGTCCCAGGTTTGATTCTGGTCAAGGGCATGTACCTTGGTTGCGGCACATACCCATTAGGGAGTGTGCAGGAGGCACACTGATTGATGCAGCTGATTGATGTTTCTCAAGATGGATGTTTCTCTCTATCATTCTCCCTTCCTCTTTGTAAAAAATCAATGAAATATATTAAAAAAGAAATTGTTAAAAATAATAATAATATGAAGTGATAGCAAATAGCAAATAAAGTTTCAAGACATATAATACAGAACTAAAATCATAAATATGTCACAATATACATTTATACACCTTATGCGAGGCCCCCAGAGTCATAAGAAATGCAACAAGTTCACTGTTAATAACTCCTTCTCAAATTTCCCCCCTTAAACATCAAATTGCCCCCCTGTGGAGTATGCTTGGGAACCACTAATATAGATAATGATACAAAGGACAGGATATAAAGATATGTTAAAGATCACAGATGATTAAGGGTGATACTTAGAAAAGATAAAACAAACATACAACTTCCATGCCGCCCACCGCCCCCCACCCTGCCACCCACCCCCACACACACACCAGTAGTACCAACACAATCTGATGTGAACTGAAGTGAATCTCAGCAGGAAAGTTGTCAGAGTATTATGTTAACCAGATACTCCACCCTCTGTGAAAATAAAGATAAGAGGAAAGCGGGGGATGGAGGGGTTCAAGGGTGGGCATTGTATGTTAATAAGGTAGAATTTCAAAACAGTCCCACCATTTTATGTCCTAATTTTTCAACTATGTATTTTTCTTTTGAGAATTTCTTATTTTTTTAAGTAATTTGCCCATTTATTGGATTCTTTTATGAATATCTAGATTTTTAAAAATTTCTATCTGTAACTTTTTTTTTGGCCATATATGTGCATTTAAAATACTTCCCCATCTTCAGCTTACTGATTGATTTTTTTAATGGTGTTTGGGTTAGATTTGTTTGTTTTATTTTGTTTCTTTAATAAAATCCATTTTACTATCCTTAAAAATTATAACATTTCAAAGGAACATGACTAATTATGATACTTTCCCAACTATTAACATCACTTAGAAGGATCTTTCAAACTGAACACCTCTCTCCATGTTAACATCTGGGAAATTTGTTAAGTGTTCCTTTAGTAATCTATAATAATAAAAGCATAATATACTAATTAGACTGGGTGTCTTTCTGGTCAAACGAAGCCAGACTGCAAGGGAAGCAGGGTCCCAGGTTCCTGCCTGCAGCAGGAGGGAAACCTGGGTCACTGATGCCAGAGGGAAGCCAGTGCTGGCAGCCTGGGGAAGGAAGGCCTACTTTTGCATGAATTTCATGCATCAGGCCCCTAGTTTGTACATAAAAGGGGTTCTATGGAAAGTAACCTCAGAGGGTGTTTGATCATAAATTTCTAACTGGGAAAGGCAGGTAAATAGATAGTCACACCCGGGCATATAACTTTTTGAGTAAAAGGTTTATCTTTGCCTTAAGCAAGTCCTGTCCAATGTTTTTGTGCCTCTGGGTTAACACTCCTTTGAAATAAGCATAAACACTCTCAAGAAGCACATTATCTTGTTAATTATCCTGTAATCCAATCCCCATCTTGCTTTCTTTCACATCCAGGTCATTTTCCTTGTTTCTACCTTACTTTTAAATGCTAAAAGAAACTGTACAACTATCATTCCCTTAAGCATTTGAGATCCTTCAATTGTCATTAATATTGGCTCAAATAAATCCTTATAAACATTCTTGATAGTTTTAAACATTTTTTACCTTGACAGAAATTTATTTTATCCCGTATTTTTCTGCTAATCTTTCAGAGCACCCTATTTGTGACATAATGGAACATCAAGTATTCTCTATTTCTTGTATTTTATTCTATAATTTCCATGTTATTGCACTATGATCTGAATAATTTCTGCTTTATTTTATAAATTCTTATTGTTATTTATAAAAAAGATACAATACATATATAAAATACAATAAATATACAAAAATATCTAACATCTTAAAACTCTTCATTTGTTTTGTTGTTCTGTTTTTAGAACTTCCTTCCTTGTTTTGTAGATATATTTTCTGGATTATATCTGATTACATTAAATACTTTTAAAGTTATATTTTATTTTATTTTTAGTATCTCTGCTGTCATGCTTTCTTTTAGTTTATCTTATTTTTTTTCTCAAGTGAGCGGCATTCCTCGTGTATTTAAATTTGTGGTTATCTATTATTTTTAGAAAAAAGTCTAGGTAATTCATTGTGTTTTTTTTTTAAATAATTGTGTGAATTCTTAAAAACATTATTGTGTAAAGACTATTCCTCTCTACCCTTTTGTTTGAATAAGAAATCTGAGAGTATTACAGGTACATGAAGCCATCCATCTAAAGGCTTTATGCTGTAGCGAGCAGAAGGAAAGCAGGCATGGAGCTGGGTATCAGAATGTGTGCATTAGAATTAGCAGGTGCCATAGGTTTTCTATATGTGGTTCTTTTATGTCTGTGTGTACCACAGACTTCTCAGCCTTGCAAGGATTTTTTAGTAACCTATATTACAATATTACTCTTTATGTAACTGTTATGCAGACCAGAATGATCCTGATGACTGAGCAAAATTCTCTCTGTGTTAGAAAGCTAGTTGTTTAATGATTATGCCATTAGTGCAAGGGGAGTTATTAGATTATATATCAATTACTAGGGCTTCCTGCTATGATAGCCTGAGGCATTCATACTTATTATAGGATTATATTTGTCAAAAATGTGAATGCTCATAGCTCTGCACCAGAAGGTTCTGAAGAAACACTTTGCTAAAGAAATGTTTAATTAGGGTCATTTCATGTCAGTATGCAGACCAGTAAATTAGCAGAAGTGCGCATCCTTGGGTCCTAGTTTTGAACTATGAGAACTAGATCAGTGCTGTACAGTGAAAACAACTGTAATAAATGGAAAATGCTATATCTGTGCTGTCCAAATGGCAGCCACTAGCCATACGTGGTTGTGGCACACTTGAAAGAAGACTAGTGAAACTGAATAACTAAAATTTTTTAATTGTCTCTCATTTAGTGAATTAGAATTTAGTGAACAGCCCAGAATATTAACAATAATAAGAAATATTGTTAATATCTATCTTGCCGAGCTGCGTGAGAATAGCAAATAAAATACTCAGCCTATAGTAGACACTCCACAAATATTTGTAAAACTATCCAGGCTTAATTTCTCAGTATATATAGTAAGGCTTACAGAAATATCTACTGAGAGTAGCACCTTAATAGCTGCTCTCAATTTTCTGTCAAAATGAATTTTTATCAATTGACCCATGATTATTTTCTTTTCTCTATTTCAACATCTGACATGAATAAAATTTACCTCTTCATTTTGTGACTGAAAAAGTCTTACTGTTTCACTGTTTCAGCATTTTACACTTTGGTAACATGCGCTTTAAATTCAGCAATTCAGTTCAATTCAATTTAATCGATTCCATTAAACTTCTCTTTATGTGTGCCACATGCTCTTTTATGGGTGTTCTTTCACTCTTACAATTGATTCATGTTTTAAGTGTTACTATTTATTTATTTATTTATTTATTTATTTATTTTTAATGAGATGAAAAGAAATCTTTGTGAAATAGCAAGGGTTTTTCTATCCATTTGTATATCTATAGATTTATATAGTCTATGAATTTATAGGTTACATAAAGTAAAAAGTATTTTCACATTAAAGTAAAATTGTTCACAGCTTATAGGATATTTACTATATGTGCACATTCTGTAAATATTCATTCCCTAACCACAGGCAATATAGATTATAGGATAGGGGTGGGCAACCCCTGGCACGTGTGCCAAACATGGCACGCCAGTAACTTTTGCTGGCACACCAAACCCTCTCTTATAATCTTCCATTTACAATTTTTTTCTTAGTATTGACTTTTTTATTTTTCAGATAAATTCAGTGTAGGTGCATCTTAGATAAAGAAATAATTTTACATAACAAGTTATCTTAAAGACCATAGACATGATTGACGAGAGAGGGGAAGAGCAATTTCTATGCCTCTGCCTTAACTCTCCCTGCCTTCCTAGATCTGACCAGTGTTTTGGTTCCATCCACATACGCTTGTGAATCTTTGTTCTCAGTGATGAATTTTGTTAAGTCTTGTAATAGGAGTAGCCTGACGGATGAAAGTAGTAGCTCGTGCCTATCTCTGAAGGTGATGAAATATAAACCTGATGTAAAATCTCTGTCATCAGTGATGCAGCAGCAAAAGTCCCACTGATAATATCAAACAGAGTCATAAAGTTTTCTGTCGGACTATCAGTGTACACGTATACATTAAAAAATAAATGTATTTTTCATCATCATATACTGTGTTTTTGTCGCTCAATGAATTTTATTATTTCTTCAAGGTTCTTCACATACGTACACCTTAAGAGATATCAAGTAGGCGTAACATGTTCTCAAAAAATTAGGGTTGGCATGCAGAAGAATTTTGAGTCGGAGATTTTGCTGGTTTTGGCATGCACTCACCAAAAGGTATAGGAAAACAACATGAAACTCTATATTTTAGTTGTGACTTTGTAACCTTGGCATTAACTAACCTTGTGACTAGTCGTGTAATTTCTCTAAGCACCAGTTTCTGCATCTATAAAATAGAAAAGGCTATTCTAAAGTCTAACTTAAATTCTTTTGCATTAATTAATCCTAATGAGAAAATTTAATAAGTAGTTAAAAAGTAAAAAGGTGGTAGGGATTAAATATTCCAATTGGGGACTCCAAAGTTCAACATGAATTTCAGAATTAAATAAGATAACAATGTTTTGTAAAACAATAGAAAATAATTCTGGATTTTAGACCTGCCCCATTCACTTAAATAGCCAATTGGCCTTGAGCAAGTGTGTGAACTGCTGGTTTCTTATCCTTACTTGGATTACAATACCTACCTTCTCTAAATGTTATGGGCTATTGTGAAGACCGAGGTGAATTAATGTGAAACAGTTGTGTCAACTAATATAATTTTATTATTAGAACATAAGGCAAATAAAATGTTACCAAGTGAATAACACAAAGAGACATCTTATGCTTTCAGAGTTCAGGGGATTGACAAATCTCCAGCCTGGGCTGGTAAAGGAGGGATTGAAAGCAGGAATGCACCATATTCAACCCTGTATTTCAACATCTATTTATTTGCATTATTTTCATTTCAAAACAGAAAACAAATTAAGATATACTTGAGTGTCAGGGAAAGGGCAGCAGAAGATAATAGTTCTGTTTCATAAAATATTGTGTCAACACAGAAATGCAGAGTGTTCAAATAAATAGTGTTTCATTTCATATTCTAAGAAGCATGTATCAGGAAAATTCAGAAGCCAACAAAGACAGCAAATACACGATCTGTCAGAATCATTTCTATTTTATTTCAAGTGCTATTTAATATCAATAAAGATAAAAACAAAGGCATAATAAAATGTAACAACTTGATTTCCTTGCATCTTATCCTTGTCCCTTAATTTCAAAGTAAATGACTTTTCTACTGAAAATGATTCTCAATTATTGAAAGTCTGTTTTCTCCAAATAAGCTTTCACTCTGTATTTGACAACAAAAAAACTCTGAACTATTTTTAACTAATTTTGAAAATGTTTTTTCTTGTATCACATTCAAATTTCCCAAAATAATTTTGACTATGAACAATACTAACCAAACACTTTTCAAAAGGCTAAGTCCATTTGTACTTTCAGTTACAAGTACTTTATTATAAAATGTTATTATATGTTTAAAGTTTTTTTCTTTGGTGTTTCTTACTTCTAAGGCAACTCAACTTTTAATTTTCTTCACGGATTTTGTGAAACTTCTTTCTCATGTTGGGAAAAATCCTCATGCAGTGGCTTAGGGACTGAGCCTTGACAGCCAAAGGAGACTGAGCTCATAGACTCTGAGGAGGCTGAGATCAGAGAGTTAGAACATTGAGAGGAGGCAGCCCTGATGTCCACTAAGAACAGTGTTTGAACAAAGGGAGAATCCTACATGGCTGTACCCTACATGGCTGTATCCTACATGGCTGTACCCTACATGGCTGTACCCTACATGGCTGTATCCTACATGGCTGTACCCTACATGGCTGTATCCTACATGGCTGTACCCTACATGGCTGTATCCTACATGGCTGTACCCTACATGGCTGTATCCTACATGGCTGTACCCTACATGGCTGTATCCTACATGGCTGTATCCTACATGGCTGTATCCTACATGGCTGACCAATTGAGTAAGACAAAGTGGAGAAATGACACTGGATCTGGAACTATAAAAAGCAGACTGTCAAACCTCAGAGCAAAGGTAGGGAAAGGTGAGGGTAAGGGGGAGAGAGCAACCAAAGGACTTGTATGTATGCTTATAAGCCTAACCAATGGACACAGACACCAAGGGGGTAAGGGCATGAGTGGGGGTGAGGGTGGGGGTAATGGGGGGATAAGGATACATATGAAATACCTTAATCAATAAAGAAAAATAAGAATTTGAACACATATAAAAAAATAAAAAATAAGAGAGATGGAGTTGGTTACTGCTCTCTCCAGAGCAAAGTCTAGACTGGAAGCTATAGTTGTTATAGAAGAGGAACCAACTCACAGGGGCTGCCTGGACTTCGGAGGGAATCACAGAGCTAATCCTGAAAGTAATAAAAGATGCTGGAGGGATGCACACAGAGCTGGAAGTGATCTAGGAATATATCCCAAGAAATCAGAAACACCAATCAGAAAGGACATATGTACCCCTATGTTCATAGCAGCACAATTTACAAGAGCCAAGATTTGGAAACAGCCCATCAGCAGATGAGTGGACTAAAAAACGGTGGTACTTCTACACAATGGAATACCACACTGCTGTCAAAAAGAACTCTTACCATTCGCAACAGCATGGATGGGCATGGAGAGCATTATGCTAAGCGAAATAAGATAGTAGGAGAAAGATAAATATCACATGATCTCACTCATTTGTGGAATATAATGAACAACATAAAACTGATTAACAAAAATAGATCCAGAGAGAGAGAAGCATCGAACAGACCGTCAAACTTCAGAGGGAAGGCGGGGGAGG
The DNA here is from genome assembly GCF_964212035.1 of Myotis nattereri. Classification (NCBI taxonomy): domain Eukaryota; kingdom Metazoa; phylum Chordata; class Mammalia; order Chiroptera; family Vespertilionidae; genus Myotis; species Myotis nattereri. The sequence continues at coordinate 28,371,183 of NC_138077.1, read as the reverse complement.
GTAGAAGTGGGGGATAAGAGATCAACCAAAGGACTTGTATGCATACATATAAGCATAACCAATGGACACAGACACTAGGGGGGGGGTGAGGTCATGTGCTGGGGTTGGGGGTGGCTAGGGAGAGGTCAATGGGGAAAAAAGGAGACATATGTAATACTATATGTAATACTTTAAACAATAAAGAATTTTTTTAAAAAAAGCATCCATTGCCCTAACCGGTTTGGCTTAGGATAGAGCGTAGGCCTGCAGACTGAAGGTTCCCAGGTTCGATTCCGGTCAAGGGCATGTACCTTGGTTGCGGGCACATCCCCAGTCGGGGTGTGCAGGAGGCAGCTGATCGATGTTTCTCTCTCATCAATGTTTCTAACTCTCTATCCTTCTCCCTTCCTCTCTGTAAAAAATCATTAAAATATATATATTTTTTAAAAAGCATCCATAACTGTGACAATAGAGTCCCAATACCCTATGCCTATTGTGAATTACAAACTGAGGACATAAATTCTTCAATAAAACCTCTGCACATCTACCTGGACAAAAATGCCTTCATAATGATAAAGTAAAAATATATACTAATTTTTGTTAAGTTATTAAAGATAAGCTACAAATTAAATTATAAAGAAAAGAAAAAAATGACATCAAGTCACTGGAAAATGATACAATTTTTTTTTTCAAGATTCTACTGTATTCACCTTGAGAGGAAGGATGTGTGAAGTTAACTCGCCTTTTCATTACTGAACTACTCAAGCCCACCGCTGAGTTCAGATGACCTGAGCCAGTCTTTGACAGCAGCAGATTCAGAAACCACAAACTCCCACAGCATCTGGGTGCAGACACTGGCTTTTTTGAGCGCAGAGACAACCAGATGGGGAGAAGTGTTTCCTGGGGCCAGAATAGTGGTAAGTATGTGAACAAATGCCTTGGGTCACAGTGGGCTAATATCAGATTCCAAACATTAAAGGCATTCAAAAATGCTATAACGTTTTTTGAGGCTTAGGAGGAAGGGGTGGGTCTTCATATTCTGGATATGGTTCCAATATAAGTACAGCGGACAAAAAAGAGGGCACATGCTAACCTGAGTAGCTCAGGGAAGGCCTGCATGGTGACCTTGTAAATTCGCAGACTTAAAGTAACAACCAAGGATGGTCTGAAATTAAAATTTTTTAATTAAAGGCACTTTATGGTGGGTAGTCATGCCCTAGGCCGGTATCTTCCCTGATAAAGGTCAATCTTTACCTTAACCATCTTTACCTTAACCGAGCCTATTGTTTTTTTGCATCTATGATAACATTTTGTTGGAGTATCAAAGTAATTTTCCTTTCTTCGGACCTCTCAAAGCACAGACACTGCTCTGAAGAAACCACAAATCCTCTCATTGATGCTGAGTTAATTGTTGACTCTTAACTATCCTGCATCCATCTAAGTAAAAGGAGTGAGTGTCTATCATTTTACTTGTTATCCAATTCCAGTGGTTGCCCCTCTGCTTTCTACCACCTCCCTATCCATCCCCAGTGGAGTTCATGTAACCCAGTTACTTCTCCTCCTTTGATTGTAATGTATAAAACAAGGTGCAACACTGACATTTGGCTTCTCAGCATTTGTCAACAGCTTGACTCAAATAAACTTACAACAATTCTTCACAGGTTTAATGTTTCTTACATTGACAGTACTTATGATTGTGAACCTCTTAAACTGTACTCGAAGGCTGGCATGGCTGAAGGTAAAGGTGAGGGGACTGGAGGCATGGCTTCTGTAGGACTCCCTTTGTTGCTCTCTCGTGTCACTGCTTCAGGAACACGTACAGAACAGCAAAATCATGGGCTTGAACAGACACTGTATGTCACAGCTGAAACCACCCACACCACCCCCTTTCCTACTAAAGGATGTATACAAGGTAGAGCAAAGGTAGGTTTATAGTTGTTCATATGGAAAATAATAAAAGAATTAATAAATCATAATACAGGAATAAACTTTTTGTTTTAAGTACTCACAACTGTAAACCTAATTTTGCCCTACCCAGTATATTGGGGGAAATACATCAAGGCTTGGAAGTGAGTTAGTTCATTCTTTCCTTATTTCATACCACTTTATATTTGCTAAAACTTGCTAGATGATCTGACATCATTTTGAGGTATTTCTGATAACCAAAGTAAGATCAAAGCCTGCTGCCTGAGGGCTGGATATAGCACAACTGCACATTTTGTTTAAGGCTACTTCTCACACACTTATATTTTTTTGTGACAGGTCAAAGAAATTAAAATTAGAATGAGGAGGTTTAATGAGAAGAAACATAATTTTCTTTGCTCAATGGAATTCATAAAAGTGGCTTTTAGAATTCAGGTATCTCAGATACTTATTTTCCATGCATTTGAAGTTGAATATTACGCTGCATATGAGAGTCAAGAAATTATTTTTTGAAATGAACTTAATCATTTTAGTTTGATTGCATAGAAATGTGCTTTCAGAAGCTATGGCAAATTGATTTTTGGATGGAGAGGGATTTCCAGGGCATTAAGCGATTTGCTTTTGCTTGTCAGCAAGACAGAAGCAAGGAATATTTTATCTCTTTTGAGCCTGTGGTTCTTGTTTGGTTCATTAGTTTTCATTCAAGTTCATCTACATGCCACAGTTAATACACTAATGCTTTAATGAGTGTGTATAAATAAGCTGAGGCAGAATTTGGCCTATAAATTCCCAAGATATAATTGCTTCTATAATGTATATAATTTTCTTTCTTCTAATTATTTTCCATTAATATAGAATATAAGCCAAACTATTATTTTTCAGATACAAATGTCTGCATTGTCACTGAATTATCTGGGGCTCTAGAAATCTGTATACTTAGAATTTATGTAAATGATGGTTTAATGATTTCAATGTCTAAGTGTAATAAAACTTGAAACTCTTCATGCAGATGTGTTTCAATATCAACCCCGTTCTAAAATTGTTTAACTTCCACCTCTCAGCACAGGTATAAACAGTGTATTTGATTCATGGAAATTTTATTGACTTTTCTATTTTAACATAGTTTTGCTTATTATAATTTTAATGTAATTTTCACAATGAAAGCGTTGGCTCCTTGGGGGGAAGAAATAAAGCATTCACTGTTGATCTCAGTGAAAAAGTACGATGAATAAAGCAAGTAAGCTTAGCCAATATTTGCTGACTTTTCTTATTATTTTTGAAATGAACTTACTCATTTTCATTTGATTGCATAGAAATGTGCTTTCAGAAATGCCCTTCCTCATCTTCCCTCCCGGTACATCTTCTCCCCTCACCTTCCCGTGTCTCTCCTCCCAGTATTTAGTGCTCTAAGCTTATACCTTCCAAGTGATTACTATATTCTTTCAGAGTTCATCTGGTTTATAGCTACAGCTGCTACCGCCAAAGTGTACAGTCAAATATTTAGCCTCGGCCTCTCTGTTGCACTCCATCATATATAAAATCCTATCTAATAAAAGAGTAATATGCAAATTAGCCATCACTCCACGATAAAGATGGTGGCAGCTGGGCCAAGGCAACGACGCAGGTGTTCTACCCCAACTCACTGGTGGGGGGCCTATGGGCCTGCTCTGGAGGAGCAGAGACATAGCCCACAGGGGAGCTGGCACCCAGCATCCCCAAACCCCACAGCCGCAGAGGCGCTGGGGTCTGGGAGAAGAGACACAAGCCTTCAAGGGAGCCCAGCACCCTGCAACTCCAAGCCCCGCAGCCGAGGCGATGCTGGGGCCACTGGGGTCAGAGGAGCAGAGACAGAGCCCACAGGGGGGCCGGCACCCAGAAGCCCCAAGCCCTGCCTTGGTGCTGGGGTCAGAGAAGCAGAGACAGAACCCATGGGGGGGGCGGGCACCCAGCAGCCCCAAGCCCTGTGGCTAAGGAGGCAGTGGGGCTGCTGGGGTTGCTGGGGCCAGAGGAACAGAGACACAAGCCTGCAGGGGGGCCCGGCACCTGGAATCCCCAAGCCCCAAGGCAGCGCTGGGGCAGCTGGGGCCGGAAGAGCAGAGACAGAGCCTGCAGGGGGCCCGGCAACCAGCAACCCCTAGCTCAGAGGCTGCAGAAGTGCTGGGGCCACTGGGGCTGCAGCAGAGAAACAAACGGGCAGGAAACCTATGGAAAGGGAGATAAACTATCATAACTTTATCTCCCTTCCCACAAGGTGAGAAAACTGACCCTGATTTATTTAGTGATATGGCCCACACCTTTCTACAAGCACAGGGTATGTTATGATCACTCCCAGGAAGGTCTGGTCAGAACACTGTCTCCAGGGAATAACACTACTGTGGCAAATCATCTAAGAGAGGAAACAAGCTTTTGTTGGGTTTATTCTGAAGGTCAGAGAACAGGCCACCCCAACATATGCCATGTTGTTATATTGATGATCTTGACCTGCAGATGCTTGAAAAACAGCAAATGCAAGGAGAGGTTTTCACTGAAGTTTCCTGCTTGCCTAAAATTGGACCACCCCAAAAGGTTCCCTTGATGGGAAAAGTGTCATCAGCCAGTGAAGACTGACTCCTGTCACAAGACAGGAGACTAGAAGTTGGCAACACACTCAAACTTTGTTACAAACTATCACCCCCACCCCCATTGATCTTTCCTAAAAATCATGTACTCTCCTCTAAGAGGCCTGCAACTCCCGTCCCCTCTGCCTAGGAAGAAGGCATTTAAATCTGGATTCTAAGCCACCTTGGGGAGTTATTCCTTTTTCCCTGGGATCTCCCACATATACACGAGGTACACATGTTAATGAACTTTTGTTTTTCTCTTGGTAATCTGTCTTTCATTACAAGCGCCTCCGCTAAGAATTCAGAAGGGTAGAGGAAAACTATTTTTCCTCCTCCATAATTCTATCTCGGGAAATCAAGTCCTGGGCTGAACAGTGAGTGGCTCAAGTGCCAAGCAGTCCCAGCTGAGGGGAGGGAAGCTTCTAGAGGGAAATCAATGATATTGGCATCAACGTAGGACAGAGGGCACACGCATGGTTGCTGGTTGGAGCTTAAAGTGGTTAAACATTTTTGGAGGATGATTTGGCAAAATCGATAGAAATGTTCAAGGTAAATCCAAGAGTCTTCTTCTAGGAATCTCATCTGCTGAGATAAAGCACGAGTGCATAAACCCTGGTCAGAACCCAGGATGCTACTGCGGGCTCCCCTTCCATGATAGGAAAACCTGCTAACAACCTGCATTTTTAGGCAAGGTGGCATCTATACTAATAAAAAGGTAATATGCTAATTAGACTGAACATCTTCCAGATGACCTTCCGGTCAAAGCCATGGTGGCAGGGCTGAGGCAGAGGCAGTTAGAGGAGATCAGGCAGTCAGTGGAGAGCAGTTAGAGGCGATCAGGCAGTCAGTGGAGAGCAGTTAGGAGGATCAGGACAGCAGGGGAGAGCAGTTAGGGGGATCAGGCCGGTAGGCAAGTGAGCGGTCAGGAGCCAGCAGCCCCGAGGGGTCCCGGATTAGAGAGGGTGCAGGCCAGGCTGAGGGACCCCCCAGCTCCCGTGCATGAATTTTGTGCACCGGGCCTCTAGTCTACACTAATAAAAGAGAAACATGGTAATTGGCGTAGGACCGCTACCCTTTTCATTGGCTAATCAGCGAGATATGCAAATTAACTGTCAGCCAAGATGGCGACCGGCAGCCAGGCAGCTTGAAACTAACATGAGGCTTGCTTGCCTCAGTGACGGAGGAAACCAACGTTCCCCGCCTGCGGCTGCAGGCCTCTGAGCAGGCAGTTTCAAACATTGTAACAAATACCGCCAGGCTTCAGCCAGCAGATTCGTAACATTGTATGCAAAGGCCAGAAACCTAGAGCCAAGCCTCAAGCTAAAGCTGGCCCAGAATAAAAAAATAAAAAGGAAAAAAGGAGCGGTTGGGAGCTTCAGTCACCCCCAGCCTGAAAACAGCCCTCAGCCCCTCACCCAGACTGGCCAGGCACCCCAGTGGGGACCCCCACCCTGAAGGGTGTGTGACCAGCTGCAAACAGCCCTCAGCCCCTCACCCAGCCTGGCCAAGCACCTCAGTGGGGACCCCCACCCAGATCCAGGACACCCTTCAGGGCAAACCAGCCTGCCCCCAACGGTGCACCAGGCCTCTACCCTATATAGTAAAAGGGTAATGTGCCTCCCAGCACCAGGATCAGCGGAGCTGAGAGGCCTCCCGGCACCAGTATCAGTGTGACAGGGGGCAGCGCCCAAACCCCCTGATCACCCTGCGGCTCTGTGTGTGATGGGGTAGAGCCATAACCTCCCCATCGGCCCTCCCCTCAGTGTGACAGTGGCGGCGCCCAAACCCCCTGATTGGCCCTGCTCTGTGTGTGACAGGGGACAGTGCCCCAACTCCCCTATCGGCCCTACTCTGTGAGTGACAGGGGAGAGCTCCTCAACCCCCTGATGGGCCCTGCTCTGTGCGTGACAGGGGGGAGCTCCCCAACCCCCTGATGGGCCCTGCTCTGTGTGTGACAGGGGGTGGCATCACAACCTCCCAATCCGCCCTGCTCTGTGCATGACAGGGGGCGGCGCCCCAACTCCCCAATCGGCCCTGCTCTGAGCCCGACCAGGGGCTGCACCTAGGGATTGGGCCTGCCCTCTGCCACCCGGGAGCAGTCCTAAGCCAGCAGGTTGTTATTTCCCAAGGGGTCCCAGACTGCGAGAGGGCACAGGCCGGGCAGAATTTTTGTGCACCGGGCCTCTAGTTGTTACATAAGATTCCATACCTCTCCCATATACTTCTCCTGCTCTCCTAATTGCTCTCACGTCATACAATCTGGCACACCTCTTAACTTGTCTCCTTGATTTCAGCATCTTTCTAATCTATCTTTTATCCTAAAACCATTTTTTTTCTACAATAGTGTTATAACCATATCATTCTTGTTAGAAAATCTGTACTATACATGGCCCTCTGTCACTGGATATCCACTATGTAGCTTAACCTACCTGCATTTCCAGCCTCATTTCTCATGGCAGTGTCCCACACTATACTAGATTATTTACTAGTCTCCAAATAGGCCATGGCATGATCTACCCCAATGTCTTCTCTTGTGATTTATCATCTATCTTGAAAAAGTATTCTCTCATCTATCTTTTGTCTTTCTTCAACAGTTATTTTGATGTGAAGCCTTTTCTATGGTAGAAATTAATTTTGTTCTTTTGGAGATCACATGTTATTTAAACTTTACATTGTACAATGGAAATAATAATGTATCTGAGTAGTTATCATGTTTTAATTTGCATAGTTCTTGCCTTAGGGGAACTCACTTTCCAGCATGAGTGATGGTAATGTCCTCCAATCACATCCTTCTTTCCTGATTCCTCTCTCTTTCTGCACCATCATAACACCGTACCAGGGATTCTTTTATCTCTGTAATGATCTCTCTGGACTTGTGATATTGCAAAGAGTGAACCCAGTTCATAGTTCTATTATTACACAAGTTCTTGACAAGCAGTCAGGGTGAGTAATGCAATTTATAGAATGGTGCTTAAAGATTAAATTTACTTATTTTGCTGACTTTGGTTTCTTCTAGGATTCTTATGGTTTTCTGTCTGATGTTTAAGTCCATTATCCATTTTGAGTTTATTTTTGTGTATGGTGTGAGTTAGTGGTCTAGTTTCATTTTTTTCCTGCATGTATCTGTCCAATTTTCTCAACACCATTTATTGAAGAGATTGTCTTGACTCCATTGTAAGTTCTTGCCTCCTGTGTCAAATATTAATTGAGCATAATGGCTTAGATTGATCTCTGGGTTCTCTGTTCTGTTCCATTGGTCTATATGTCTGTTCTTGTGCCAGTACCGGGCAGTTTTGAGAACAGTGGCTTTGTAGTATAGCTTGGTATCTGGTATTGTGATCCCTCCAACTTTGTTCTTCTTTCTCAAGATTGCTGCAGCTATTCGGGGTCTTTTTTCATTCCAGACGAATTTTTGGAGAGTCTGTTCTAGGTCTTCGAAGTATGCTGTTGATAACTTAATGGGGATTGCGTTGAATCTATAGATTGCTTTGGATAGTATGTACATAGCAGACATTTGTCATAACCATATCTTTACCAACTTAACTCCTAGAGCAATGGAAATTAAGAAGAAAATAAACAAGTGGGACTACATCAAAATAAAAAGCTTCTGCACAGTGAAAAATGCCATCAACAAAACAAGAAAGCTTACTGCATGGGCGAATGTATTTTCCAATATTATCTCCAATAGGGTTTAATCTTCAAAATTTATAGAGAACTCATACAACTTAACCAAAAAAAAAAAAAAAAAAGATAAACAATCCAATCAAAAAATGGTCAAAGGACCTAATTAGACACTTTTTGAAAGAGGGCATATAGAAGGCCAAGAGACATATGAAAACATACTCAAAAGTCACTAATCATCCAAGAGATGCAAATCAAAACAACAATGAGGTACCATCTCACACCTGTCACAATAACTGTCATCAACAAATCAGCAAATGACAAGTGCTGGAGAGGATGTGGAGAAAGAGAAACCCCCTTGCACTGCTGTTGGGAAGGCAGACCGGTGCAGCCACTGTGGAAAGCAGTATGGTGTTTCCTCAAAAAATTAAAAATGGAACTCCCATTTGACACAGTGATCCCACTTCTAGGAATATATCCCAAGAAACCAGAAACACCAATCAGAAAGGATATATGCACCCCTATGTTCATAGCAGCAGAATTTACCATAGCTAAGATTTGGAAACAGTCTAAGTGTCTATCAGCAGATGAGTGAATTAAAAACTGTGAAACATCTATATAGTGGAATACTATGCTGCTATAAAAAAGAAGGAATTCTTACCATTTCAACTGCATGGATAGACCTGGAGAGCATTATGCTAAGTGAAAAAAGCCAGTTGGAGAAAGATAAATATCACATGATCTCACTCATTTGTGGAATATAATGAATAACATAAACTGAGGAACCAAAATAGAACCAGAGTCATAGAAGCATTGGAACAGACTGTCCAGCCTATGAGGGAGGGTGGGGGGTGAGGGGGTAAGAGATCAACCAAAGGACCTCTATGCATGCATATGAGCATAACCAGTGGACATAGACAGGGTGTTGGGGGGTGAGGGCATGTGCTGGTTGGTGGGGGCGGCTGGGGAGAGGTCAATGGGGGAAAAGGAGACATGTAATACTTCAAACAATAAAGAATTTAAATTAAAAAGATTAAATTTAATTATATTCCCCATCAACTTGTTTCCGCTTTTGTTGTTGTTGTGCTACTTCTGTTTGCACAAATAACCAGAAAGCTCCTAAATGATAGCAACATGTTTTCTGCTTCTTGTATCTCTCCCTGTAGCTGCTACCCATGATGCCCAAGAGTTTTGTAGACATACTAAAATCTGACTAGATAATTTGATTTTTTTTTGTTTCTTAATCTTTTATCCCTTTAATTCTTGTCATGAATTAGTCAGTATTCAATACATAAAGTTGCCTTAGACAGACATTTTAACCTCTCTAATCTGCATATATGTTCAGTAAATTTTCCACCACAACTAAATGTATTACTGTTTAGGTTAGTATATTCCTGTTACCATATATACAAAATTTATACAATGCTTTTTTAAAAATATTTTATTGATTTTTTTAGAAAGGAAGGGAGAGAGACAGAGAGTTAGAAACATCGATGAGAGAGAAACATCGACCAGCTGCCTCCTGTACAACCCCCACCGGGGATGTGCCCGCAACCAAGGTACATGCCCTTGCCCAGAATCGAGCCCGGGACCCTTCAGTCTGCAGGCCGCTCTATCCACCAAGCCAAACCGGCCAGGGCTACAATGCTTTTTTTACAAATTCTTTTTCTACTAGTTACTTCTTCCTTTGGCTTGGGTTTAGTCAATCCTTTTGAAAAGTAGAACACATTCACAAATAGGATGTGAGCAACCAAATAAAATTATCTATGACCTGGTTACTAAATTTTGCACAAGATATTAGTTTGGAAAAAAAAAATGTTTTCCCTTATAGAAGAAGATAGGTTATTTTGTAAACATAGTAACAAATAACCAAAATATGCATAAATTAATTTCTGTGGTATAAATGCCCAGGAGTGTGGTGAATAGGTTATATGATGGTACATACTTAGTTTTATGAGCAGCTATGGCCCAGCCTGGTGGCTCAGTTTGTTGGAGTGTAATCCTGTACTCACACCAAAAAAGTTGCGGTTTGGATTCCTGGTTATGGGTTCAATTCCAAATAGAGAAGGAAACCAATCAATGTCTATCTCTTTTTTTTCTCTCTCTCTCTCACTTTCTAAAATCAATAAAGCATATCCTCAGGTGATGGTTTAATTAAAAAAAGTAAAAAGAAAATATAAAACTAGTTGGCAGAATCTCTGTTCTATTTTATATTCCCACCAACAACATATAAACAATCCAGTTTCTCTGTATTCCTGCCTGCATTTTATGCTATCATTAGATATTTATTTTATCCCATTCTAATAGGTGTGGACTGATATCTAATTGTGGTCCTATTACATGTTTCTCTCTGGCTAGCAGTGTTGAGCATCTTTTTCTATGCATATTTGCCACCTATATGTTCTTGGTGATATTTTCTAGGTATAAATTTGTCAGTAATATGGCTTGTGAGTATTTTTTCCTAGTGTATAGCTCATCTTTCCATTTTAACAGCAGAGCAAAGATTTTTAATTTTAATGAAGCCTAATTTATCAGTTTTTAAAATAGGGATATTGCTCTTGGTGTTATGGCTAAGAATTCTTTACCAAACCCTAGGTCTCAAATGTTTTTTTCCTATTTTTACTTCTAAATGTTTTAAAGGTTTACATTCAAACATTCCATATTGAGTTAATCTTTTGTATAAAGTGTAGGATGTAGGCTAAGGTTCATTATGGATCAAAATTCCATAACACTAGAGGCCCAGTGCATGAAATTCATGCACGAGTAGGGTCCCTAGGCCTGTCCAGAATCAGGACTGATCTGCAGGGTGACTGGCGGGGCAATCAGGGGGCCCCTGCTGGCACCCGCCTTGGCTGGCTTGGTGCTGCCTGCTTGCTAGCCCCACCCCCTGCCACCTCTGGTAGGGACCTGCAGGCTGGGGTCAGCTCTTGCATTGAGCAACTGCCCCCTGGTAGTCAGTGCACATCAGAGTGACAGGTCATTCTACCAGTTCTTCTGCCGTTGAGTCAATTTGCATGTTAGGGTTTTATTATATAGGCTAGCCAACACTGTTCAAAAAAGAATTGTAGACAACTTGATTTTAACTCTTTAACTGTGGATTTCTGGATCTTAAGTATTGGAAGTCTTCAAAAGCACTTGTAAATAGGATGTGTTTTGTAACAACCATTTCATTTATTTCTATCATTAAGCTGCTGTTGTTTTTTTCTCCAGACTTGTGTCTAAAATGTACCACATAATTAAGTTAATGGTGATTCAGAAATAATAAATCAATTTAGATGGTGGAAATTAAAAACTTACTTTTTACGTATAAAAAACATGTTAGTAATAGTAACCAGTTACAACCAAAAAATTGCTATATTTGCAATTTTTAAGTGACCATATATACTATTAATGGTGAGGCATTCTTATAAATGAGATGACTATTAATAAATGTGTAAATAAGGTTTATTTTATACAAGTCCTATTAATGTTATTTTAATAATAACAGCTTCAGGTGCAAAATCATCCTTGAGGAAATTATGAAATATTATTCTGTAGAGTTCTGTTAATCTTGCTTGGATATCCAATGTGATGTTATTTTAGTACTAATCAATAACATTTTCTGTGATTTGTCACTGTCTGATAATTTGCTAGTACTTAGTTCTGTGCAAATGATACTAAATTTGTTATTTAATTACTAGAGGCCCGGTGCACAACATTTGTGCATGGGGGAGAGGGATCCCTCAATCTGTCCTGCACCCTCTTGCAATCTGGAATCCCTCAGGGGATGTCCATAGAGATTGGGCCTAAACCGGCAGTCAGACATCCCTCTTGCAATCTGGGACCGCTGGCTCCTAACTGCTTGCCTGTCTGCCTGCCTGATTGCCCCTAACCATTCTGCCTGCCTGACCACCACTCGCCTGCCTGCCTGGTCATGCCTAACCACTTGCCTGCCTGCCTGACCACCCCTAACCACTCACTTGCCTGCCTGATCACCCTTAACTGCTCCCCTGCCTGCCTGATAACCCCTAACTGCTTCTGCCTTGGACTTTGCCTGCTGTAACAGCTGCCTCTGCCTCACCCCCTCCGCCATGGCTTTGTCGGGAATGTCGTGCGGAAGGACATCCGGAATGATGTCTGGAAGGTCTTTTGGCTGTCTGGTCTAATTAGCATATTACACTTTTATTATTATAGAATAGAAATATACATAAAACGTTATAAAATAAAGAATACTTAATTATTTGCAAATTTCTGAGTATTCTGATTTTATTCTCAAATGCCAACAATAGCTGCTGTGAATGTGAAAAAATAAATTATAAGTTAAAGGGTTCAGTTAAGGATAGATGAAAAGTAGAATTTAAATAAGAAAATCAATTTACTACATTTTAAAAGGTCAAAATCCAAAGAAAATCACTGGGAAAAAACTATAAACATCATAACTCAAAAAAAGAAAATGTAAAAAAGTAAAACAAATAATATATTTTATATAAGAAATATAATAAATATAAAATATTTAACAGAAGTGATACCAAACACATGTTATATCAATAGACAGATTTAATTCGCCTATCAAAGTAAGTAAAGTTAAGAAAATAAGGACTAAAGTGCAATACTAAAATGGACCATATATACATATGTATGCATATATACATATGTAACCCCTACACATAGAAAGAGATATTCAATTTCATCACTCAGAGCTTCCAACTCCTTAAGATGCATCAATCCAAACCTAACAGTAGGAAAAGTCTATAATCTACAAAATCATAACTTTCCTTAAACTCATGGGAGAGTTGAGATTGCAGGATAACCAACTGACCTAAAATCTAAAGAAAGGGACCTCAAAGGACAGTGGGATACAAAGCACTAACTTAAAGGCTCTGAGCTCAGGATGAAGAATTAACTACCATAAAGGAGTAAGAAGTTTTCAGCTAAAATTTTCAATTAATTGCTATAGGCTGGGGACTGTGGGGTTGAGTAGAGCCTGGGGAACCACAGACACAGGGTGGTTTGCGTCATTTTTAGCTCTTCTTCTTGCACCTTCCTTAAATGAAATGTCCACCAACAAAGATATGGGACAGGCAAGAGAGTGGAAATGGTCTCCCTGCTGTGCTGGCCAAAGCGTGAGATGGAGCTGCTACTGTGGGAAAGTCATAAAGCACCAAGATTGTTTATTTCTCTTAAGCAGCTAGGCAAAGGAAACCGAAAACAAAACAACAACAAAAATTATAAAACAAGCAAAAGCTTTTGACCCATGAAGAAGGGACAGGAACATGTTCAGAACCCAGATCTTTGGAAATTTCAGGAAGGAGGGATCACGAAGAAATGCTCAGCCCTGAGACAGAGTTATAGTACCTATCTATAAGGCTAAAGCAAAAGAAAAAGAAACGTACCTCCTCCTCACCACTCTCCCCACATCATATTAGGAAGAATAGAGTACCAAAGTACTACTGGGATGGTCAAACATTTGGAAAGAGGCTCTCTATAAGGTTTTGACAATTCCAAAAATTCTAAATTTGAGGATAGAGCAAAAATTTTAAAAACAAACAAACAAAAAAAACAAATTAACACACACACACACACACACACACACACAAATCTGGAAGCCCAACTGTTAGTTAAGCACAAAATAATGGTAGGAGAACTTGGAGTCAGTTGTACACTAGATAAACATAGCAGAACAAAATCTTAGAACCCACTCAGCGCTTGAATAGTGTAATTTAACCCTTACCAAATACCTGTCTATACTGCTCCAAAACATAAAGCCCAGCTTTTAACCAAAAAAGAGGCAAAAATAAAACACACACAAAATAAAGAAAAAGACATAAACACAAACAGATTCCGTTCATCCAGATAATGAAGCTATCAGACAGTGAATGTACAATAAGTGGCTGTTATATTTAAAGTCTCTAAAGGAAAACATGTACACATGCATTAATAGAGGGGAATTTCAGCAAAGAGATGGAAGCCACAAAACCCTAAAACTACTGAGATGCCATTTCTCATCTATCAAATAAGAAAAAAGTCAGATACCTGGTAATTAAAGATATAGCAATGCATAATTTTAGTGTATCTGTAGGGAAAGAGATGCTCTCATGTACTAGTGGTGGAAATGCACACTGGTAGAATTCACCTGGAAAGAAATTTGAAATATTTAAAAAAACTCCCAATTACCAATCTCACTTTTAGGAATTTACCCTGAGGGTAAACCTTCTCAACAAAACATATAGATAAATGTATTATTTGTAACTAGAGGCCAGGTGTAGGACTGGTACACAGGTAGGGTCCAGCTGGCCTGCCCCAATGGGGGCCATTGGGCCCAGTTGGCAGTGGGGAGGCGATGCAGGAGGTTGGCCAGCTGGCCCTGCCCCCAATGGGGGGGGGCCATCAGGGCTGGAGCTGATGGGGTGGCCAGGAGGTTGGCCGGCCAGCTCCACCCCTGATTGGGGTGGGGGTGCCGATCAAGGACAGGAGCCATGGGGAGTTGGCTGACTGGACCCACCCCCGATCAGGATGAGGGGGGTGATTGGGGGTGAGGCTAGACAGGGGGAGGAGCCACGGGAGGTTGGGGGGAGCCAATTGTGGCCCCAATTGGGCTGGTAGGCCACCACAGTGCTCATCATAGCAACCAGTTGTTCTGGTCATTTTGGTCGTTCTGGTCATTCCGTTGTTCTGGTTGCTTGGCTTTTATATATATAGATTGCAAAAGTTGGAAGCAACCTAAATGTCCACACAAAAGGGAATTGGTGAATAGGCTATAGCCTATTATTCCACCCAATAAACTCCAGTGAGAAGGATAAAGATATCAACTGAAGTGGAGGGATGTTTAGAGTATACTAGGTGATAAGAGCAAAGTGCAAATGCTTATTTATTGTACACACCTTGCATGCAGAAAGGAGAAACAAAAATATATGATCCTTATGGTGAAAAATGAAGCATATTAAAACCAGAAACAAATGAGAATGGTTATGTATAGAGGGTGGGTGGGACTGTAGCACAAAGTATGGAGGGATGAAATCAAGATAAAAAGAATTGGGGATGGCACTTCACCAAGTACACTTTTTATAAAAAAAACAGTTTTAACATATCTGTAGGCTAATATTTTAAATAATAAATAAATAAATAAACAAACAAACAAACAATAAAGGAAAAGTTTTAAGTCTAAGAAAAAAATTTACTCATTTTTAACAAGGGAATCTTTTTCTTTTCATATAAGTTTCTTACTCTCTTTCTATGAAAAGTTTAAGTTGAAAAGGTAAGAAATATTGACAGCTTCTATATTGCTAACCTTTATCTTTTTCTTCATTTTCAGACCATCCCTGGGGAAATACACAGGTGGAATAAGCTCTGGTCTGAGTTGGCAGTCTTAAGTTCAGTTTTAAGAAAATTATAGCCTTTATGATTTTCAAAGCTCACATCTATGTAATGAGGATAGTAACTTTTCTTCCAGACAAGTATGGATGAAGGATTTCTAAGATAATAAATTAACAGAATAATCCCTTAGAAAATAAGGTTATGATAAATCCACTCTACATTTTTTTTTTGCTGGTTGGCTTTGGGAGAGATGTGGCTGAATTATTGAATAAATTAGTACATAGCTAATCAGGTCCATTATTGAAGCTATCTGAAATCAAACAACAAATTGCCTGCTGGTTTTTCATCTGTCTCAATGATTGTATTTAGTTCACTGTAGAGTAATTTCTCAGTAGTCAGAGAAAAGTGTCTTGAAGAGCTTGGATAGTATAATGGTGTGCTCTAGATGGGCTTTGATTCTAAAAAAAAAATCAACTTTTAGAAGTTAAAGGAGTTCAAATCCTACCTGTGTTGTATTCTAATCAGGTGGCATAGCATATGTTTCCTTGAATTTCCTAAAGCTTACATATACCTACCATGAAACTAGAATAATAAAGATATCTACCTAGCAGAGTAACGGTACAGCTCAACTGATAGTAAGCACCCAGTGAATTTCCACTATTATTTTTGTTGCTGTTATTTAATAACTTGTTTAAATCAATGTATTTGGAAATAGGGGGGAAAAGTGTAGGCCTGTTAAATACAAGAATCAGATCTTCACAAGAATTGCAAAAAAAAAAAAAAAAATCAACCTACTAAATTAGAAAAAAAAAAGTAGAGATAGAACAAACTGATAACAAAATGACAATGGAGAAATTAACTGTCATAGAGTTATTTAAAAGAGTTATGAGTACTTTGCACATAATTTGGAGAACCTGGATATCATGTGTGATTTTTCTAGGATTTTTAGATATGACAAGAACTGATCTTATCTTGGTAGAAATCTAAGCAATGCATTACCATAGAACAGTGGTTCTCAACCTTCCTAATGCCAAGACCCTTTAATACAGTTCCTCATGTTGTGGTGACCCCCAACCATAAAATTATTTTCATTGCTACTTCATAACTGTAATTTTGCAACTGTTATGAATTGTAATGTAAATATCTGATATGCAGGATGTATTTTCATTGTTACAAATTGAACATAATTAAAGCATAGTGATTAATCACAAAAACAATATGTAATTATATATGTGTTTTCCTATGGTCTTAGGCATCCCCTGTGAAAGGGTCGTTCGACCCCCAAAGGGGTCGCGACCCACAGGTTGAGAACCGCTGCCATAGAAGAAATCCTATCTAATAATAGACAAACATGGTAATTAACCATACCTCCACTACGCTTCCCATTGGCTAATTAGGGCAATATGCAAATTAACTGCCAACCAAGATGGCGGCCGGCAGCCACACAGCTGAAGCGAAAATGAGGCTTGGTTGCCCCGGTGATGGAGGAAGCCAAGGCTCCCCACCTGCAGCTGCCAGGCTCTGAGCTGCACTCTAAGCAACTATGTTGCAATTATAGAAGCTAAACAAACCCCAGGTACCTGCTTTCAGCCAGCTGGCCTCGGAGCTAGAGGTGCACAAAGTTTCAATTACAAAAGGTAAATAAATCTCAGAATAAAAAAAAGAAAAAAAGAAGAGACTGGGAGCTTCAGTTGCAGGCTTGGCCCGCCTGAAAACAGCCCTCATCCCCACATCCAGGCTGGCCAGGCACACCAGTGGGGACCCCTACCCTGAAGGGGGTGTGGGCAGCCTGAAAACAGCCCTCAGCCCCTCATCCAAGCTGGCCAGGCACCCCAGTGGGGACCCCCATGCTGAAGGGGGTGCAGGCAGCCTGAAAACAGCCATCAGCCCCTCATCCAGGCTGGCCAGGCACCCAAGCAGGACCCCCACCCTCATCCGGATCACCATTCAGGGCAAACCAGCTGGCCTCCACCCGTGCACCAGGCCTCTATCCTATATAGTAAAAAGGTAATATGCAAACTGACCCTAACAGCAGAAAGACTGGGAATGACTAGTCACTATGACACACACTGACCACCAGGGGGCAGACTCTCAATGCAGGAGCTGCCCTCTGGTGGTCGGTGAGCTCCCACATAGAGGAGCTCTGCTCAGCCACAAGCCAGGCTGATGGCTGACAGTACAGCGGTGGTGGTGGGAGCCTCTCCTGCCTTCTCAGCAGCACTAAGGTTGTCTGACTGCAGGTTAGGTCTGCTCTCTGCTGGCAAGTGGACATCCCCCAAGGGCTGCCGGGCTGCCAGAGGGATGTCTGATTGCCAGCTTAGGCCCAATCCCCTGGGGAGCAGGCCTCAGCCAGCAGATGGTCATCTCCTGAGGGGTCCCAGACTGTGAGAGGGCACAGGCCTGGCTGAGGGAACCCCCCCCCACACACACACACACCAAGTGCACAAATTTTTGTGCACCGGGCCTCTAGTAAAGTTATAAAAAAATATACTCTTAAGAAACTCAGGACTTGAATAAGCAGTCTCAGATAATGATAATGCAATGCCTTTAATCTACACTAATAAAAGAGAAACATGCAAATTTGTGCCACTCCACTACACCCACCAGCCAATCAGGATGAGTATGCAAATAACCCAACAATGATAGTGGTCAATTTGCATATGCAGGCATGGAGCGAAGACTGAAGGCTCTGGCCTCAGCAAAGACTGAAGACTGAAGACGACTGAAGACTGAAGACGACTGAAGACTGAAGACGACTGAAGACTGAAGATGACTGAAGACTGAAGAGGCTTGGCTTCTCCGCTGCGGCCGGAGCGAAGGCCTGGGTCCTGGGTGCTGGAGGAAAACCAGTGCTGGCAGCCAGGGGAAGGAAGGCCTATTGCACGAATCTCTTCAGGCAATGGGCTTCCAGTAAATAGATAATTCTAATGGCATTTTAATTGTTCTTAGGACAAAGGAGAATTAGAAATTATTTCTATGACATTAACCTATCAATTATTTTGTTTTTATCTTTATTAAGTGAACTAAAGTTTTATTGTATTGTTTTTTCTATATTCTTAATTTTGGATGCTTAATCCCTTTGTATAAATATTTCTTCTCTTTTTTATACCAAGCTTTATTGAGATATAATCAGCATGTAACACTGTGTAAGTTTAAGGTGTACTAGTACAATGTATTAATTCAATAAACTTATATGTTGCAATATGATTACCAATCAAATGTTAACTAATACCTCCCTCAGGCTCCATATTTAACACTTCTTTTTCTTTTTCTTTTCTTAATTTATCTTTATTGCTGAAAGTATTACAGATGTCCCACTTTTTCCCTCCATTGACCATGCTTGTGTATGGGGTAAGATAGAGTTCCATTTTCCCATCACCATTTATTGAAGAGGCTATTCTTTTCCCTTTAAGTATTCTTGGTTCTCTTGTCAATATTAGTAAGGATTTCAGGTAATAAATATTTCTTTCTCAGTTTCTTGGCTGTATTTTTTAGTTTCTAGCAAGTAACCTCTTACCAATAATTTTTAAGAAAAGTCACATTTGAGATTCTCTTTAAATAGGAGTGAAGGGGGTCCTGGCCAGTTTTTCTCAGTGGATAGAGCATCTGCCTATGGAAGGTCCCAGGTTTGAATCTGGTCAAAGGCATGTACATTGGTTGCAGGCTTCTCCCAGGCAAGGCCCTCTATTTTCCACTCTCTCTAAAAAAAAGGTCGATGGAAAAATATCCTTGGGTGAGGATTAAAAAAATAATAATAAGGAAAGTTAAGGGGATTCACTATTTGTTTTCTTGTTTGGCTTACTTGTAATTTTTTAAATACTTTATAGCTAAAAGATTTTGTGTTTAATCTGACTTTCTAATTTAATTACAAATGTCTTTGGGTTTCCCTGTAATTGCTTAATCATTTAAAGTTTAAAATATAAGCAAAATTTACCTGGGTTTTGTACATATTTATCTATTTAAACAGTTTACAAATTTAAACAGTGGCTATAAACTTATTGTCAATTTAAATGTTATTCTGTTAATTTTTAAAAAAGTGTGAATTGCAATAGTAACATTAGTTTATTGTATGTCGTGGTGATTTTTAAACAATATTATTAGACTACTGCCAGAGAGAAGATATTGGAACATTGAACGCTTAATAGTAAATTTTTAAATAGCCTATACACAATTGGTTTTGATAAATTATGCACCTTTCTCCTTGTCTTTTTATTTTTATGTGAATATATTGTCATAGGAATTTGCAATTCATTTTTATTAAAATTATATGCAAATACCCATCTGTTTTCTTTCATCAGAGATTTAATTTTAAGAGAATTATTTGTATTCAGTTTTAAAACTTTTACTGAGTAGCTTGAAACCTTGGGTTACCTTGGGTAGTGAAGGACAGATATGCCTATTTTCAATATTTATAGACAATTCATAAATGCACATCCCTTTGTATAATTCCATGTAGGCATATATTGCAAATCTCTAAAGTTTCAATTTCTTATATAGCTATTTTAATGAAACAAAATTGAAATGCCATGCAAAAAAAAATGTATCTATGAAAAACACATTATAATGTTTAATAATAAAAAGGTAAAGCAGGTTTGTCCACTCAAAGTCCAGCTGGGTGGGTGTGATCTGATTCTTTTCATAATTTCTATAGAGAAAAGGGAACATAAATTGTGCGTTAACTTGACCCGAACTCTCTAGTTGAGGAAAGGGTCTTATAGGAACTAAAATTTCGAAGGTCTAGATAAGGCAGAGTAGAAGACACTAAAACTTATTGGGAAAATTAAAAGTTCTGATACTGAGAACATGGGTACACGTTATATTCCTGCCTTTCATCTGTAGTCTCAAATTGGAATTGTGGGGAGAACAATTTTTCAAGCTCTTCATAAACGTAAAAGGAAACATATTAATGAATTTAAATATATATTTTAAATAAAATAATAAGGAACTTAAAAAAAATAGGACTTGAAAGGAAACACATAAGAACACTGCAGTCCAGAGAATGAACTCACTAATGAACCTGGGTAAGCAATAGAATTTTCATCAGAGAGAAGTTGTTACTTTCTTACTAATTCTATACAATTATGCTATTTTATGTTTAATTACAACACATTATGATCTCTTGAATTTGGCAATAGTTGCTTTCTAGCAAAGAGAGGCACTCCATAACTTGTTACTTCTTTGTGATAAAATAAAATTCAAACTTTTAACCTTATAGAAGAAAATTAAAATGTGAAGCTTGGCTATGGAAATCTTTGCTAGTCTTAGTTTAGCCATACCACACTGCAATTTCTCTTTCATCTTTATAGGAGACCTGAAAGGTCTTTCTGAATATCAGAGGCAGATTTGAATTTCAATCTTTGTTTTGGCACTAAGTGTGGCCTTGGAGAAAATGATTCCTCTGCATCTTATTGTTTTTCATTATTAAAGTGTAGATTAAACATGCAATCCAGTGGCATTGGGAGAATAGAAATTTGTGTGATTTGCTTTCTCTCTTCTTCTCAGGTTCCTTTTTGATATCATTTTTATCAAAATTGATTATATTAGAAGCTAAGCCTAGAAAAAGAAAGCTCTACATTTATTATCTCACCTACAATATTTATAATGTGCATGAAAGTCACTTATAAATAGTGCTATTAAGTCCTGGGTAAGAATTAAACCTTTATGCAAAGCATCATGTTGGCCTCCTATCTGTGCATCTAGAATGGTACTGGTTGTATAACAGTCTTAAGAGGACCGAAAAAAATATAATCACATAATCTATTTCTGTTTTTGCTTTAGAGTAGAAACATCAACTAGCAAAGCTTTGGAATATGTGTTATTTTGCTTAATTCAGATTTCTCTAAATATCACAAAATGCATTTTGGGGAGTCACCAGACTAGAGATAATCTCTTTGGATCCTGCTACCACTCTGTGACTTTTTGTGTGTGTCTTACTATATTTTTATTTATTTCCGTGAGGAAGGGAGAGGGAAAGAGAGGAGAAATATCAATGATGAGAGAGAATCATCTACTAGTATTGGCTGCCTCCCACATGCCTGGTACTGGGGATCAAGCCCACACCCCGGGTGTATGCCTTGACTCAGAATCTAACCATGACCTCCTGGTTCATCAGTTAACACTCAACCACTGAGCCACACTAACCGGGATGCTCTGTGATTTTAATCGAACTATTCAGGTACCTAAGGGAGAATGTGTAATTGCTAAGAGAAGAATTAGATGAAGAGTGTCCTCTGGCAGACAGGAAGCAGACAGTTCTACAGTGGCTCTGAAACCACAAGAAACTAAATTATTCCCACAACAAGAATGAACTTGGATGGACATTTTCCACAGAACTCAGCTTAGCTGCCACGTTGAATTCAGCCTTGTGATACGCTGAACAGAGAACCCAGCTGTGCTGTGCCCAGACTTCTAAAGAACTGTGAGCTAATAAGTGGATGTGGTTTTGTTTGTTTGTTTTTAAAGAATTAGATGATTTAGTTGACAGAAAATAAAAGTAGTTTGAAAAGTGTGTTTACAAAAGCACCTGACCATATTCTCAATAAGATCATGAGTGTTCCCTGGAATTTACACTGAAAATGTTGAAATATAATACCACTTTACATTTATAAATTTTTTTCTAGGACAATGGTTACATAAATTATGGGACATCCATATAAAGCAATACTACTTAGCCTTTGAAAAATGATCTGCAAGTACAGATATGGAAAAAAATGTCATGATGTACAATAATAGGCAAACAAATAAAGTAGAAACTGGTAGCTAGGGATCATGAGCCTGGGAAATAGAGCTGAGATGAAGAATATCTTTTTTATAATATACTCTTTCATACTGTCTGCTTACTTTCTTTTTTACTATGTTCATCTTTTACTTATTGCACAAAATTTAAAATAAAGTGAAATAAATCAAATGTGAAAAGAAATAATAAAATGTTTGGTGTGCATCTTCAAACTAAAGCATAATAACCGAACTCCTACTTTATTGGGTGGTTTTATCAAAAAATGAATCCAAATTTTAATGTAGTTGACTATTGCATTTGGAGTAGAATCATAATTTTGGATACAAAATAACATATGAAAAAGAACCTTATATTTACTGATTGAGATAGTCCTGCCATTTTAATTTCTCATAGTTATAAAATATTCAGAAGAAAGTATATCTAAGACTTAAAAAATGACCGTCAGCGTATTTACATGAAACTAATGTAACAAGCCTCAATCTGAATTTTTAATAAATAGCTTTTAATTGATATAAACCTAGAAACAAATTATTATTATAGTATCATAATATATTATACGAGTTATCAGCTCAATGAAGGATATTAATGAGCAATTAAAAAGGTCCTTATCACTTACATCACATAATTTTCCATTTCAGACAATCTGCTGTTATCTGCAATAGAGGTAAGACACCCCTTTGTAGCATACCTGATACTTAGCACTAAGTGGGTTTAATTAAATTAACCCACAACCTGGGTTAATATAGCAACAAACATATATTTATCCCCTGCTTTGTACAACTTTTGAATACTAAATCATACTCATATCTTTGTCAAGTTAGCCCCTAAATTAATTTTAACTGCAGTTAAAGATAACAAGGTTTAGTCATAGGCTTAAAGTTTCACTTATATACTCATTAGTAAAATACTCTATTTTAGAGTATTAGAAAATATCACTAATCCTTTTCTTTTAAAATTAAAAGCTCTTCCACATCAGTAATTATATTAACATCATGAATTTCCTGAAATAATTTTTAGTAGAATCATCTCATGCCCTGGTTGCAGGCTACATCCCCAGTAGGGAGCATGCAGGAGGCAACCAAACAATGATGCTTCTCTCTCATCCATGTTTCTATTTTTCTATCCCTCTTTCTCTAAAAATTACTAAAAATATATTGAAAAAATAAAGTTACCTCTGTATGTTGCTTGTTAGTTCAGTCTGTTCATTAAATTCCACCAACAAGTGAAATTATATGGTACTTATCTTTGTCTGGCTTTTTTCTCTTAGAATAATGTTCTTCAGGCCCAGCCATGCTTTCGCAAAGGGTAAAATTTTCTTCCTTTTTACTGCCAAGTAGTATTTCATTGTGTAAATGTACCATAACTCTTTTATCTACTAACCTGGTGGACACTTGTTCTACTTCCAGATCTTGTCTATTGTAATTGTAAATAATGCTCCAATGAACATATGCGGTGATGGAAAAAATAAAATAAAAGGGAAAAAAAAAAGAAAAATTTTAAAAATTTACCTCTGCTAGCTCTCATAAAATGTCCCCTTTTTTCCCATCTGTATATTTTTTGGTGAGGTATCTGTTAAAATATTAGGTTTGCCCTGCAATGTGGTTCAATAATTGAGAGTCAAGGTTTAATTCCTGATCAGGACACAAGCCTGGGTTGCAGTCTTGATCTCCAGTGTGGGGCTTGCAGGAGACAGCTGATCAATAGCTCTCTCTCATCATTGATGTTTCCATCTTTCTGCCCCTCCTCATTCTGCTCTGAAAAATATTAGGCTCACTTTTTAATTAGAGTTGTGTGTTTTCTTACTGTTGAGTATTAAGTACTGTGTATATTTCGGATAATCCTATCTAATAAAAGAGAAACATGGTAATTAGCCATAACTTAGATACACTTCCCATTGGCTAATCAGGACGATATGCAAATTAACTGCCAGCTAAGATGGCGGCCGGTAGCCAGGCAACTGATGCGAACAGGAGGCTTGCTTGCTCCAGTCACGGAGGGAGCCAATGTTTCCAGCCTGCCCCTGCTGGGCTCTGAGCTGCTATCTAAGAAACATTGTTACAAATATAGAAGCTAAACAAAACTCCAGAAACCTGCTTTCAGTCAGCCGGGATCTCAGAGTTGGAGTCGCAACAAAGTTTCAAATACAGAAGGTAAACAAAGCACAGAAACTTGCTTTTAGCAGCCGAGGTCTGAGCTACAGCCGGCTCTCAGCTCCAGTGACAGCCATAGAAGGTAAATAAATCAGAGAAAAAAAAAAAAAAAAAGGAAAAAAGGAGAGGTTGGGAGGAGCTTCAGTCACCCGCCAGCCTGAAAACGACCCTCAGCCCCTTACCCAGGCTGGCCAGGCACCCCAGTGGGGACCCCCACCCTGAAGGGTGTGTGACCAGCTGCAAACAGCCATCATCCCCTCACCCAGGCTAGCCAGGCACCCAAGCGGGACCCCCACCCTGATCCAGGACACCCTTCAGAGCAAACCAGCCCGGCCCCACCCATGCACCAGGCCTCTGTCCTATATAGTAAAAGGGTAATATGCCTCCCAGCACCGGAATCAGCGGAGTCGAGAGGCCTCCCGGTACCGGGATCAGCATGACAGGGGGCAGCGCGCAAACCCCCTGATCGCCCTGTGGCTCTGTGTGTGACCAGGGGCAGGGCCACAACCTCCCTATCCGCCCTGTGCCGGGACCCAGTCCATCCTTGCTGTTTCAAGGAACCTGGCATATATGGCATACTGTTCTTAATATGTTTGCTCACCTTCTTGGCACTATGTGTTTTAACCAAGGTCTCTGAGAAAGGTTGTTTCCCCAGGTAGGGATTTTCCCCTGAAGTTAGGGAGGGAATAAAACCTCTTAACTAAGTGCCAGGCGGGTAATTAATCACTTTAACTACGAACAATCATGCTTAAGCTACATAATCTTTACTCCCTGGAATGGAGATAAGAAATGCCCTAACCTTTGTAATAGAGATTGATAGGATTGAATCAACTGGTATAAATACAGATGTAACAAGACAGCAAGACTCAGAACTAAGAAGACAGAAATTGGCATAGAACCTACACAGAACGTTCTCTAGAGACAGAAGAACTTCGCTGGAGAGAACATGGCAAAAGATCCTGGACAGAAACTGGCCTCAGAACCTAGAGACAGAACCTAGCGAGAGAACATGGCAAAAGATCCTGGACTGAACCTGACTGCAGAAATTGGCAAGAGAACCTGACTAGAACCTGGTGACTGAACCTGGCTGGAGAACCTGGACAGAACCTGGCTGGAGAACCTAGCGAGGGAACATGGCTACAGAACCTGGCTGGAGAACCTGGAGAACCTAGCAAGAGAACATGGACACAGAACCTGGCTGGAGATCCTAACCAGAACTTCGCTGGAGATCCTAGGCAGAACCTCTCTGGAGATCCAGACCAGAACTTGGCTGGAGATCCTGGCTGGAGATCCTGGCTAGGCTGCTGATCAACTGAACGCTGTCTCCGTGTCACTCCTTCTTTGCCGACTCCGTCCACACCTTTGGGGACCCCTGGACCCGCTGGGTTTGGACCCCAGCAGCCCTGCTCTGTTCATGACAGGGGAAGGCGCCCAACCCCCTGATCAGCCCTGCTCTGTGCCTGATAGGGGGGAGCTCCCCAACCCCCTGATCTCCCTGCGGCTCTGTGTGTGACAGGGTGCAGCGCCCCCCCCCCCCGCCCCCCACGGGCCCTGCTCTGTGTGTGACAAGGTAGAGCCATAACCTCCCCATCGGCCCTGCCCTGAGTGTGACAGTGGCGGCACACCAACCCACTGATCAGCCCTGCTCTGTGGGTGATAGAGGGTGGAGCCCCAACCCCCCCACCCCCATGGGCCCTGCTCTGTATGTGATGGGATAGAGCCATAACCTCCCCATCGGCCCTGCCCTGAGTGTGACAGGGTGCGGCGCCTCACCCCCCTGATCTGCCCTGCTGTGTGTGTGACAGGGGGCAGTGTCCCAACTCCCCTATTGGCCCTGCTCTGTGTGTGACAGGGGGCAGTGCCCCAACCCCCTGATTGGCCCTGCTCTGTGCGTGACAGGGGGTGGTGCTGCAACCTCCCCATTGACCCTGCCTTGAGTGTGACAGGAGGCGGTGCCCCAACCCCCCAATAGGCCCTACCCTGAGCATGTTTATTTTCTCTTTAGTTTCCATTGCCCTAGGAACTGTATCGGTGAAGATATTTCTTTGGCATATATCTAAGATTTTACTGCCTGGGGATTCCTCTAATACTTTTATGGTTTCCCGTCTTACATTTAAGTCCTTTATCCACTTTGAGTTTATTTTTGTGTATAGTGTAAGTTGGTGGTCTAGTTTCATTTTCTTGCATATATCTGTCCAATTTTCCCAACACCATTTACTGAAGAGACTGTCTTGACTCCATTGTATGTTTCTTGCCTCCATTGTCAAATACTAATTGAACATAGTGGTTTGGCTCAATTTTTGGGTTCTCTATTCTATTCCATTGGTCTATATGTCTGGTCTTTTTTTTATTCCAGATGAATTCTTGGAGAGTTTGTTCTAGGTCTGTGAAATATGTCATTGGTATTTTAATGGGGAGTGCATTGAATCTGTAGATTGCTTTGGGTAGTGTGGACATTTTAATGATGTTGTTTCTACCAATCCATGAACACGGTATGTTCTTTCATCTGTTTATGTGTTCCTAAAATAAAAGAAATTTAAAGAAGGAAGAAAAAGTATATGTGAAGCATATAAAAGTGGAAACCATTTATATTTCTGAAACAAACAGCAAATCAGAGTAATGTGAATTTCCTGACAACTTAATTTGAAAGTTTAAATTTGCTCCTACCCTGAGGCCAGGTAGGGTTTCCTTGTTTCTCCTGAATCAACATCACTACTTCCAGATTATTTATACAGCATGAACCAGAGTCTGTCTTTAATTTTTATCCCTGTTTTATTTTTGCTATACCACTATACAGATTGACTCCTTAGTTTTCATTTTCTGACCTCTATGGCACATTCTTTGAGTTTTTGATGTAGAAATTTACTTTTTTGTCTCATGTGCAAGTTTAATGTTCAAATTGTTTAGTCACCTAAATTCAATCTCATAGTTGTTGACCTATTCAGTTTTTTCACTCAATATTATGTCTATGACATTCATCTATGGAAAAGAATTTAGCTGTATTCTGCTTTTGATAACGTATGAAAATACCAAAATTTACTTTACCATTGTACCATTGTTGGACATTTGATTTCTTTCCAGTTTTTGGCTATTATTAGCAAAACTACTTTGAATAATTTTTGCATATGACTCATAGGTCATTTGTCCAAGAACAACTATAATTATACACATACACAGAGAGAATTGAGTTGTAAGAATATGTAACATTAAAGGCATTATATAATGCCAAGCTGTTTTTCCAAAACGATTGTAATATTTTACCCTTCAAGCATCAGGGTGTGAGAGAATGTATTAGTCCACATCTCTGCCAAAGTTTGTGACTAATGGACTTTAGTTCTTGCCAACTTAGAGTTGTGATATAATAGGTGGTAACATTGAAGTTTTGACTTTCATTTCTGGATAAATAATAACTAAGTATCTTTTTTTTTTATAACAAAATGCCTGCTAATGAGTTTTGTTCACTTTGTATTGGTTGTTTATATTTAACTTATTTATTTTTAGGGCTTATTTAAATATCTAAACACTAATCCTTTTTTAGTATATGTATTTCAAATGTATTTTTCCAGTTTGTTGAAATGCCTTTTCACTCTTTTAATGTTATCTTTTGAAGAATAGATTTCCTTAATTTTAGGTGAGTAAAATAAGTCAATCTATGTTTATTCATGATTACTGATCCTTTTTTCTCTTAAAATAATTTTCTCTCTCTCAAAATTTGTAATTCTTCTTCTTTATCTACACTAATAAAAGTGAAAAATGGTAATTGGCGTACGGCGATACCGTTTTCATTGGCTAATCAGGGCTATATGCAAATTAACTGCCAACTAAGATTGGCAGTTAACTGCCAACAAGATGGTGGCTAATTTGCATATGTAGGCACAATGCAGGGAGGCGAAAGGGAAAGCAGGAAGAAGCCCCCTGCCACTGACAGTGATCTGAAACCCAGGGGCGAGCTAAGAGCTGGGGGGCAGGGCAAAGGAGGCCCTGGGGCCGCCTTTGCCCTGCCCCCCTGCCATGATCAGAGAATCAGGTGCCTTTTCCTCCCTGGCCAGTGACAGCAGGAAGTAGGGGTGGAGCCAGCGATGGGAGCTGGGCACGGTCGAAGCTGGCAGTCCCGGGAGCTAGGGGTCCCTTGCCTGGGCCTAAAGCGAAGCCCAGGATGGCGGCGCCCCCCGCTGCCACTGCAGGTCCCCACTGCCTGGGCCGGATGCCTAGGCCAGAGGCGTTAGGCCTGGGCAGGGGCGGAGCCTGCAACCGCGGGGAGCTGGGGATCCCCTGCCCAGGCCTGACACCTCTGCCGGAGGCCTCAGGCCTGGTCAAGGGGCCAATCCGGTGATTGGTGATCGGAGGGTGATGAGGGTCAACTCCTCTGGCTGAGGCATCAGGCCTGGGCGGGGGGGCGGAGCCGGGGATTGGGGGGATATGATGGTCCCCTTGCCCAGGCCTGAAGCCTGGGTCAGAGGTGTCAGGCTTCGGCGGGGGGTTGAGCAAGCGATCAGAGGGAGATGGGGGTCCACTGCCCAGGCATGATTCCTGGGCCAGAGGCCTCAGGCCTGGGCAGGGGCCAGAGCCAGTGGTCGGAGGGAGATAGGGGTCCCCTGTCCAAGCCTGACACCTCTGGCGGAGGCGTCAGGCCTGGGCAAGGGGCCGATCAGGCGATCCGAGGGTGATGGGGGTTAATGCCTGAGGGCTCCCAGTATGTGAGAGGGGGCAGGCTGGGCTGAGGGACACTCCCCCCCACACACACACCCAGTGCACGAATTTCGTGCACTAGGCCCCTAGTTATATTATAAAAGGTTTATAGTTTTTCTTTTTACATATTTAATTTGTCTGGGATTTGTTTGTTTATTAATTCATTTATTTTTGACTATGAGCATACCAGTAGTATACTTTATTAGCATAGGCATTTTGGCCAATTATACTTATGAAAGATGATCTCAACATCCCCCATACCATACGATTTTCTATAGTGTGACTTTGCCAGTATTTCAACAAAATGTGTGCTCAATGTTTCCTCACCTTGAATCAGGTGGACTTGTGGCTGTTTGACCAATACAGTATGGTAGACATGATGCTTTCTGTCCTCAGAGGCTGGGATATCAAAAAGATGCAGCTTCTACCTTGCACTTTCAAGCACTTGGGTTGGAGTCTTGAGTTCCAGGCTGCGATGTGAAACTCTTACTACCTTAAGATTGTCAGGCTGTGAGGAAGCGACTTGGAGAGCCAAATGTAGACATTCAGATTGACAATTCTAATCTTTGAGTCACCCAGCCCCAAAACAGGAGCAAACAATCCTTTACATGGATTCTCTATTTAGTCTCATTAATTCATTTATTTCTACTTCATTTATGTCACACATTTCTTAAAACTTATTTAACTGTATAAGAAGCTTTTATTTTTCTTTTTTTAAAAAATATATTTTATTGATTTTTTACAGAGTGGGAGAGGGATAGAGAGTTAGAAACATCGATGAAAGAGAAAAATCTATCAGCTGCCTCCTGCACACTCCCTACTGGGGATGTGCCCACAACCAAGGTACATGCCCTTGACTGGAATCGAACCTGGGACCCTTGAGTCCGCAGGCCGACGCTCTATCCCCTGAGCCAAACCGGCTAGGGCAAGAAGCTTTTATTTTTCATTCTTATATATTTTTTAGGATCAGCTCTACAAATTTCCACAAAATGTGGATTTAGAATTTAAATGTGAATACTTTAAATATAGAAATAAATGTAGGGACACTTAGGACCTTTATAATATAGAGATTTTTTTATCTATAAACACCACCCATATTGTAATTATTTAGGTTTTCTTTAATTTTTCTTACTAGAGTTTAGAATTTTCTCCCTCAAGGCTTTACTTCCCACTTCTGTACCCCAGCTCTAGAGAATTATATTCTTTCTTCTTTCTCTCTTGCTTTTCCTTCCTCTTTTCCTCCAACCTTTTCTTCTTTTTTTCACCCTGGTATTTTTTAAATTTGTTTTTGTTAAGTCTTTACTTTTTAAAGCAGTTTTAGGGCCACAGCACGATTGAGGGGTGGGCCAGAGATGCCCCATATACTCTCAGCCCTACACATGTACAGTCTCCCTCGTGATCAATATCCACCGTAAGAGTGGTACATTTGATAAAACCAATGAGCCTATGTTGGCATATAATAACTACTTAAGTGCACAGTTTACATTATGGCTACTAGCAAGCCTATCAAAGGCATTTATGTTTCCGTTAAAGGCTTTTTCATGGGTAGTTTTTCTTTCCGTCCCCCCTCACCTCCTTCAGGATTTCTATCTCTCTTTTTACATTGCCCACCTGTTCTCGCATTTTGTCTACTTTATTAAAACCCATAGCATATTACCCATTGTTTTAAATTCCTGCTTTTATAATTCCAAAATCCCTGACATCTTCAACTTGTGTGTTTTTGTTTTTGTTTTCTTGTGGTGTGCCTTGTGGTTTCTTTCTTGAGAGCTACACATGATGTGCTGGGTAAAAATAAAATAACCGTTATAAATAGGCCTTTAGGAATGTGCTGGTGAGGTGTGGGGAGGGAGGAAGTGGGGGAGGGGAAGAGTTCTATTATCCTGTGATCAGGTTTTATATGTTAGTAAACCTATGCTTCTGAATTATGAACTTCAAAAGTTGTTAAGCTTTATGAAACAATTTCACTTGAAGGCAGGTCTTTTTAAGAGGAGAAAAAAAATCCTCCGGAATATTTAAAAATGACTACTTTCTACCTCTTCCTGCCAATATAAAATAGTTTTGTCTCTGAACTTCACTATGAAAACTCCTATAGGTAAAATTCACAAATGTGTGTGTGTGTGGTGGGGGAGGGGGAGGCTTTCTAGGACTGGGTACCCCTGGAATTTTTAAGTCTCAAGTCTGTCTAGCTCTAGCCTCTGTATTAGCCGCCAGAATACAATTACAGTTTCAGTATTTCTCCCCACAGTACTGGTTCCCACAGAAGTTCCTGCTCCCAGGCTTCTGCTCTGGTAAGCTGTGATTCTCTTTATCTGCCTCTATAATTTCTGGGGCAGCAATTTGCCCAGTGACTTCAATTCCCTGATGAATTTCAAGGAGTTGCTGTTTTTCAGGTTTTTGGTTTTTTTTAACAATTTATTTGAAAATATTTTTATTGATTTCAGAGAGGAAGGGAATGAGAGAGAGATAGAAACACCAATGATGAAAGAGAATCATTGATTAGCTGACTCCTTCACCCCCATAACTGGGGATTGAGCTGACACCCTGGGCATGTGCCCTGACTGGTAATAGAAAGTGACCTCCTGGTTCATGAATAGACACTCAACCACTGAGCCACACCAGCCAGGTAGGATTGAAGAATGATGGATACCAGAGATATTGCTTGAATAAGAGCCACTAGGAGTGTCAAACAACCCGAGCTGAACTAAGTCATAAGCAAGAAATTAACTTGAATGTGATAAGCCAAGAGATTTTGAAGTGAATTTATCATGGAAAAATAATCTGGTCTATTCTGATAACTAAACCACGACAATGCATAAAACAATCAAATGTTTTTAAAAAATGGTAGGACAAACAAAGTATGGAAAGCAGGAGAACAAACAAACAAATCTTACATTCACACCTATTTTATTAAGGAAATTGCATTCTATCCTCCATAATGGAAATGATATCCCTATCAGTTTGATGTCCTGGGTATAGAACCAAACTGAGAGCACGTGATTTATCATTGCTGCTGGAATTTTAGACATTTAGGAAAGTCAGTAGCATTGTTGAGGGAGAAAGCTTGCATAGCCTCCATGACCTCTGTTCATATGCCCCTATGACCTCCATTCATACGCCCTTAGGATGGCTGGGGAAAGCTAACTGATATTCACAAAGTAAGCGATGCTGTTAATTTCAATGCCTCCTCTCAGTAAGAGCTTTGAGGGAATGTGCACTAGTGGAGTTAATAGTCTCCTAATTAGGGCTGCATGCCTTCAGGTGTGCCCACATTTACGCTTAGGTGAGTCATTTAACATGCAATTTGTATTAAGTTTCTCAATAAACAAAGTCCCTTGGTGTGTTGTAGTCACATACTTAGCCTCCACCAGTGGCAAGTCAGGGGCTATTTCTTAAAAGGAGTCTATTCACTTACTGAAGAGAGGATGGCTCTGTTCCAAAACCACAGGCCCTCTGCTGTGACTGTCCTTCTCCTGTGGGGGCTTGCCGCAGATCAATAGAGTGTCTCCGTCTTTCACAGACACTCGCCACATTTCCTATCCTGCCTCTTTCTGGCAGCCCATCTGACTCCGGAAACCTGTTTGTTGTGCTTTCTGGGATTCACTGTTCATAAACAGTAAAAACCCTTAGATTCTCACTCAATGCTTCACTTTGCTTACTGTCCTCCTCCAGGGAAAGCCTGGCTCTCCTGAGGACATTGCTTACCCTGCAGTGTTCTAAAATGGTCTTCTCCTTGCCCTGGCTACTTTGGTTCAGTGGATAGAGCATCAGCCTGAGGACTGAAGGGTCATGAGCTCAATTCTGGTTAAGGGCACATGCGGGGGATGCAGGCTCGATCCCTAGTAGAGGGCACCGGGGACAGCTGATCAATGATTCTCTCTCATCATTGAGGTTTCTATCTCTCTCCCTCTCCCTTCCTCTCTGAAATCAATAAAAAAATAAAAAATAATAAATAAATAAATAAATAAATAAATAAATAAATAAATAAATGGTCTTCCATGCACTTGTACATATCCATGCACTTGTAAAGTGGTTTTCTCCCATGCTGGGGTGGAAGTATGGGAGTGAAAAAGGGAGGTGGGTAAATAACATTTTTGCTTCTCTTGCCAGTTTTAGAAATTTCTGTATTGATTTCTGCATATCAGAAGGCCATCAAACTTTATTGTTGTAGTTATCTCCCAACCCCTAGAACATTCCCCCTCACTCTTTGCAATATTACCTTCTGGGTCACAGTCACTCTTGCCAAACACATTTCTGTCTTAATTCTTCACTGATTTTGTCCTCCACTCTACATTAAACACCAATTTCATCCCACTATGACTCCCATTTCTCCAGATCACTCACGTTAATGTCTCCACATTGATGCTCTTTGGCCACATCAATATATCTAATAATTTTATCCTATCACATTTTACTATCTCTCAAATATCTGATATTTTAACCTCTCTTATTAAGCCATGTTAAATTTTATGGATAATAATCATTCCTTTGACATGTCCTTGACCACTGGACATGTTTCTTGCTTTTCCTTATTCTCAGCAAAATTACAACTTTATAGAATATTCCTTGCCTATTTTATAAGTGTATTTGTGCCACTTAATTTAGCTGCAGAAAAATATCCAAGCACAGTGAGGGACTTTTACTTCAAATCCATGGTTATAAACCTCAAGGTGATTCTTTTTTTAAATATATTTTTATTGATTTTTCACACAGAGGAAGAGAGAGGGATAGAGAGTTAGAAACATTGATGAGAGAGAAACATCGACCAGCTGCCTCTTGAACACCTCCCACTGGGGATGTGCCCGCAACCAAGGTACATGCCCTTGCCCGGAATCAAACCTGGGATCCTTCAGTCCATAGGCCGACGCTCTATCCACTGAGCCAAACCGGTTAGGGCATGAGTGATTCTTAATGATGAAAAACAATCTTTATTTTTAAATTTTTCTAAACATTAGTCTTCTTTTCTCAATCCCCCATATCCTACCTCCCTGGAAGAAAATGGATATATATTGTTCGTGAAACAACTATATGCTAAACAAAAAAACAGGTAAATTATATGGTTTGCAAAACTCTGTAAATCTGTTTAGAACAGGAGAGTAATCCCTGACAGATTGGGAACAAATGTTACGAGACCTATGGTTTCCCCAGATTACTAACTGCAGAGTGTTGTGGGTTCTGGCACAGGGAAAATATTAAGAAAATGGGTATGGGAGTCTGGGGAGATCAGGATAGCTAGAGTTTGAAGAACAGAATACTGTGCAGAGAGAGAACTCCAGAGATCTACAGAGTATCCTCTTAAGTATTTAAAAGAGTATTAATTGGGAGGTAAGTGCAAGGATACTACCCAGGGTTGGAAAAGAATCATTTGAAAGTATTAAAGGGTATATTGCCCAACATTTTCATAGAAATTGTGTTGTTGCTATTGACCAGATTGGAAATTTCATAATTCACAGGGCATTGGATAGAGTATGAAGAGTTTTTATTTAAAAATACTATATAATAAAAGCATAATATGCTAAGTGTCTGGTAATCCATTCAAACAATGAAAGCATAATATGCTAATGATATGCTAAGGCCACTAAACTGCTCACTATGACGTGCACTGACCACCAGGAGGCAGATGCTCAGACTGGTAGGTTAACTTGCTGCTGGGGCCCAGCCAATCGGGACTGAACTAGAAGGGCCAGCCATTCCCTGGAGCCCTCCCGCAGGCCCTTCCTGGCTGGCCAACCTCCTGTGTCCCTCCTGGGCCCTAATTGTGCACCAGTGGGGTCCCTCGGCTTGACCTCACCCTCTCGCATTCTGGGACCCCTAGGGGGATGTTGGAGAACTGGTTTCGGCCCGATCCCGCAGGCCAGACTGAAGCCCCACTGGTGCACATATTTGTGCATTGGGCCTCTAGTAGAAAATAATTATCCCTAAAGGTTGCTCTTGTTTCTATACAACAAAACTTAAGGTAAGACCCAAAAAAATGAAAACTGTTTCTCGGTAACTTAACTGCATCATAGCACAAAGCTCAAGAAGTTAAAACCACAATGCTTGTGATTCAATAAAAAATTACCTGTCATGTAAAGAACCGGAAAAAAGAGAACTATTATGGGAAGAAAACGCAATCAATTAAAACTGACTCAGAATTACACAGATATTAGGAATAACATACATAAGTGTATCAAAATAATAATTATTATTTGAAGTTCATATGTTCAAAAATTGAAACAGTGATATCTCAGACATAAGGAAGACACAAATCAAACTTGTAAAGAGAAAATAAATATTATCTTGTATGAAAACAATGCACTGAATGTGATTAGAGACAGATTATCTAATCTGCAATATATAATTGCAGATGAGAAGAATAGGGAATTTGAAGATATAGCCACATAATATATCTAAAATGAAAACACAAAGAAAAATAAAACAATTTAAAATGTAACATTGGTCTTGGAGAGAACTTCAAGTGGATGAATGTATGTGTAATTTAAGTCTCTGATATATAGGAGAGAGAAGGGGTAACAAAAACATTAAAAAGTATGACTTGAAAATTTCCAAACTGATGAAGAATATACTAGTATACCCACAGAACCAACATGTTCAACAAACCCAAACATAAGAAAAAAGTTGAAAACTATACCAAGGCACATGATAATTGAATTGTTAAAAATACATTGGTAAAGACAAAATTGTAAATTCATTATTCAGAGGAGAAAAGAACAAAATATAAGGATAATACCATATTTGTAATCAGAAAAAAATACATTTTAAAGAACTGAATTAAACAAATTGGTGCAGCCACTATGGAAAATAGTATGGAGGTTCATTAAAAATCTAAAAATAGAACTGCCATAAGACCCAGCAATCCAGCAATCCTACTTATGGACATTTATACAAAGAGATCCAAAACACTAATTACAAAAGGTAATAATTATAATAATATATATATACCTTTTATTGAAGCATTATTTACAGTAGCCAAGATATAAGGAAACATAAGTGTTCATCAATAGATGAATGGATTTAAAAAAGCCATGGAACATATATACAATAGAATGAAAGCCATAAAAAAGAATGAAATCTTAACATTTGTGATAATATAATGGACCTAGGGCAGTGATGGCGAACCTATGACACGAGTGTCAGAGGTGACAAGTGAACTCATTTTTTTGGTTGATTTTTCTTTGTTAAATGGCATTTAAATATATAAAATAAATATCAAAAATATAAGTCTTTGTTTTACTATGGTTGCAAATATTAAAAAATTTCTATATGTGACACGGCACCTGAGTTAAGTTAAGGTTTTTCAAAATGCTGACACACCGAGCTCAAAAGGTTCGCCATCACTGACCTAGGGTATTATGCTAAGTGAAATAAATCAAACAGGGAAAGGAAAATACCATATGATTTCACCTATATGTGGAATCTAAAAAGCAAAATAAACAAACATAATAGAAACAAACTCATAGACACAGAGAACAAACTGATAGTTGCCAGATGAGAGGGGGCTGGGAGGGCTAGGTGAGAAAGGTGAGGAGATTAATAAGTACAAATTGGTAGTTACAAAATAATCAGGGGATGCAAAGTGCAGCATAGGTAATATAGTCAATGATCTATATATATAAAAGGCTAAGTGATCGACCGTATGTCCATCCGACCATCTGACCGACGGACTGGCCAGTACATATGACACGCACTGGCAATTTAAAAATAAACGTTGACTCACACATGCTCAATACATATAAAGCTCTCGCTGGTGCCAATCGCCTGCATGTTCTAATTTTATAATACTATATTATATATACTATTTTCACAAGTAATTTTTTTGTAGTAATGTAATTACCACATGAATCTTTCTTCTAATCATTTTCCTTTCAATGTGCACGAATCTGTGCACTGGGCCACTAGTATTGTAATAACTATGTATGGTGTCGGATGGGTACTAGACTTATCAGGGTGATAACTTTGTAAGTTACATAAATGTCTAACCACTATGCTGTACACCTGAAACTAGTATAATAGTCAATGTAAACTGTAACTGAAAAAAATTAAAAAGTAAAAAATAAAAATAAAAAGCCTAAGTTTACTAAGTGTTTATGATGATGTAGAGAAACTGGAACACTCATATATTTCTGAAATTAACATGATGGTTCCTTAAAGTTAAACATACATTAACACATGATCTAGTGTTTCCTCTCCTAGTTATTTACTCAATAAAAGAGAAATCTATTTGCCGCCAAAATTATTAATGGCATTATTTGTAACAGCCCCTACTTGAAAAATACAAAACTCTAGCAACAGATAAATGAAGAAATTGTAAGATTCGGTGCAATAGAAAGGTAATGATCTATGAATGCATACCACAATATAGTTGGATCTCAAAAGAAGTATGCTGAGTGAAATAATCCCCAGAATATAGAGTGCCTGCTATACAATTTCATTTATATAAATAGAAAATTCAACTAGGCACAAGGAGATATTGAGATATTTAGAAGTGTTGAAAGTGTTCACTACCTTAATATTTGTTATGGTTTCATGGGTATATATGTCAAAACTTATCTAACTGTACACTTTAAGGGAATGGATTTTATTTAATGTCAGCTATACCTCAGGAAAGCTATTAAAATAAAATTTTCACTTTGGCAGGTGAAATACTTTCTTCTATTTTCATCATGTTCCCCCATTGGACAGGAGTAACAGTGAGTCACATAAGCTTCTGCTTTGAAAATTGGATGAAACAGAGACAGAGCATTAGAGAGAGACAGGTAGAATAAAGGATATTAATTTTTCATATTAATGATAATTATAATATATTATAGTGAAGAAAGCATTTACAGATTTAGCATTAAATCTTCTGCAAGTATATTGGCATCTTTATAAACAGAAATTATGTGTGCACAGAATCGAAAGGCTAAAAGTTCAACACTATTGTCTAAAACCAAACATGGCTTCAGATAGCTAACCTTATTAAGAAGTTAATTCATATTTCCATACCAATCTAAATGCATTAGAACATTTAAAAATGTAATCATATAGAATTTTTTTTACCACTTTTGTCTTTATTTGCTTCCACACACATAAATACAACATACATATACATTTGTTTACACAAAAGAAAACTGTATAACTGTATACAGAACTAAATATATAACTATATATAGTTTTTAATATAAATATTTTATGTAAAAAATAAAGTGATTGCTTGGGTAAACTAGAAAAGTGACCTAAAATAAACCAGTTTCAACCTAAATATTGAGCCTATTAAGTGCCATAACACTCAAAGCAAAGTCTAAAATATTCTTGGATGCTTTATAATTTTAGAACACTATCTGATTATTTAGAAAATCCATATTAGTAGCATGATATAGTGCATCTAGTTGAGTGGAAATTTTATATTAAATGACTAATTGTCTTTACCCACATAGCTGAGTCAACATTTTGTTTTTATTTAGTCTCCATTTATTTCTTTATTTTATAAACATAACAAGTGACATAGTGTAATAACATTATTCTAAATGAACTCCACTAAATATCAGGCCTTTTCCGCTATAGATGATTTAGAGATTAATATTGTTGATGGAGATCTCAAGGCTTAATGAGGAGCAGTGTTTGCTCTGATTTCCAAGCTCCCTTCTGGCCCCTCCAGAAGATGTCATAATTCTGTGGTCATTAATGACACACTTTAGGGACCCATGTGTCTGTTAAATAAATATATTCCAGGAACCGTCTTTGTCACAACTGTCCTTTTTCCCCCCAAGAAGTTTACATTATAGTACAGAAGACATAAAGGAAATCAACAATTACACTCACTCAAGTAAACATAGGGAGGTATGAGAATTGAGAGTATCAGATGTAACTGGAATTATGTTAATGTATTTGTAGAACTTTTTCCCATTGGGAATGATGCTTAAGCCAATTTTCAAAGTACAAATAAGAATTACTCAGATGTAAAAGGAGAAAGTAAGGCATCTCAAGCAAAGGAAACAGCATGTGAAAATGTACTGAGGTGAGAAATAGCATGTTAATGGTGGATTTTCAGTCATTATTACACCATGGTTGTTTAAAAACCACAAGGGAAATCGATGAGTTCCCAGAGAGTAAACTCGAACACCTGAACAGAATAACACTGCAGCAACTGGGAAAGCAGAGATTGGCTGGAAAATCACCTGGACACATGCTGCGTGCAATGCTGTACCATGTTTTCTTGGCCATCTGGCAGTACTTCTGAGTTCTAATGCCAGAGCAAGACAAACATTTGCCAAAAAGTATAAACTATGGCAGTAAAAAGCTAATGTATATGCCTCTTAGAAGCAAGAGACAAATTCAAATGAATGGGCCAGGGTTACCACTTTGCAGAATGAACTATTAATTCAGACTCATTCATTTATACCTTTTTTCCCCTCACCATTGAAGACAATTTTTTAATTATGTGTA
Organism: Myotis nattereri; assembly: GCF_964212035.1. Classification (NCBI taxonomy): domain Eukaryota; kingdom Metazoa; phylum Chordata; class Mammalia; order Chiroptera; family Vespertilionidae; genus Myotis; species Myotis nattereri. The sequence goes on along the minus strand of NC_138077.1, from coordinate 28,331,770 downwards.
TATTATACATTTAGTGCATATCAAGCTTTCTTCTCATCTACAAGTCATTTTATTTCTTTAAGGAGACAGTTAATGGGCATGTGCTCATCTCCTCTATGTCAATTTTATATTTCAAATTTCAGAAATTTGAAATTATTCTTTCCAAGATTTTGGGAAGAGGGACAAGAGGAATTATCATTAAGTATTTTCTACAAGTGATTACATGTTTATAAGCCACACAAGTGCAAGGGCTTTATAACAAAAAAGTCTCTGATTCTTTCCTCTCTGTGTCCACAATCTTGCAATGTGAGGTGAACCCTTATAGATGCTCATCAAGAAACAGGTTCTATTTCCCCATTCTTAGATTGTGGAGTGGCTACATGCTTTTCTTTGACATCAGAGATAAAGCCCTAGGTGGTTTGGTTCAGTGGATACAGCTTGCAGACTGAAGGGTCCAGGGTTTGATTCCGGCCAAGGACTCATGCTCAGGTTGCAGGCTTGATCCCCAAGTGAAGGGCTTGCAGGAGGCAGCTGATCGATGATGCTCTCTCATCATTAATGTTTCTATCTCTCCTTCTCTCTCCCTTCCTCTCTGAAATCTTTAAAAATATATTTTAAAAAGCTATAAAAAAGAGCATAGATGCCGAAACCGGTTTGGCTCAGTGGATAGAGCGTCGGCCTGCGGACTGAAAGGTCCCAGGTTCGATTCCGGTCAGGGGCATGTACCTGGGTTGCGGGCACATTCCCATTAGGAGATGTGCAGGAGGCGGCTGATCGATGTTTCTCTCTCATCAATGTTTCTAACTCTATCTCTCTCCCTTCCTCTCTGTAAAAAATCAATAAAATATAAAAAAAAAACGAAAAAAAAACGAAAAGAAAAGCCATTCTTTAAAAAAAGAAAAAAAAAGAGCATAGATAATTATCCTACTTATTGCCTGTTAGTTCTGAACATAGCAGTTTGTATGGTAACTCTCAAGTTCACTATGAGAGCTAACTGAGGGAAATGTGTTTGAGGACGAGATAAGTAAGTGCAACATGGCCAACTTATCCAACCTGAAGCCAGTGGATATCAGCTAACAAGACTGAATTTATAATTGAGGGACATTTTATGTTCAGTGAAATATTCAGATCATAAATATCTACACTAATAAAAGAGAAAAATAGTAATTGGAGTACGACGCTACCCTTTTCATTGGCTAATCAGGGCTATATGCAAATTAACTGCCAACTAAGATTGGCAGTTAACTGCCAACAAGATGGCGGCTAATTTGCATATGTAGGCACAATGCAGGGAGGCGAAAGGGAAAGCAGGAAGAAGCCCCCTGCCACTGACAGTGATCGGAAACCCAGGGGGGAGCTAAGAGCTGGGGGGCAGGGCAAAGGAGGCCCTGGGGCCGCCTTTGCCCTGCCCCCCAGCCATAATCGGAGATTCAGGTGCCTTTTCCGCCCTGGCCAGTGATAGCAGGAAGTAGGGGTGGAGCCAGCGATGGGAGCTGGGCACGGTCGAAGCTGGCAGTCCCGGGAGCTAGGGGTCCCTTGCCTGGGCCTAAAGCGGAGCCCACGATCACGGGGCGCTGCAGCTGCGGGTCCCCACTGCCTGGGCCGGACGCCTAGGCCAGAGGTGTCAGGCCTGGGCAGGGGCAGAGCCTGCAACCGCGGGGAGCTGGGGGTCCCCTGCCCAGGCCTGACACCTCTGCCGGAGGCCTCAGGCCTGGTCAAGGGGCCGATCCGGTGATTGGTGATCGGAGGGTGATGAGGGTCAACTCCTCTGGCTGAGGCATCAGGCCTGGGTGGGGGGCGGAGCCGGGGATTGGGGGGGTATGATGGTCCCCTTGCCCAGGCCTGAAGCCTGGGTCAGAGGCATCAGGCTTGGGCGGGGGGTGGAGCAAGCGATCAGAGGGAGCTGGGGGTCCCCTGCCCAGGCATGATTCCTGGGCCAGAGGCCTCAGGCCTGGGCGAGGGCCAGAGCCAGTGATCCAAGGGAGATGGGGGCCCCTGTCCAAGCCTGACACCTCTGGCAGATGCGTCAGGCCTGGGCAAGGGGCCGATCAGGCGATCGGAGGGTGATGGGGGTCTACGCCTCTGGCTGAGGCATCAGGCCTGGGCAAGGGGCAGAGCCAGCAATCGGAGGGGTCTGGGGGTCCCCTGCCCAGGCCTGATGCCTGGGCCAGAGGCATCAGGCCTGGGCTGGGGGCAGAACCAGTGATGGGGGGAAATGAGGGTCCCCTGCCCAGGCCTGATGCCTCTGTCAGAGGCGTCAGGCCTGGGCAAGGGGCCGATCCTGTGATTGGAGGGTGATGGGGGTCAACGCCTGAGGGCTCCCAGTATGTGAGAGGGGGCAGGCTGGGCTGAGGGACACTCCCCCACACACACACCCAGTGCACGAATTTCGTGCACTGGCCCCCTAGTAGTAAGATATAAGCCAAGGTATAGAATATTACATATAAATATAAGTATGTTCAATAGATAGAACATATCTATAGAGTAATGTGGACCATATTATTTATAATATCTTTACTGGGATATAATTAGCACAGACAATGTCCATGGACTTAAAATGAACAATTAGATATTTTTAGCCTATTTTCAAGGTTGTTCAAATATCATAGTGTAAATTTAGATCATTTATTATCCCCCAAATGAACCCCAGTTCCCATTAGACTGTATTTTTCTCTTAATATAGTGCTTTGAAATCCATGAATGTCTTTTTTTATATTAGTAGTTTATTTTTTGTTGTTAGTCATATTCTAATATATGGATATGGCACTAATTGCTTATAAATTATTTTGTTAATAAATATGTTGACTCTTCTACTATGATGCCATAATAAACCTTCATGTACAGGTTTATTTTTGTATGGATAAAGGTATGTTTTTATTTATTTTTAGCAAGTATTTAGTCAAGGAATTTCTGGGTTTTAAGGTAGACATATATTTAACTTTATAAGAAAGAATCAAACAGTTTTTCAAAATGGTTGTACCACTTCACACTTCTACTACCATTTTATGAAAGTTCCAATTGTTCTGCCTCCTTGAAAATACTGGTATATTCAGGCACTTAAACTTTAACCATTCTAGTTGCTTAAAAGGTATATGAAGAAATTTGATGAGAACACTCCACCGGAAATAAAAGTATGACGTTTGGACAAAATATAAGAAAGTAGAACTATTTTAAGTCACTGGAAAGATACAAGAGCAGATAGAATCTTAGCAATAGTTAACCTCTGAAAAATTGGAAAGGGAAGGGCAGAACTCGTAGCTGGTAGTGTCTTGCCTGACACACCAGTTGCAAATCCCAAAACCACAGCTACAGCAGCTTTACCCACAGCCTTACTGTACATGCTCACTGTGGCGGAGAAGAGAGTGCAGAAATGTTAAGGATAGCTGGGTAAATGTGACCAAATATATAGTGATGGAAGATGGTTTGACATTGTTTGGTGGGCATACAATGCAATGTATAGATCACATATCACAAAAATGTACATATGAATCCTATATAATCTTATTAACCATTGTCAACCCAATAAATTTCATTAAAAATAATAGCATGGAATCGAGACAAAAAGCCCTAGATGTAAGAGTACAACAGAACAAGTGAAAGGAGGAGACTAAAAATTTGTATATACACCCCTGAAATGCTTCACTGATATCTAACACTTAAATGCCCAAGAGAGACCTCAGGATTAACTTACACACACACACACACACACACACACACACACACACACACACACAATAAAACAGACACCCAGAAACCAGAGAGCAAGAGCAGTCTTACGTATAAGAGAAAGTACTTCACTGTATAAGCTTCACAAGTTTGCTCTTTTGTTGACAGTATTTGTGAACCTACGAGCAGCTTCAGCAGCAAAAAGCTGAAGCATAATTGCTATGAGTTCTCAGAGGACAGAGCACACAGATGGCAGAGAAGCTGGAAGTTTAGACGAGAAACCCCAGCAGTAAGACAATCACAGATGGGCGAGGCCCAAATTTGAATATAACTTTGCCCAAATTATCTGTGTAGACAGAGAGAGGACCTTTGGGAGCCAGGCTAAAACAAGCAGCAGACTTGTTGTCTGAAAGACAGCTGAGAAGAGATATCACGTTACAGGTGAAATAGCGTTTTCATTTGGAGTGTAGGGAAGTTAATTGTCTACTAGAACAAAAACCCAATGATTTTTTTACAAAAATACAAGAGATTTCAAAGTTAGTACAAAGTATTGTCAACAATGTCCAGCTTTTAGCCAAGAATTACCAAAGAAGCAAAGAAAATATGACCCATATGGGGAGGGAGAAGCAGTTTCTAGAAACAGATTCTGAGATGTTGCTATTGTGAATTTAATTGAGACTTCAAATCAACAATTATAAAATAATATGTAAAAATTACATACACATATTATAAATGTGTGAAAATAATTAAAGTATGATTTCAATGAGGGAAAAGAAAAGTGGAAACCAAAAAAAAAGAGAAGTTGTAAAGATGAAAAGTACAGTAAGTGAAATGAATATTCACTAGATGGAGACAGTTTAAAAATGAAGAAAAAGAGCCCAGCCAGTGTTGCTCAATGGTTGAGCATCAACCAAGGAACCAAGAGATCATGGTTCAATTCCGGGTCAGGGCACATACCTGGGTGGTAGTCTCAATCTCTAGAGCCAGGAGGGGGGTGCATGCAGGAGGCAGCTGATCAAAGATGTTTCTCTCTCATTGATGTTTCTATCTCTCTATCCCTCTCCCTTCCTCTCTCTCTAAAAAATCAATAAAAACATATTTATAAAAAATGACAAAAGAACAGTTGAAAGAAATGTATCGCTGGAGACAATGGAGGCCACAAAATGTTTAAATGGCTTATGTAAAGGGCTTACATTTTAAAAATATTGTCAATGGTCCATTACAGAAATCATTTATTTTAAATATGTATTTTTTTTATTGATTTCAAAGAGAAAGGGAGAGGGGGAGAGAGAGATAGAAACATCAATGATGAGAGAGAATCATTGATCTGCTGCCTCCTGCTTTCCCCCTACTGGGGATGGAGCCTGTTCCCTTTACCTGAATCAAACCTGAGACCTTTCATTCCACAGGCCGCCACTCTATCCACTGACCAGCTAGGGCTACAGAAATCATTTTGACCTACTTCATTACTCCCCATCAAGACCCGGGACTTCACAGTCACAGAAGTCCTTTAATTTAAAATAATAAAACAAAACATTTCTTCCAGGGGAAAAATGCACACCCATCATTTGATAAATGTCCTTAATATGAGAGGAAAAATTCTAAAAGTAAACAATACATTTCTATTAGCACAGCTCTCCTATTGAAATCTAATGATTAAAAAAATTAATGTTTTTGTTATAGCAACATATCAACACATTTTGATGGATCTAGAAGTAAAATAACTTTATTTTTGGCATTATATTAAATCTTACCTGTAAAAATTGGTTGAGCACACCATTTCTGGGTTTGGGTTGTAATTACTGTAGTGCTAATTAGATTACATATAGAAAAAAAAAATATGCAAAACTGTCCATTTCTGCCTCCTCGTGACTTGAATGTAGTTTTGCATTATTCACGAAAAACAAATAATCCCCTTGAATTATTCTTCCATTTATTAGATAAAAGTTTTAAGGGGTGAATTAAACAGCATTTTCATCTGCCATGACTCTTAGCCTAAGTTGAAATAATCTAATCTTTCAAGGTATTTTGCTCCTTCAATTTTTTTTTTTAAATAACATACACTTTAAGTGACACTTTCTATTAAAATTTTTATCTCTTTAGTGTGCATTTATATTTTTAAAATGACAACTGACAAGTAGTCTATACACATTAATTTTATCCCCCCCTTCTTTCTTCTTATGGGATGATAGAATTCTAAAGAATTAAATAAAAATAATAACCAGTTTTTGACATGAGATGAAATAATGGGACCTTAAAGTTTTAAGAACATTAAATGGATTAAAGAGAAATTATCTGGTTTAAAGTCATAAGACAAGAAATACAATAAATTGCTGTTATATTTGAAAAATTTATTCATAAGTAGAAATTACATAACATTTTGGTTAATAAAGTTATATAGTTTAATCTACTTTGGAAATAATAAAATTATGCCCAGTGACAGTCATGACTTACTGTCATGGTTTCCTAATTCCAAGATAAATGTTACACACACACACACACACACACATACACACACACACGTGTGTGTGTGTATGTGTGTGTGTGCGTAAAACTAAAGTGTAAATTTAAAAGGAAGAGTCATAATTGTGACAGTAGTGTGATAAATGTTATAGTATAGGATCATTTAAATAATTAATTCATATATGAGAATATGTTTTAAATGACAAATGTTAACTTTCTGGTAAAGGTACATAATCCTAGGTCTATTGAAAGAAATTTAAGAAGGGTCTTATGATTTATCTAGACCTCTCAGGTAATAGCACTCTTCTGATTTCTTAATGTTACAAATTCTGCCTCAATTTTAGAATTAAAAGGGTCAAGTCCACAGTTAGTTGATGTTCAAGGGTAAAATGTATTCTGCCTTTTTCTCATGCTGATTGTCTTCTCCTCTTTTTACCAATTTATTCATAAGTAGAAATTACATAGCATTTAATTTATGTAATTAAGTACGCCAGATGAAAGTGGAGGGTTCTGCTTGGTAGGTAGGTAGAGGTACTGTAATGAAACTCTTCTGCTCTGACTTTGTAGCTTCAGGCTTACTGAGTCTCAAACAATGAAAAACCATGAGGTTTTAGAAGTGCTTATGAGTTGCCAGCTGTCAGCCTTTAGTTATGATTCGTGTAATTAGCTAATTTACTTTTGCTCCAGCTCAAGAAGTGTTTCAGAATCCCTCCTTGGCTCCTGTTTTTTTCTACCTCATCTAAGCATTGCTTGTATGAATCTCCTTGTCTTCTGGTGGGCACTTTCTTGGGCAGTATGCTTAACATCTTCAGGACACCTTTTTTTCCCCTTAGCTCACTTCCAGTTCAGAGATAATTCATGAATACCCCTTGTCCTGATTACCCTTGAAAGCACTATCCTCTCTCCTGGCCAGCGTGGCTCAGTGGTTGAGCATCCACCTATGAACCAAGAGGTAGCAGTTTGATTCCTGTCAGGGAACATATCCACGTTGCCAGCTCCATCCCCAATAGGGGGCATGCAGGAGGCAGCCGATCAAGGATACTCTCTCATTATTGACATTTCTATCTCTCTCTCTCTCTCCTCCTCCTCTCTGAAATCAATATATATATATATATATATACTTAAAAAAGAAGAAAGTGCCATCCTCTCATGGCACAACCACTTCTGCCACGTTTGTAAATCTGGGGGAAAGGCAGGCAATCACCCATCTATTCTTTGTTTGGGGACATTCCCATCTCTCTGAGAGATCCCATAAAAAATCTTACCATGCTTGAGGAAAGAGATAGAATTTGTTCATCTTTTACCCCCTGGGGACTCTGAAGGGAGGAGAAGATGGGGGCATGGCCTTCTTAGAGCCTCCAAATCTCTTTGAAGAAAAGTCTACATACATCCTCTTCTCCTTTCTCTCTACTCTGATGTCTTTATGAATTTGTGACTTGGATGAAGAGTGCAAAAGACCTGGAACCAATTTCTGAAAATGTTTTCTATAAAATGTGACATTACTGACCTATATTTAGAATTTCATAGGCATTTAATATTTATGTCCTGATGGAAATCAAAAATTGAATATCATTTAGTAGTATTATAATGCTGAAGTGATCATCTTCCAATGCATTGACTTACGATTTTAATTTTTTTATCTATTCAGATTACTGAAATGGAATTTATAGGCTAATGATTTTAAAGATTCTAAGGCTCTCAATAAATATTGTAGAATTACTTTTCTCCAACTTTCATTTCACCAACTTTCATTTCTACTCATAGACAAAATGCTGTATCTTTATTATAGTTAAGTTTATTTATTCATTGATAATATCACATTTGCAGTACAATTTTTTAACAATAGCACAGAGTATATATGTGCAAACACAAATGTGTATATGTGCATGTACATTACTTCAAATAAATAAATGTTTTATTTCTAATATGATTTATTAGAACATTGTTCCTAAAAAGCTTTCACACTCAATATTGCCACAGTTTTCTCTACCTAGTTGGGTCAAACTGACTTTTCACCCAGTTTTAAGGGGATTTAAATAGTGAGGAACTAAAAAATTTTAAGTATATTACAGATCCTAAAAGTGCTATTCAGTGGTTCAAACCACAGAGGGAAGGTAGGGGAAGGTGGAGGTAAGGGGGAGAGATTAACCAAAGGACTTGTATGCATGCATATAAGCCTAACCAACGGACACAGACACCAGGGGGGTGAGGGCATGAATGGGGGAGAGGAAGGACAGTGAGGGGATAAGGACACATATATAATACCTAATCAATAAAGAAAAGAAAAGAAAAGAAAAGAAACTTTAAAAAAAAGAAATTCTTTGAAATTTTATGACAAGTTGCAAATTTAAAAAAACATTTTTCAAAGGAGTGTTTTTATTTAATCTGTACCATAAACTCTAGGATGATAATACTTATTCATATTTTTAAAAAATGTAACCAAGTTCAGAAAATGATGCTGACATAACCTGAAGACGTTCTTTTTTAGCTTAATCATCCATGTTTATTGCCAATGTTTATATGAGACTATAGGCCTGGTGCATGAATTTGTGTACCAGTGGGGTCCCTCAGCCTGGCCTGTGGGTTCAGGCCGAAACCGGCTCTCCAACATCCTCCGAGGGGTCCTGGATTGTGAGAGGGAACAGGCCAGGCTGAGGGACCCCACTGGTGCAGGATTGGGGCCAGAGAGGGATGTGGAAGTTTGGCCAATCAGGGAGAGACTTTGGGAGGGCCAACCAGGACCTATCCAGCCCATCTCACTCAGTGCCAATTGGCCAGACCCTAGCAGCAAGCTAACCTACTGGTCGGAGTGTCTGCCCCCTGGTGGTCAGTGCTTGCCATAGTGAGCAGTTGAGTAGCCTTAGCGTATCATTAGCATATTACGCTTTGATTGGTTGAATGGACAACCAGACAACCAGACACTTAGCATTTTAGACTTTTATTATATAGGATTTTCCATAGTCATGCTTAAGAATATCTCTGGCTCTGGTAAGATTCCAGTGCTGCAAACTTAAAGCTTTCTGTTTCAGTTCCTTGGACTAGATTTGCTTAAGTTCCAGGGGGAAAAAAAATATATGGTTTTCCTCTCTCCAGAGTGGAGGATAGGAGATTTCCTAATTTCAGAGTTTCTCTCCTATGATACAGCACACTGCATGTGCCTTCATGGAGCCATCTTTTGGAGTTTGGGTCTCATGCAACATACTTGAACTTTTGCTCTGACTGCTGTCTTTACTGTAAGTAATAAATTGTATTTATCTCTTATTCAGTTTTCTCCAAATTTATATATGAATTTAATATTATTTCAATAAAAATTGTACCCAGCTGGATTTTTATAGAAATCAATATGCTGACTCTAAAATTTACATGGGAATAATTAAAACATGAGTATGGCCAAAATTACTTTGTGAAAAATGTTTATGAAATCTACTACCTTATTTTAGCATTTAATATTAACATAGTGTGGGATTGACTAAATTACATATGTAATTGGTAAGATACATATATAAATGAAACAGAATAAGGGAGTCCAGAAATTTACCCACACCTACATGGCCAATTTATTTTTGTCAAAGTTGGAAAGGAATTTCAATGAAAAAAAGCTACTTAGAATAATTAGTGCTAAACAAACTGGATGTCCATATTTTAAAAAATAGTTTTTGGCCCTAACCGGTTTGGCTCAGTGGATAGAGCGTCAGCCTGCGGACTCAAGGGTCCTGGGTTCGATTCCAGTCAAGGGCATGTACCTTGGTTGCGGGCACATCCGCAGTGGGGAGTGTGCAGGAGGCAGCTGGTCGATGTTTCTCTCTCGTCGATGTTTCTAACTCTCTATCCCTCCCTCTTCCTCTCTAAAAAAATCAATAAAATATATTTTTAAAAAATATATTTTTTGATCCATACATTATATCAGACATATATATCAATTATCTATATATGTTTGTGTGTATGCATTGTCTCCCTATGTACTCAATGACTATGTTAATTGTAAAGTGATATTTGTATCAAGTAAGTTTATAAGTCACCAAACAGGGTTTAATATATATGTTCAAAATATCTCCTTGTAAACACATTATACAGAAAATACATGAGCCATTTCTTGATAAATAAGTGTTATTGATATTGATCCAATTATTGCACTATCCTAATAAAGAGGGAATATGCTAAGTGACCCTCACACCATCACAAAGATGGCAGCGCCCACAGCCAATAAGGAGGGAATATGCTAATTAACTGACCCACCCTCAAAGATGGCGCACCCACAGCCAATAAGGAGGGAATATGCTAATTGACTGCCACACCCTCAAAGATGGCGGCACCCACAGCCACAAAATGGCTGGCAAGGGAGGGCAGTTGTGGACGAACCGGCCAGCAGGAGAGGGCAGTTAGGGGCGACCAGGCCAACAGGGGAGGGCAATTGGGGGCAACTGGGCCAGCAGGGTAGGGCAGTTCGGGGAGACCAGGGCAGCAGGGAAGGGCAGTTGGGGGTGAATAGGCCATCAGGGGATGGCAGTTGGTGGCGATCGAGCCGGCAGGGGAGCAGTTAGACGTCGATCAGGCTGGCAGAGGAGTGGTTAAGGGGTGATCAGACTGGCAGGCAGAAGCCCTTAGGGGCAATCAGGCAGGCAGGTGAGTGGTTGGGAGCCAGCAGTAATGGATTGTGAGAGGGATGTCTGACTGCCGGTTTAGGCCCAGGGATCGGGCCTAAACCAACAGTCAGACATCCCCTGAGGGGTCCCAGATTGGAGAGGGTGCAGTCTGGGCCGAGGGACAACCCCCCTCGACCCCCCCAGTGCACGAATTTCATGTACCGGGCCTCTAATAGGTTATAAATGAATGCAGTGTTTATTTTTCTCTCTTTTAATCATGCTATTTTTGTTACTTTGACTTTTGTTCTAGAAAGTATTTTCTTCTTTTCCTTTCTTTATTTTTTTTTTTTTAAATCAGGCTATTAGCTGTGACTTTATGTTGTGTCTTAATAAAACTCCTTTAGTTTTTGCAAGACATTTTCTCATCTAGAAAATTAAACTTACAATTTAAACCATATGAAAACGATGTAAACACTTGATATGTTCTTGTCCCAAATATATAAATTTTGATGCATTGATTTATGGTCCAGTTTTTGTTTTTTTTGTTTTTTTACGCAGAGGCTTTTGAAAAATTACATTCTCAGTCTTATCTTTTTTTGGTCTAATATGCAGTGGTAAAAGTCATAATTACATTTTATAAGCATCATAACATTACCTTGCTTCATGTGGATTCATGTAATTTCATCTATTTACTTATAGAGGTTTTTAATATGCAGGTGTTACATGCAAATGACATAAATTATTTGAAAACAAGTAGTCTAAATTATTAAATACTTCATATTATATTACTCATGTTCTAATGGGAATATCCCTTATGAACTTTAAAAATCCTGCAATGTATTTCTTTCTTTGGATTATAGCTTTAGTCTACCCAAGTTAGATAGCCTTCTTTCACTGTACCAGTAGCTAAAATCTCAGGGGGGATTACATGTGTATGAATTGTTATAAAGAATTTGTAATTTCTTAAAAGAGAGTAGAAAGAGGGAGGAAAAGAGGATAGATAATTGGCAGAGTAAGCTTGAACTTTCAGCTTTCTTTTTTTTATTATCTCTGTATAATTATAGGAATGATTCTTTGAATTCCAAAATGCATAGTTAAAATGGGAGTGATTTTCACAGTAATTCTAACTGCATGGAGGTCAAACTATATATCGCTATTTCAATCAATGTTTAGTCTTTACATTCTAATCAGCAGTTGCAATGGAAAAGTAAAATCTTCCATAATAATTTCTTACAAGATAATACGGAGGGGAAAACCACGCAATATTTTTGGAGACCAGATTCTTTGGTATCATAAAAGAATATATGACAAAATAGAAAACTGTTTAGAGTAATCTGAATATGATTGGTAGACTGTTTATAGGTTCTCATCTTCAAAGGGCTAGAAATATCTATATATATATATATCTATATCTATATCTATCTATATATATATATATATATATATATATATATATATATATATATATATAAAAGCCTAAGCAAACGAATGACTGAATGACTGGTCGACCAGTCGCTATGACGTGCACTGACCACCAGGGGCAGATGCTCAACGCACAGGATTGGGCTCCCTCCTGTCTGGATTGGGCCTGCGGGGATCAGGCCCAAACAGGCTATCCAACATCCCCCGATGGGTCCCGGATTGCAAGAGGGCGCAGGCCAGGCCAAGGGACCCCATCAGTGCACAAATCTGTGCAACGGGCCTCTAGTCAAATATAAAAGTATAAACTTCTGTTACCATTTTATTCATTGTAAATATATGAGTCCAGCCACCTACAAAACTAATTTCTGTTAATTTTTTTAAAAATTAACAAGTTATTTTTTTCAAGATTTTTAAAATGCTCTTGGAGATTACCTTCATTTGAATCACAGATCTGCTCAACCATTAAATCACGCTTCTGAATTACATGACTAATTCATTGATTGTTATATTCCAGATAGCAAGGTAAGGTAAATACACATTTGGGGAGAAGATATGACTTCCCTTCAGATATTAATTCTGTTGAGAAAACAATGTAAGAATTTATCATCCATTGATGAAGTTAGAGGCAATTAACAACAGTTGAAAGTGTGAATCAACTTAGTATGCTAATTGGTTTTACTGATTTTCAGTGTGTCTACCTAATGAAGAAACATAAAGAACTAATGATTGTTTTTCCTTATATCCCAGGTTCTGAATGCAGATGAAGGAGTCACTCGTCCAAGCCTTCTATGGCTGAACTGCACTGTTGTGTACGCAACAGAAATCCAACCCAGAGACTCACTGCTGCTCTTGAGGAGATGAGCAAATAAAACACTGAAACAAAGATCATCTTTGTATGAGCTCATCCTCTGTGGAATAGAGGTTTGGTAGCTAATTGGTTACCCATTCTCCTGACTTTTTTGGGAGATGTCTTGGCAAAGAGAGATAGATGAGCCAATAAAATCTCCTTGCAAACATGCTGAGAGATCTCCTGCAAAGACACTGAAGGTATGTTTTGATGGTAGTTATCTTTATATACAGAATGTGTTAGCAGAAGGAACCTAATCTATCGAAAATTGCTTCTGGTGAAGAAATCAGAAATTTATCAATTTATGGGACAGGACTCCATAAGAAATATCACATATCCTGTAACTAGTGGAGTATAAAAAATAGGTTTTGTGACCACATAGCTCCTTTATTTGCAAGTGATGTTTGCATACATTCTAGAGGAATTTTTTTTGTTAATGTTGACCAGAGTCTGTCCTATTGTGGCAAGAAAGGACCTAGAAAGCTGCAGGTTAAATGGTCTCAGTGTGTCCCTCATACTTTTATGTTGCTCAGCTATGCATGCACTTGAAATTATTAAAAAACTTAATACTAAATAAGATCTCTGATTTGTGTCTGATTTGGCAAGCCAGTCATTTGTGTTAGCTCACATTGTTGCTAAGACAGTTATACTTCAGAGCCTTGAATCATAATGACTAAGACAAAAGAGAGATGAAAACTATGATGAGAATCTGATGTTATCTCAATCATGTTGATGTAAATCGGCACAATTTGTGTAGCTGCTAACATCATTAAACTTTTGGTTTAATTATTGGCCCCTGAAAATAAATTTTATAATGGCACGATTCAGGATAGTTTCTTTGATCTTCTTCTGTTTAAATCTTTCAGCAAAATATGTCCTGGAAGGTCACTTGGATCTAAGAAGCCCAACCTGCAAGCAGAAGATGAGGCAAGCAGTAATGCATAACAAATTATATAGCAATTTTAGTTAATGGAAAAGTCACTGAGTCATTATAAATGAAGTGGCTGTTATACTATAATAGCCAAGATTCTAAGTTGATATTTATTATGTGATATTACAATAAGGATGATGCTCACATTACACTCTGTAATATTCAGACCACAATGGAATATCATATTGAGTTCTAGGTATTTCTCTTTGGAGAACAATAGAGATATCCATTAGCCTGGGACAGTCCCGCTTTACATACACTTAATGGAATAATTATTAGTAGTGTTCCTTATAATTCACAAAAGTGTTCTACTTTGGATGATGACCTCAGATAGACATTGTGGATAAAGCAATTTGCATTGAGAAGGATTAGATATAACTAACTGGAAATTGTACGTATTACAACAGACTCGGTACAGTTTTATCTGAATATTTAAAACATTTTAGCCAAAACCGGTTTGGCTCAGTGGATAGAGCGTCGGCCTGTGGACTGAAAGGTCCCAGGTTCGATTCCGGTCAAGGGCATGTACCTCGGTTGTGGGCACATCCCCAGTAGGAGATGTGCAGGAGGCAGCTGATCGATGTTTCTCTCTCATCGATGTTTCTAGCTCTCTATCTCTCTCCCTTCCTCTCTGTAAAAAATCAATAAAATATATTTAAAAAAAACCATTTTAATAAATCATTTTGTAACAACCATAGCTGGCCACAATTGGAAATGTTTCCTTAGATTTTGAATTTTTCCTATTGCAAGTTACGTGGCTTCTATGATTGCTAAAAGTTAAGTGCTACTAATTGTTACCGGTGGAAGTAGGATATCTCTTTCCCCGCTGAGTGCTAGGGGTCAGGTCCTTATGCTATCTTGAAAAAATAGTTTTCAGAGACTCGCACAGGAGGATAAGTGATTTTTATTTGTGTGGCATTACATTCTTGGGTTTCTAAAGTCCCATTTAATTTAATCCAGTTCTGGAAGAAGTGCAGCTGGGGATTCAGCCAAGCCAGTGTCCAGAGTTTCCATTCCATGTTGGAAATGGGTCCAGTTTAGCAGTAGGCTAGTTGCAGTCTATTAGTCCACTGTGCGTGGGGTCCACATGGCTGCGGGCCATGTGGGCAAATCAGGAACATGAAAGTCCCACAGGCCAAAAGTCAACCAAGAGGAACCAAGAAGGCGCAAACCAACAGAGCAAGCTTCTTTATAGGGACTTAAGTATCTCAAATCTTTCCTTAATTGCAGTGGCCAATGACCTGTTCCCAGGTGTGACTAACAGACAAGTGCCTTCCCTGTTTCACCAAGATTTCATTGGGCATGCCTCTATTCTCCACCCTGTTCAGTGCCTTCCCCTAGTGATCGGTGGGAAGTTGAAACTGCAGCTTCCTGGCAAAGCTGCATTAAAAAAATGAGACGCCTATAATATCTGGCCTTTCCTTTGCTCCTTTCCTGTTATTAATAACTAGGCACTTACAACTTACAAAGTATCTTAATAACACTTCATGATTCATTCCAAAAAGCAGTTGAGTTGTCAGTAAAGAGTGTTTTTGCCCATTTTATGTTTCTGCCACTAAGTAGGACATGGAAGAGATGATCTACCAGTTTGCCACACATATGAGGCTTGTTATTTAAGTAACTAAGAGTAAGATCATATATGGTTTAGGGAATCACAGTCATTTCACTACTGGAGAAGGCTTTTGAGGTGATTCTTACAACATAAGAAGAGTATGGTAAGTGGAATTATGAGGTAGATTTTTTATTAGATTAATCCACACTAAATTGTGGAGAAAAAAATGTAGCAAACTGTGAAGGGACAGTGGAGAGTATGTCTAGCCCAGAGAGATAATCAAACATAGAAATAGGCAATATAGAAGTTATTTAATACTTTTTATTTTAGAAAATGAAGAATAATGTGAGAAGTTGAACAAGTCATTGAAAATGTTTGTGTTTTTTGTTGTTGTTTTTTTTTGTGTGTGTGTGTGTGATTTTTTCCCCCTGGGTGAACTTAAGACCTTAACGATTCCTTGGATCCGAGAAAAAGCTCAAACATTAACAAAGTCAGAGGGAATGGGAAAGGAAGATAAAGGAAGGGAGGATGATGCTTTGGGAATACCAGGGATGTAACACACTGGTCAGATATTTTAATTTACTTCTGTCTCACTCAGGTCACAGTCAGATGATACTCCATTATAAAGAGCTGATGGAGACTAGAGGTTGGGCTCTGCAAGATCTTAATGGTAAGTGCGAGTCCAGTTACCTAACAACAGACTTCTGCAGAAGCAAATTTCTCTTTCCACAACAGACTTTTGGGAAAAAAATGTCCTCTTTATATACACAGTCTTTAAATGAACTAAAAATAGAAACTTTCCTAAGGAGTAAAATTCTCAATTATCTCTGTGAGACTATGATCTTTTCTGGGCTAATCCTGAGGAAACGCCTTCCCTCTCCCACCATTCTTTTCCTATTATGGTTAAATGTGTGTGATACTTCTATGTAAGTATCAGTGTGTGCTGGGAAAAATATTATTATAAGAATTCTCAACGTAGAAGCAACAATTCTGTACTCTCATCTGTTTATAAAGAGTGTTTCTTGGTTTGTTGCCATGGTTTGTTGTGGCTTGAGACTCCATCTCTTCCCCTTGTACTCCTTCTGAAGGTAACACTTGGAAACCACTATTTGGCTCCTCAGTGCCACCTGCCAAGCTGATTTGTCTGAGTCCTTGTTGCCCAGCAGGTCCCACCTAGTTATGTTTTTTGAAGTTGTGCTTCAGTGAATCCTTAAAATGCTACTTATGCCCTCTCTACCTTCCAAACAATAGCTATAGGAAAGACACAGCTTTATTCTTGGTGGTGTGCCAAGATCGACTATTGTAGAAAGCCTCTCTTTGAAGAAATTCTCAAAAATTCAAAACCATTACTGTACCATCTAAATCTTATTCTAGAGTTTAATTTGCCAGAAGAGACATACCTTCAGAATTCTATTTATGTTAGTCAGAGTTTATCTTCAAGTAGGGTTTTTCTTTTAAAGACCTCTTTAAAAAAAAAAAAGAGTACATTTAGCTATTCTTAATAAAAGTTTAATCAAAATGAAAAAAAATCAGGATTATGGAAAAAATAGTAGTCTGAAAGCAACATTTCTCAATACTTCTGAGTTCATGACGCAACTTTTTCGTTAGTGGGCCATTTTTAAACAGTTTACTTCTAAGCCGTCATTCTACTTACACACAAAATTAGAGAGATAGTAATGATAGGATGGCCCACATCCTCAGTTATCTAAGATTTTAGACATAGAGATCCAAACTGGGAGAAGGGAGTCTAACTATGACCCCAATACAAAAACATTTACAGCAAGTGCCCATGTATCAGCCTTTAGTATTTGGCTGTCCTGACCTCATGCAGAACCAGTTTTGGAAACTCTATCAGAAAATCATCTGCATCAGGATGGACTCCTTGGTTTTTTTTTTGCTTTGGATTCCAGCCAAAGTTTTAGGGGTAAATCAGCAAAAAATGTCATAATTTTGAAATTGCAATCATTTGAAACATCTTGCTAACCATCAGGGTTTCAAGAATAAATTGAAGGACAGCTGTTTCTTCTATACATGACTAAAAACAAAAATAAGAGAAATGCAAAAGAAAAGCTTTGTGACTGCCACAAATGCTGTGACCTTTGGGCCTCTGAAATGATTTTGAAACAAACTTATAGGAGGGTAGATTTATTAAACAGAGGGTTATAGAAAAGCTTACATGAGTCTTAAATGTCATAAACCTGATCTCTTTGGGAAAGTAGATATATTTGCATATTTTTCTTGATGGAAATTTCCATCGTTTTTGAGATTCTTTTTTAAATTTTTTTATTGTTCACACATTACAGATGTCCCCCTAGCAGCCTCGGCGGGCCCTCCCAACCCCAGCTTCATCCGGAAGGCCATCCAGACGGTTATCTGGAAGGTTGTCTGGTCGTTCGGCTGTTTGGTCTAATTAGCATATTAGCTGTTTATTATATAGGATGTGCTTTATTCTGAAAAGTAAGGACTCTTAACTTGTTTTAGAGATATAAAAGTTAAACACAGAAACACGAGTCTTGCTTAACTATGATGTAAAATTAATATCAAATCTGGGGTTCTGTAAGCATAACAGACTTATTTATGCTATTGACTATCCATGTAGGTGTCTGGGGACTGACCTGGACCACATTCTTCTGTGGGATAATCTGTCCTTGTTTCCCTGTCCCAGTATTGGAATAATCCACAGTGCAGATT
Organism: Myotis nattereri; assembly: GCF_964212035.1. Lineage (NCBI taxonomy): Eukaryota > Metazoa > Chordata > Mammalia > Chiroptera > Vespertilionidae > Myotis > Myotis nattereri. The sequence continues at coordinate 28,313,636 of NC_138077.1, read as the reverse complement.
CCTGGAATAATCTACCGCAAAGATTCGGGCTTATTGAATCAGATCATCCGGCAGTAGGCCTGGGAATTGGCATTTTATTAATGTTTTTGGTACTTCTTCATGTGTACTTAAGTTTTTAACATTGTGTTTGTCTTTATAATAAAACATTTCTGAAACACAACATGCATAAGAGGAATTCACCTTTGCCAAGCTTTATGTTTTCCAGAAAGAAGATCCTATTTGTTTTTTATGGTGTGTGTGTGTTTTTTTAAATAATGGCTACAATAATATTCTATTAGCACAGGATACATTATCAAAAACTTACAATTTAAGGTCAAAACAAAAAATCACCAGGAAATCTTGAAGGAGGCCACAGCATATAATTTCAGCCTTTACTCCAACTCTTTTCAGTGTTATAATACTTTGAGATGTATTGTATCATTACTATTTAATCATTTTTTAGGATTTCTGCAAGCCCAGTGTAGAATGATTAAAGGTAATTTTTATCTGAGAAAAAAAATGCACCTTTAGCAAAAATGATATATTCTCATAAGAAATCATTAAATTAAACTTTTTTCATTATCTAAGCTGTAGAAACTTGCCTCTGTACTTCATCAATAAATCTGTTATCTAAAATTTAAATTAGTGACCATCTTTTGACTTTTCTCAATAAAGTACCCTTCTGATTAATAATTAGACCCTCATAACTTCCTCTTCAGCATCACATATTATTTGCCTCTGCTATTAGCAAATGTTACATGTAATTATGTTTATTACCACTTACTCCCAATGGATTTTCCTAAGCTATTCCTTATATTAAGAAGAACTCTTACAGAGAAATAGAAGTGGGTAGTTAACTTATATCCTAGACTAAGTTAATTCACCCAAATTTGATTATTTTGTGAAAATACTTCTGTTTTTATTATTCTAATTTTATAATAGTAACTATTTATATATAATCAGGAAGTTTAGATATATACAAGAAATAAGTCGTATACAAATGATCCTATTTACTTATCATTAAGTTTATCAAAATTATAGGAGATACCTATAAATACTACCATATAAAAAAATGAGGAAATTACTTTGATTTTTGAGAAAAAGAAAGCCCCATAAAAACTATGGTTTAAGCTTGACATGTACAATAGAGGATAAATGTTGTTCTGAAGACTGAAGTTATCATTACTTGAGCACCTATGAAATCTGCTATTGCTATAAGCACGTTCCATATATTAAATAAAGTCCTCAAACATCAGATCTCTTCTGCCTATTGATCCAGGAACTTTGTTTCATTCTCTCAAAGTAAAATGAAAAGGATATTTTTGAGCAAAAATAATAAATCCTTTTCCTATTGTGAATGGGCTGAATTTAGATTACCCAGGTAAAATAAATTTCCATTTTAAAAAGCTGCACTATGTTGTTAATCTGGTTATTACCATAAAGAGTAACTCTAACCAGGCTAATGAAGTCTTCCAAGTAGAGTTAATTGTCAAAAATAAGAATTATTAGTGTTAAATTAATGGCATACATAAAAATCTATTTTTAAAGGTCTTCAATATAAACTAAAATAAATCATACCTTCATAACATTGATTACATTATTATGAAGGTATTAAATTTAAATTGAGAAACATCTTCATTCACAAAGTACATACATTTTAAAAGCTTTTTCACATAGTATTAATATTTTGAAATTAATGACTATTACACAAAAGGTAGATATTTATTTTTTTGGAAATTTTGGAAAAACTAAAATTTCCAAAGGAACCTGAACAAATATATTACTCCAAGAAGATTTATCCCACCTACAATATATGCCATAATGTGAATTCATATCTGCAGCACCTTAGAAGACTTTATTAACTTAATTAGGATTATATAATATACTTGAGAGTGGTAAAGCTATGTTATAAGGACTCATGACATGAGTTAAAGAATCAACTGTCCCTTTCAGAAGCCAAGCTCTAGTAGATAAATACAATTCCTAATTTAAATGAAATTTGTCAAACCAGCTGGCATCCTTGCCAGAAAAAATATACATTTCATCTTTTAAAACATATAAGTATAACATATTTCATGGAGCAACTAGATTAATAAGAATAATAATAGTAAATATTTATATGTGATAAAGAATATTTCCACATCACTAGGAAAACATGGATTATTGTATTAGCCATGGTAATGGTAGCCACCATAATCAGCTTGAACATGCCTTATTAATAAATTAAAGTTCTATATTTGCAATAACACATAGACACTGGAAACATTTTTAAAGCACGTTAATCAATAAATAACAATACCTCACCTCAGTGAACATGCTTTTGCATGCTTAACAATCAATGAGGGCTCCTTGCTTCTAAAAGTCAAGCAATTAAAATTGGACTCTCTTGTGAATGTCAACCACTCAACAGCAATCTCACTCTAAATAAATTATGTCAACCCACTTGTCTTTAAAATTCCACCAGTTCTTGGGTTGCAGGCTTTCAAAGTTCAATAGAAAATCAGCAGGCTGCTCTCTTCAAAGAGACTATGACCAGAAAGCTCTCCTTAATTATAATAAAAACACATTTACATTTGTGTTCTTTGTTTCAGGTATATTTTTTTTAAATTTTGTTTTATTACTTAAAGTTTTACAAAGAGTATTACATATGTCTCCTTCCCTCACCCCCCCCCCCCGCCCTTGACAGTCCCTAGGCCTCCCCTACCCCCCAGTGTCCACTGTTTCAGATATTAAATAAGCATTTTATCCTTAGAAAATTCTAGAAATTATAGCAAGATCATGTTGAAGATTTTTGATTTTTAGATTTTTCAGGGGAGTCTTGAATCAACAGGCATGCACAATGGGCTCTGTGACCAATTTCCATTTGTCTCTATATTCATTTTTGGGTACATCAGTCACAACAATGAGCTGTCTTCTTATTCTTTAATTCTTAGACCAATATGTGTTTGTTTAATGTCATTAGACCTAGGCCTTGATATGAAATAATTATATCCTTCATAATTTATTCTTGACTTGTAGATTCTTAAGATTCTAGATTCTTTAGATAAATACGAATCTAAATGACTTTTTTTTTTTTTTTTTGCTGCTGCATAACACTGCACATAAAATTATCTAGTTGGAATTTTAGAGTAGTAACTTACTGGTTAAGTGACCCTTAAATCTCTCTGGAGGGCTTAGTTTTTCTGTATGTATCATGAGAATAATACTTCCTACTTAAAAAGTGGGTTGTGAGACTTAAGTGAGAGAGCACACAAGAAAACATGTAAAATACTACTTAGTAATAACTGTTTATAGAATCTGAACGGTAGTCCTATTTTACATAACAACAAATTTTAGTCATATGACTATCTAAAATGCTTCTGTATCCTGTTCCATTTTTAGGTTTTAGGGAACATGTTTGCACATAAAATTTGGACATACACTTTTTATTTCTCGTTCTTATTTTCTTTGTATTTCATTTACTGTCCTTTTTCTATGTTCATTTTTTGAGAGGCTACAGAGTATATAGAAAATAAGAGCATTAGAAGTTATATAAAGAAAAGTCAAAGTTTGCATTTGAAGCAACAATAATATGTAGCAAAGAAAATAAGGTTAATCTTTAAAACTATAAAATGCAAAACAGGTAATGAAAATTACATTGTTAAAGTCCTCAACAGGTTTTCCTTATGCTAGAAAAAAAATCATATTTACTTAAAAAGAATAAGGAAAATAATAATATATAGTGATTTAAAAATATATATTTTCATTGAATTCAGAGAGAGAGAGAGAGAGAGAGAGAGAGAGAGAGAGAGAGAGAGAGATGAAAACATCAATGATTAGAGAGAATCCTCCTGCATGCCCCACCTAGGGATTGAGCATGGCTGTCAACATGAAACCACTGAGCCATTCTGGCCAGGCAATATGTAGTGCTTTTAAAGGGAATTTTTGCTACAAATTCTATGACAGAAAAACAGAATAAAAATAAATTAGTGTAAGTTAAGTCAAATCTATTTGTATTTATTTTAAACTATAACTTGTACAATAATGTTTTATTTTAAAGAGTTATAATTTTTTCCAATGCAGAAAAAGGTGTTATCTTACAAAAAAAACATTTGTTCATAGTACTGAATTTGAAGATTTAAGTGTAACACTATTCTTAAGCAAAACTCTTAAATATTATTAAAGAAAATTTCATAAACTCCAATGCATTTGCATTCTCAGAAGATGAGATATACATTATAGTTTCCAAAAAAATTGTATCAGACCTGGAAATACTAGATTCATAAAAATTTCAAGGAGAAAGAAATACTAAATAATATAAATTATTATTTTTTTACTTAATGTATTATCCTACTGTATCATAGAATAGCTATGCTTATTGTTCATATATTCATATATTATTACTTTCAAGGCAAATTTTCACCAAGTCACTTTCCAAAGTAACAAGTAGATGGCATTATATTCCTATTCTTAACACATATTCCTAATAGTAAAATTTAAGAAAAAAATTCTACAAATCATTTTAGTTTTAAAAATCATAAAATGAGTAAATAAATCTGGTCTTTTTACCATAATCTAGTTATTAGAGTCCTCCCAAATCAAAAGTATTGCAATTCTAATGATTTCCCTGAAATAATTGCCTTGTTAACTGAAACTAATTAAAGAAAACTACTTAACACAGCAAGTAAAATCTTTAATATAAAATTAAATTCCTTTTATTTTATGACACTGAAGACTCTATAATGAGTTTTAGTTGATAATGAAACATTAAACTATAACATAATTTACTCATCTAACCCCAAGCCTAAGTAAATGAAGAAAATCATTAAGATAAGGAAAGGAAATAGCAGCAGAACCCACCTCAAAGTAAAGAAACCCTTCAAATCATATCCATATTGTTTGAAAAGCAGTCACAAGAGGAAAGGGCAATAAAAGATTATAGGAATCATGTGTAGCTCTTACAGAAAACAAACCAGAAACCATTCAAACCTCACTAAAAGACTCTCATTTTTAGATGTACTATATGTAATACCTGAACTTCTAAGAAAAAGCACAGGTTATTCCTGAGGATAATCACCAGAGAAGGGGAAATCTACCAGGATTTGGCATTTTGCTATCACTAAGAAGAACTCTGAAAATAATTATATATACATGAATTTATATATATGTAAACCACTCTCCAGTTGTCAAATTGTGAAGGTGAAAGTGAATGGAGCTGTTTTTATTTACAGAGCTCTCTAAATCAAACCAGTAGACCAAGATTATTCTCTGCCTCCATGCCCCTAAAGGTTGGTCAGTGGTCCCACAGTAAAGGCTTGACACTAGGAGTTTCTATCTAAATCATCTTTAACCTTCATTGCAGCTCAAAACAATATGCATACTGGAGGCCATTTTATTTGTTATGTAATCTATATATATAAAAACCTAAGCGACCATTACGACCAAATGACTGGAATGATCAGAATAACTGGTTGACCAGTCACTATGAAACGCACTGACCACCAGGGGACAGTTGCTCAATGCAGGAGCTTCCCCCAAGTGGTCAATGTGCTCCCACAGCCAATGTCCCACAGCCTCTCCCCCAGGCCGGTCAACCTCCCACGGTCCCTCCTAGGTGCTGGCCGGCTCCCTGGATAGGCCTCGATAGCTGGCCAGGCCGAGCGACCCTACCATGCACGAATTCATGTACTGGGCCTTTAGTTTGTTTTATAATTTTGCCAGAGTAAAATTATGATGGGCATTGGATAATGATAATAATAAATACATATATATATATATATATATATATAAATATATATATATATATATATATATAATTATATATATACTAGAGGCCCAGTGCATGAATTCATGTACAGGTGGGGTCCAGCCAGCAGCCTGGTCCCCAATCAAGGTGGATCGAGGCTGGCCCTGTCAGGAGGAGGAGACAGAAGAGGTTGGCTGGCTGGCCTGCCCTGATTGGGGCCCAATCAGGGCTAGGTTGGCTGGGGCGAGGGGCCTTGGGCAGTGGGCAGGCTGGCCCCACCCCCAAGTAAAGTGGGGGAACGATCAGAGGTCAGTGGCTGGGGAAGGGGCCGTGGGAGTTTGGCCAGCCAGCCAAACCCCCGATTGGTGTGAGGGGGGCTTGTTGGGGGTGGAGCTGCCTGGGGGGAGGGGCTGCGAGGTGGTGGGGGCTGATTGGGGTTGGGGCTAGCCAGGGAGAGGGGCTGCAGGCCAATTGGGATGATGGGGCCCACTGGGGACAGGGCCAGCCGGGGGGAGGGCCTGGAGGAGATTGGCCAGCCGGCCCTGCTCCCTATTGGGGTGGGGGGCAATCAGGGACAGGGCTGGCTGGGGGAGAGGACTGCAGGTTGTTGGCCGGCCACCCTGCCCTCAATTGGTGTGGGAGAGGGCAATCAGGTGTGGGACTGGCTGGGGGTAGGGACCACGGGAGGTTGGCTAATTAGCTGACCAATTATTCTGGTCATTATAGCATTCTGGTTGTTGGCCTTTTATATATATAGATGTGTAATTATATATATTCCAGAGGCCTGGTGCACAAATTCATGCATGGGTGTGGTCCCTTGGGGTGGCCTGCGGGGATTGGGTTGAAACCCACAGTCCAACGCTGCCTGCAGCTCCTACCTGCTGCTCCTACTCATCCCGGCTCCACTGTGCCTGCCACAGGCTCTCACCCAATCAGTCCTGATTGGGAGAGGCCCACACACCACAGCAGGGTTCAGCAGCCATGAGCCCTGCATCTGGTGCACTCCTGAGGGGAGTGGCCTGTGGGATCGGGCTGAAACTGGCTCTCCAACATCCTCCAGGCATCCCATATTGCGAGAGGGCGCAAGCCAGGCCTAGGGACCCCACCAGTGCACGATCGGGGCTGGGGAGGGATCACAGGAGAGCCCCAGGTGTGTCCGGCCTTGTCTTGCCCAGTCCTGATTGGGGCCAATTGGGGCTGGCCGGCTGGGGAGGGATGTGGGAGGTTGTCCAGCCAGGTAGGGACTGCAGGAGGCCTCCAGGGCATTTCTGGCCTATCTCGCTCAGTCCCAATTGGCCAGGCCCCAGCAGCAAGATAACCTACTGGTCAGAGCATCTGTCCCCTGGTGGTCAGTGCATGTCATAGAGAGTGGTTGAATCATCTTAGCATATTATTAGCATATTATTTGATTAGTTGAAAAGTGGACCGGTCACCAGATGACCAGACACTTAGCATATTAGGCTTTTATTATATAGGATATAAACATGTATATAACATATGTTGATAGATGATTGATAGATAGATAGATGATAGATAGACCCAAGAGTTAACCAAGAGGTATTTAAAAAAAACAAAAAAAGGTAAAGAATGAGATTTTTTTTAAAAGGTGTGGACACTGAAGTTACTGGTGTCCCAAAGAGGGGATCATCGAAAAAAAATCAAATGTATGTCTTTGTTTCTTGCTAAAAGGAAGGAGCCAGAAAAAGGTTTTTATAAAGAAGAGGTAGAAGCAAATCAGATAAATTATTTCATTGCCTATAGATTAAGTGGTTGCTTTATTTGGGAAAGCCTAGTTGGCTGTTGGTGACTGGCTGTCCGTAGTTTTCAATTTCTTAAACTTAAGGCATTTCAGGCTTAGGTGTCAGTACACTTATGTAGTCCCCTAAGGCATTAAAACCACATTATTCTAATAGCCTCCTTGTTCAATTAATTTAATAAGAAGGAGATGACCACTGCCATTGTAGCCCAGAGAGCAACTGCATAAGAGGGGATTATAGTTCTTGCCACTAACTTTGCTTTTCTTAGGTTTCTCTCAGGAAGAGAAGCCCACTATAGGGACTGCTCCTCTACACAGGATAGATAAGGAATGTGTATTGTGGTGATCATATAAATGCATGTCTCAGATCTTATACTGAAGGGACATTAATTGATAGCCTTAGGTGCTGCACCCAGAATCCATCACCACTATAGCTCTGAAACCCTGTTTCCCACAGTTGCTTCTAGAAATAACTGGGTGTGGTAGGAATAGAAGGCAGGTCCATTCCTGTGAGACTATGGAATTCCTCTAAAAGATGACATAGGCTTTAGAACTCCCCTTTCTTCAAACTGCTCCATTGTCTGAAAGTCTTCCTTATCCCCTCTTTCACAGAATTCAGTCATGATCACCCCTTCTTTTCCAGCTTTCTCTTTCTTGATTTTCCTCCCAATAAATCTCTCAATATACATTTTCCTCTCAATAAATATCTCTAACAGTATCTTGACATCTTTTTCTCAGTCTCTAATCCATGTTCTTGTAACTTTCAAATAGAATGAAATATAGTTAAAAGTTCAATAGTGAGCATATAATGAATATAAATACAGAGTTAAAATTTTAAAATTTGGAGTAACTATGATTATAATATAAAATATATATTGCAACTTCTTGTAAAAGCAAAAAAAAAACATAATAAAACTCATAGGAAGAGGAGAATTCATGTTTTATAGAGCCAATCTACACTAAAAAAAAAGACAAACATGCAAATTGACCATACCTTCGCTACACCTTAAGCCACACCCACCAGCCAATCAGAGCAACTATATGCAAATTAACCCAACCAAGATGGCGGCTGGCAGCCATGGAGCTGGAGCAAGCAAGAGGCTCGGTTGCCCCAATGATGGAGGAAGCCAAGCTTCCCGCCTGACGCGGCCGGCTCTGAGCTCCACTCAAAGCAACAAAGTTTCAATTATAGAAGGTAAATAAACCCCAGATACCTGCTTTCAACTGGCCGTGGCCACTGAGCTGGAGCGAGCAGGAGGCTTGGATTGCCCCTGGTGATGGAGGAAGCCTGGCTTCCCTCCCTCCCCCCTAGCCAGCTCTGAGCTCCTCTCTAGGCTACAAAGTTTCAATTATAGAAGGTAAATAAATCCCAGAATTAAAAAAAAAAAAAGAAAGGCTGGGAGCTTCCATAGCCGGGGGGGCTTGGCTAGCCCGAAAACAGCCCTAAGCCCCTCACCCAGACTGGCCAGGCATCCCAGTGGGGACCCCCTACCCTAAAGGGGGTGTGGCCAACCTGAAAACAGCCGTCAGTCCCTCACCCAGGCTGGCCAAACCTCCATGGGGTGAGGGTCCCCACTGGAGGGGGGTGCTTGACCAGCCTGCAAACAGCCATCAGCCCCTCACCCAGGATGGCCAGGCACCCCACTGGGGACCCCCACCCTGATCCGGGACACCCTTCAGGGCAATCCAGCTGGCCCCCACCTGTGCACCAGGCCTCTATCCTATATAATAAAAGGGTAATATGCAGTTTGACCCTAACAGCAGAACAACTAGGAATGACTGGTCACTATGACACACACTGACCACCAGGGAGCAGACGCTCAATGCAGGAGCTGCCCTCTGGTGGTCAGTGTGCTCCCACAGGGGGGAGCTCTGCTCAGTCACAAGCCAGGCTGATGGCTGCCAGTACAGCGGTGGTGGTGGGAGCCTCCCCTGCCCTCTCAGCAGCGCTAAGGATATCTGACTACAGCTTAGGCCTGCTTCCCGTGGCAAGAGGACATCCCCCGAGGGCTCCCAGGCTGCCAGAGGGATATATGATTGCCAGCTTAGGTCCAATCCCCTGGGGAGCAGGCCTAAGCCAGCAGGTGGTCATCCCCCCGAGGGGTCCCAGACTACACAAATTTTTGTGCACTGAGCCTCTAGTCTGTATATATAAAAGCCAAGCAACTGGAACGACTGGAACAATTGGAACTACTGGTCACTATGATGCTCACTATGGCCAGCCAACTGGTCCAATGGGAGTGGGGCCGGTCAGCCAACTCCCACGTCCCCTCCCCACCTGACCATCCGGCCCCGATCAGGAAGGGCTGGCCAGAACCCCTCCCAAACACCAATTCATGCACTGTGCCTCTAGTAAATATCTAAAACCATTAAAGAAATTTTAAAAGACTTATGTTAGAAAATAGCTCTCAAAATATTGGTTAGTTAAGTACAATCCCATAACTCATTAATGGGCTTAGTAGTAGATGATGTTTTGATGATCATAATGATGTAATCATTGTAATCATAGTTTCTGGCATATATGCCTAATAATTAATATTTCCTATTGTTTTAAAATGAACTAATGGTAGATTTCTGAAATGAACACTGATATTACAATAAAAACTCAGAACACAATACTCACAATTTCTTAGGGTCCTGTTAGTGGCAAAGATATATTTTAGAATTCTTATAACCCATAAGTGTATTGGTCAAATCTTGTTCATTGTGTATCAACTTGATGATACACTCAGAGAAATCTAGGCTATTCAGTCTTTGTGATTATGACTGCATAAAGAAAGGTCACTAATTTGGCATGAACTTATTCAGGTTAGGTCACCCTTCTAAATAGAACTTGTAATCTATTTTATTCTTGTTACTTTTTAAAAATTCATCGTTATTGTTGAAATTATTATGGATGTCACTCTTTTCCCCCATTTATCCCCTCCATACAACCCCCTATCCCCATATTCTGATTTTTAAAATGGAGAACAATAAAAAAAGATAAAAATTGGTTATACAATGATAGTCTTGGAATTTGAATATTTCACCTTTAATGACTTTATTCAATAACAAGCATTCAATTTGTGTACAGTCGCTAAAATTCATGCATTATTCCAAACTTTTGTGAGGCTAAGATTTTAAAATGATAGGCATACAGTAACCCAATTCACTTGTTAGGACAGGCACTGTGACCAAATGAAACTCAGACATTACAAACTTAAATTTGCACCTTTTAATGAAAAGAAATGATACCAATAAAGTAATTTAAAAATCTGAGGAAAAAATCCACATTAAAGATTTAGTTACCCTAATTACTTATGAATTTTCAAATTTATTATTTATTTATTTTAATTTTATATAACACTTATAACATGTGGACCCTAGATAATCACTAAATTGTACTTTGAGTGTATACAGCTTGTGTATGTGCATGTTAGTTAATTATATATATACTAGAGGCCTGGTGCACAAATTCATGCATCAGGGCTGATCAGGCTGGGCAGGCTGAGGTGAGAAGATGTGGGCGGTTGGCCAGTCAGTCCTGCCCCCTGGTCGAACTCTTTGTTAAACTCCGGGTTGAGGGGACAACTTGCATATTAGCCTTTTATTATATAATGATATATATATATATATATATATATATATATATACATATATATATATATATATATATATTGAAACATGTCTCATATATATATGGTGAAACATGTCTTATAAAATTATATATATATATGTATATGTATATATATATATATATATATAATTTTATAAGACATGTTTCACCATGCAAAACCTAAGTATCAAAATGTTTTGTTGATACATTGAGATGCATTAATGCTATAAATACATTCCAACACTTTTCTATTTAGATGTGATATATCTGTACTTAGAAATAGTCAATTATATTTTGTTAGTGTGATGATCTTTTGATATAGTAATAAAACATGGTATATTAAAATAGTTAACAGAATTGTATCAATTAATACAACACTAGAATATGGCATAATAAAAATACATATTTAGCCATGTGATTTGAGTATAGGACTATGAGGCCACACATTTATATTAACTAGAACCTATTTGATATTAGAGCTTAAATAGTTTGACCTCCAATTCCTTGGAAATCATTTTCTAAGTCATTATCAGTGCTCTACTAATCCAAATATATTCCATTATGGACATAAAAAATAAACTTTCACTCCAGTTATTTTATAAAGAAGCCTTTCATACATAGCTCAATTAAAATTTTTTAAAATTATAAATGAAATCTATCTTTCTATAAATTCAATATAAATTTGGGGGCAGTACCTTTTAAAATATACATTTTCCCACACTTATGATAGAGAAAAAAATGTGATATTATTTACACTTCAGGAAGCTGATGGAATTTCTCAATTCTTTTTTTAAAAAACAAAAGGCAGAACTATGATTATATTATAATTCAATCTTATTTATCCTTTCAATTAATAGGCAAACATAGGAATATATGCCCAAACAAAATGTGTGCCTCTAAAACATGTTATGTGAGTATAAATAAAAGTAGTGAATCATAGCTCATTATTGCTGTTTTAAATATTAAGATTTAAGGAAAGGTACAACTTTATCTGAGATGAAGAGATACAAAGCAGTTTTTCAAACTATATGCTAGTGACACTGATTCATATGCCTTATATCCTAATTTTTATTCAAGCCTGTTGTCATAGGATTCAAACAGTAAAATTACTTGAGATTTTTATCGTTTTGATGTGCAATAATACGTGTATGATACTAGTCACCTCATTATAGCCTTTACAGTATGTTATTGAAATTAGTAGGTACTAATTGACCCTTCTGTTTGTAGCATTAGGTTTAATTTAAAATATAAAATAGACTTCGCTGAGCCTAATAAAATCATTAGGGTTTCTTCCTCAGTTCCTGCTTATTAGATTGAACAATCTCTGTGGAAAGTCAGGGAGTTGTTAAACTGGTTCAATCATTTTGGATGACAGCCATCTCACAGAAAACAATGAAGATTGAAAACCAGACCTGATTATTTATTCTGCAGAGATGGAAACAAGCAGCTTATCTGACATTTTGTTTCACAAAGTTGTAATTTAGTACCACTTTTCTTGTATGAGGGACCTAACAAGTTCTCAGTTTAAAGGGAGACAAATGACAATGAGTATGTTGAAGATGCCAGATGTAAAGGATGTACATTTCTATATTATAAAGAAATGTGATGTATTCTCTTGAAATTGCCCTGCTAAGGTTCTGGAATCTGTGCAAGTAGTGCGCAGGAAATGAATAAAGGAACTCTATGACTGAAAATAGCAATCATATTTTATTACTTTAAATTCCAAACCAGGCTTATCTTAGATATATTCCAGCATAACTTTTAAAAACAAAACAAACAAAAAAAACTGATAAGTAAACCAAAGCACAGAAATGTGTAGACACTTCTTAGGATATCCTCAGTTCATAAAACTGGCAGAGATAACACAAAAACTCATGGCTTTTAAAAATACATTGCATTTTATTATTCAAAACATAGCTTTATACTTCCTGAAGTGGGAAAAGAGCATTGGTTAACAACAACAAAAAGCTAGCATGAACCATGTATTCTAGCAAATAAATAAATTAGATAATTTCAGAAAATCATTGGTACCCATGAAGGAAAAAAACAGTAATACAAGAGATTGATTTCATGGGATGATTCTTACCATAAAGGGATCAAGTCTATATGCTTTGACATTTTAGCTAAGCCTTCAGTAAATAATAGTCTTCTATTAAGAGTAATATATACCCACTTCTAAGACACTGATCTTTTTAATTTGCTATAATTCTGTAGGTACCTTCACTTAAAAAATTATCATACATTCAAAATATGTATAGATTTATTTACTTATTCATTTTAACCTACATTCTTAATGATACCACAAAAATAAAATTTTAGAAGGATTAAAGAAAATTAATCATTTTTTAAAATTACATAGATATGAAACATTTAAATATCATTTACTGGTGTTTCAAGGCACAATATAAAGTTTATTGTGCATTGCTAACAACAGTGGCTGTAATCTGTATTTGAGCCAGTTTCTATAGGAATTTCTAATTTTATGACTAACTTATCAGATTAAAGTGCACATTAATTTTTGCATGCCTGAAATAGTATTCTAGAGTATTCTTGCGGTCAGATTATCTCTTTTTGTTGTTTTTCACTTATGATCATGTTTTTAGATATATATTCAATCTGTGGTTTCTTAAAAGGAATCTTTTCTTTTTTTCTTAAATATATTTTTATTGATTTCAGAGAGTAAGGGAGAAGGAGTGAGAGATAGAAACATCAATGATGAGAGACAATCATGGATCAGCTGCCTCCTACGCGCCTCACACTGGGGACAGAGCCTACAACTTTGGGCATGTGCCCTGACTGAGAATCAGACCGTGACCTCTTGGTTTATATAGGTTGATGCTCGACCACTGAGCCATGGTGTCTGGGCTAAAGGAATCTTTCTTATCCTTTGCCTGTCTTGTGAAAGCAAGTTCAGTGAAAACTTAACAATATACTAGTATTTTCTGAATCCACGTAACCTGGCATAGTTAGTTAGCCCTCCATAAATTACAAGTGAAGGGCCTGAAACAGGAAGGTGCTGCTGGCAAGCACTCCCCCCACCACCCCAGGATTTCCCCCTTCCCTTCTTGGTACCTCACACAGCCCACCGTACATGTGATACCTGAGGCCAGGACCAAGGGACAGCCACAGGGTCAACCTGGGTACTAAATATTAGTAAAGGGCTTTTTAACTTCCAGATATAAAAATAGAAACATAAATTCTATTCTAATATTTATTTCCCTCAATAAATTAAATGCTCTTAGCAGAAACCTCTGGTCTTTTTATATAGGGAATGGTGGGAAGAGCTCTGGCAGCTCAGAGGCTGATGGACATTTTACTTAGGAAAATGTCTTGTCCCAAAATAGTTATATTTACTGTTGTACCCTTCATCACAATGAAGCTGAAACATCCAGGCTACAAAAGGTCTGGCACCCTCTTGGTCAACAGAAATATGGAAAATCATGATAGATTATATATCTGCTAAGAGAAAAAGAGATAACTGAAGTGTCTGCTAGGTAGATATAGCATTCATTCTGATAAATATCAATTACAGTTTAGTTTTATATATTTAACTTAGTGGTTAATTTCTATGATACATTAAGCATTTTTTCCCAGTACTAGCCTTTCTCAAAGGCTAAGATTAAAATATAGACAGTATTTCATATTATCTATATTAGTCAGGGTTCTCTAGAGAAACTTAGCCAATAGGAACTCATATATATGCAAATTATTATGTTTATACATGTGGAAGAGATACATACATACATATATATGGAAATAAATTTATTTTAAGAAATTGCTTCATGCAAATATGGAGTCTGATAAGGCCCTCGATGTTCAGGGTGAGTCAGCAAGTTGGACACTCAGGAGACATGGTGGTATAGTTCTAGTCCAAATCTGAAGGCCTGAAAACCAGGAGAGCCAATGCTGTGGTTGTGGTATCAGTCTGAAGCCTGGCAGCCTCAAGATTCAGGATATATAAACCCACAAAATCATTTGGTCTGGCCCTGCCAAGGCATTAAGGGTGAATTAATTAAGTGTCTGACCAAATATAGCAGGCTAATTTGTAAGGCTCTCGAATGATGTTTAAATATCCAAATGACCCTTGGCGGAAAAAAGCTTTCCCACCCATTCTAAAGGCTGGAAAGTCCAAGATCAGTGTCCCATGAGGACCTATCTCCTCACTAATGGCCATCTCCTCACCTCCTTTGGCATTAGGAAGGAGGGCCATCTCTGAGGTCTCTTTTATAAGAGCACTAATTCCATTCAAAAGGGCTCTGGCCTAATGACTTAATCACCTCCCATAGGCCCCACCTCAAAGTACTAACCCCTTGGGTTAGGCTTTCAACATGTAAATGGGTGTGTGTGGGGGGGTAACACATACATTCACTCTATAGCACACAGTAAAATATGAATAATTTGACATATCTATTTTGGAGAGTAGAGGATATTGATGTGTAGGAAATTGAAGTGAAGCTATGGGAAATGAACTGTCCCAACAGCCATGGAAATTTTAAGCTATCAGTACTTATTGCACTGAGCTATTTAAACAATTCATAAATTCAGCAGAAAGAAGAAATCAGATGCTTCTACAGGGCTGTGGGAAAGGTAAAGTTAAATAAAAATGCTCTGTTGATTCTTTTGCTAGCATCCAGGAAAGAGTCCACTCTTGGATTTTATTTACACTCTGCATCAGATTTTTGTAGTCATTACTTCAGAGGTAAAGCTCTTTTGTTTATATAACGATTGGCAAGATCAGTGTAATATTTATTTTTCTTTTATGCATTGAATTTTTTTGTAATTGACAGATTCTGCGGATAACACCAGCTTACACTCTCCAGAGCTCTCTGTATGCTTCCATGTATTTATGTGTAATACATCTGTTGCACTGTGCAGTTCCTTTCAGAGTCATTTTCTGAGTTTCTGTTCAGCAAAAGGGTGAAAGAAAAACAACTTAGAAGACAAAAAATGAAATCGCTGCCAGGCTGCAGTTCTGAACGAGACTTGGAG
The DNA here is from genome assembly GCF_964212035.1 of Myotis nattereri. Classification (NCBI taxonomy): domain Eukaryota; kingdom Metazoa; phylum Chordata; class Mammalia; order Chiroptera; family Vespertilionidae; genus Myotis; species Myotis nattereri. Next base: position 28,297,592 of record NC_138077.1, on the reverse strand, counting down.
GCTCCTTCACTTCTTTCAAGCAGCATGTGTCAAAATCATTACGGATAAGATTTTTATATTCAGAATCAGAACCCATTCAGCTGACACAGCTGAAGTCAAAGCCTTGAGCGTACAGTGCAGGATCCCCTTTTGGCATTGAAAAACTGAATATTTCTATTGAGACTTTTTTTTTTTTTTTTGCAAAAAATAATTGCCTCATTTTCAATTGAATGCTGGGCTGCAGATGCCAAGGCAACCAGCATTCCTTTTTAGACACAAATGCAATAAAAAATGGGATGTGACCTTTCTTCCTTCCTAAAAATGGCTCTAGACACATAGCTACCTGTCAGTTCCCCTCCTCACTTTCCTGTCACCAACCCCAGCAGCTTAATGATTGAAAAGGAGCAAAACAAAGCTCCATATATAACCATCTTATTAGATAAAACAATCCATAAAATAGAGCAATGATTTGAACTATGACTGTGATGCCTTGCCTGAGAGGAATAAATGGGCATTTCCTTTTTAAAAGACTTATATTGAGGGGTGGTATTTTGAAAGAAACTCTACCACATTCAGAAGTTTCTGTGGTAACATGTACAGAGCAGTGTGGTAAGCGTGGGTGTGCCATAGGGCCCCGCCATCTTCTCCTTAGGTCTTTTCTGCCGGGAGCTGATCCATGCTTGCTGTTTCAAGGGACCTGGCATATATGGCATACTGTTCTTAATATGTTTGCTCACCTTCTAGGCACTATGTGTTTTAACCAAGGTCTCTGAGAAAGGTTGTTTCCCCAGGTAGAAATTTTCCCCTGAAGTTAGGGAGGGAATAAAACCTCTTAACTAAGTGCCAGGCGGGTAATTAATCACTTTAACTACGAACAATCATGCTTAAGCTACATAATCCTTACTCCCTGGAATGGAGATAAGAAACGCCCTAACCTTTGAAATAGAGATTGATAGGATTGGAATCAACTGGTATAAATACAGATGTAAGAAGACAGAACGGAGAGAGACAGAACCTAGGCACAGAACCTACACAGAACGTTCTCTAGAGACAGAAGAACTTCGCTGGAGAGAACATGGCAAAAGATCCTGGACAGAAACTGGCCTCAGAACCTAGAGACAGAACCTAGCGAGAGAACATGGCAAAAGATCCTGGACTGAACCTGACTATAGAAATTGGCAAGAGAACCTGACTAGAACCTGGTGACTGAAACTGGCTGGAGAACCTGGACAGAACCTGGCTGGAGAACCTAGCGAGTGAACATGGCTACAGAACCTGGCTGGAGAACCTGGAGAACCTGGCTGGAGAACCTAGCAAGAGACCATGGACACAGAACCTGGCTGGAGATCCTAAGCAGAACCTCTCTGGAGATCGAGACCAGAACTTGGCTGGAGATCCTGGCTAGGCTGCTGATCAACTGAACTCCATCTCCATGTCATTCCTTCTTCGCCAACTCCGTCTATGCCTTTGGGAACCCCTGGACCTGCTGGGGTTGGACCCCGGCATTTGGCGCCTGAACAGGGACCCCTAGGTAAGCCCCACTCTCGGGATGGATAGGACTCCACCGTAGGAAGAGGGTGGATAGTCTTCGCCGACTCCGTCCACACCTTTGGGAACCCCTGGAACAGGATTCTCCTAGGTAAGCCCCCCCCCATTGAGAACCCCCACACTCGGGACGGATAGGACTCCACCAGGGTACTTCAGACCCCCCTATAGAGGATAAGTAGGGTAAGAAGGTGGATAGTACAGAACTTAGATTGAGAAGATGTGCCAAACTGAGTCCAAAGAAAGAAGACTCTGTATTGATCTTTACATTAAGAAGATGTGCCATACTGAGTCTAAAGAAAAAAGACTCCGTATTGATCTTTTAACACATATGCTTGCTAGCAGAGGAGTTAAGGTTACTCCCAGTCAGATGGAACATTTTATACAAGAAGTATGTCCATGCTTTTCTGAGGAAGGAAAGGTGCCGGAAAGGTAAATGTAGAGGCATGGGAGAAGGCAGGCCCAAGGACCCTTATCCTTAACCCCATTGCAGCCTTTCCATCCCGGGAAAGTGCAGGATTGGCAAGCTCTCCCTGGGGTGATAGATCAGGACTCAGGTAATAGCGGAAAGCACCAATCCTACTCTTAAAATGGATACAAGAGAGCATTTGGGGTTTTTCTTTTTAATGCCTGCTTTTAAAAAATAAAAAAGGGGGAATTTGCCGGGAGCCGGTCCATACTTGCTGTTTCAAGGGACCTGGCATATATGGCATACTGTTTTTAATATGTTTGCTCACCTTCTTGGCACTATGTGTTTTAACCAAGGTCTCTGAGAAAGGTTGTTTCCCCAGGTAGGGATTTTCCCCTGAAGTTAGGGAGGGAATAAAACCTCTTAACTAAGTGCCAGGCGGGTAATTAATCACTTTAACTACGAACAATCATGCTTAAGCTACATAATCCTTACTCCCTGGAATGGAGATAAGAAACGCCCTAACCTTTGAAATAGAGATTGATAGGATTGGAATCAACTGGTATAAATACAGATGTAAGAAGACAGAACGGAGAGAGACAGAACCTAGGCACAGAACCTACACAGAACGTTCTCTAGAGACAGAAGAACTTCGCTGGAGAGAACATGGCAAAAGATCCTGGACAGAAACTGGCCTCAGAACCTAGAGACAGAACCTAGTGAGAGAACGTGGCAAAAGATCCTGGACTGAACCTGACTACAGAAATTGGCAAGTGAACCTGACTAGAACCTGGTGACTGAACCTGGCTGGAGAACCTGGACAGAACCTGGCTGGACAACCTAGCGAGGGAACTTGGCTACAGAACCTGGCTGGAGAACCTGGCGAACCTGGCTGGAGAACCTAGCAAGAGACCATGGACACAGAACCTGGCTGGAGATCCAGATCAGAACTTGGCTGGAGATCCTGGCTAGAGATCCTGGCTAGGCTGCTGATCAACTGAACGCTGTCTCTGTGTCATTCCTTCTTCGCCGACTCCGTCCACACCTTTGGGGACCCCTGGACCTGCTGGGGCAGGACCCCGGCACTTTTCAATGGAAATGTTTCTTGTGTATAATAGCATTTCTCATGTGGATTATGAAAAGACAAACATATAGGAGTCACATTCAAAAACAGCTGTAGTATCAAGCTTCTCTAGAACCTTAAAATTCACAATTGATTTTCTTTTAGAATTTGTTTTCGACAGAACTCTTTGATTTAGAGAAACACAGACTCTTACCTACAACTTTAAAGATATACATGGAGCCCTAGCTGGTTTGGCTGAGTGGATAGAGCCTGTGGACTAAAGGGTCCAGGGTTCAATTCTGGCCAAGGGATCCTGCCCAGGTTGCTGGCTTGATCCCCAGTAAGGGGCGTGCAGGAGGCAGCCAATCAATGATTCTCTTTCATCATTGATGTTTCTATTTTTTTCCCTCTTTCTTCCTCTCTGAAATCAATAACATATATTTAAAAAAAAAATAGATGTACATTGAGCTTAAACTGAATTTTTATTGCAGATTAGAATTATACTTAACTTTAATATAGATATACGCAGTGAATATTGTTTTTAATAATAAATAATAAAGTATCTTATATAAATAAATAATAATGAGCTGGTTAAATACACACACACACACAGACACAGAGAAATCTTGATCTTTGCATCCATTCGTTCCAAGCAAATAATAACTGAAACGTAAGTTTTATGGTGTTTTGCTTCTAAAATGATTTAACATATTTTATTTATTTATTTTTGTTTATGTAAACAGTTGGAGGAAAAAGAGGATTTTTTTTTTAAAGACCAATACTTATTTTGGGGATGCAGAAACTGAAGCTCACAGAACTTACTAAACTTCATAGAGGTTAAAGTTAGGACATGGTAGACTGAGTGCTTTGATGCACTGTTTTTGTTGTTGTTGTTGTTGGTTGTTTGTGTTTAGTGTGTGTGTGTGTGTGTGTTGTTCACAAAGTCAAAAGGACTACCTTGGGATGGAAAAATCTCCCCTTACTATGAGTGTTTAAGAAAACAACACTAGAATTTTAATAGGTATTTTCACATTAGTTATGTCTAAATGTAAGAATTTATCGTTGTATAAAAAAGAAATTCTAAGTTTTAGTAGATGCCTACTGCTATGGGTGGAATGTTTGTGTACCCTACAATTCATTTTTGTCATTTTTATTATGTGCCATATAATTTAATGTATGTAAAAGTAAATGAAGTCCTAATTCCTATGTGAAAGTTTTTGAATGGGGCTTTGGAAAGTAATTAGATTTGGACGAGACCATGAGGATGTGGCAACTATAATGGGATGAGTGCCTTTATGAAAAGAGGAAGAACAGGGCTCTCTCTCTGCCACATGAAAACAAAATAAGGTGGCCATTGGCAAGCCAGGAGGAGGTCTCTCACCAGGAACCAACTCTTCTGGCATCTTGGAGTTTCTAGCCCCCAGCTCTGTGAGAGATAAATGTCTATTATTTAAGCATCCAGTCTATGATACTTTGTTATAACAGCCTTAGCAGGCTAACATAATGACCAAAATAAATTATGCAATTAAAAAAATTGTAACCGAATTAACAACTGGCTTAATTTGAACAGAACTAAACAATTTAACAGAGACTTTTAACAGAACTTATTAAAAGACCATATACTTGGGATTATTAAGGCAAAGTGTTATGGGGATAATTTTATAATAAAATTGTATCTAAAGGTACAATTTCTCTAACATTTAAATTAATAAAAGTAAATAAGTAGGATCATATTTTTATGTAAGTTACCCCTTATTAGATTGTAAAGCACAATTGATGAAAATACTTTTCAGCATTTCTAAAACATTGATCCTTGCCATTATAAAAATATCATTCTAATCCAGATATTATAAACTAGTATGAGAAACAAATATTAAAAAAGATAAATATATATCACTAGAGGCCCAGTGCACGGAATCATGCATGGATAGGGTCCTTAGGCCTAGCCTGAGATCAGGGCCATCTTCTGCCTGCTTGCCAGTCCTCAGTCCCTCCCCGCTGCCACCCACCCCAGTTCGCCATCCGGTGATCGGAGCCTGAGGGCTGGGGGAAGGGACCAAGAGATCTGCCTTCCACCTGCTTGCCAATCCCCAGTCCCACCCTGCCGCCACCCACCTCAGTTCCCCATGGTTCCCTGTTTGCCATCTGGCGATTGGAGCCTGTGGGCCAGAGGGAGGGACCAAGAGGTGGTCCATGCACCTCATAGGAACTGGTCGATCAGACGTTCTGGTTATTGTGCTGTTATGGTAGCTGGCCTTTTATTATATAGGATTATTTGACAATTTGTTTGGAGGTAAAAAGCCTCTAAGGGTATGGCATATAAATCACCTCATGTAATAAAAAATATTTAATATTATTTTAGAATTCTTAATTTTCATCTAGATTCAAAAATACTATTTAGAAAATTGGAGGAAGAATTTATGTATATTAAAATTATGTATTTTTAAATGTGTATATATTTATATATATAAATGTATAACTTTTATTTTTTTAAAGGGATTTTTTCTAGCCCTAGCTGGTTTGGCCCAGTGGATAGAGTGTAGGCCTGAGGACTGAAGGGTCTCAGGTTTGAATCCGGTCAAGGCCACATGCCAGGGTTGCTGGCTCAATCCCCAGCAGGGGAAGTACAGGAGACAGCTGACCAATGATTCATTCTCATCATTGATATTTCTATCCCCCTCTCTGTATCTCCTTCCCCTCTGAAATCAATAAAAATATATTTAAAAGGGGGGATTTTTCTATAAAAACACCAGGCATTCCTGTATATAAAAATAATATCTTATTTTTGCCTTAGTGTAAGATGCACAGCTCTTAAAAAATAATAATTATCCTATGAATAATGCACATAAAAGTTGTAATAGTTTAGTTTTATATTAAATCTGTAGTAGTTTCAGTATTATAAATATGCTTTATTTCTATAATAAAAATCATATTTAGAGAAAATATTATCTAAAAATTGCTAAGGAAATGAGCCTGTGAAGACTATTATATTGATTTCAAAAGAAAAATATTTTAATATAATAAACCAATTTTCTTTTAATATTAACTAATATTAAAGTAAGTAGTAGGTTTAAAAGTATTAAAGTGATGATGGGCCAAATATTAAAATCTGTGACAATAATTAAATACTGATTTTTAATGTTGAAGAAGTTTCATTAAATATTTTTACAAAAGTCATACAATCTAGGGTTTTTTAATCAGAAAAAAAATAATGAAGTTAATCACATATTAAAACATAGATTCAATATTGATTCAAATGTTAATTTATGATACTATTTATAAAATTCCTTACTTCACCTAGCAGAACTAACTCATTCTTAAAACACTTAAAAATTATGTCACTGAGTTTTTGCATTTGTGTTTCTTTTTCTTTTTATTCTATGCATTGTTAAAGTCCTTCATTTCTTTAGGGTTCAGAGTGAAACAGTGACAACCAGTACTGCTTTGCATATATTGGGATTTATGTCATTCTTTTATTTCAAGAATACTTCTATTGGCAACATTGAAAGATTCCTTTTATTTTATTACCTGGTAATGGCAGGATTACAGTCAAATCATGCAGGGAGGTAAATTATATGGCACATAATAAAAATGACAAAAAAAAATGGCACTAAGAAACAATAAACAAAGTGAAATGTTAAGCATACAAGAAAACACAGAACAATAAAACAACTTTATATATAAAATTTTAATTTCTACTTTCTTTATTTAGCAATTATCATTGTTTATAATTAAACTGGAGGCCTGATGCACAAAATTCATGCAAGGGCCTTGGCCTTCGCAGCCCTGGCTGCCTCATGGCCCCATGGTCCCAAGGCCCCACCCACTGGTTGTTTTGGAAGCTCATCTGGAAGGTCATTCTGGAAGGTTGTTCTGCCATCTGGTCTAATTAGCATATCAGCTCTTTATTATATAGGAAAAAAATAGAATAATTATTGTGTGTGCAGAATGAACTTTAGGAATGGTGAATGGAAGTTGAATCCATGGAACAACTTAGGAGGCTACTGTGGTAATTCAGGAGACCACAGCTAGCTAAGATGAGGGCCCTGGAGGTAGGGAGCAGCAAAAGCAATATGTTTTGGAAGTGCTGGTGTACTTATTGATGAATTAAATGTATGTTCTAGAAAAGAAGACTCAAAGATGATACCTAGAATTTTCACTTAAAAAGGTAAGTTTGCATTGAAAATTGCGCTGGCCGGTGTGGCTCAGTTGGTTGGGCATCACCCTATGCCCTGAAAGGCTGCTGTTTCAATTCCCAATCAGGGCACATGCCTTGGTTGCAGGCTCCATTCACTGGTAGGGGGCGTGCAGTAAGTAGTGGACCCAATGTTTCTTTCTCACATGGGTGTTTCTCTTTTCCTCTCCCTTCATCTCTCTCTAAAAAGCAATACAATTTTTTTTTAAATAAATAAATACTTGTCTTTCTCTGACTTATTTCCCTTAGTGTAACACTATCTAGGTCCCTCCATGCTGTCTCAAAGGGTAAGAGATCCCTCCGTTTTTACAACTGCATAGTGTTCCATTGTGTAAATGTACCATGGCTTTTTTATCCACTCATCCACTGATGGGCAGTTGGGCTGTTTCCAGATCTTAGCTATGGTAAATAGTGAGGCTATGAACATAGGGGTGCATATGTTCTTTCCGATTGGTGTTTCAGGCTCCTTAGAAGTGAGATTATAGCTCAAATGGCAGTTCCATTTTTAATTGTTTTTAAATATATTTTTATTGATTTCAGAGAGGAAGGGGGAAAGATAGAAACATCAATGATGAGAAAGAATCATTAATCTCCAGCCTCCTGCACTCCCCCTACTAGGGATCAAGCCCACAACATGGGCATGTGCTCTTGACTGGTATAGAACCTGGGAACCTTCAGTCTGCAGGTTGATGCTCTATTCATTGAGCCAAACCAGCTAGGGACATTTTTAATTTTTTGAGGAAACTCCACACTGATTTCCATAGTCACTGTAGCAGTCTGTATTCTAAACAGCAGTGTATTAGGGTTCCTTTTTCTCCACATTACTTGTTGTATGTTGATTTATTGATGGTAGCCATTTTGACAGGTATGAGGTAATACCTCATTGTCATTTTAATTTTCATCTCTCTGTTGATGTTGAGCATTTTTTCATATGCCTCTTGGCCATTTCTATGTCTGCTTTGGAGAAGTGTCTATTTAGGACTTCTGCCAATTTTTTTGATTGGGTTGTTTTCCTTTTGTTGATTTGTATGAGTACTTTATATATTTTGGATATGGTGGAGGGTGGAAGAGATCAACCAAAGGGCTTATATGCATATAGGCATAACCCATGGACACAGACAATAGTGTGCAAAGGCCTGGGTTGGGTATGGGAATGAGGAAGGGAGTCAATGGTAAAAAAAGGGGACATCTGTAATACTTTAAAAAATGAAATTTAATAAATAGATGAGGGAATGAGTAAATGAGGCAACTCTGGAGCACAATGAAGTAGGGTTATCCAATAAAGCCCTTGCTTTTCTGGATTGCTTTCTGGAGCCTGCTCTGCTGGCCTTTTGGCATTGATTTGGGTGATTTGGAGAAAGCATAAGGAATTCAAATATCTCTAAACAATAGAGAACTAGACTCCAAGTTATGTTGTGTTACCCGTTTTTATGCAGCACCTATACACAGCAATGCTTTATCAAAGTGTAAGAGAGCAACTGCATATTTCCAGAAGACATGTACTACACAAGCAAGCAGTTTGTGCTTCATTTCCAATAAAACAGCATGCAGCTGGATAAATTTATTATAAAATTTCTAAATGTTAATGGAACTAGATTCAGCTTGTGAAGCTAGCATATATTTTTCATTATAGGCAAAAGACCAAGAAGCAATATTAGAATAAAAAGGATGTGTTGTAAACACTAAATTAGAACAAGGAAAATAAGATCTATGATTTAACAACCAAAGAGCATATAGCTAGGAAAAAGTGATCTATCACAGTAAAAATTATATATAGGAGACTGGTGTTTACAAAATCTGAGAAGCCTCTAACCTGAATAATACTTAGATTAATACTTGTAATATTTGACTTTCATTGTTTGTGCTCTGTTCTTTGTAATCTACTCTCTCCCTGTCCCCCAAATGAAAACATTCTTGATCATTCTATCCAACAAACAACACAGGCAAGTTATTCCCAGAATACTGAAAGAAAATTGGCTGATACATTTTGTCTGAAGGAAATGCTGGAACCTGCTAATTTCTCCCAATACAAGAGATCCTTGTTATTACATGGGTAGAACATAGCTTTGATTACACCTTGACTTAGATTATTTATATTGACACTCTCTTTAGCATACCTGCTTTGTAAAAGTATTGTGCTGGTTAATAGGAATAGAAACATAAAACAAGGTAAGGTGGATATGTAAGCAAATTTCACTACAAAGTGTAAGAAGAGAGAAAATATGAATAAAATTCAGACTCAGCATTATGTGGAGGCAGTGATTGACCCTAGAAAGTGTAGGAACTTAAACACCTGGTTTTCCAAATAAGATTTTGTTCAATCAGGGCTTGAAATATAGACAGGGTTTTAACTGATGGATTGATGGTGAGAATTCTCCAAAAGATGGACAAACATATCTAATGATACTAAGGATTCATGCGTCAGCATGACGTGCTCAAGAATAATACTTAAGTGAACTTATTTCAAAGATTTTGTTTCCAATGTGCAACATTATGAAAAACACTAGAGGCCTGGTGCACAAAAATTTGTGCATTCAGGGGGTCCCTCAGCCTGGCCTGTGCTCTCTCGCAGCCTGGGACCCCTCGGGGGATGTCCACCTGCTGGCTTAGGCCTGCTCCCTGTGGGATCGGGCCTAAGCTGGCAGTCAGACATCCCTCTGGCAGCCCGGGAACCCTCGGGGATGTCCACTTACCAGTGGGGAGCAGGCCTAAACTGCAGTTGGACATCCTTAGAGCTGCTAAGGAGGCGGGAGAGGCTCCCGCCACCACCACTGTGCTGGCAGCCATCAGCCTGGCTTGTGGTTGGACAGAGTTCCCCATGTGGGAGCACACTGACCACCAGGGGGCAGATCCCTGGTGGTCAGTGTGTGTCATAGTGACCAGTCATTCCCAGTCGTTCTGCTGTTAGGGTCAATTTGCATATTGCCCTTTTATCACATAGGATATTGTGTTCATTTCTTTTTAGATAATTTAAATTATCTAATATACTAGAGGCCCAGTTCATGTATTTGTGCACGGGT